>NC_142071.1:15599615-16211346 GCF_059756535.1 Pantherophis guttatus | reverse complement strand
GATCCTCCCACTTATGACTGTCACAGCATCCCGACGGTCAGATGCCCAAAATTCAGATATTTGATAACCGGCATGTATTTACGACAGGTGCAGCATCCCACGGTCATGTGATCGCCATTTGCGACCTTCCCAGCCTGCTTCTGACCAGCAACATCAACGGAAGAAGCTGGATTCACTTAACAGCCACATGATACATTGAATGACCACAGGAATTCACTTACTAATCGTGGCAAAAGGTCATGAAATCAAATGCAATTCACTTAACAATCATCTTACTTGGCGATGGAAATTCTGGTCTCAATTGTGGTTGTAAATTACAGGACTACCTGTAATGACTCAAAAATCTCCCTTGCCTCTTTGCTGCGTCTAACCCTAGACTGTTGCACTACGTGCAACAAACCTAGATGCATTTGGTTAAGGCTTTGCACTGTAACCCCCTCCATTTAAAGAATGCCGCAATACATTAATTTTTGGCGAGTGGCCTTAAAAAGGGCAAAACTCAGTTCTACCCTGGAGTTCCCAGAATGAGAAAACAAAGACAAGACCTTACCCTTTCCTTCTGGGAGCTATCCATCCTATTTCTGTGATCCAGCATGGGGGCAACTCTCAGCACCAACCAGGAGACGGTGGTTAAATCAATCTCCCCACGGTCCAGAAATGAAGAGGGCCAAACACTTTTCTTCTCTGTCTCTTTTCCCACCACACCCTTGTGCGCCCTTAACAGAGAAGGCAGCTCTCCTTGTTCTGCCTCTTGATGTTATTCTGCTTTCTCTGGTGGCTTTATGTCAAGAAAAATGTTACTTCATCTCCTTTGGAAACTGACGTTTGAAGCAATGAACTTTCTGGTCTCTGGGTTTCTCCTTGCCTGGGGATTTTTCTGACTTCCTCTCTTGGTTCTAGCAAGTCACTTTGTGGGGTGTTGAGCCTCCGTTGCCCAAAGATCCCTTTTGTCCATCAACATTTTGGTGAAGAAAAAGTCGTGAGCTGTTTCACAGTGAGAAAAATACTCCTTGCCTCCTGAGTAACCCAGCCTGGGACCTCCTCTTGATTCAGTTACTCTTCTGGACACATTATATTTACTTACTTTAGTGCTTGGAGATGCTGTCCCATTTCTGCGGTCCATAAGGCCAGCTTCCGGGGATGGGTGGGCGGGTCTCAAGACTAACCCTGTATTGCCATAGTGATGGACGAAACCCTTTTGCAGTTCCACTGCACTTCAACTCCCTCCATCCTGGCTATTAAAGCTGTCGTGCGGAAGAGCTACCATGGAAATAGGGCTTAATTCAAATGGACATAGCAACCATATTATTTTTTTAGCTGCTGCAGCCGCCTCTGCCAATTAATTCCCAAGCTTAGCAACCTGTAGTGATGTAAGGTCATCAGCATCCTTCTCTGAGGCGGAAGGTCAGTGGGCATATACTTAAGAAAAGGGAGAAAGGCGTTTCCACAACCAACCTGGAGTTAGCATTTCCTAGAATGAAGCACCCGTTTATCTTGAACTAACTTTGCAGATAGTTAACTCACGTCCACCCTCAATACAGGGAGTCCTCAATTTACAACAGTTCATTTAGTGACTGTTTGGCATTACAACAGCACTGAAAAAAATGACTTATGACCATTTTTCACACTTACAATTGCTGCAGCATCCCCATGGTCACATGATCAAAGTTCAGATGCTCGACAACTGACTCATATTTATGACGATTGCCCTGTTCTGGAATCCTGTGAACAGTTTTTGCCACCTTCTGAGAAGCAAAGTCAATGCAGAAGCTAGATTCACTTAACAATCATTACTAAGTTAACAAGTGCAGTGATTCACTTAACAACTGTGACAAGAAAGATCATAATATGGGGCAAAATTCATGTAACCGATGTCTCACTTAGCAACAGAAATGTTGGGCTCAATTGTGTTGTAAGTCAAAGACTACCTGTATTTTTCAAAGCACCAGAAGGCTAGACGAAGAAACAACGAATGGAAACTAATCAAGGAGGGAAGCAACCTGGAATTAAGGAGAAACTTCCTAACAGTGAGAACAATTAAGTAGGGTCTCCTACTTGAGCAGAGGGTTGGACTAGAAGACTCTAAGGTTCCTTCCAGCTTTATTCTGATTGATTGTAATTATAACCTGACCAGGTTCCATTATTGACAGATTAGTACAATTAGGAGGCATAAAAAAGAGCCAGTCCTATTGTGAGTTATGGAATCGAGGGGGAGGATGTCCATTTGGGTTGGAGCCAGAGGTGGGTTTCAGCAGGTTCTGACCAGTTCTGGTAGTGGACATTTTGAGTAGTTTGGAGAATCGATAGTAAAAATTCTGACTGGCCCCGCCCCCATCTATTCTCTGCCTCCCAAGTCCCAGCTGATTGGGAGGAAATGGGGATTTTGCAGTATCTTTCTCCTGGAGTAGGGTGGGAATGAAGATTTTACAGTATTCTTCCCCTGCCACGCCCACCAAGCCACGCCCACAGAAGTAGTAGTAAAAAAATTTGAAACCCACCACTGGTTGGAGCTAATCGTGACACCTCTTAGTCAGTAAATTTGGATCTCCTGGCTTCTTAGCTCTTGTACTACAAGTACAAAAGATGCAATAGTATAAAAAATCCAGTAGTCCCAAAATGTTCAAAGATCTCCAAGAAACATGCAATCAAAGTGTAAGGCCCCAAAATGTACACGAGTCACCAGAATGCCAAAGAGAGAGACTCAAGACGAGGCTTGCAAAAAGAAGCAGATTTTATTTATGACCAAAAATAAAAAGCTGGGTAAAACCGTTCCAAACACATACAAAAGAGACATGTATATAGAAAGGCCACACCTTCAGTGAAGATCTGACCCCTTTTTTATACTGTTAAAACACCAGTTAAATCCCGTTCTAGCATCCTAATTTATGCTTGTGTATTCCTTGTTGCCTTGCAAAGGAATAGAAGCCTCTCAATTAGCGTTATCTCTTCCTTGAGCATTCCTTTGTTCTCCCAATTGGCCATTTGGCCCCCTGGTGCTGCAGGGAACTGAGTTCACACAGATCAAAGGTGTAAATTAGGGCTGAAGTGTAAATTATCCCCTGGATGATGTATGCAGTTCCAACTGAGATATGTACCTTGCTTTTGGATGGCATGAGAAAAGGGAGAAAGTAGATTGATATGGGTTCAGATCAAATGGCAGGAACATATGTTTAACGAATACCAGATACTTTACAGAGGCCTAATAACAGTATATGTTTGTTACAGGATGTTAGTTACAGGAGGCGTACTATAAAGGCGTAATATATCATATGTGTGTTATACAAATACAAAGGCATAATATGTGTTACAGGAAACTAATGGTTACAGAATAACAAGTTTCTACTAATTCTAGTATACCAGCATATTCTATTCTATTATTATTTATTATATCCTATTCTATTATTATTTATTATATCCTTATTACCGTTTCCCTTCAGAAGATTTAAGTGGCTTTTTACCTTCAAAATGTAAATGGTAGTGTTTCCTATTTATTGTGCTTCTCTTCTGTTTGGTCAGCTTTGCATGGTATCTCTTCCATATTTCCACGAGGTGGCTGAACTGATGTGTAATCGTCCAATTCTTGTGCTTACAGAGGTACAAACATCTTTTCAATTGCCAATCGTGGCAAAAGACACTGCCGCAGCCACATTTTGCTGTTGTGAAGATGGACTGTGGCGACGAGGAGAAGGAAGGCAGAGTAAAACCTTTCATTGCATGGGGCTCAGCTATTGTACTCTCACGTGCAAGGATCCTTGCTTGCACCAAATCAGAAATTGTTTCCCGAGGATGCCACTGCCTTGTTCCTGACATTTAGAGAAAAGCATGTTGTTTTGGCACTTAACGCAGCATTTAAAACAGCAGAATCACGATAGCCCCAAGGACGGCAGCCCCGTCTATAATATATCCAAGAATATATTACAGAATAGAACTGGAATATAGCTCTGTATTCTTGACCTTGGAAGTCTTTTACTCCACCCCACCTGCTCAAGCAGGAGACCCTATACCATTACAGACAGGTGGCTGCCCAGTCTTTTCTTAAAAACCTCCAGTGATGGAGCGCCCACGATTTCTAGTGGCAAGCTGTTCCACTGGTTAATTGTCCCCACTGTTAGGAAATCTCTCCTTAATTCCAGATTGCTTTTCTCCCTCAGTAGTTTCCGTTCATTGTTTCTTGTCTTGAATTCTGGTGCTTTGGAGAATAATTTGACCCCCCTTCTTTGTGACAGCGCCCTATTCATTTGGACTCAATTGTGGTCGTGCATTTACAAAGCCTATTCACGTGGGACTCCACCGTTGTGATTGACTACAACTCCCAGATAACGGGAAGAAAAGTCCGACAACGGGAGATCCCGAGAGATCTCTCCCCCCACCCCCGCGCCCTCCAACAGCTCCGCCAACAGTTGCCCCTCCAACGGCGCCGAGGAATGCCCAGACGCGTGCGCGGCAGCAGGTGGCGCGCGGCGACTCTTTCCCTTTCCTAGCTCTATATTTTTCGCAACTCTATGGCTCAGCCAGCCGTCGAGTTGGCAGCTCTTCCGGCTCTTCTGTCACGGGGTCAAAGGGCGTACCGGCTTCCGCTTCCATCACTGTTTCGGGCCGCTCAGCCGTATCCGAGGCGACGCGGGGCCGAGCCGGGCTCCCCTCGGGTCGTGAGGTGGGTCCTTTCGGGAAGTGAAGCGGCTTGTTGGGCGAGAGCGCGGCGAAGACCCCACCCTGGTATTGTTATACTGCCTTAGAGACCTTCCGGCCTGGTTGGACACCCACGCCCATTATCCCCAGCCAGCTGCCTGAGGGAGTCGGGAAAGGCTTTACTAAGGGCTTCCCAGAGTGTGGTGGGTGCAGGCCCAGCAGGAGACTGGAGTGGCCGACGGGGGTGCGAATGCAGCGGGTGGGGGATGCATGGCGGCCTCTCGGTTTGGCTTCTGGGTCTGGGAGGGGCCTTAAAATGGAGCGTGGAAAAAAACAAATCTTAAAACGAACTAATGGCCCATCATCCCCGTCTTTTATGGCAAAAGACGGCCCTTTATTTCAGAAAGCTGCCCTGATTCATTTTTCAAAAACTCACTTGGGGCCTTTCTTGTCCCCTTGTACAGGTAGTCCTCGATTTACGACCACAATTGAGCCCAAAATTCTATTTAGTAAGATATTTGTTAGTGAGTTTTGCCCCATTTTATGACTTTTCTTGCCATGGTTGTTGAGTGAATCACTGCAGTTGATAAGTTAGTTACCTAGTTGTTAAATGAAGCTGGCTTCCCCAATTGTCTTTGCTTGCCAGACGCTCACAACATGATTCCGGGACACTGCAACAGTCATAAATATGAATCACTTGCCAAGTGTCCAAATTTTGATCACATGATCCATGGGGGATGCTGCACAGGTCATAACTGAAAAATGATTGTAACTCGCATTTTTTAATGCTGTTGTAACTTTGAATGTTCACTAAACAAACTGTAAATCAAGGACTACCTGCAAATGGTAACCCTTTGGGCAGAGTCTTTAGTCTTCATGGGAAAAATAATGGAAATTGAATGGTCTTGTTGAAACAAATTTGCATACTGTTTGATGTCTTTGTGTTGGAATATGGGAAGTTTTTGCTCTTGGATTTTCCTTTGTAAAGTCAAGTTATAAACTGTTAAATGGTTTTAACCTTACAAACCTCATTCAGATTTGCCCCCTTTGGGTGAAGTGTTGCCCTTTATTTTTCTCAAGAAAATATGGTCACTGTTCACATACAGGTAGTCCTCAGCTTATGACACTACTGAGCCCAAAATTTTTGTTGCAAAGTGAAACATTTGTTAAATGAGTTTTGCCCCATTTTACAATCTTTCTTGCCACAGTTGATAAGTGAATCACCACAGTTGGTAAATTAACGGTTGTTAATACTTCTTTTTTCTGATCAAATCTTGGTTGATTTGCTTGTCAGAAGGTTGCAAAAGGTGATCACGTGACTCCTGGACACTGCAACCGTCATAAATATGAATCAGTTGCCAAGTGTCTGAATTTTGATCATGTGACCATGAGGATCTACAGTGGTCGTAACTGAAAAATGTGTCACTTTTTCCAGTGACGTAAGTTTGAACGGTCACTAAATAAACTGTTGTAAATTGAGGACTACCTGTACTCAGCTGAGAAGTCAGGAATCAGTTGGGAAATGTGACATTTAAACCATAGACAAGGGTGCCTCAGGTTAGAAAATTTAGAAGGGAAGCCTATTGGTATGGAAAAGTACCTTCCATCGTTCACATTTAGAGTTGGATTATCATGCAGAGGGATGGAAATAAGATAAAAGGGAATCCAGTCAAGGATTACCCATAAGGTTCAAAAAAGGCAGAAGGAATTTTGAATAAGTGCCAAATCATCCTGGATTGGGAGTAGATTTATTTACTGCTTCCTAACTAGATCAGGCAACTTGTCCTTCCAGTTTGTAGTGCAATTTCTGACTCACCTCCACTTCTATTATTCTGGGAAGAATGAATCAGGTGCTTTAATATCAAGATTAGTTGCAGAGTAATTTCATTCTTAATTCAGAGGACAATCATGCACCCCAAGATCTAGATAAACCTTCAGGTAAATAAGTACATTGCATTTAATACAAGAGTTTGTTTTGCTAGCCTTTGTTTTCTGTTGTACAAAGTATCCATGTAAAAGGATTATAGGTCTCTGGTTAGGAATTCATGTTTGCATTTATCCTTGTAATATTTTACTTTATTACTGATTAAGGTGGGTGGCTTTTTTTCTTTGCTCAGGTTATCGAAAAAGGTTGAACAGATAAAAAGATGAAGCTTTACAGTCTAAGTGTTCTTTACAAAGGAGATCCCAAAGTGCACTTACTGAAAGCTGCTTATGATATCTCATCATTTAGTTTCTTCCAGAGATCCAGGTAGGTCTTCGCTCCATTTTAGGATCAGTTAGCTTTCTCCCCCTGATGCTTTCCTGTAACTGCACTGTGACATTCCCTTTGAATTTGTTGCATTGAAATCAAGATTGTAATACTTTTTTTTAATGTAACTTCTAAATCCAAGTAGCGATAAATAACTATTAAATGATAGATCTCACATTCATGTTTCTGTTTCTAAAGTGCATCACCTATGAATTCTATTAAGGTTTAACACTGTTTCCTATTTGGGAGTAATCTGAACAGATGCATTCATATGTCCTTGTACCTGCAAGCAGAATGCTAGCAGTTTTGAATTTGTTTAGGCTGTATCTGTTGATTCTAAATATACATGGCTAAATATAGTTTTGCATTTAACCTTTGAATGTTGAGCCCATCTTCCTGCAAAATGATATTGTAAAATGGAACTACTGGAGTTTGAAAAGAAAACAGTTTATCAGAATTCATTTTCTCTTTTCATACTTTTTGAAGTTACTTGCACTCTTATTGTATTGCAGTGTAGGCCAAATTTACTCATAAAAACATACATTGAATTGATTAGTTTTTTCCACTCATTTATCTTTGGCCTTATTTTACTGTTATAGATTTGTATGCTGCTTTTTTAATGATTTGTATGCTGCTTTTCAAAATTAGTATCTTTTTTTTTAAAATAAAACCATATGTCAAG
Source organism: Pantherophis guttatus (assembly GCF_059756535.1). NCBI lineage: Eukaryota > Metazoa > Chordata > Lepidosauria > Squamata > Colubridae > Pantherophis > Pantherophis guttatus. The sequence goes on along the minus strand of NC_142071.1, from coordinate 16,203,784 downwards.
CGTAAGAAATCAGGAACCAGAATGGTTCAAATGAATACAGGTTTAATGCATGCAAACATTTACAAGAATCTGAACTCCCAACAGTCAAAGCAAATTGGCAGTAGATAAGAGTCAGTGGAATTCAAGGCAGGCTGGGCTTAGATGTCTTATAAGTGCGAAGGGACTCCAGACTGATGATGCACTTGACCCCTCCCTTGGGCTTAGCTTGGTCATCTCCTACATCATATGCTATTACAATTTTTATGATGTAATTATTATCTTCTATTAGCAGCTGATTCTGCTAATAAAATTTATTTTCTTTGCATTTGAATATAGATGGTTTGATAACTAATTGTGATATTTTTTTAATTATTAACTTTCAGTGTTCAAGAATTTATGACCTTCACAAGTCAACTGATAGTAGAGCGTTCAGAGCTTGGAAGCAGAGCTTCTGTAAAGGAACAAGGTAGGCATACACAGTGGTTTGCCTTAGAACTATAGTAAACAAATAAGGGTCTGCAAATAAGGTCTGCAAATATGTAGGGCTTGACATTGAGAATAATGCTGATAAAGAAGATGTAGATAACTACTCTGTAAGGGGGAAAAAGCATGTTGGAAGTTATCTAAGGGAATGTTCTGGATGATTTCTCTAGCTCAAACTGAATTAAATAACTGAATTTCTTAGGAATTTGGTGAATATATTAGTATCTGGCAAGTTGGCGATTGCTATTAAAGTTGAATGACAGCATCACAGGATCCTTTGTGTTGGAAGTTGAGACAGTAAAAAGGTTCCTTCTAAAACTGCTCTTCTTGGTTAAAGAATCCATCACACACTGCTAATAGTTCAAGTTAGAACTACTTCATCCAAACATGTTACATGTTCTGATTTTTTGTAAGGTAAATTGTAATAACAGAAGATGAATTGTGTATAGTATTCAGTCCTGTTAAATCTTACATAAATGTTAAAAAAAAAATTAAATAGTTTTTTTTTTTTAAATTTTTTTTTGAAAAAAAGTAAAAGCTAACAACTAATACAAACTAATTATAGAATAAGGAAGAAAAAAGAAATCAGAACTAAAAGTGCAAGAAAGAAAGAAAAATAGAAAAAAATATACAAAATGGCTTCCAATCTTCTTTACAGCAGCTATAACTATAATTATAAATTTATTTATTTCTCTAAAGTTACATCTATATGCTCATATTCCTTGTGGCTGTGTGTGTGTATATGTGTGTGTGTTTAATGGAACTTTGAGTGTGTTGAACTCTGGTCATGTATTCATATAATATCAAATCAGAACATATTGGAATGTGCCCAAGCAAGACTCCTATTTCTTCTGCTTGGAAGCTGATTCTCTTTTTTTCCTAAATGAATCTTATGTTCAGACTTAAAGAATTGGTTGAGACTTAAAGAGCTCAGCCAACTTGTATCTAAAAAACAAAGGGACTGATGAGTTGGGAGAGTCTGTGGTTCTTTTTCACCAATTCTGTGGAATTTTATATGGGGAAAATGTACATTGTTCATGTTATTCTTCATTTCAGAATACCTCTGCCATGTTTATGTACGGAATGATGGTTTGGCTGGAGTGGTAATTGCAGATCATGAATATCCATCCCGGGTTTGTTTCACTTTGTTGGATAAGGTAAATACCAGCTTGTGCAGGGAGGATTTGAATATCTACAGATGGACTGCAAGATAATGCAGAGTAGGTGCTTTCATAGTTAAAATTGCTTGTAAATAGAGCTCTGACTCAATTCGGACATCACATTAAAGCATTAATCATATTTTATAATCCAAGCCTAGCCTAGGGTAAAATGTCATTTAGAATTAATAAAGACTTTGAAAAACCAGGGAATGAAATATGCTAGATGTAAAGCAGCAGCAACAAAGTTGTTTACACAGCAATGTTCCCATTGGGACTGCCACATGTACCCACTCAGACTGACTGTGTGTGATGATGCAGGGGAGGTTGGTGGAGAAAAAAAATACATTAAAATGAATTTCAGTCTTGTATGCTCAAGATTGCTTTCAGTGAGAGGAAGCTTAAAGTATTGTGTCTTAGAATACTTTCAATAACTTGAAGTCCATTAACTCTATGTAAAATGCATTCTGAAATTTAATTCTGTTACCTGAATTGGGTTTAAATAAACTCTTATGTGTAGATTATCACCTCAGTGAGATGGGCAGCATAGAAGTCTAATAATAAATAAACTATCTCACTAGCATCAGATTGTCTGAGTCATTGCCATCTGTGTCAAAAGCAAAATCATTAATCATTGTCATTGTTCTTTCTGCTTTTCATTTCATATAGTCCCTCCCTGCTATATAATTCTAGAATTTATAAATTCCAATATGGTGTCTAAGCTTTAGGAAAAATGTAATATGATATCTCTATTTTATTTTTGGGGAGTGATGTGTAGAATTCCTTCAAAAGAATGTAAGACATCTTTGAAAATCTGCATAGAAGGATTCTTAGGTTTCTCTTGGTCTTCTGTATGTAGGTACTTGATGAATTTTCTAGGCAAGTTAGTCGGATAGACTGGCCTTCTGGATCTCCAACAACGATAACCTATACAGCATTGGATGGATACCTTAGTAAATATCAGGTATGGTTGGAATGAATATAAATTGTTAGAAAAAAAAATCGGTAAAGGTTTCAGGAAATCAGCTTGATCTCAGAATAACAGAGTTGGAAGGGACCTTGTAGGTCATCTAGTCCAGCCCCCCGCTCAAGCAGGAGCCCCTACACCGTTTCTGACAAATGACAGTCCAATCTCTCCTTGAAAGCCTCCAGTGATGAGGCCCCCACAACTTCCGAAGACAAGACGTTCCATTGGTTGATTGTTCTCATTGTCAGAAAATTTCTCCTTATTTCTAGGTTGAATCTCTCTTTGATCAGTTTCCATCCATTGTTCCTTGTCTGCCTATAGGTGCCTTGGAAAATAGCTTGACCCCTTCCTCTCTGTGGCAGCCCCTGAGATATTGGAAGACTGCTATCATGTCTCCCCTGGTCCTTTTCTTCACTAGACTAACCATGCCCAGTTCCTGTAACCATTCTTCATATGTTCTAGCCTCCAGTCCCCAATCATCCTGGTTGCTCTTTTCTGCACTCCTCAATCCAATGTCTTTTTACCATCATATGATGAATAGAAACTGATTTTATTTATACCCAGTCCTCAATGCCTATAATGCATGATTTAACCTTTAAAATATACAATCTGCAATGGTGTTATCTGGTGCCACCTTCTCCCCCCCCCCCCCAAAAAAAAACAACAACCCAGATTGGTTTCTTGTTTGGCATGGTCCTAAGAGGCTGTTTTCCTAATATTTCTGATCTCACATTGTTGACTGCATCTGTTTTTTATTATCGGCTGATGCTATGCAATGCCAGGTCCGTGGTAAATAAAGCCCCCCTCATTTGTGATCTTGTTCAGGAGGGGGGAGCGGACCTGGTGGGTATTACGGAGACCTGGTTGCGCCAGGAGGGGGGAGTCCCTCTCGTAGAGATGTGCCCACCCGGTTTCCGGGCATTTCATCAGCCAAGGTCACAGGGAAGGGGTGGCGGGGTGGCAGTTATCATTAAAGAGGGTCTTGGTCCGAGGGAGGCCACTGTTCCTCAGACGGCCGGATGTGAGTCCCTCCTTGTGAAATGGGGTCATGGGGTGCAGATGGGCCTGCTGGTTACGTACCTGGCTCCCTGCCACGTGGCAACGGCCTTGCCTGAACTACTCAACGTTATAGCCACGGTGGCGATTGATACCCCTAGACTTATGGTCATGGGGGACTTCAACCTGCCATCCGTCGGTGAGGCGTCTGAGGTGGCTCAGGAGTTCATGGCTTACATGAAGGCCATGGACCTGACCAATTAGTTCATGGCCCTACTCACACGGGGGGAAACACTCTGGACCTGGTTTTTGTCTCTGGTCAGTGGCTGAGTGGTCTCGAGATATAGCGATCGAGCCCTTGTCATGGTCAGATCACTCCCTCTTTTGCTTTGACCTTCAAACCGCCACACCCCACCGCAGGGAGGCGGAACCGATGAGGTTCCAGACGGACCTTGGGCCATTTCCTGAGGCTCTGGCACACGGCTCGACTGAAGACCTAGTGGCTGCCTGGGATAGGGCGGCCGCTGGAGCTTTGGACCGGGTTGTGCCTTTGCGGCCTCTGACCCGGCGTCGATCTCACCTGGCTCCCTGGTTCACCGAGGAGCTGAGGGAGATGAAACGCCGGAAAAGACGCCTGGAGAGCAGTTAGAGGGCCAGCCGTTCTGAATCTGACCGAACACTGGTAAGGTCTCATATTAAGATCTACCTGGTGGCAATAAAAGCGGCAAAGTGTGAGACTTCCGGTTTCCCTGTCTTCGGCGACGGCGGCGCCTTTTGAAGCTCCGCCAGCCCCGCCGCCCGTAGAGCCGCTCCGAGACGAGGAAGCGGCTCGAAAACTTCCAAATCCGTAGGATTGAGGAAGAAGAGGTCGAGCCCCTGCAACCCCCCAGGGAAGTTTCTGGGGAGAGAACAGGCGTGGCTCCCTCCCAACCTGCTGAAACTCCGGGCGACGTGGGACGATTCTGCTTTCGCAGAACAAGCCGGCTGCAGGAAACTTAAAGCGAAAAGAACCAGCTTTAACAAACAGTGAAATTACCTGAATCCTGAAACTTGGAAACGCAAGTATTAGTGCTTTGTTGACTTTTTAAACTGAGAAAAATGCGAATGAGTGAAAGTGCTTTGAAAAAACATGGCGCTCAGAGTTAACGAGCCAGCGAGTGTGGATTGGTGAAGTTATCTTGTTTTGTTACAAAGTTTCCAAGTTGCTACAAAGTTGCTTTGTTTGTAATAAGAGAAACAAGTGGAAAATTTCTCCCTTTTCAATACTTGACTTTGCTTTACTTCAACCTTTATTTGATCAAATCTGGGGGACTTTTTTAGAAGTCTTTGTGCAGGAGGGAAAGGAAAAGGAACTTCCCTTTTTAGAAAAACTAGATCACGTGGCAGGATGGCTTCAAAGAAGCAGGAAGGGAAGGCAACAGGGGGGGGATCCCCCACACACAAACATGAAACGCAGCCTCCCCCTGCTCAACAGCTACAGACTCAGAAAAAAGAATTTGATGTGGGAGATTTAAAAGAATTTATTTCTAAAACTTTGGATGACAAATTTCAAAAATCTCAACAGGAGATACATGATAAACTTCAAAAATCACATCAGGAGTTTATGCAGGAAGTTAATGAAGTTAAAGATATGGTGAAACAGAATCAAAACAAGGTGACCAAAAAAATATCAGAAGTGGCATCTGGCCTGGCAGAATTTATTGGGAAAGTTGATTTTAAAGTTGAAGAACTTAAATCAGAAGTTAATGTTAAGATGAAAGACAATGATTATAAAATTGCTGATGTTGATAATAAAATGCAAAGAGTTGAAAACGAGATTGTCATGATACAATTCAGGGCAATGGAGTTTGCTATACGGCTTCGAGGAATTCGAGAGGAGGAAAGACAGGATTTGAGACAAGTTTGTTCTGAGGCCCTGGCTAAGATTTTACAAGTTAATCCAGATGTGGTTTTTCACAAAATAGACAAAATTTACAGAGTGAACTCTTGGGTGGCCAGACAAAGACAATTACCTAGAGATGTGGTCATATATTTTACAGATAGAGAAATAAGAAACGATATCCTGCAAAAATCCTTTTACACTTCTGTACAAGTGGGGGGCTCACGAATTGGAATTTATAAAGAATTGCCTCCTAAAATGCTGAAAGCCAGAAAAGAATTTGGCTTTCTTGTTAAGGAATTGCAAAATTTACAGATACCTTTCCGGTGGGGCGCACCAGTTGGCATAATTTTCAGATACAAGGGAGAAAGATACCGTTTGAATACCGTGGAGAAGGCACAGCACTTCTACACTACTATTTTTAAGGAAAGAACACCATCTCCACGTACATCTACAGTTTTGGAGATTAAAGAGAGTGAAGAGAAGCAACCTCAACGAGAACTGCAAGAACAGTCTAAGCAGGAATTAGAAGAAGTGCAAGGTGCAGAAGGAGGTTTTCTGGATGAGCCCCTGCTGGAATCTTCTCCAATCTTGGACCCGGTTCGGATGATTGAAGTTAAGGATCAACGTATAACTCGAGCTCAAGCTAAGTTACTTAAACAAAAGCAACAACAACAACAGGAAAGACAAGACAAGGAGGCAGATAAGAGTACTGCACAAGAGACTGGAGCTATGGGAGGAGCAAGATCGAAGCTGTCGGATGACCTTCAATTATTTTGCTCTTTGCTCCAGAAAGAGGCTGATGATGTTTAAGTGTTTATCCTGGAATGTTAATGAGTTGAATTCAGCACAGAAAAGAAAGAAATTATTTACATATCTGAAACAATTTAATAATGATATAATTTGTTTACAAGAAACGCATATCACAACTCAAGATCAAAAATATTTGATAAACTCCAAACTAGGAACACATTTTATATCTTCAACTTCGCAAAAAAAGAATGGTGTGGTTATTTATGTAAATAAGAAGTTTACAGCTAAAGTTATAGAAACAGATGAAGATGGTAGGTTTGTAGCAATTGAATTGTCTATAGCAAATGGCCAAATTCTTCTGATTGGGATTTATGCTCCCAATCAACAACAGGACTATTTCTATAAGATGTTACATACTAAAATATTGCAATGGGATTACAGATCTATTTTAATTATGGGAGACTGGAATGGAGTAATCGACTCTAAATTAGATAAAAAGAGTTTGGCAAAGTCTAGACTCAGATTACCACAGGCCTTTTTTGACATGAAAGAAGATATGGAACTAAAAGATGTTTGGAGAATACATAATCCAAAAGAATTGGACTATACTTTTTTTTCTGATAGACACAGATCCTTCTCTAGGATTGACTTTATTTTGTTGACAGATGATTTACTCGTTAAGACAAAAAGAACAAAGATTTTTCCAAGAACTTTGACTGACCATAGCCCAGTATGGACAGAAATTGAGATGGACAAGGTTGAGAGACGTTCTTGGAGATTAAATGAGAATTTGTTTAGATATGAAAAAAATACAACAGAACTTAAAAAGCATTTGAAAGAATTTTTTGAAATAAATTTGAATAAAGGTACCCCAATTGAAATTGTGTGGGATGCAAGTAAAGCTTATATGAGAGGGGTACTTATCTACATGAACTCTAAACATAGACTGTTCCGACAAAAGAAAAGATCTGAACTGGAAATAGAAATAAAGAATAAAGAACAGTTACTTATTAAAAATCCAACAGATGAAAGAATACGTAGTGCTATAAAACTTTTGAAAGACCAATTTCAAATGCTTTTGGCGGAACAAGTTGCAACAAACTTACAATATGCGAAGCATAACACATTTTGTAACGCTAATAAACCGGGCAGATGGTTGGCTTACACATTGAGGAAAAAACAAAGTATACGGACTATTGATAGTATTGATATTGGAGGGAAAGAAATCTTTCAACAAAAATTAATTAAAGAAGCTTTTGTGGACTATTATACCAAATTATATGGTAAAGAGGAGGTGCAGAATGGACTTATAGAAAAATATTTAAACGATAAAAGAGTTACAAAAATTACTGATCAACAAAAGGAAAGAATGAATTATCCTATAACAGAGGAGGAGATAATAGTAGCAATTAAACAGTTAAAAACAGCCAAAGCTCCTGGCACGGATGGTTTGACTGCAGTGTACTACAAAACTTTGCAAGCTGAAATGGTGGAACAACTTAGAGATTTATTTTGCAATATTCAGCAAGGGGGTAAAATACCCCCATCATGGACAACAGCTTACATATCTTTGATACCAAAAGAACAAATCGGTCCTAAAAAACCAGAGAACTATAGACCAATATCTCTTTTGAATACAGATTATAAAATTTTTGCGAAAGTACTAGCCAACAGGTTGATGCCAGTAATTCAAAAGGTGATTCATGATGATCAAGCGGGATTTATCGAGGGCAGATATATGAAGGACAATGAAAGGCAAGTAATAGATTTATTGGAATATCTTGAGAAGAATAAACAGATCCCTGCAGTGCTGGTTTTTTTGGATGCAGAGAAGGCCTTTGATAGAGTGGATTGGAATTTTCTATTAAAGACTTTGAAAAAGATGGACTTTGGGGATCAATTTATACAGGCGATTTCGGCAATTTATCAAGAGCAAAAGGCACAGATCATTATTAATGGAAGTTTGACAACAGAGTTTAAAATTGAAAAAGGAACAAGACAGGGATGCCCGTTGTCCCCACTTTTATTTATTTTAACACTAGAAGTCTTGCTAAATACAATACGGGACTCTAATATCTTGAAAGGTATAAAGATTAGGCAAGAGGATTACAGAATAAAGGCATTTGCAGATGATCTGGTTGTTACCCTATCACAACCAATGGAATCAATAATCTTGATGAAGGACATTATACAAGATTATGGTAAGGTTTCAGGTTTTAGATTGAATCCAAAAAAGACTAAAATGATAGCTAAAAACATGACACAAGATCGCAAACATGAGCTTGAAAGGAGGGCAGGTTTTGAGACTGTACCTAAGGTAAAATATCTAGGAGTTCAGGTTGCAGAATCAAACATGAAATTGTTTCAAAATAACTATGAGGTGTTGTGGCGAGAGGTGCAGAAAGATATGGAGACTTGGAAAAAACTGCAGCTGTCTCTACTTGGAAGAATAGCAGCAGTTAAGATGAATATTTTGCCAAGATTTCTTTTTTTGTTTCAAATGATTCCGGTGCTTAAAAGTGATAAACAATTGAAAGTTTGGCAATCTGGAGTGAATAAATTCGTCTGGAACGAGAAGAAGCCGAGAGTGAAATTGAAAATTATGCAAGATGTTCCAGAAAGAGGAGGTCTTAAACTTCCAAACCTACAGCTATATTATGATGCAGCAGCTTTAACCTTAACAAGTGATTGGTTTGGAAGTAAAAAGGCTGGAATATTGAATGCAGAAAGTTTTGATCTTGAATTTGGATGGCACGCTTACTTATTTTATGATGACAAAGTTGATAAAGTATTTAAAAGTCATATACTTAGAGACTCTTTGATGAGAGTTTGGAAGAAGCATCGATTCAAATGGGATTATAAAATACCGCTATGGCTGGATCTTGGTCATACTTTGTGGAATACAAATATAATGTCACTCGGGGGGTTTTTATACAAAGAGGTTCTTTTTACAGATGCGGGCAGATGGCAGCTGAAGACATTGCAGACACTGTTGGACGAAGGGATTAATTTAACTTGGTTACAATATAATCAATTACAATTGAGATGGAAAGAGGACCAAAAAACTGGTATTATGTTGCATGAGGAAGAATTGGTTAGACATATAAGAGAGAAAGGTCCAATGCATATCAAAAGGCTTTATAATGTTTTGCTAGAAAGGGACTCAGAAACTGAATTAGTTAAAGATTGTATGATTAAGTGGGCACAAAATTTTGAAGAACCAGTGATGTTGGAAACATGGGAAAAAATTTGGGTTCAGAATGTTAAATTTACACAGTCGCAGAACCTGAGGGAAAATTTCTATAAAATGTTTTATAGATGGCATTTAGATCCCAAAAAGTTGTCATGTATGTACCCTAATGTTCAGCCAAAATGTTGGAGATGTGAATGTTTGGATGCTACGTATTATCATGTTTGGTGGACCTGTAGGAAAGTTAAGGCTTTTTGGATAAAAATTTGGTGGGTTATGCAGAATGTTTTGAAGAAAAAAATTCAATTTTCTCCACAACTGTTTTTATTGGGTATAGTTAAGGGTTTTACATTGGGTGAAACAAAATTGATATTGTATATGATAACAGCAGCAAGATTGTTGATAGGTAAATACTGGAAGAATGAAGCTTTGCCCACTATCGAGGAATGGACTTTGAAGATGGCCAGTTTTGCAGAGATGGCGAAGATTTCAGCATATTTAAAAGATTGTTCACAAGAGACTTATGAATGGGAATGGAAAAAGTGGATAGAATATGTTCAGAACAAATATCAAACTAGAAAGTATCAAATAGCTTTTATTTGAAAATAATGTATTGGAAATATTTTAATGTGATGAGGTAAAGAAAAAAATTATACAGGGAAGGGAGGGGTTTAAGTTTATATATAAGTGTTATATTAAGGGTTTTTTATGAGTATATTATAGGGAAGTCTGGGGGGAGGGGAGGGTTAGGGAGGGTTAGGGAGGTTGGGAAGTCTGGGGGGGGAGGCGGGGGGGAAAAAGGGGTGAAAATGTAATTGTAAAACTTTTGCAATAAAAAAAAAAGCGGCAAAGTGTAACTATTTTTCCGCTCTTATTGCGTCATCAGATAATCGCCCGGCCGCCCTGTTTAGGGTGACCCGCTCCCTGCTCCACCAGGAAGCGCGGGAGGACCCCTTGGAGGGTAGAGCCGAGGACTTTGTACAATATCTGTATGACAAAATCGCTCAGATTCGGGAAAATTTGGACTCTGACTGGGTAGATTCGGGAGGGAGGATGGAGGCAAGTCTTGAGAATATTACCTGGGAAGAGTTTGATTCTGTGACTCCGGAAAACGTGGACAAGATACTGGGCAGACTGAGCGCGGCCACATGTTTATTGGACCCGTGTCCCTCCTGGCTGGTGCTGGCCTCTCGGGAGGTTACACGAGGCTGGCTCCAGGGGATTATAAATGCTTCCTTGAGAGAGGGTGTCTTCCCTGCCGCCTTGAAGGAGGCGGTGGTGAGGCCTCTCCTCAAGAAGCCTTCCCTGGACCCAGCAGTGTTGGCTAATTACCGTCCAGTCTCCAACCTTTGCTTCGTTGCGAAAGTTATTGAGAGTGTGGTAGCGCGACAGCTTCCTCAGTACTTGGATGAATCGGCTTATCTAGATCCGTTCCAGTCGGGCTTCAGGCCTGGATACAGCACGGAAACGGCATTGGTCGCATTGATAGATGATCTCTGGAGGGCCCGGGACAGGGGTTGTTCCTCTGTCCTGGTCCTATTAGACCTCTCAGCAGCTTTTGATACCATCGACCATGGTATCATGCTGCACCAGTTGGAAGCGTTAGGGGTGGGGGGCACCGTGTTGCGGTGGTTCTCCTCCTTTCTCTCTGATCGGTCGCAGTCTGTGTTGACGGGGGGGCAGAGGTCGACCCCGAGGCCCCTTGTATGTGGGGTGCCACAGGGGTCGGTTCTCTCACCCCTTCTGTTCAACATTTATGTGAAGCTGCTGGGTGAGATCATCCGTGGTTTTGGGGTGAAATATCATCAGTATGCTGATGATACTCAGCTATACATCTCCACCCCGGACCACCCCAATGATGCCCTTAAAGTGATGTCCCAGTGCCTGGAGGCTGTACGGATCTGGATGGGGAGGAACAGACTCAGGCTCAACCCATCCAAGACCGAGTGGCTGTGGTTTCCGACGTCCCGATATAGTCAATTGGTGCCATCACTGACTATTGGGGATGGGTCATTGCCCCCCACGGAGAGGGTTCACAACTTAGGCGTCCTCTTGGACTCACGGCTGTCTTTAGAAGAACACTTGACGGCTGTGGCCGGGAGGTCTTTTTATCAGGGTCACCTGATTCGCCAGTTGCGTCCCTTTCTGGATCGGGACTCGTTAAATACGGTCACTCATGCCCTCGTCACTTCACGCCTGGACTACTGTAATGCTACATGGGGCTCCCCTTGAGGAGCACCCAGAGGCTCCAGCTGGTCCAGAATGCGGCCGCGCGGGTAGTTATGGGAGCAGCATGGCGCTCCCATGTGGCTCCCCTCCTGCGCAAGCTGCACTGGCTCCCTGTGGTCTTCCGGGTGCGCTTCAAGGTCTTAGAGCGCTCCATGGCTTAGGACCGGGGTACTTACGAGACCGCCTTCTGCCACCAATAGCCTCTCACCGCCCAGTACGCTCCCATAGAGAGGGGCTTCTCAGGGTGCCGTCAGCCAAACAGTGTCGACTGGCGGCCCCCAGGGGGAGAGCCTTTTCTGTGGGGGCACCCACCATCTGGAACGAGCTCCCCCCAGAGATACAGAAGATTCCGGATCTGCGCACTTTCCGCCGTGCCCTCAAAACATTCCTGTTTCAGCAGGCTGGCCTGGCCTAACTTTCCCTTTATATTGCTTTTTGATTTTATTTTAAACTGGGATGTCTTGAATTATCTAGGACCAGAGTGTTTAGTATATTTTAATTGGTTTTTTTATTAATGTTTATATTAAATGTATTTTTATCGTTCGCTGTTCACCGCCCTGAGTCCCTTAGGAATAGGGCGGTATATAAATTTAATAAATAAATAAAATAAATAAATGAATAAATTATGTTTCATAGAAGTGGTTGGTTGCTGAAATAAGAGCAGAGAGAATAAATATTTATCATAATAAAATTTACTAATGTTTAGAGCACAATAGGGCCTGAGTTTGCATGGCTTTGGTATACTTGAAGAAATTGCCTTTCCTAAATATTATATTGTAATATTAATGACGATTTTTGGTGTCATGCCAAAACATCATCAAATAAAATTCTGTATTGTTCTTTAAGAATCCTCGTGATGCCGATGCAATGACAAAAGTGCAAGCCGAATTGGATGAGACCAAAGTTATCCTGGTAAGTGGTCAGCATCTTGCTATTAATATGGAGATTGCTAGGTACTGGTAAAATTTGGAAGCAGGACAATAATTTTAAAAAAGCAAACTCTAGGGAAAAACCTTAGCGAGGAGATTTATTTGTCACAGGGATCTGTGTATGGCATTCAGAGTGCAGACTCAGTAAATGCGGATCCTATTTTAAAGTCGTCAGGATCGTTTTCTTTGAGGCCGTGAAACAAAACAACTTCTCTTTTTTTTTGTACATGTGAATATAGTTCTAGGTGTTCCAGACACTGGTTAGCTCTTAATTCAGTCTCTTAATGATCACATGTAATTCTTTAAGCCAAGATGAAAACATGATGCAATCAGATAAAAGTAGGTCATAACTAATTTTTATCTTAGCTGTGACCTCCTTTTTGTTGGTTATTGTGATGTCAGCAGAGATGCTCTGATACCAGTAATGAACAAAATGCTTCCTGAATTGTGGAGTAAAACAGTGAATGTCCCGTTTTGGGTACTTCCTGAAGGAGGCCACTTCCCCACCATTGCCCTGAATGCCATGGTGGGATTTCCATTCAATGAGCAGATAACACAGTGCGCAGAGTAGGTTGTTCCGACGCTTTCTTCCTATTTATTCTAGCAATATGTGCAGAAGAGTAGCTAGTTAACTATCTTCAGTGGCTAGTCAATAGTGTGTCCTCCACCTTCTTAGAGCACGGTCAATCCTAAAATCCCTCTGAAATCCTGGGATTCTTTGGTTATTGTGGAGCAATAGAGTTATTTAGTTGAGGGAATCACTAGGAGTAATTTTCATCAAAATATTAATATTGATTGGATTGTAAGCAGTTGATTCATGTGTCTTGTATTAGACACAGTCAAATATAAATAATATTTTTGCTACACCGCAGTTACTTCGAAATAAATCCTAATCATTTCGTCCTGTTAGAAATTTAAAGTGACCCACTGGTTACAAATAGGATATTGATACTGCTCAAAAATGGTGGGGAGAGGCTGGAAATTAAATATTTCTGTCAAATGCTAAAGGTGGAATAAAAATAAAAATTTAAAAAAGTCATGCAACAGACAGTCCACTTCCAGGTGAACAGGCTATGAGGGGAACAAACATCTATAGGCCACCGTTAAGATCACAAGGTGTGCTGCATATGAAATATTACAGAATAGGTTCTTGAGTTGTGGGGTAAAACAGTGAATGTCCCGCTTTGTGTCCTTCCTCAAGGAAGCCATTTTCCCCACCATTGTCCATGGTCTCTAGAGTGTTGTATTTTTAGCACTGGGAGAGAGAAAGCAGATTCTTGCTTCTAATTTTAAAATATTAGGAAAAACTATTCCTTTGAGACAAACCTTTTTGTTTTGGGTTAAATTTCTTTAAAGAGCTCTTTGGTAGCATTTTGGCAGAGACTAAAGTAAAAGTAGAAGAATGGATTTAGTGATAGTGGTAGGGATAGACCGTTGGTCTCCTTAAGAGGCAAATGTAGGCAAAGGCCCAACTGATATGAAAAGCACAATGGCGCTTTCTAAGCTTTTTTCCAAACCAGAAAGTGGAAACCGTAAACACTTGATAGGAGGGCTGAGAGGGTGGGTGAAGGGAAAATTTGGAAATTAAGCTCTCCTAAGAAGGCAGAGCAATTGTAGCCACACCACTTCATAAGCTCCTGTGTTTGCTGCCTCTTCTGCAGCTGGGTTCCTAAGTCAGGGATCTCTCTCTCAGCTGTGTCTTTTTCCCATTTAGCACAATACAATGGAGTCCTTGTTAGAACGAGGAGAGAAGCTGGATGACTTAGTGGCCAAGTCAGAGATTCTTGGAAATCAGTCAAAAGCCTTTTACAAAACTGTAAGTATATTTGGACCAGTGTTCTGTAATATAGACAGTGCTTCCTATCTTCCTACAATGATTTACTGTTTGAGGCAATAAATGTATGGGGTATTTTTAGTCAGTGGAAATTATGGCCTGGAAATCAAATGCCATGAGAGTCTAAGGAGATTATCATTCAGGTCACGGTTGTACCAAAGTTGCTTTTCAAAAGGCAACTGGGCTTTCTTAGTTTTTCCCTTGAAAAGGTTTTGTTTTCACTGGTTTGAAAGAGGAGTCAGAGAGACCATCTAAGGTTAAAATTGAACAGCCCCCTCTCAACAGAAGGGAAGGGATATGACATCATCTATCTCCTATCTATGACACAGTCCTTTCAGCAGCCCCAAGAAGGTTCCACACCCATTTGCACTCTGATTCAAGTGACTCTGAGGATACAGATAAACCCCCAAGTGGCCTCAACAACTCTCAGAAAGAAGCTAACAACCAACCTTCAGATACCAGATGACTACAAAGATTATAAATCCTTCTATTCCCCACCATTCAGTCAGATTTGAAGAAGCTTCTTGGATAAGAAGAGAAACACTTTCAAGGAAAAAAATCAAAAAAGTTCAGTTGCCTTTTGAAAATCACCTTTGGGGCAAATGCCGGGAAATACTAATGTTAATACATCACATTTAGAGCCAGAATACAGTTGTTGTTGTTGCTGTTACTATTATTTATGAATATACATTTACAAAGAACTGTTGCTCATTGGGAAGGTGCTTAAAGAGTGGTAAAAGATGCCTTTGAGTAGAATGCAATTCTTACTGAACGCAAAGCTTCCTTATTATGCAGGTAGTCCTCAACTTATGACTAGTTGCTTAGTGAGCCTTAGAAGTTACAACTGATCTACCCAGGACTACTTACAACCCAGAGTCGAAGGTCTGACAGCTGTGCCTCCCCCTGTGGTCACATGATCATATTTTAAGTGTTTGATGACTGAGCCGCTTTTATTGACCCCATTGGGGTAGGATCCCATTGTCAAATGATTAATGTACAATTTTTTTGTCAGAAACTGGTGTTTGTTTTTGGTTTCTGGCAAAAAGTATCCATTGTGGACAATTGACTTACTTAACAACCGCTGTAAAAAGTTCATAAAATCATGACCCAATTCATGACCAGCACGGCTCATGACTAGACATAGTCCTCAACTTGCGATCACAATTGAGCCCAAAATTTCTGATGGTGAGACATTTGTTAAGTGAGTTTTGCCCCATTTTATGACCTTTCTTGCCACAGTTGTTAAGTAAATCACTGCGGTTCTTAAATTAGTAACAAGGTTGTTAAGTGATTCTGGCTTCCCCATTGACTTTGTTTGTCAAAAGGTTGCAAAAGGTGACCCTGGGACACTGCCACCATCATACATCTGAGTCAATTGTCAAGGATCCAAATGTAAATCACGTGACCATGGAGATGCTGCAACGGTCATAAGTGTGAAAAATAGTCATAAGTTACTTTTTTCAGTGTCGTCGTAACTTTGAACAGTCTCTAAATAAACTGTTGTAAGTTGAGGACTACCTGCAATAAGTGTGTATTTCTTCCCACCTCTCCTGACCTGGAAGGCCCGGAAGCAGAATTCATGCTGTGACATCATGTGACTCCATCCACCGTGTACCTTCACCACCTGCTTTGGACTATCTGGATTTGATCTGATTTCATGACTCCTGGAGAGAGAGGCAGCACCAACAGCAGCAACTGTTGTTTCCAGATTCAGCTGTCTCAGCCACACCGGAGGCAAGAAATACCATGTTGGGGGGTCCATGAAATTAAAACCTTATTTGAAAAAAAAATCCTTTCATGGCTAGAGAGTATCTGGGATATTAGGTTGATGACACAAAGGGAGTTGGGAATGGATCCTGGTGCTTACACACATTCCTGTTTTGGTCATTGGCTGATACCTGTGGGGGGATTTGCTGTTCTCCTTTCCAAAACTACAAGCAGATGTGGACTCATTGTGCATACTTAAGAGTAAGATAAACAGTTTGGCCATCTGAAAAATGCCTTTTTTTTTCAGCATTGCACAGTGTCCTTGTGTCTTAAAATGTTGGATACTGATTTTTTAGAAGTGAAGCAAAACCCAATTTGTTTTGAACCCATACAGAATTATTCAGAGAACACGGATCTCTGAGTTCTGCATGAAAGAAAAAAAAAGATCTCTAAGGCAGCCCGAGAACTGATTATACTTCATAATATAGAAGAAATTCCAAAGAGGTGGGAAAGCGGTTTTAGGACTAATATGGATATGCTTTTAAGTTTTCTCTGATTCTAGGTGGGAAATTTCTTTCCAACCTGAGTCAGACTTTGTTTTGTTTTTGCCAAGGATATAAACAGCAGCATTTAGCTCCCTCTTTTATCTGGTATCGTTGCCACTGATCAAACCCAGGATTTCATTAAGAAGAGATTGTGTGCCACAACCCCTTGGCTGCTCTTGGATATTGCAGTTTGTTTAGGTTGGATTTATTGATGAAAAGCTGGTAATTTATCTAGCTGATGGCTTGTCATTTCTACACTGTTCAGCAGGATGTGGAATGAATGGGGAGCTGTATTGCAATCCGGGCATACCTTCTCACCTTATGTATTATGGCTGCTGTTCTGACAGTGAACCTGGCAGGTTCACTGCAGCCCTTCTTGAACATACTGCACCCAAAAGAATAAGCTGCTGTTTTACACTAGCCATTATACCAGAGCCTTGTAGAGTGTGAGCTATCCTGTATTGGGTCTAAGTGTGTTAGTTGCTGCTACTACGCAGCTTGGTGTTGTCTTGTGATGTCCTCAGCCAAGACTAGATTCTCCCACGGTTGGAGAATTTGTCCCCGCTGGTTTTGTGTAAATGTAGGAAATGTTATTAATGCTTTTGTCTTTCCGTCGGTGGCATCTTGGCTCCAAGGCCCATTCTGTCTTTGCAGGGTGGGGGCCAGGGTGGGTAGGGATACCATTCTACAGTTGTATTTATGCCTTCCTCCCCAAGTGTTTTGATTTATTGTAACTGGGTTGGACATGTCTGCACACCATGTCCCTTAAAGTCAGCTGATCCCCAACCAGGAGTCCTTTGTGAAGCAATTCATCTAGGCAATAGGAAAAACATGCCACTTGGAGCTTTTGCCCATCAATGGCATGTTTGTGCACACCCACCCATGGTGGAATGATCACTCCTCCGATATATTAATCCAATAGGGATAGAAGTCCATCTTCTAGACTCGAGATGAGTAACCAGTAACATCTTGGGCACAGCTTTCCTAACCCTGTTGATAAACTGAAATCACTGACTGAGCCATCTCCATTCCAGAAGAGGCACGTAAAAAGCCAGGAAGCTGTCTTTGCCCATTAGCAAGGAGCCAGTTAGTGCCAAGATAAAATGACAGAATGACAAACAGCAACTTAAGGCAAAGTTGAAGGTTTCTGATGTGACTCTGAGGGGAAATCCTATTTCTGGCTTGCATTGTTCCTTTCTTAAAATGTGTCCGTCATGTACAGTTGCACCAGCTCTTGTTAACTTCTTGAGCCAACTTCCAACTTTCGTGCAGTATATATATCAACCTAGGGGCAGTACAGTGAAGTGGAACAAGTCAGCAACCTGGGGTTTGAACACATTTCTGTTTGACTTGAACCGTGATGGGTGCTTCCTGGGACTTGACAACTTGGCTACATTTGCTTTGTGAGGCCTTTTTTTGGGGAAGACACCGGAGTGAAAGAACAGTGACTCATGCAGAGGCTGCATTGGCAGATCTGATGCAGCACCCTTGTGGTGCCAGAAATCACCAGCCTTAATTCTTTTTCTTCCTCCAATGTCTGCTTCAGATGTACCAACCTAAGGGCTGTCATATTTTCTGTAAAGTCCATTTCTGCAGGGGTCAGTTCCTTGTGGACTGCTAACTTTGTTCTGAAAGATTAAGAGGGTAGGTGGAACACTGCAGTGAGTTTTGCTACTTGCTGTAAAAGAAAATGGGTTCTCCTCTCCTCATTCTGTGATTTGAAATGTACAGTACTATAGAAACTTGCTTGTGTTACTTTATTTTGCCCCCTAGGCTCACAAATTCCTAACCTCTTTCTAATGTGGAAGCTTTTACTAAAGATTGTATTTTAATAAATATTGCTTAATATCTGTACGTACTGGTTATTGGAATATATCTATAAAGTTGTCACTTGATCATCTAGAATTGGTTGTGTCTTATTGTGGGGATTTTAGTTGGGGTCCTATTTCTCATAGGGTGCAATTGTTTGATATGCTTCCAATATTGCAATATATTCTTCCAGAAAAACTGGCTGTTTTTGCTTATTTTTGAACTCCACACCTGGATTAAAGTATGTTGTATTTAACAATGTTTCAACAATTTCTATTATGACCAAAAATTATAACCTCATGTGGCAATAAGGTAAAAAGTAAACGAGTCTCTGCAGATTTTACTTCGCCTGTTGTTGTTGACTGTAGGGGATGGGATGGTGGCCATCTGTTTCATGGCCATTGAGCCAGTGCAGTCTGAAAACATTTCTGCTGTTGTGACCAGCATGACATAATGGAGCACTGTTACCTTCACACTGAAGTGGTACCTATTAATCTACTCACGTCTACATGCTTTCA
Source organism: Pantherophis guttatus (assembly GCF_059756535.1). NCBI lineage: Eukaryota > Metazoa > Chordata > Lepidosauria > Squamata > Colubridae > Pantherophis > Pantherophis guttatus. The sequence continues at coordinate 16,184,809 of NC_142071.1, read as the reverse complement.
AACTGCAAGTTGGCAGGGGCTGGGGTGAGGACGGGAACTCACCCCATTGCATGGCACTGAGGTCTTGAACTTGGGCTGCCGGTTTTTCCAGCCAACAAGACCAGCATCTTACCTCTTGAGCCACCCTTCCACCCCATGAGATAATACAGTTCCCCAACACCCAAACTATGAAACAACCCTATTTTAGCTGAATATTTTATTGTGCCAATCCAGCTGAGGAGGCTTGCAGAGCATGTAAACCTTAAAGCACCTTGTTCCAATGCCATGTCCAGCGGGCATTTTCTATGGTCATAGGTAATAGGTGATAAATAAGGGAACCATAACCTGAAGCTGAATGACACTCAAGCAGATCCAGCCAATCTGTCAAATGATCAGTCTTCAGTTAAATGAAGAATGAATACCTTGAATTGCTGCATTCAATGTTATGTTCTCAGTGAAGTTTAATGGCATCTAGTGCAGCTAGCCCAGGAATCCTTAGGAATCCTCTCCTGTCACAGGCAGAGTAGGCCAAAGTGTATTTAGATCCTCCACAAATAAAATTTCCTACAGGAGGCTGGGACACTGCACAAGGCTTCATTTGAAATTACTCGTCAATTCAAGTGTTCCTGGAATGCTGGATATTATCCTGAGCAACACAGGTAGTCCTCAACTTACAACAATTCATTTAGTGACTGTTCAAAGTTACAGTGCCACTGAAAAAAGTGACTTATGACCATTTTTCACATGACCATTGCAGCATCCCCATGGTCATGTGATCAAAATTCAATGATTGGCGACTGACTCCCATTTATGACAGTTGCAGCATCCTGGGGTCACATGATCACCTTTTGGAACCTGACAAGCAAAGTCAATGGGGAAGCCAGATTCACTTAATGTGTGGCTAACACCTGCATTCACTTAACCACTCTGACAAGAAAAGTCGTAAAATGGGGCAAAACTCACTTAACGTCTCACTTAGCAACAGGAAGTTTAGGCTCAATTGTGGTTGTAAGTCAAGGGCTACCTGCACACAGTGTGCAAGCGATCTTGTCCCCCTCCCATCGGTTCATCTAACCTTAGATTGACGCTTTCCTTTTTATATTTATTTTATTATTCTCATTTCTGCCTGGATTAAGTCAGAGGATGCAAATACAACAATCATAAAAACCTGATCAGGAGCAGGGCGTTTTAGTATGCTCGAAAACGTGAACGCAGACTTCAAGTGTGTATTGCAAACAAAGAATATTTTTCTTCTTTAATTCCCTAGGAAGGCTGACAGCTGCATTTTTATATTAAAATTAACTCATTAGCATGTAAAAAGCACGATATGGAAAAAAGGAAGCTTGTTATAAAAGCTCAGAAACACACTGAAGATGCTTTTTTTCTAATGCTTCTAGTCCCCTTTTCATGTTTGGGTGTGTGCATGTGTTTCTTTTTAAATTTTATTTTATTTGCAGTTCTCCGAGACAAAAACAGTCGGAATTGGTTGGTTTTTGTTTTTTTTACACTTACAAGGCTCAGAAAGAAAAGACAGTGAAATGGTAAGAAAAAGAAAGGGAAAGTTACGTCAGAAAGAAGAAAAAAGATCCACCAGCATTCATAGAACAGACTAACAGCTCAGCTTCGCTTTTAGTTCTCAATAGAGATAATATATATATATATATATATAATGTATATATATATATATATTTGTAGATATAGATTTTTCTTCTCTTTAAGGTCATGCAAAAGAAAATCCAACCTCCTCCCCCAACCTAAAAATACCCCCACCAATGTACTGAGTTCCATAGTAAACAAGGTGAACATCAAAGGGGAGGCAACCCTGGTACATTAATGTTTAATAATGAAACACCTGTTTCAACATGCGGCTTGTAAGTTTTTTTTTCATATACATGGATGTAGAGACACTTCTCAAGTTAGTCTTCCACAGAAACCATACAAGCATATTATATTATGCCCCCCCACTGTGAAATCTCCCTTTTTGCATGTTTATTCGAATACCCACCTCCCATTTCCAACTCCTCCCCTCGAAAAAAGAAATGCCAAAAAAAAAAAAATCAAAAACATTTAAACGCAAGGGTGCAAAGGCAAAACAGCTGGAAACGACTGGCTCTAAACATTGTCTCCTCCCTGGGCAATCCTGTCTTGGAAGCACTTCCTCCCCATGTGTGTGCGCATGCAGGGGGTTGATGGGACCACAGCCCCACTTGAGCTGTGAGTGTCGGTGCGGGTGTCTTGTGTATGGAGGGGGGGAAATGATATTTGACCTAAATCCCAGCAAGCAGCCTGCCTCCTGTTCTTCAGCATGCTCACAGAACACAACTGTGTTGGGGAGGGAAACAATACAAGGGAAGCCGCCCCCCCCCCCACCCTTAAGCTTCATCTAGAAAAAGGAGCAAGATTTATGTCTTCTTGCACTCCTGTGCTCCGCTGAATGCCACTCCAGCCATTACGGTGGTGCAGTGCAAAGCCCAATCTCAGGACTGGGCAGTTGTTAAGAGATTTAATCTCTTGATATAAAGTGCTTTCAACGTTATTATCAGTGCTGGTGGGACATTTCCCCCAATGCCTGCTCACATCTCCCTCCCCCCTCCCTCCCCTGTTCCATCGTTCTCTCTTGGTCCAATTATCTTTTACATTCATTAGCCATGCAAAATACTGCACTGAGATGATGGTCTACAAGGAGAACCGGGACTAAGGCTGCACCTGAATGCTATGAAACGTCTCCATACTAGAAGGCCTCCAACTGTCAGGTTTGCACAATCACACAAGTGTGCTTCCTTCCTCTTCTCGAGTTGCTCACACTTAACAGCGGAATGAGTCAATGGCCTCACCCCTCAAAAATTCAAGACCGCATCAGAGAGATTGAAAGAAGCTTCCTTGTCCACTATCAACCACAAGGAGCAACCAAGCCCTTGGTTATTGTAACCAGAGGGGAACCTGTGGATCTTAAGCAGCTGTCAGTGCTACAGGAGCAGTTTTAGATGGAAGAAACAACTAAAGTGCAAAAACAGGTGAGATCTGCCTGAACATAGTCTAAACCACTGAACTACAGTCTAGCCATAAGGCACAAAATAATGCTTGCCCAAATGCTCCCCGCCCCATTTTCACGTGAAATCTGTCCTGTCCACCACGGTGCAGCATCCCCATGGAATTAAGATGCTTGTTGTCAACCAAAACAGGAACTGAGTCTTCTATTTCAATAGTTCATCATGAGCTCCAGTTGCTAAAACTTTACTTTCAACCATATGGATTGCTCTGAGATGTTCAAGGATGTGAATTTGCATAGGAATGTCTAAAAAACAGGTATGCAATTCAATACTCCCATGTTTTCTTCTCATTGGTCCTGTCCATTACGCTGTAAAATGATTGCCGGGCCCTAGAGCTTCTTCTGTTGTGTCTCTGAGATGTGGATTACCCTGCTTGTAGGCAGCCAATACACAACTTAACACTGACATTTGTATTATCATTTTTGCATACCAGCCATAGTAGGATGACAAGACAAGCAAGCCATCACAGAAGTCATACTAGAAAGCAGTATCATTGTGGGGTAAAGAACTGGGACACCATAGTAACAAAATTAGATGGGACACCACAGAAATGACACCAGAAGCAACTCCCTTAGAACATGCACAGGGAACAGCAATAATCATGCCACTTGTTAAGGAGACTACATTACACCATCCCAGCTCAACTAATCCCTTAGTCCATTGTCTCAAATTCCAGCTTTGGTTTCTGACAGCAACTATCACTCTCCAGAAAAACAAACCTTTTTGCTCAAAAATACTGCCAATTTATGTTCTTTAACCCAACAGGTTCTAATTTCTGATCAAGCACATAACTCTTTCTGGGAGGTAGTTTGGCAGCTCTAGTACCTTCCAAATCTCAACTGAAGTCATAGTTACAATTGCACATTAAGTCCTCGGTGTGCAATCTTAATATATTTGCAGTCTATTTTTGACTGTTCTTCTTGCCAACTACATGCAATCAATCTAGCTTTAAGATACTGAATCCCCGAAGCATCAGATCATGCAAAGTTGTGTTTCTTGTACTGGGAGCCGATTGGAATACAGACAATGACTTTTTTTTTTAGATTCAGACAAGTTTCTCCCAAAAAGCACGAAGCAATATAAGCAATGAAACCCATCAGTTTCATATGAGACTGCCAAAAATATAAGACTCCAGTTAAGAGTAGTACACTTGTAGTAGGATAAAAGCAAGGCAAGGTAGGTAGGCACAAAGTAGGTTTAATCTGAAGTACTTGGGAATGAAGGGTGGTTAGGAATAGCTTCCTTAGAATTAACAATAGTCCTATAATTCACTGCAGGAATAACTGCTCAGCAAGATCTCTAGATCTCTTGCCAGCCACCATAACAGACAACTTGGGGATTGGGTAAGCACACGCCCATCAGGGCATTTGCAACTGATTACATGTAAAAGACTCACTTTTGCACAAGCTCTATGGTCACTTGGCCTTCTCATCTGATTTTCGCTCAGTTTTAGCAATTAGGTGGCTTGTATAAGATGACACTGGTTGCAGACTCAAGTATGGATTGTCTTTCAGAAAGTGATTGGCTATTAGGAGAAAAACTACAGTACTTGGTGTAATTTTGTGACTAAATGCGGCTTGTCATCTTTTTTTATTCCCACCCTAACAGCAATGGCCATACTCTTATCTCTAAACATGTTCTTCTGATGATATGAACTTTAGTTACCATAGATTGAAGTGATGGTGCAGAATCACTTGGTGTCAAGTGATAGTGTCAGTGCAGAAGCAAGACCTGCAAATAAACTGGCTGCTCATTTGACTTCATTTATCAATGGTTTATCACTTGGACAAGAGCCAAGTATTGTTAAACTTTGTAGAATTAAATGTTGGCAAGACCGGTGCGAGAAATTTGCCTATACCTGATTACATACAAGATGTGATGTGATTACCTTTTTTATAAATATGAACACTAGAATTGCCAATAGTAAAACTTGGGTCCAGTCATCAATTCGATTTTTGTTCTCCATGAGCATCGATTTTAAAAATCAGTCTGTTTAACTGATTTTTTTGAGACTACTACAACCTGGCTTATGAGACATGTTTTCATTTTTGTGAAGACTTAAATTGTAATATATGTAATTATATTACGTATAATTCCACTTTCATATAACTCATATAATTGCACTTTCACTCGCAGCCAGACAACAGAAACCAGGGAGGAGGAAGGAATGATTGGAATCAATGGGTGGCTGGGAGGGAATTGAATTCATGTGCACTGTCCGTGGCCTGGGAGAATCTCGACAACTCAAGATCAAATGATGAGAGCCTTCTCAGATGAGCAGACTATTTCCCAAAACAAAGAGATTGCACTGGATTGGTGGACACGGGACAATGGGTGGCCGAGGGGGGAAAAGGAGGATTTTAACTATGCAGGTTTTCGCGCAAAAGTCAGAACTGGCTTTGCTGTCTACTATGCCTATATGGATCTATCAGTAAATAGTAAATACACTTGGCAAAATAATATCCCAGGAGTTTCCTTTGCTGCGTATGCCAGTGGGACGGTTGACAGCTCAATTCTTTAAACTGGTAGGATATATCAGTGATCTCCCCGATTGACCTGAATAGCAGGGCCAGCCTTCCCTTACCCGTTGTCTTCCAGTTGCCTTAGATTACAACTCATAGGATTCTCAGGTGGAAGGCTATTGGATGTGTTTACTGGGAAATTTGGAATTTGAAGTAGATGATGTCTTTAAGATTCAGAAAGGTTCTATTTGACATTAATGGAAATTACCCAAGGTTTTAATATAACTTTGCTGCCCTCTGGTGAGCACATTACAAGTTTTAGAAGCAAGGGTGCTTCCATGAAACCAACACAAGTTTCTGACTTTTGCATGAAAGTTTGTAGTTTAAGAAATGCAACAATAAGGATAGGGTCCTCACTCTTATTGTAATCCCCCAGTTGTTTTTTTTAATGTTGCTCATGCATAGTAGTTGAGCTTAGACTTCTAAGTACTACCAACCTTACATAATTGGTTTTCTTTCTGCTGCAAATACTGAGAACCAGAGAGTTAGAAAACCAAAATTTTCTGGCATGTCTTGGGAGATAAATGGACTCCTGTAGGAAATATTTAATTGCTGAAATCCTTGTAACTTTATATTGTTCCTTTCAATAAATCTACTTAAGAAAACTTTGTATGACTTGTGCATAGAAAAACAATTACTTTCAATTTAAATCAACTGCCCAAGAGCCAATTTATCACTTACTCCTCATTTGTACCTAAGGGAAAATATATTTAAAACCATGCACAAAAATTCTAGGGGAAAATCATGAGCTGACATGGGGAAAGATGACATAACAAACTTTAGATTAGAAAAAGAGAAATGCATTTGAACTTGGTTACATTCACCCATCTCTATCACTACAGACTATATGAGTTCTAAAAACAACACTGGGATTGAAATTTTGCATTATTTACATCAGACTGAAATGCTGAATTAATTCTATTCGCATCAAATCGTAAAGTAATGGATACTTGGGGAAGTCAGGCGGTGAGGCATTTTGATTGAGACACTGCAAAAATGGTTTTTATCTAATTAAAAAAAGTCTCTTTGGGGATTTTCAGCCCCTAAATTGTAAATTTTTTTGTGTTATGCAAAATAGCACTTCAACCTTTCGTTCCAAAAGCGGCATTGCCTTCCCATTTATTTTAGCTCACATCACGTAGAGTGGATTCCCTGTGCAACCTAAGTTTTCAACAATCTTGTTCTGCAATCTACAGTCCTAGGAAATCAACGTGTTTGTTTTGGTGACAGAAGTTCCTCCGAAGGCAAAAACTGTAATTTATAAAAAGAGGAAAACCCTTGAGACCTAGGAATATTTATTTTGCTCTCATAATGAACAGGGAAAGGGAGGCAGTGCAGTCTAGTAGCTAACGCTCTTTCCATTCCTGACAGACCTCATATGGCCCTTGTTTGCCAGACCTGTTTTAATATAATAAACTAACATTTGTTATGTAATTTTAGATAAGATCCCTTTATAAAAATTTGAAGATCTGGCTTAGTCCATAAATTCTATCTCTGGAATAAAAAAAAAAAATTAGAAACAACTGTATTTTCTGCATGCACGTTTTCTGAGTACTGTTTGAATATATGAAAGCTAACTAAACTCCCCTAAGTCAGGGGAATCCACCTTTATTACAGCCACTGAGAGATAATGTAAAGCCCACAGATGGGCACAGGTGAGATAAGAGAACCACCCAGAAGAGCTTTAGCTTCTAAAGCATACAGGAAGAATTCTACTCAGACTCTTTTGAGGCAAGTATTTCAGATACATCTAATTATCCAAAGTTGAAGGAAAAATTTGCAACATGGGCTCTGCCTTCCTCCCTATGATGGCCTGTCATCCCTGGAGCTACGCACACCTAGAATTCACCGTTTAATTAAACAACAGGACGACTGGAAGCAAGCTACGAAAAAGGAGCGTCAACAAGAAGTCCATGGGACCACCTCCAAACTTTAAATGGGTAAGAAAAGTAGGATTTCAAAAGACCCCAATCCATCACCCAGTTCTAACTATGGGGTTCTTGATATCAACCCACTTGATTTCCCATTTAGTTGACACTCTGTGCGCAACCCACATACCATCTCAGAAGCAAAGCCAACTGAAATCAACTTGTGCCACTTTCCTGTGTCTCCATCTCTAGAGAGATTACTAGAAAAACCCCTCCCTTCAAAGCAACCACCTCATTAAACTTTGCCTTGAAATCTTTCCTGGCAGGAATCAACAATGTGAATTTCCACTTGTTGAAATAGAGGTTTATGCCCTGCACATTGTAGCAAGGTATTTCAGCCCACTCCCCGCCTCCCAAATCTATTCCTCTAGTCATAGTCTGTGAGGAATCACTCATTTGCCTCTGTGGTCACAAGGACTTAACTAACCACCACATGCTAGGAAATCAATTGAAGCTGTGGAATGCTGAGCAAGCCGCTGGGGAGGAGGAAGGTGAATATTTAAAGATGGAGGGAGGGGAGATCCCGTTAGAAGAAAACAGAGCTTTCTTATTAATACATTCTGGCAAATGCCACACTGTACATTTGCTACGGCCAATATGAGTCTCCTGGCATGAAGATGTAACGAGCAGAGGACAATTGTTGAGATCTTCCACTGGGAGCTGGGGCAGCTGAAGTTGGCACTAGCAACTGCTCCACAGCATCTGACATCATTCACACCACCCTCAGCCAATGAAAGATCCCACAACACCACCTTCCATTACATGCTGTTACAACTTGGTCCATGGGGAGAATTGCCCCCTTTGGTTTCATGTGTTTGGGGCCACCCGTTGAGTCAGTTCCTGAATCTAGAGCTCCCTGAAGAGCAATTTTCTTAAAGTTTGCTGTTACTCAGCTCTCTTTGTAGGTAAATTCACAGAGGAGAGAGAGAGAGAGAGTGAGAGAGAATGGAGATGAATGAATGGCCTATGCAACTTTATGTTGACCAGCTCTTTTTCTTCTAGGCTAAGAACTTCAAGCACCCTCTCCCAAAAATAGTCACTTCCTATTCCTTTTAAGTCAACATACTCTATGGAAGGTAAAGAGAAAAGGGGGTGGGCAGGCTGAACATTTACAGAGTGTAAGAAAGCATCTCTTCCTTGTTCTGCTGGACAGATAGCTTCCCAGCACTAGATAAGGCTGAGATTTAGCACTGTTGACTCTTTTCTTGCTAGCTCTTTGAAGTGACATTACAACTTCCCAGCCAGTCCCACTAAGCAAGGGCAATCCCCATCCTAATAATAAACTATGGTAGGGACACAAGTACAATTCCAGTGTTAGTAGCCCTTGTTGAGAGATCAGGATCAAGAAGCTAGTAAAATGTTAAGTGCTAATGAGAACGCAGGTATCCAAAAATTTGCAGCGAGGCCTATATGTAACTCCAACTACATCATCCACAGACCTGTCAGGATGGCTGCAGTCATAAGCCTACCAGAAAATCATTGGCAGTGGTGTTAGCCTGGGAGGAGCCCAAAAAGCAAAACCCCTCCGCCACCAATAAGATCCCCCCTCCCTCTATTCAAAGGAAACAAAGAAATCAAATGAAGAGGCTGAATAATTAGCGTCATCATAATCCACAACTACAGCTAGAGGAGAAAGGAAATGAAGGGGCCTGGAGGGGGAAGGGTCTTCTTCAAAACAAAATGGTAGCACTGATCACAAACTTCCAAGTGCGAACACAATCACCAGAGGAAAAAGGCCCATACTTTTGGCAGAGAATGCAAATACTATAAAAGGGGGCTGTGTGTTTGGCTTTGTGTATGTGAGTGTGTGCACACACACACACAAACACACGTACGTTATATGTATATATATTTACAATAGATCCTGAATTTAACAGACTCACGGGGGAAGGGATGTCCATCACATCTAAAAAAATTGCAAAATGCAGTTAATTTTTTTAATACATGTGTAAAATGGCAAATGTGTATTTTACACGTGTGTCAAAATGGCCAAGGAGCAGATGCAAAAAAGTGCACGGACAGATTTTGTCCACTGCATCTGAAGCCCGCTGAACCAAGGTCTGGTAAATTAAGTGTGTGTGTGTGTGTGTGTGTGTGTGTGTGTGTGTGTGTGTGTGTGTATAGATGTGTATTCACTAAACAAACAAACACTGTTCAACACTGGGATGGATGCAGGGAGGAGATGGGATCTTTGTTTTTTGTTTTGTTTTTTTTGAAGTTGAGACATTTTTCACTGCAACATCTGGTCACTTGAACAGCTGCACACCAAAAGGAAAAAAAGGAAAATGGAATTGATAGGGATGGTGAGTGCATTATAGTCAGGCTGCAAGTCAGACAGCTGGATGGATTTGGCTGGGTTTGCTGCTGCTGCTTCTTCTTTTTTTTAAATAATTGAGTCTACTTGGATTTTTGTTTTTCTGTGTTTCTCTGTCTCTCTGTCTCTCTCTCTCTCTCTCTTTGCAAACACAGGCACTGGAAATGAAAGAGGGGAAGGAGAGGGAACGGGGGGACACGAGCATGCGGGCGCGTGCTTGTCACTGCTGCTCCCGGCTAGTGGCTCAGCTGAAATCACCATCTCCTTCGGGATGAAATCAGAACAGCCAGCATGAATTCTGAAAGACAAACAGAAATGGAGACATCGTGACGAACAGCTCGAGAACCCCATGAGGGGGTCTAGGACAACTCACCGCTAACTCGCCACGGGACAACTCACTGCGGCCAGCTCAGCTGTGGCCAGGTTACTTGGGACAACTCGCCGCAGAACAAGACTTACACTAATATTGAAGAAATTGTGGAATAGAATCACTAAATAAAGGATGCAAAAGGAAATGTGAATGACAAAAATTAAAATAATTTTAAAACTATTTTAAATACTTAAAATGAATTGTTGAATTGTCCCGCAGTGAGTTGGCCATGGCGAGTTCTCCCATTGTGAGTTTTCCTGTAGCGAGATGGCCCAACAAGTTGGCCCATTCTGCCCATGAGGCAGGCAACCACATGCAATGCAGAGACCTGGACCCTGTTTTTCACAATCCTGAGGCTATTATGCATAACTCAGTTTCAGCCTTGAGCCTGGACATTAGTGGCATTTGTAGGCACATCCAACCCAGTAGTGGGTTTCAAATCCCATCGCTACCGCTTCACTCATGGGAGTGCGTGCTCTCTCTCTCTTGCGGGCGTGACGCTTCTGCACATGCACAGAAGCATCTGGGCAGGTGGGCGGAGCCTCCCACCGCCGCTACTGGTTCGTCTGACCCAGGGTGAACTAGTAGCAACCCACCACTGATCCAACCATTTCCTGATTAAAATCAAATACAAAAGAAACCTCTTTTACTGTAAAAGTTGGATTACCTTAACACTTAATACAGGAAGTCCTTGACTTACAACCAACCATTTAGTGATTGTTCGAAGTTACAACGGCACTGAGAAAAACGTGACTTATGGCCAGTCCTCACACTTACAGCTTCACAGCATCCACATGACCATGTGATCAAAATTTGGCCACTTGGCCACTGGTGTGTATTTATGTTGGCTGCAATCTCCTGAGGTCACAATTTGTGATCTTCCCAGTCAGCTTCCAACAAACAAACTCTACAGGGGAAGCTGTCTAGGCGTAAAGACCACATTATTCCCTTAACAACTGCAGCCAATCACATAACAACCATGGTAAAAATGGTCATAAAATCAGACATGGCTCTCTTGATAATCAGTTTGCTTATAAATGGAAATTCTGGCCTCAATTATGGTCGTAACTCAAGAACTACCTGTAACTGATTAGAAGTCATGTTTCATCTCTTGCAATAGGGACCCTGCTGTCTGCCTATGTTAGAACACCACTGCCACTCCTTTTTTTCCTTCTTCCAAGCACTTAGTCCTCTTCTAGAAGTTTGCCAGAGCTTAAAACTCTGCTTCAAAAACAAATAATGATACAACGCTCCGTTATTTTATGACTCTTACAGCTTCATTTAAGCAGAGTGGTTGCATACATATACATTCTTGAAAACCAAAGTCACGGACTCTAAGTTGATTAAATAAACTGGGGAAAAAAACCAGGGGAAAGCTGCAGCTCCCATCAGAAGCGAAGTCAGAGTGATCATCCACATTCAGCCTGATCTTTTGGAATGGGTGAGCTAATTTTGGGGTTAGAATGGAACATTTGCATTCCCATCTAACAAACCCAGAGCTTCACACACCAAGAAAAGGCCCCAAAAGCAGAAAATTGGCTCCCAATGGGTCTTGCATTGATCCATTCTCTCTCAAATCCAACACAATCATGTGCTCCATACTGACCAACACAAACACCTCAGTTGATCGTTCCTAGAAATGGAATTTAGCCACCCGTTTGCCATCTTCGTACCTTCACTGGAGTGGGGCCACTGGAGCTCCCGAGCAGTGGAAGTGGACATTCTGCCACTTGCCATCCCGGCGGTGCCAGACACGGGTCTCTTCGGACTGGCAAGTACGGGGACGGCCCTGCCCATCGATGTACTGTGTCAGGCGGATGTAGGCAATGCAGGCAGCATCTTCCCCAATGACATGCACATGAGGGTTCAGGATGGTTGTGTGAATGGGCTTGTTGTTCTTAGATAACACTAGAAGGACACAAACAGGGCACTGGTTAGGAAACTGTACAGCAGCAGAAGCAAGGAAAAGGCAAGTCATTTTTAGCCCCTTCTCTTTCAGGAAAAAAAAACCCAAGCCGGTTTAGTCTAGTGGTTAAGACATCAGGCTGGAAACCAGGAGTTCTAGTCCTGCCTTAGGCATGAAAGCTGGTTGGGAGGCTTTTTGGCCAGACATTCTCACTCTCTCTCAACCCAACCTACTTCTCAGCCTTATTGTTGTGAGAAAAATAGGAAAAAGAAGGAGTATTAGGTGTATTTGCTGCCTTGAGTTATTTATAAAAAGTAATAAAAATGGCTGATTTGATTGGATTTAATCAGGTTTTGCTGGCTGATGTGGATTACTGGATATGTTTGACTTAATTAAACACTATTGATTAGAATTCTACTTGGCTTGAAGTGAAGGAAGGAAGAGCAGGAAAACGTTTGCCTCAGTGGCTGGCAAGGTACTTGGCTTTTTTACTTGTCAGTAAAAATTTTTACATCACCTACAATGTTGCAAAGTCCTGTTATCTAGCATCAAAGCTTCAGCAGAAGCTCTGTAAGAAAGATTGTAGATGGACTGATCTAGTTGCTTATTTGTGTTCATCTATTTTGATTGCCCCCCCCCCTTTTTTTTTTTGCCTTTTATTTCTGTTTTATTTGCTGGCTACAGGCTGTCCTAGATATAATTGTGCTGCTAGGGCAGACAGAACTCTAATTTGGGCAGCTGGTCTAAGGGAGGAGACCAAAGAAGACAAATCTTCAATGATAAAAGGAAGGATTAGAACAGGAAGGAGCAACAGTTGCCTCTCTTAGCTTGTTTAATTTAGTTCAGTTCAGTGTAGTTTTTTGCAAGGAATTTGGGGCCTTTTGCTCTTTAAAGTTGAACACAAATTTGGGTGGGGAGACTGTTTTCTATGGGATGAAGCGTGTATCTCTCTCTTCTAGAAGGTTCAACCATCAAGGCTTTAGTTTTGCTTCAGAATCTGTTCAGAAAAAAAAAAAGGGGGGGGAGGCAGAAATTTGAAACCCATGCATTTCAAGGATGTTTTGGGGCCCAAGCACTGGATTGCTCACTTTTATATTATGCAATGCTCTACTCACAGTTTTCAAAGTAAAATCTGTGGAAGTCCATCCCTTCAACAAGATTGCCCAGCGCTTCAGGCTCAAACGAAGTTAGGCCTGGATCACATATTTTTCTAGGGAGAAAGAGAATGTGAAAATTGAGATTAAGGTTTTTTTTCATTTTATTTTTCTCTTTTGGAAGGCAAAATAACTTTTAAGCTTCTTAGTTTTTAGCATCTAACGTAGAAATCTTGCACAGCATCTGAATGCATTCCGCACAAGAACAGGTCCGCACTATTTACAGGGTTTGGGACATTGTATTGCTCTCCCTTTTTACCCAAACATATACACATGAGCTAAGACTAATTTCAACTGAGAAATTAGCTAATGAATGTGTATCACAAAACTGTATCAGATGTATGCACAGCTAAGAGAGCCATAGCCGAGCTGTTAATTAACCAAAGGATTATAAAAGCAGAAAGCTGGAAGGGACATTTCAATCTGAACCTTTCAAGTTGAGCCTACTTAAATCTGACCCACAGCCAAAATTTCAAATTTAGCAAATCCAATTTACTAGTAGGCCAGGCAGAGAAAAATGCAAATGAGCTGACACATCTAAACTTTGCATAAAGTTGAACAGATAATTTTTACAAGCATAAACTACTGCTTTCTAGGTAGAATAAAAGTCAAAGGGAACTCCCATGTTCATTACAATAGGCATCAAATAATGTGGCTATTTGCATGTAACACCTTAGCTGCACAAGCTACATTGGGTGCCGGTTTGCTTCCAAGTCCATCCATGGCATGGAGCCAGGTTACGTACAGAAGGATCCTCTACCCATTATATCAGCCTGTCCCACCCAGTCAAGCAGGGAGGTATGTTACAGATAATATGATTCTTGCATATAAAAACACAGTATTATTTTAAAATAGGGAAGCATCACTATTGAAATGAATGAAAAGTTTGCATACTGTTGTGTAGCTGGAGTTGACTTATTAAAGATATTGCCCTATTATGGACATGGTAAATAGCACAGCAACAAATTTAATTCTATTGATGAAGGGCACTGTTTACATTAAAAAAAGCAATACATATAAAACTGCATATAAAATAGTGAGTTGTGAGACTAGGACCCTTGGAAGATCTCACGCTCAGCCTACTCACGCATAGGCCTCAAAATCGCCATTGTTCACAGCCTCTATCAGTTGCTCCGTTATCTTGATTATTTCCTGTTTGCGGGCTAGGTAAAAAAAAAATCAGAAAAAAAGAAAGGTGGGGAAATTAACAATATGATCAAGAGTGAACACCTTTCATGTCAAGCAGAAAGCAGAAAAATACTGCTTTAACATGCTCCATTCCCACTATTCTTTAGGATCTTAAGGGCAATGTTATTATATCTTGGCTGCAAATATCTGAACTATCACTAAAAGGAAACAGAGAAAGAAAACATGCTAGGTCTTTGCTGCCATCTAGTGACTGTCTGCAGTCCTGATCCTAACCAACAATAGAGATGGAGTTAAACCAGGGAGAACTCAATTCAAAACTCTGGTTGACCATGAAGCTCTTTAAGAAGCAGTGGACCAATTGTTTGGAGACTGCACAACTGCACGAAATCATTATGAGAGTTAAACTAAGGTAACATAGGATGAGCTTCTTGGAGAAAAGGTGAGTTAGTATTAGTAGTAGTGGGTTAGTAGTAGTAGTCCTTCAGAATTTGATGCCATCTTAAAAGAATGTGGAAAAGACTAACCATGGGTCTAAAAGACACAGACTCCCTCAAAAATCAGAGGTGCACAGATTATTCACCATATAATAAGAGCCTGTAGTACAGTGGACTAAAGCACTGTTATTAACATCTGCTGCTTGCAGTTACTGCAAGTTCAAATCTTACCAGGCTCAAAGTTGACTCAGCCTTCCATCCTTTCAAAGGTAGGTGAAATGAGGACCCAGATTGTAGGGGCAATAAGCTGACTTTGTATAAATATATGAAGGCTATTGCTTAACTGCAATCATACAATATAGGAAACAATAACCTATTGTCAGCTTCCATCACATTACCCTTGCCTCAAATATCAGGGCATTCCTTTTTCCACAGAGAAATCTATTGTCCTCTTACAATGTGGGCTGAATCTCCACATATCTCTGAAACCAGCACACACAGGGAGATGCAGGAATTACAATGCACTCAAGTGACTCAATTAAAGCAAGTGCTATGAATAGTGAAACACTCTACCGGCAGAGATGACAATGTCACTGGCCTTGCCTAGGTCATCTCCTTGGAGCCTAAGCAGTTTTGAGACTTCTGTCTTCACTGAAAACCCATTTTGTGGTTGGTTAGCAAGCAACCCACCCTATGTCAACAATAAATTCCCTTTCTTTAGATCTTAACTCTGCTTGTATCTTACAGAGCCATAAGCCATAAGGAGAGGTTAAGTAATCTAAAAAATGTCTTGCAAATAAGAACCTCTACTGAACCTCATCCAATAAGAGACCCAATTGTGGGTCTGAGTGATACGTATTACAAGTATAGTTCTTAATTTATGTCCACAATTGAGACTGGAATGTCCATCGTAATATATTGCAGTTGTATGTCAAGTCAGGCCCAATTATATGACAATGTTTACGGTGGTTGTTAAGTGAATCAGTGGATCCAACTCCATCCATTTCTGCATGAAGATGCTAAGTTTCCTTTCTCAAATTAACTAAGCCTATGAACAAAGGCTTAGCAAAGGCATTTACTATGCAAATGAGCAACAGAAAGGCAGTTTCAAATTAGTACTTGGCTCTGTATTTTACCATCAGCTGATTCCACCAATTTTCTGGATGCTCTTGAGTTTTAAATATTCAATTGTTACTCAGGTAGCACTCTTGCTGTTAAGAAGAATGCAAAGCTAAGAGAACAAATTGTCCATGCTTATACTGCGGGAAAACTCACTCAGAAGACATAAGATTCCTCCCAAATAATTGATATATCAGCAAGACTAAAATACGATTGAGATGGAGCCAGTAAAATCAAGGATTGATAGATTTTGCCTTACAAGTTACCACATATGGATGACTCCTGGAATAAATTAAATGGATAAAAAAAGTAAGGGAAAACAGTGACTCTTTTCCTCAGCCTTATCTGAGCCACAGTTACAAGCTTCATGGAGCAGTAAATCCTATTCTGCAAAGAATTGTCACCAAATATTGCTCAATCCTAAATGATATGACAGATTAGTCCACAGTCATCTCTGAATGCCCTAACTATTTCTTCTTGGGCTGCTGCTTCACAAAGGACAAATGTTTCTCTTTTTACACATCTATTTACTTTAGAAAATTTCCAGGGCTTCTTTTGTTTCCACAGTTGGCCTACTCAAGGAACCTTATCATTTTTTCCCATTAAGTGAATACTCATTCCTGGTTTGTCCCATTTTATACAAAGAGACAATCAAAAAGATCATTCCACATTAAAGAGGGAGAGGGAGGGAGGGAGGGAGGGAGGGAGGGAGGGAGAGAGAGAGAGAGAGAGAGAGAGAGAGAGAGAGAGAGAGAGAGAGAGAGAGAGAGAGAGAGAGAGCACTGAGGTTAGAGACTGAAATCCTATGCACATGTATCTGGAAGTAAACTCCACACAAACAGGATTTATTCCAAGCCAACACATTCTGAGAGAAATGAGAGCATTTTGCCCTTAAACCACCCAAATTGAAAACCCTTGAAAATGCACATCAACTGATAATGAATTCACATTCAGTCATGTTCAGTATAAACATTACACTTTGCAGATGCCACCCTTAATCCGTGCAATGTTGCCTCCTTCTGGTTGCTAACTAAGGAGGAAAATTGCCTTTGTTTTAATCTTCAGACTAAGGACAGTTCTTATCTGTGGCCCTGTTGATCATGCCTACTTTCTCTTTAAAAAGGTAGCATTCTCAATGCTCTAGCACCACTTGTGGGAGTCTCAACTCAGCTGTGCCAGAATCTCCCTCCAGCTGCAAACATGCCAAGCTGTCATCCGTCCTTTGTAAATGTACACCAGTGTCAGAGACTCCCAGCTTTTGAGCCAGAGAAAGACAGTTCAGCGCAAAAAGAACCTGCAGCAGACACTGCAACCTTGTGACTCAAAACTCCAAAGGGAAAAAGAAATTTCCTTTTCCATTTCCTTGGCAGTTGCTGCTAGATGCAATTAATCAGCTATATCAACCTTTGATGGAACAACAAAGAAAATAACCAATAGTCCTTTCTGACCCACTTCTGTGAAGGTCTAAATGTTTAGGTGATCAAGTCTAAAAGTCTGCATTTTCTAAAAACACTGAACTTGTAGTCCCAAACTACTCATAAACAAGTTCATGGGGTTTTTGTTGATGTTATTGTTTGTTTATTTTTTCAGGATTTTTGGAGGTTGCGGTAATTGGATGCCAGACTAAAAGATTTTTGGAGGATCAAGAAAATGACATTTCTTTTTTCTACCTCCAGTAACCTCCAAGATCTTGTTTCTACTTGAAATCTCCGCTTGGTGCTTGAACAAGTTTTGCAGCCAGTCAGAATCCAAAGGCTTTCAAATGAAACAATATGCATGCCCTAATTCCGTGATGGCGGACCTATGGCACGTGTGCCCAAAGTGGCACGCAGAGCCATGTCGCCTAGCATGTGCGGCGTTGCCCGTTCCTTTTCTGGGTTTCTGGCACGCATGCATATGTGACGATCAGCTGGTCTTTGTGTGTGCGGCAGTGCTGGAAGCCAGAAGAGCTGGTCTTCCGTTTTCTGGCATGAGCATGCGCGCCGGCCAGCTGATCGGCATGTGCGCATGCATGGCAATAACCGGAAGACTTGTTAAAAACTGGAAGTACCTTATCCGGAACGTGCATGCCCCCTAGGCAGCTCCTCTTCCTGGTTGTGGCCCTGACGAGCATGTAAAGTGCTCCCTTTTCGGCACTTGGTGCCATGCACTCACATGCACGCTCGCTTTTCGGCACTCGGTGCTGAAAAGGTTCACCATCACTGCCCTAATTGAAACTAACATGACAACTTCCTGCCTGAGGTTCCCTGGATTAATTGGGAGAGGTAGAGAGCCAGGAAGGTGTCTGTGAATCACATAGTCAGATGCTATATGCAAAAAGGACAGAAGCATTCCTTTGGTCCTGAGAAGGAAGATAGTACAGGTAGTCCTTGACCACAACTGAGCCCAAAATTTCTGTTGTTAAGCAAGACAGTTATTAAATGAGTTTTGCCCCATTTTATGACCTTTCTTGCTGTAGTTATTAAATGAATCACTGCAGTTGTTAAATTAAACACAGTTGTTAAGTGAATCTGGCTTCTGTATTGACTCTACTTATCAGAAGGTTGCAAAAGATGATCACATGATCCCGGGACACTGCAACCATCATAAATACATGCCAGTTGCCAAGCATTGGAAATTTAATCATGTGACCATAAGGATGCTGCAATGATTGGAAGTGTGAAAAATGGTCATAAATCACGTACATTTTCAGTGCCACTGTAACTTTGAGCAGTCACTAAATGAACTGTTGTAAGTCAAGGACTACCTGTATTAAGAAGAAGCTTGAGTTGGCCCTTCCCTCAATCACTGGGGTCTAAAAGGGAAGCGAGGAGCACAATCAGGCTGGCAAGATTGTGTTGCTGTAGCCTATTTCAACAGAATTCTAATCTTCCTACAGAGTTGATTTTACTGGTTGGTCTACTTCATGGGGTTGATAGGTGAGAGCAAGCATGTATATTTATAATTGCTGGACAATCATGCATAAGACAGACAGTTACATTTGATTAACCATTTCACAATCATCAATTAATTGGACATCATTATTTGTCTAACAAAATTATACAAACTGCAGATGGTAATATCTAGAAGGAAGACTCAGTCTTAACGTACACGTATTGAATCAATTAACTCAGGGGTGTCAAACTCAAAGCCTGGTGGCCAGATCCGGCCCGTGAGGTGCTTAGATCTGGCCCATGGGGTTGCCCTTGAAAGAGTGAAGGATCAGCCTGTGGTGCCTCCAAATCTCCCTTTTCAGCTGGGACGGCCTCCTGCAACCCTCTGCCAGTGAAAATGGAGCTCGGGAGCCTGTTTTCGCTGGCAGAGCACTTGGGCCACCACAGGCGCCCCTGACATGAATGACATCAAGATGGCCATGCCCACCCTGGCCACACCCACCCCAGCCCCCCAAAGGTCAAACACAACTCTTTATTTATTTATTTATTTATTTATTTATTTATTTATTTAATTTGTATACCGCCCTTCTCCCAGAAGGGACTCAGGGCGGTGAACAGCCAAAATTAAAAAAACATACAAATGCAAAAGTTAAGATAATTAAAAGAATTAAATCATTGGCTAACTCTGATGTGGCACTCAATGAAATCAAGGTTGACACCCCTGAATTAATTGATTAAACAGCTACGTTTTTTCCCATCTGATAAGCAGATTTATGTATACTTAATACACTTATTTGGGACAGTAAAGGAAAGCCATGTATTTGCACACAAATGTCTATATCCAAGTAATTTAAAAGTGAAGGTGGGCAAAATTGGTACTACTTTAAAATCACTTAGTTGAAATACTAAGCAAACAGGGCACACTTAGAAACCCCAATGAATATTTATAATTGTGGTCTGAAAAGTATTAGATTACAAGGGCAGGAGTTGCATGAGAACACAGGGATAATGAACCCTACATCTGGTGCTTGGGTAAGGAAATGCTGCAATAATCAGAAAAATGGTACACTCTATATTGTTTGAAAAGCTCAAACCATATCAATGTATTACTTGTCAAATACTCAATCAAATAAATGCATTATTAACATAGTCAGCATAACCAAAACACAACTAATAGCAACTAAGGCTTCCATCTTACACACTAGAAAATAAGACCACTGAATACAGCAGGACTTGCCTCTGAATAAAAATGAGCAAGACCCCACTACATATCAACAAGAATATAAAATGATTAATGTACTATTATAGAACATACAGTATTAACCCTTGAAAGTAATCACAGGCAATATAATGTTTGGGATTAGGACTATGGATATTCAGGGTCATGTCAACATCAAAAGCAGGAGTGTACAATCTTGGTAACTTGAAGACCTGTGGACTTCAACTTTCAGAATTCCCCAGCCAGTTCTGCTGGCCCAGGCATTCCCTTTTAGCCTAACCTACCTCCCCATTAAGTTGCCTTGAACTTTGGAGGAAAGGTAGTTTATGAATTATAATATTAGCATAGCTAGCCACCTGCTGCACTGGAGCCATCTTGGCTCTCCTCCCACCATCCCCAAAGTTGAAGTTGCATGGGTTGCAAAAAATAAGGCCATGGCTTATAAGTAATATGTCTTCTGGGATGTTGGTTGGAAAAAAAATAGAATTCTGCTTTTCCAAGGGACAAAGAGAATAGAATGAATTAAACATAGGAATTGACCTGGTGCCACTCCAAATAAAAAGGCAACATTTGCACATAATATGGAAACATGAAACATAGACATAAAATGGGTTCTTCTGATGTTTTTGGCCAATATCTGCCCTTCCAAGTAAATCCAACCTGTAAGTTCTTCACCAATGCCAGCTAGCGTTAAAAGTAGCTGAAGTTCAACATCTGCACATGGTTAGAGCCACTGATCATAGAACACTTGTCAGTACCTTCTAGGTTTAAGTACTTGATACAAGCACAACACATCTTTCACGCCAAGACCACTTTTGCACAAGCCATCTGCATACACTACAGTCTGCACAATCCAGTTCTCTCATGCACATGCATCCCACCTTCTTAGCTTGCATTTAGAGCAACCTAGTGAAGATTTAACCATTCAGGCAAAGGCACATGGCAATAAGCGTTAGGCTGTTATTTCACACCTACAGTGTCAGAAGAACTGAATGTTCTTTCAAGTCAGAATAGATCAAGCAGGGCTCAGCTGTTGACTATCAGAGACCACTTGCGCTACTTACGATCTGAAGGAAGAGGACTAGCAATGGGTGGAAATGGGAAAAACTGGGTGGCAGCAGGCTGTGACCCTTCAGCTTCTGGGGCTCCAGAGCCCCTTTTCACCATGCTTAGGACATCAGACAACTTGGAGGCTGGCGCTAGACAGATGTAAGAAGGCATGGAGGTAATCATAAAATAAACAAATTAAAACAGATCAAGGATGTGGGGAAAGGAGTCCTCAAAATGGTATGTGGATTATTTATTCCGGCTCAGGTAGGCAGGTCTTAACCTGACTGTTCCCTTATTTTATGAAAAAAATATCTGTCCGTGTAACAATCCTACTTCACAACCTAACCTGGTTTCTTATAGGCTTCCAAGTGCAATTCAAGGTGCTGGTTATCATTTTTGTTATTGTGGCACCTGATCTCTCTCTGCCCTTCTCTCAAAAGTATGGCTAGCCCTGACCCAGTTGGTCTTCAGAAAGGCAATAAAACGTGGGTTCTTTTTCTTAGGCTTTGGGGTTGGGATGATTGAAGCTTCCTTTTTGGAGAGACACGTGAATATGAGTTTCTGGTTGCCTGTTTGTGTTTTAACTGATGTTCATCATTATCTATTGCATGCTTCCCACAGTTGCAATGTTTAACCCATTCCATGAATGAATAAACAAGGAAGCCCAACTTAAAATTTTTCCTTATCTCTGATTCTGTATTAGAATTAGAAAGAACTCTGGCTGAAACATAGTTGACCTATTTCACAAGATAAATTACTAATTCTGAGAACCAGCTGGAAACCTGTCTCTTCCTTCTGATTTATTAGAGCATCTTCAGCACAAATTAGTTTACCAGGTACAAATTCTTGCTAGAGAACAGTCCCCAATGGAGCAGCTTTCTACTTCTTTGAAAGCATTTCAGCCCTGATCAATGTGTTATTCCCTTCACCTTCCCTTTCAGTTTTTGAGTTGCCATCATGTTTGTTCTAAAGCAATCTGACCTTGCTGAAAACCTCCAGAAGCTAGAGACTACCCACAGTTTTCAGGGAAACCTCTGGAATAAGAGTTTTGCAAGATTAGAATCGTGCTGCTTGTGTGGGACTAGGGACAAGCTCAGCTACATCAAAGACAAGTCATAGAAAATCAACAATAATCTCTTAAAGGGGAGATCAATGGGAAGCCAAGTTCCCGTGTTTAAAAAAAGACCCACAAAGGGCTCATGTCAGTTGCAGGAATTGTAATAGAGAAATCCCAGGGACATTCCACTACTTACACGAGGGAGACAGAGAATTGGTGACAATAGAAGGTGGTCCAGAAAGGGGGCTGGAGGTCTTTGACTCTTCACTTTCGGGGGGCGCAGAGCCCCTTTTCATCATGCCTAACACATCACAGAGTTTGGCAGCTGCGATGGCAGTAGATGAGAAAAGGAAGGGAAAATTGAGAAAACAAAACAAATGGCGCAACCAGAAGAACAGAAAGGGAGGGAAATCCCTTTGTAGCGGCAGAATGTTGAAGAGAATAACCACTCTTGTGCAACTGCACGAGGGAAATTACTCCTCTTTAAGCACAAGAACTTTATTTAGAAGAAAGGAAGGTGGAAAGCCGGAGGTCTAGCACAACTCGGTGCAGCCAATTCATCATGGAACAACTCGCCATGGCCAATTTGCCGCAGTACAATTTGCCGTGGAACAAGAATTACACTAATATTGAAGAAATGATGGAATATAATCATTAAAGAAACGATGGCAAAGGAGGGACAACATTAAATTGAATTGTTGAATTGTTCCATGGTGAATTGTTCCACAGCGAGTTGGCATGGGGAGTTGTCCTGTGACGAACTGGCCATGGTGAGTTGGCTGTGGCAAGTTGCCCATTCTGAAAGCCAGAGGGATTCAGCAAATTTGTGACATGCCACTTTAGAGGCAAGAGATACCCCTGCTACTTACACTGCAGAGGAAGAGGATTAGCAACACCCGTGGATGGATTAGGCAGGGTAATGGAAGGCTTTGGGTCTTCAGCATCTGGGGGTCCAGGACCCCTTTTCACCATGCCTAAGACATCAGATGGTTTAGCAGCCAAGGTGAGATGAGGAAGAGAAAGATGAAGAAACAAATAAAATATAAAAAAAGCACAGAGATGGGAAAAGTAAAATAAGAGGACAGATTAAAGAAAGCATTCCACTGAAGGGAAGGATGTTTCTCAAACGATTAAGAAGCAAGTGGCTTGCATCAATATCCTCCTATGTTTGCATGTTTAAGGCATTAATCAGAGGCTAAATTGTACAAAATGATTGCTGATTAGTTAGGGGCGCACAAGCCTTCTGTTCATTTGGCCCGCAAAAGTGATTGCATATGTTTTTTTTGTGAATTAGCATCTAGGTGCAGTCCTGAATTCTGAGTGGAAGACTTTTTTGCCCCAAGAATTACATGAATTGCATAATAAACACGGAACAAAATCTGATGAGGTTCCTAGCATGTGCACATAAATTTATATCAAGCCAACACATCAATCCTTTCAGTGCACTTTACTGATTGAGTATTCCAACATTGAAGGGATGTTCTCCCATAAAAAGCAAGAAAAGCTAGTTCTGTAGAGCAGTTCCTACTTGGCTGTAATCAGAAATCTACTTACATTGGAGAGGAATGGGACTTGCAACAATAGAAGGTGAGAAGGGCAAAGTGAGAGAAATATTTGGTTTTTCTGCTTCAGAGCACTCTATTTTACCTGGCCTCGTACCTTAGAGAACTAGGCAGCTGGGACGAAAAAATAGAAATAGGGAAGACAAGAAAATCTCTAAAATGTTGAGTTGAAAAATATTAGAGAACTGCATTAGGACAAGAACAATAATAGTATAACAGAAGGGACCTTGGAGGTCCAACCCCCTGCTCAAACAGGAGATGATATACCATTCCGGACAAATGGTTGTCCAATCTCTTCTTAAAAAGCTCCAATGATGGAGCATTGAGAACTTCTGGAGGCAAGCCATTCCACTGTTTAATTGTTCGCACTGTCAGGGAATTTCTTAGTTCTCGTTTGGATCTCTCTTTGATATGTTTCCACCCATTGTTTTTATTAAATTTGATAAAATAAAATAAATAAATTGTTTCTTATCCGGCACTCAGGTACTTTGAAGAATAGGGTTGGTTCCATCCGGATTTCAGCAGGTTCTGACCAGTTCTGGAGAACCAGTAGCGGAAATGTTGAGCAATTCAGAGAATCGGTAGTAAAAATTCTGACTGGCCCTGCCTCCATCTATTCTCTGCCTCCCAAGTCCCAGCTGATCGGGAGGAAATGGGGATTTTGCAGTAACCTTCCCCTGGAGTGGGATGGGAATGGGGATTTTACAGTATCCTTCTCCTGCCACGCCCACCAAGCCATACCCACAGAACCGGTAGTAAAAATTTTTGAAACCCACCACTGGTCCCATCCTATCTGTGGCAGCCCCTTAAATACTGGAAGACTCCTATCAAGTCATCCTTAGTCCTACTCTTCATTAAAGCAGACATACCCAGTTCTTGCATACAACATTCATTGTATGTTTTATATATGTTTGGGATCCTTTTCACATGCTCTACAATTCTCTATCTTTGTGGAAATCCAGAACTTCACCCTGTTGTTATTATTTTGAATTATTTCTTATTCCATCTCTACAATTACAAGAATTTTCCATATTCGGGACTAATTATTTTAATTTGTTGCATTAATTCCTGCTGAGATTAAAAAATGTTAATCACACTGTAGACCTTTTGATTTAGTATAATTTGACATTATTACTTTGCAGGACTTTCAAATGGATCATACAATCTTTGCTAATGAAATCCAAGCCAAGAATGCATTCATTATATTTCATTAAAGCAATGTAAGACCTGGTTTAATACCAAGCCACAAATGCTTTCTAGCAACACTCTTTTTCAGCTACATAGCCGTTGAATTCTGCACATCCTAGCACTCACACACTACTTACACTGGGGAGGGAGAGGGCTTGCAATAGCTGGTAATATGCAGGGTGAAGAATTTGTTGGGTCTTCAGCCACAGGGGTAGTACCTGATCCCTTTTTCACCAGGCCTAATACATCAGAGAGCTTGGAGGCTGAGACAGGACAAATGAGAAAGGCAGGGAGGGAGAGAGAGAGGGAAGGAAAGAGAGAAGATAAAGGAAGGACAACGAAAAGTAACAGTGAGGTAGAAAAAAAAATCTGAAAAGATGACTCAAAGATGCCAAGAATCCTTTAACCAATGCACCAAGTATGTTTTATCTATTTAGTTATGGCTTTCTAAATCAAATTTCTCCTAGCATCACTGAGGCAAATGACTTAAAGTTACATGGATATGAGTAAGGGCTAAGTTGAAAGAATTTTGTCTAAGTTCAACTACTACCATACTTATTCCCGCATTGCGGATGTCTTTTTTTTTTTTTTTTTGTAATCATTCTTCTATATGGCTGAGCCTACAAGAGGCCTAGGGATTTGGATTTCTACCAAGTTTGCAAGCAAGATTAGGGGACCCAGCTTCTATGTTTTTTGTTAAAATAATTACAGGCAATGTGAAGCTGTAGCCATGATTTGAGGCCCAGACAGAACTGAAGATTAATTGGCAAAATCATTACTCAATCTAGCCACAGTTCAAATATGAAGGTCCATCCAGAGTGGATGTTATCAAACTCTGGCACATCAAAGAGGAAGAGATGAAAGAATTAAAGGTTCAAATAGGTTCATTCAGATAACAGGAAAACCAGGCTTGTTGCCATAGCTGAATGAAATCCATGGCTTAAGGCTTATAATTAGGAGTCTTCAATGGAAGGTGGAACAGGGGATCATTTTATTGTAAGCTGCCCAGAGTTGCTTAAAATCGGCAGCCCTATAAATTTTCCAAATAGACAAATAACAGATAAACCAACATTGGGGCCTTGCAACTTACAAGCAGCCGTGATTGCAGCAGCAGCAGATGAGATGACAGATGTCTGCAGGCTGGAAGGAAGTTCAGGGGCAGATCCTGAATTCACGTGACTTTTTACAAGCTCATTATCAGTGCTTTTAACTGGGGAGAATGTGAAAGAGTAGAAAAAGAAACAGAAACACCATAAAGACAGAAAGGAAAAAAAATCCAAAGAACAGCGACACCTTTGGTGGAAGGAAAAAAACAAAATAGGAGACACAGAATGGGAAAGTAAAATGTATTTTAATAGAAAAAAAAAAGAATAGGGAAATGGAATTAAGATACACAGACACATAGAGGCAACATACTTTCAAGTATGACAAGCAGGAAGGTTTGATTACATTCATGTCCTGCCTGGGTAGGGACTTTTTAACAAGGTTATCTGTAGTGGTTGAAAATTCAATTCTTCCCAGTGGGCTTCACCCCTTTAGTCCTAATAGACAACTTTCCTTCTCCTTGGAAACAGGCAATAAAGCATAAAATGGCCTTCAATGGACTTTCCCCATTGTTTTTAATATCCCAAGGCTACAATCAAGCCAAGCAACTGGTTACCAGAAGAATAAGAGACATGGAGTCCCATCTAGAACTTAACAGGATATCTCTCTACAGAAGATATCAGATTAAATAGGGTGTGTGGGAACCAGCAAGGTATCCGAAAGACCTGAGTTTTTCTAAGAGTAGAACAGCATCTTTTACAGCCAGACTTAATATCCTCCCCTCAGCACTCCTGCAGGGCAGGAATGATAAAACCACAATAGCTGAGTGAATATGTACAAGTGGCGATGGGGAAATTGAAGATATTTCACATGTCCTATTGCACTGCAAGTTCTACAGGGACATCAGATCAATGTATGTTCTCCTTCTAGTAGAGAGATTTCTAGGGAGATCAGGTAACTTCTACGTGAACCATCTCCTCCAGGATTCAAATCCAGCCACCACTTGTGCAGTAGCAAAATTTTGTGCTGCTGCAATGATAATAAGGAAAAAAATATCTAAAGAACTAAATATCTTTATTCATATTAATACTTTGCTAAATTATTTTCCAATAATTTCTAGATAATGTTTAACTTTTGTGCTGGTCTGTGACTTTAATAAAGATTGATTCTGATTCTTTATAAGGTATCTGAGCAGCAACATAAGATATAGTTAGACTCAGCTTAGCTCTTCTTAGGTTCTAAACTCATTTCTCTTGATCACATTGATGTGGGACCATCATTTAAGCATCAGGGCATGGCCTATTTCATAACTCTACCCTGGCACTGATCATTTGAACAATCTATGGAGAAAGTGAACGATACAAAAAGGTGCACATTCTTTATGAAACCACAGAGATTTGAGACAAGACTTGTATCATGTAGTCTTCACTCCTCATTTGTGAAAGGTTACATGAGGCGAAGAGATATGACAAAGCTTTCCCCGAGGGTGGTCCTTCTGAGTTCTCCTATTACCTCTTGGGCTTTAGAATGTCTCCTCTGCCTTTTGCTTGATAGCACTAGAAGCCACATGTCTAGACATGCACCCACGTTTTTCTCTTGGAAATGCAAGCTGAGTCTTAAGTAAGTCTTGTAGAAAACACAAGCCCAATCTAGCATACATGTAGACCATGCACACACATGCCATCCATTACAGTAGAACTACGTTACACAAATTAACCCTCATTAGTCAAGGACCAAAATTTGACCCCAATACTGTAGCAGGAATCCACCCTCTCCTGCAATTGATCTAGAGCTCTGCTTTACTAAATATAAAAGATTATGCTTCAAAACAGAAGTTACGATATTTGGTGGAAAAGGCATATACAGGAAGTACAGCTACATGTTGGACAGAAGACAAAGCTTAAGGTTACTCTGAAAGAGTGCTACCTCTCCTGGTTTGTATGTGTGTGTGTATGTGTATATAGGTCTTGAACCCAAACAATATAAATCCAACCTTTCTTCCTTTCTCTTTCAACATAAGGTTATCTATAGAGCTGTGGTGGCACACCGGTTAGAATGCAGGGCTAACTCACTGCTCACTCCAGGAGTTCGATTCTGAGCAACTCAAGGTTGACTCAGCCTTCCATCCTTTTGAGTTGAGCAAAATGAGGACTCAGATTGTTGGGGGCAATATGCTGACTCTGTAAATTGCTTAGAGGGGGCTGTAAAGCATTATGAAGTGGTATATAAGTCTATGTGCTATTGCTATAGTGTCAAAAACCTTTGCACTGGTTGACTTGTGCACCATTCTTCCCGTTCCTGGACCAGAAGGCCTTGCTCACAGTGATTCACATCCTAGTCACCTCCTGTTTGGATTTCAGTAACATACTCTTCATGAATGCCTTTGAAGAACATTTGGAAACTGCACCATGTCCAGAATGCAGCAATGTGGGCAGTTTTTGATGTTTCCCATACATTCATATAACACCACTACTCTGTGAGCTGCACTGTATCCCAGTAGGCTTCTGGATGCAACTGAAGGTAATCGTTATCACTTATAAAACTCCTGCACAACATAGGACTGAACTATTTACAAGACTGCTTATGTCCCATCATCTCTGCTCATCCCACTATATCTAGCAGGGAGTGTTCTATGTCCCCTCTGTCATACAATGTCATCTTGTTGGACCTTCATGGCACTTGTCCTGTAGATCCTGTGGGAAATGCTGGTGGCATCATGATTGGAGGGGGAATCACAATATTCAGGTTGTTTTGATGGAGCAAAATATACAGTATCTTAAACATCACAAAAGCTTCATATTACTTTCTGATCTTCCTCTAGTAGGGCAAAACTGACTCATTCTATCTTGCTTATCAATTTCTTTAAATGTGTTATTCAAAAAGAGATGTGGTAAACATGGGTTAGGTTAAGTAGGGTTTTGAGCCTAGATTGAATTACCACTTAAAGAAAACACCAGTAATTATGGCAGATACAGATTTCACAAAGGTGACATTTCTCAAGTATCCTTGAAGATTGATTTGTCATCACCAAGTGTCAACAGCCTGCAAGCACTGGAGTACAACACCTTCATAATAAGCCAGGATTCATCAAACAAGTGAGAACATGCACATCTGTTTTCCATTTGCCCACAAAGAGCCTTGGTAGTACAGTGGTCTAGGCACCCTGTTATTAAGCTGGTTATTAAGACCAGTTGCCTGCAATTACTGCAGGTTCGAATCTCGCCAAGGCTCAAGGTTGACTCAGCCTTCCATCCTTTCTAAGGTAGGTAAATTGAGGACCCAGTTGTGGGGGCAATAAACTGACTTTGTATAAATATACAAAAGAATGAAGGCTATTGCTTAGCACATTGTAAGCCTCCCTGAGTCTCCGGAGAAGGACGGCATATAAATCAAAAAAAATTTTTTTTAAAAAAAAACTTCCTTTCTAGCTATGGTCTAAAACAGAGTCTGCATTTATCAATTTCTACTATGTAAACTGCTACGGCTTCCAATATTCCATTTATAGTCAAGCGCACAGACAATCAGGAGTATGCAAGCGGAATAACTAACTCTCCAGATGTCAAGCCTTTGACCCCTGGGCCAACTCCTTAATTCTGTTACCTTTCGTGTCTTCATCCTCTATGGTGGTGTTTGTGCTGTCGGATGATTCCTGTGGAGACAAATAGGAGTAGGAGAAAAAGAAAACAGAAGGTTAGCAGCTCTGGCCACAAAAAGATGTTTGAGGAGATGATGAGCATGTACAACTTGAACTTGAGACCAGAGAATCTGGATAAATCAGAAAAGAAACTGTGGGATACTCAAAACTCTCCTTTTTCAAATAACAATAAATCGGCATATTAATCAATATAGAAGTATCTGCCCCAAAAAACTAGGGAGATGGTTCACCAAGTATACCAACTTAAAAAACAGAATTGTAGTTGGCTTGGTTTTTCTTGCTTCTTAAGGAAGAAAGAACTCAAATCTCATCTTTAGTAAGATTGATAAAGACTTCTCATGCAGAATTGAACTGGAAATTCCATTTTTAATGTTGCAGTGTGAATCAACAAGGAAAAAATGCACAACTGGCATTTGCTTCTACATATGGGTGAACCTTGAGATAATTATGTCTCCCAGTAGTTGAGCCAAACCCTATTTACTACTGGAGTATCTGTCATAACATAAACTTAGTCTTGTTTGCAGAATTATGGTCCGGCTCATAACTATAAGAATGTTCTCATTTCTCATAAGCATTTCATCAAAGAATGTTATTCTAGAATTAAGACTTGTCAGATTGTGGCAGCTCAGCTTCAGCAACTAAGATGTGGGGACTTCAACTCCCAGAATTTCCCAGTCAGCTATGCTAAAGTTGTGGAGAAACACTGATTTACAGCATGATATTCTTTGAGGTGTGGAGCTGGTCTGGGGATAGATATTACTACTCTTCCTAAAAGTAAAGCTTATTTGGAAATAAATGCCATTGATTAGATTAAGGGGCCTGCACAGAATAGAATCTTATCCCTCACATACTATTAAGATTAATTCAAAAATTCAAAATTCCAAACAGAATGATTAGTTTTTTAAGAATCATGTAACTTTTATAAAAATGTATATTAATTAATATTAATTAATAAATCAATAATTTCCCCCTTCTGTTCAATTATGTTTGATTCTTGGAGATTGCCTGGAGTCCCTGCAGTTTTGCTGGGGGAAGCAAATGCAATAAAAGCAGCAAATGTGATATTCTCACAAGTTCTTTTGAACATAAACCACCTATCTCATTTGTCAAAAACAGAGTAGATTTAACATTATGATAATATTTTATAACAGTTCAGTTTGCTGTGACACCTTAAAGAAAATGGTTGCTCTCCCTCATGACGAAAAAGCTATGTTTCTAACAGGAGAGGATTTTCCTCTCCAAACATTTGCAACAGAAAAGAATATATTCTAGAAATAATTGTAAATATGAACAGAAGACCTTAGTAGCCTCCATTTATTGCCCAGTTGGAAGAAAGTCAAAGCCCCACATTCAACATAATCTCCCCAGATTCTTCATCCCAATGTAATCTGATATAGGGGTACCAGTCCCCAGACTTATTTTACTTCCTCTAAAAAAACAAGCTGTATAATTAGAAAAACATTATCCTTTTTTCCCTTAAAATTCATCTAAACCAGGAAATATTCTGTCCAGAAGAAAAGATAAATAAATGGGGAGGTTGGTACTAACATGGTTTCCTTGACCAACCTCTATCAGATTTAACCTTTAAAAAACAAAAAACAAACCAGCCAACAACCCACAAAAAAAATTCCAACTGGTTCTCTTCTTAAAGCTGTGTCAGATGCACTGAGTGAATGGGCTTGAAGAGATAGCATAAACATGGTAAAAAATTAAAGCCCCTGCAGCGAAGAATGGGTTAAGAAAATGCAGGTCTGGGTGGAAGTGAAGGCTGGGACCGATAATGAATGATAGTGACATGGAGCAACTATGCTGATCCTCACACCATCCAGCCTCTTGGGATGTCTCTCTTTGGTCTGCCTGGCTGCATTCTTTCACTTGAGCATGAAGGAGTTCTGGGGTCAGAGTTGAGGCTTTCTTTCCCATCCTATCCCCCAGCACAAAAATGCTCAGTTGAGACTTTTAGGAGTATAGTTGGGATTACGAGAGTCTCCACACAAATTAAGAATTTGAGATGGGGAAGGTTGCCTCCCCCATCTAGAGTTCTCAATTTGTGCGGAGACTGCAGTAACCCAAACTAGCAGGCTCAACACATCTAGGACCAGAACAGGAGAAAACAGGTTTGAAGGACAATCCCATCCTCCAGAAGATCTAGTTCCAGGTGACAAGCGACTATCAACTTCTTCCCCTCAATTCCATCTGTTCTGTCTGGACCACTTTCATTAGCCTCATTGTAAGCCTAAAAGACCTGGAACAAAATGTAGGGAACATACCACCAGCAAGGGAGTCATGGAAATTCTTCACCTTTCTCCCCAAATAGTGGAAAGTCTAATATTTGCGATTCTTCAAGCAGGCCAGACCTTTCAAAAACAGTGCTGCAGTTGTAATTTCGTGCTTTCTATAACACCTCAAAAGGCAACTCTCTTCCCCCACCCTTAATTAGGCCAGTGGATTAGGGTCTAGGTTGCAGGATTTCGGGTATACGGAAAAAGGCACAACAAGAGCCTACGGTCTGTCCCCAGAGGTGAAATTACACAGCAATGCAAGGAGCAGGGAAAAAAAAGTCAATTTTTATCCAAGATAACAAAAAGGGCAAAACTGAGGAGAAGGAAAGACAGGCAGCAGTACCTTAATGCTGTCCACTGGGTTATGGATAACGGTGGTTTGAGGTTCCTACAGAGGAAGGAAAGATGAACCAAAGAAGAACAGAACAAAGAAGAGGAAGGAATTAAAAAAATATATATAAGGAGAAGAGGCAATAATTGGAAGAGGAGATGGAGCAGAAAATGATGGTAAAAAATATGAAAAAAGGGAAAAGGAAGGGAAAAAAAGACCAAGACCCACATAAGAGCAGGGGAGGGGAACAAAATGGAAGGGAAAAAAGCAAAAGGCAATTAGTTCAGCAAAAGGCAAATGATTAACAAACAAAAAGTGGCAGAATAAATCAGGAAGAGAAGAATCAAAACTGGATTTTCCATGAATGAAACCAAAAAATCATATTTGAACCCCATGATAAAATTGCTGTGACTCCCTTGGAAATGGAGAGGGCAAGCAGAGGTATCTATGTTTAATCTGTTTGCGAGCCAAAGAAATTGCTGCAATAGGGAGCATGGTCAGGAGAACAAAGAAGAAACTTGTAGGTGGGAGCGGCAACCAACACTCCTACCTGGGCGGTTAACATCACAACGCAGGTTCCACTGAAGATGGAAGGAGGGAAAAACGTAGCAAAAGAAGAGCAGAAGGTCCTCTGAACAAATTCCTCGGACTTGTGCTATGCTCTGAATTTTTAAATTAAGAACCAATCTCTACCTCGCTCCATGGGCGCATTCCATGATGATCCTGTAGTTTGGATCTCTCACCCATAGGTTCTGGGTACACAACAGAGGGCTGAGCAAGAGGTATGGGGTATGAAAAGTCCATCCAATATAATTCTAGAGATAGCTGAGCAGAGGTTTTGCTCGCTGAGAACTTACCTTCCATAACATATGTTGTTTTACAAACCTTCAGTGCTTTTCTGACACTTTTAAGATGTACTTACCTGGAAGCAGGTAATTCTAGGGCACTAAACTAATTTGTTCAGTTGGCATGGATATGGACAAGACTTTTATGGCTTGGTGTAGGCAGGGTGGTAAAGCGAATTTGGCAGGAATAGGCAACATGTAAGAATGAGAGACCGGTCTCTTTTTTTACATGACTGTTAAAGTATCAGCTTCCCACCAGGTGGTTTAAGAGGGTAGAGCTTGGGAGAAGAAGGACCATTCCAAAGCTGAGAAACTACCAGAAAACCTGTCTGTAATGTATTTGATATGGTCTAAGAATTATCCACACATATATCTCTACTTCTTTAGTAATAGTGAATGTGCATGTGTGGCCAATGTGTGCTAAATATGCTTAAAGGTGTTGTGTGAATATAGTGGAGAAGGAGAAGAGATATATGCATGTTAATAAAGCTTTGAAGCAACTCAATAGTAAATAACGCATGCTTTGGTGCAAGATCTTCCAAATTCAATCTTTGGCATTTCCAGTTAAATAAGCACGTAGCTTGAGATGATTCTTCTTTCTTGGGAACCTTTAAAAAAATCCTGTCAATCACTATTCAGCTGCCTTCTCCAAGCTGATGCATTTCAGGCAGGCTGCGTTTGTGCTGCGTTATGTCTTAGAACAACAGCAGCTATGAAAGGAAGTGCTGAACCAAAATCTAAAGAAATGGGGCACAGTTCAGTCATTTTTAGATAATTGTGAAAGCAAGACATCTTTTTTCTACAGCTGATACCTACAATCCAGTTTGTGCAAACCTGCAAAGTATTCCAGGAAGAATATGAATTACTATAATGGCTTGTGTAGCTGGACTTAAAGGCTAGAGACCTAATTGTGTAAGCTTGGTACAGCTCAATAGTCCTTTTTATGCGAGGGGTTGGGGATCTTGAACAATGAGTTCATAAAAGGGCAGGTTTCGGTACTCACGAATTACCTATTGACACGGGCACCAGTGCTACCCATTTAAGAGGCTATTCAGAACTAGCAATAAAAGCAAAGCATCTTGACTGCCACTGAGAGGAACTGAATAAAACTATGTTTGAGGGTTGCAGATGAAAGTCAATTCCCATCTGAAGAGATTGGAACGATGGGTGGGAGTATCAGCCGGGAAGGGGAAGCGGGAGTGAATGGAAGCAAAAAAATCTTAGGTTTCACATCGCTTTTCAAGATTCAACCCTGTGTTTCTTGCCCCCACTGGCAAACTCTGAATTGATACATTCTTCACCAGCCGCTCTGTAATATTTAATATGCCACATAGGGCTCTAGCTATTGAAATCTCTGAAGGGTTGGCCTCTTGCCTTCAATAAAGCCAAGCTCTTGCTTAATAGACAATTGGAGAATTGGGTTGGGGAAAAAACCATCCATTTTGCTCAATTAAAGGCAGTTTTCAACCCTGTTTCTTTGGAAGGCAAATATTTGTTCCCCATGATTACAGAAGGAATCTGTAGTTCCTGCCACACTGAAGAAACTGATAAGCTTTTCCCAACGTATATTATCATCTAGGGTGCTTCTATGCTGGGGAAAAAACTTCCAGAGTTCTATTAAGTTTATTCTCTGGAATCTTTCCTAGCATCAACTACATAAATTGACTATAGAGAAATTTGCCATCAAATTCAATTTCTTGTTGAAAGGAAGGGCCAACAATTGACATAGCTTGGGAAATGATCACTACCCACCAATACTCTGAAAATAGCATTTATCATATAACGACAGCATTTCAAAGTGCCTCTTTTAAGCTTGTAAGAGAACCAAATAACTGGAATACATGTTTTTCATCATTAAAACCAGTTCAAAGTCTAGTTTTAAATTGAATAATGACAAAGAAAGCTGTTGAAGATAAATGGGCTGTAAACCAATATTGAATATGGGTCTCATAGAAGAAAAGAAGTAGTTTGTGCTGTAAGAAAGAAGTTCAACCTTGTTGTTTTGATCAATGATAACAGCCCATTTACTGCATTTTTAACACTCTGCTACCTTCCTAGTGTACGTATAATGTAAATATGCTCTATTCTCTTGGACAGCTCCATATACTGTTTGGATTCATATAATTTAATTTAAACCTGCTGTCTCCATCCCTTGACCTCTTTTAATACTTTTTGTACTAAAAAATTAGTGGGCAAAGAAAACCTTTCAATAAAAAAATGTCACAGTTATTTAAAGAATTATCTCATTATCTAATTTGTATCATATTCATATAAGCAAAGATAGCAGAATGCAATTACCTATAATTGCCCAATTTGTTTTCAATCTGCGTCTTTCTGAAGATTCATTAAAATCCCAGTTGTGGAATTTTATTTCCCTTCAAAAGCAACATAAATTTCAAGATATCTTCCTAGCCAGTAAAGTCAATGTAATTTTATATTAAGACTTCATGAAAAACATTATTACAAAACTGATATTTATTTGGTAGAACAGCTCTACTGTTCCTGTGTTCAAATACAGGACCTCCAAGTTATTTAAAGAATTCCATATTTGCCACCTACGTAAGGGGAACCTACTGAAAATAAAGACCAAAATAGAAATATCTTTAAGGTTTGCAAATACAGCTTCTGAGAGCTTTAAAACTTTTATAATAATTCTAATTCCTTCACCTGTTAATGCTTCATTGACTTGTTGACAGTGGAGCAAAGTGTGCAAAGTTTAAATAGTTCCTATACGTTTTACCCCAATGCCTTACTTTACAGCTTTTTCCTATATATATATACATACATATATATATATATATATTTACAATAATTACATAATAACAACCTAGAATCTGTAACTCCTATGAAAACAAATGGAGCCCTGCAGATCAATTAATGTTTGCTATGCCACACAGTTATGTCCCAGAATTATTATTCCAGGAGTTTAAAAATATGTATAATGTACATTCTTTTGCACTTTTTTACACTTGAGAGTGAGGCTTGTGGATACTTGGGATAGGCTCTCAGTGGAATAAAATGTTTAGAGAAAATTAAGAGATTTAAAATGTCTCATTTAGCACCAAATCGTAAAGTAGCCATGAAGTTATGAATATTTAAGTTTCAGTAACCAACATGACCTCTGGATTGAACATATCTGGAAAGGAGGTTTTAATACTGAGGCACTAAGTACAAATTTGCACAAAGCAGACCAGGGTGATATCCACAGATGGGATTCAGATGTTTAGAGGTGGGAAAAAATTAATTGACAACCACAGTTACTGGGTTCTATTATTTCTCAGAATGACTGATGAGACAAGGTGTAATTATAAGACACTCTTGTTTATTCTTTCTGACCAAGAATAAAAAGAGGCCTTTGTTTTTCTTTTTTTGAGGACGAGGTGGGGAATTTTTTTTTTTTTTTTGGATTGTCTGCTGGGATATAAGACAGTATTAATTTGCAATTCAAATATCCTTATCTTGTGCCTTGTATTATTGAATGGGAGAACCCAATCAATGTGGAATACACTGCGGCTTAATTTTGTTACCAGGAAGCAAATTAAACATTTAAAACTGCACTAGATCCTAGGTAGCAAGATCAACTGAATGGGGTCTTCTGGTTTGGACTGCCTAAGAAGTAAAATATATATATGGAGGATAAGCAGGAGGACCATGAATAAATTCTGAACTGTCTCCCAACAATGGAGCAAGAATAGCATGAAACAATTTAGGGATTCACAACGGTATCAGTTAGAGGCAGAACACAGAGTTGAAGTCCTTAAATCATGTATAGTTGTATCAGCAAGCATTAAAGAGCAATTATAGCAGCAAAACCACAGGGAAATCAGTGTCCCAAATGTTTTGTATAAAAACAGAAATAAAAATAGAAGGGAAACTGTACCAGTGCGGCTGGAGGAAGGGTTCCTTTTGGACTGGTAACTCCGGTGCTGCCTTTGGTGCTGTTTGTCTGAGGCTGTATCAAACATACACATTTTTGTCAATGAAGAAAAGAACACAAAACACTTTTCATTCAGATAATCCATATCAAGGCCATTTAAACTCATAAAGGGTGCATCATTTCATGATTTTACCTAGCAATTATGTACAGATAAAGCTTTGGAGAATGGGCCCTCCTTTCACCGTGGTTCAGAGGGTTTTAACTTATAGAGAATAGAAAAGTACTTTCATTTCTACCATTTAGCTACTTTGCTAATTGAGTTTCTGAAAACGATTGTGGGTTTAGAGCAGAATAATCTCTCCCTTTAATACGGCACAAGCCCAAATCTTTCCCTGGTTTTCTCTTTCATGGAATGTTCCACAAAAACCAGAAATATATTTACCTTCACGCCGTCCGCTTTCTTATTCAGTAAACTTTTAGCTGCTGCATAAAGAGGGAAGAAGAGATTTTAGTGGTAACTCTCTTGTTATCTTGAGAAATACTCTGCACTGTCTAAATAGTCCTTCCCCCTACCCCACCCCCAAAAACAGTTTCCCCCATCCAACTGCTAAAAGGCGACTTGAGAACAATGGCTAAGCCCCAACATCTCCAAGCCAGAAGTAGACTTACAGATGAATAAGTTTCACCAGTGGGCAACCTCCCAAAAGCAGGGAGGTCAGTAATGGGTCTGCAATAATACAAAAGAGTGGAAGCTTTGCTCAATGGTATTTTAGTCACTGTTGTTTCTCAAATTGCCATTAGCTTGGCTTAGGCACACATTATTTGCCCAACCACAAGGAGGGTGTCTCTGTACAGCAGTGTTCTGTTTAACAAAGCAGTAGTTTGAATAAAGTGGGACAGGATCCTTCTATGGAGAAATTCCCCAAGCATTCCTTCTCCCCTTTAGCTGAACTTGCAGAAGAACATAGACAGCTTCTTGAATACTAATTTTGTGCTAATAGCTCCAAGACCTATCCTAAGTATCTACTCATTTTAGAGACGCTGACATTTGCACTGAATATGCTAGATCTTTTCAACAGAATTGCATACAGGTTCTTTTCTTTTTGAAATAAGGAATATCTGTCTTTCTTATACTAGGTAAATCTTCAAGACAACCTTGAATCTTGCAGATGCCCCTATAACTATCTTGGCAACAATCTATCTTCTTCTAAGGTGATACTATCATCACCATCATGATGCAATCTAGTCCCACAGTCCTAGCATCCCCCAGTAGTTTCCCATTTAGGTATGCCTACAAGTCAGTGTTGATACCTGGTGACTGTCTGGATTGGTCCTTGCAGTTTTCTTGGCAAGACTTTTGGGAGTGGTTTGCCATTGCCTCCTTCCTAAGGCTAAGAGAGTGACTGGCCCAAAGTCAGTCTAACGTGGACTAGAACTCACAGTCTCCAGTTTATAGCCAGGTGCCTTAGCCACTACACAAATAGGCTCTCTCCTTTTGCACTGAGAATTTCCAAATTCTTAAACATGAGCTGTAACCCAAGCTGACTCTTGCCAACCAAGCTGTACAATTCTGCTCCTAGCAACAATTTTTATCTTCGAAGCAAGGTTGGAGCTCATATTCTGATTTCTAAACAAGTCACATCTGCTTCTTTACTGAAGCCACTCTATTACAGTCCATTAAGCAAGCTGCATTATTTTCCCATGTGTTAAGATTGTGACATTACGCCCAACATAGCATCAGTCTTTTTTCCTCTGTAATTAGGATTTCCTTGTAAATGGTGGTATAGAATCATTTCATTTCCACCTATATCTCATGAGATATTGATAATTCTCAAAAATTCAATGATTAAGTACTGGCTTCTTATGTCGGGTTGGAGTATGTCATTCAGAGAATATAGATTTCTTGGCCATTGCATGGTTGGTTTTTGTTTTTCTAATTGCTTCTTGTTGCTATTATTTGGCTGAGGAGAGACCCAAGAATGATATGGGGAGAAAAAAAAGCTGAATTGAAATGAAATGCATGGTAAGGCTGAGAGTGGGATTAAGAAGAGTGATAAGAGCAAATGTGGTAGGGATTAAAACTAGAAACCTGGTTATCTGTTATTTGGATCTGGTTACAAGAACTTCTGGGAATCAACAATGCCATGAGAATCCTCTAGGGATTGAACAATTGATGACTATTGTGTTGTATCTGGGCAAAAACCAGGTAATTTGTACAGTTGAATGTCTAGTGTACAGCAAAAGAAATCAAGTTACAATCTATTATTGGATCTACTGTGAAAGTACTATGTCAGATGGAGCACCATCTGCGGAAGAAGATGACTCCCTCTGCTTCTGAATCCCAGTCTTATAACCCTCTTGGTCCCACATTAAGTCCAGTCACCACCATTGATAGTTATTATATCAAAGGCCAGAACTCAACAAAAAGTTTGCTTACCTTACAGAAATTTACAGAAGAGGAAAAGGCGAGAGAGACAGGCAGTAAGGAGGAGGATTGGAGGAGGGATAGGGAGAAAGAGAGGGGGAGAGAAAAAAAGGGGAGGAGAGAAAAAGTGTTGAGACAGAAAGCAAAGCCTTTGGGACAGAGGCCCTGTCTTGACACCAAAGGGGAGTGAAGCAGCAGCACCAGCACCACAGAAGCAGCACCACATACGCACAGGGAGGAAATGGACCACACAATCACCACACTAATGGAAGAATGGGAACTCAAGGATAGAAAATGGACTCCAAGTAAGATGACATCGTTTTCCACAATGTACAACTCTGGAACACCAGAATCAACATCACTCGGGTTTTTTTAAACACATAACTCTTTTTCTACTCTTCCCTTAATGCTAAATATTCTGGCTTGTAAAGGTTTTCTTTTCTTTTTTTCAAAGTTTACCTGTGACTCATGTAGT
Organism: Pantherophis guttatus; assembly: GCF_059756535.1. Lineage (NCBI taxonomy): Eukaryota > Metazoa > Chordata > Lepidosauria > Squamata > Colubridae > Pantherophis > Pantherophis guttatus. The sequence goes on along the minus strand of NC_142071.1, from coordinate 16,145,001 downwards.
TCATGATGAAGCGTGGAATTTGTCCTAATAAACTTGATACTCCAAAAGTCAGTCCCTCTCAAACCCATTTGTTGGAACTGCAAACCCCAGAATTCGTGAAATGGGACCAAACGGAGGAATTCCACCCTGGAGGTGGCTGCTAGATTGATGGCAGACTCCATCTCCTTGCTCTCTGTCTTCCACCCATCAATCAGTAGAACAACTTGCCTCCAGAAGTTGCAGGTGTTCCAACACTGGAGATTTTTAAGAAGACATTGGACAACCATTTGTCTGAAATGGTGTTGGATTTCCTGCTTGATCAGGGGGTTGGACAAGAACCGTGATGGCAAATCTATGGCACGCATGCCCAAAGTGGCACACAAAGCCATGTCTCCCTGCACGCACAGCCTTGCCTGTTTATCTTCCGGGTTTCTGGTGTGCATGCGCATACAATGATCAACTGCCCTTTGTGTGCACAGCAGGGCCAAAAACTGGTGTGCACATGCAGGTTGGCCAGCTGATTGTCGGGTGTGCATGCGCATCAGAACCCGGAAGTTCGGCTTTTCTGGAGCGCAGCCCTGACGAGTGTGTGTGCACACATGACATTTCCACACAACCTTTCGGTCTCGGTGCCAAATAGGTTCACCATCCCTCCTCTAGGGCTAGAGTATCCCTACGGTGAGATAGGCAGCAAATAAATTTAACAAATAAAATAAATAATAAATAAATCCCAAGAAGTATGATCAATGGATTGTGTATTGGACTGAGAACATTTTAGTCATATAACGTTCTTGGAAATGACTACAATCATTGCTGCTACCTTTTAGCTTTAAATGGCTTTGTGTATAATATATATTTTGATAGAAACAATATTGGCAAGTTCATTTGTTAAGAGCAAAGATGGGGCAATAGCTGATATATCTCTGAATGTTAGAATTACTGGTCTAGCTATATAGCAATGCCTCCAAATGTAAGAAGAATCTACAACAGAATGTATTACAGTTTATTATGCCGGGTGCAGAAGAGGAAATTACAGCTGTTCTTCAATATTGCTATATCTCTAGCAGCATGCAAAGCCTCAAACACCCAAAAAGAAATGCAGAAAATCTGTTTATTAAGGATATAGCCAATATTCCCCTAGTTCTCCTTCCTTCCCCTAGTTCTTCTTCTTTCTGATCAATCCAAATGTGTTACGGAGAATCCTTCACATCTGCAAGAGATTTATGAGCTATGTTGAAAGGTGCTGTAAAAAGGAAAGGAGGAACGTGCTTTCATCAGCAGACAAATAGCACTGGATCCAATTCGATATCCTTTGTTTTTAAGCCACCATAATCAAAACAATGAAGCTGACCTCAAAGAGTACTTGGAAAGTACACAAGATGACTTTCTCCTCACCCCATCAGAAGGAGGTAGAATATTATCATTGTATCTTGATTTTGTCAGAAGTTATGTCAGCAAATCAGTATTTTAAATGAAGGTATTTTCCTTGGACTGGGTCCAGGAGCTTCAGCTGTTGGATAATGCAGTGGTCAAGGTGTTGGGTGGTGCATCCAGCTATGTGCATAATTGAAGCAACTGCAGTATTGGCTGCCAAGTAGCTATTATGCCAGATTCAAGGTGGCATTTTTGCTATATAAGACACTAAAAAAATCTGGACAAACCACTCAACACCATTACAAACCTATGGATTGCTGAGGTCATCAGAGAAGTCTTGCTCTTACAGACAAGCCTCCCTTGTGGCCACCTGAACTTTGGTACCATTTCCTCCGAACACGAGTCAAGAGCCCTTCAGCATTTGTTATAGACCTCTCTCTTTCCTGTATCAATGTTGGAAGAGTTTTAGTTTAGTTTAGTTTTTTTCCTTCCACCACCTTTCTAATGAATCTGTTTCAACCTTTTTCTTATTGATCTTATTTTGGCCATTTTTATGGTAAGGTGATAGATTGAGAAATAGTATCTATCTATCTATCTATCTATCTATCTATCTATCTATCTATCTATCTATCTATCTATCTCCTCCATCATCATCATCATTTATCTATCCATCTATTTTAAGTGCCCACAGTTTCTTTGGATAGTGGAATGAGTGGCATATAAATTTAATAAACTAAAAAAGTGTTCATGACCACACATATCTCAAAAAGTGATTCTGTGTGGTGTACAGGAAGTGTACGCTACTAAGTATGGAAACAGAATAAAATATATTAAATAATAACTAAATGAAATGGGCCATGGCAACAACTCTGTTGCAAGAAAAAAAAATCAATATTTCTTGTGCTGGCAATTGTTATGAATCCAGTAAAAATCTTGCATTGCTCAGAATTTGGAAGGGAAAAGAATTGTGATAGGAAAAGGTTCAAGAATCATTGACCATTCTTGGATATAGGCATTTTAGTCCCTACAGCAGTCTCTATATTATGTCCAACATTTGGCAGCAATATTTATAATATCTTCTAACAGGCAGAGGACAATAGGAGAAGGGCTTGGCTTCACTCCAAGAGAAGAATCAGAATAGCACATATTAATCATCAACCTATTCTTGTAGAATCAGGAAGCTAAAGAATAATAATACACCTGAGAATTAGAGGACCAAATGCATTTCAAAACGTATGTTGATCAGGCAGCTACCAGAAGAATATATATTCATCTCATGGTTGTCTCTATTCTTGGAGTTTCTTCTACTGCTTCTGTAGTATCAATCCTGTGTCTCTCTCTGAAAATGAGGAACTGGCTACATCAATGTTTCTCAACCTTGGCAACTTTAAAACCTGTGGACTTCAACTCCCAAAATTCCCCAATCAGCTATTACTTATTATCTGGAGTTGAAGTCTTAAAGTTGATAAGGTTGAGAAACAATGTGTTCCAGTATTTCATGTTCAGCATTAGAAAAACTGCTATCAATTATTAATTGGATAACATATTCTTGAATTTCAATTTTAGAAGACGCTAAATTAGAAAAAGAAGACTGGAATATCACGGATGATCACTGCAAAGGTTACAGGATTAACAGAAGCACTTTCTGTGGTAAAGCAAAAATCTGCAATACGTGAAGCAGCTTTAAATAAAAACTGAGAATAAAGGGTGAACAAGAAGACTTGGAGCTTTAAAATATCTAAAATCCTTGCGGGGGCAATTTGCTGAGATGACAATAATAAAAGATGTTACTGGTGATTATGTAGCAGCAGTAGCCATAGAGGCAGAGTGGAAGAATCCAAATGGAATAATTATAACTGTTCCCAAAGAAGAAAACCTACTTATTAAGCCTTTTCTGGATCTTAAAGGAGGCAGTTTTAAGTTCAATACAAAAATGAGCCTTTGTGTCTTTCCTTCATTTAAATTATGGGAGTTGGTCCAATACATGAAAAGCCCTGGGTTGGAGAAGTTTGGAGAAGAATATAATGTACAGCTTTTACACTGTACAACAAGGCACAAAGCAGTAGGATATTTTGCTTTAAAGAATTGGCGTACAAAATCAAGGAGACAGGCAATGCAATAACATAATTTTCTCTTTTGCTTCTTTTTCTCTTTTTTTCAAGCCTGAAATCTTAAGGTGGGTTTTCAGAATGACATTAACTCAAAAGTAACTTAGACCGGTCAAATTACTGCTACCATACAGAACTATCCATCTTGCATGCACATCAGCCAATTTCAGCACATCAGAAGCACTTGTCCGCTGTCTGAGAAGAATTACTTCTAATTCTTCTAGTCAAGGCCCAAATCATGCACCAGGGCTACACAAATTCCATGCACCATTTACCATTTTCACACTATCACAAAACTGGGGTACAGACAAACCTGTGACTACACCAAGCAACAAGAAGTTCTGGCATGAATAAAGCATCAAGGGAAACTTACGTTCGCATGCCTCAATAACTGTCTGGATGGATTAGATATGGAAGAAAGGTGTGCTCCTGGATCCTAAACCCCTTACTCTAAAGCAATGAGCCTCACCTGTTTTCTCCACTCTAAGCTGCATTTCATCTTCAGATGTTTGTAGGAGCATCAAGTATGCTCCAATTTTTGGTTTTAGTTCTCCTACATTTTTCTACTAGTTCATCCATGTTTTCATCTTATCCATAACAGAAAATTACAAAAAATCTATCACTTGGTGCATTGCCTTCGGTTTTGCTTTCATAATCCTTCCAGGGTATTGATTCAGACGCATATTAACCTACCCAAGGTTAATTTATGGCTGAGCTGCAAACCTCTAGTCAAAGGAGAACAGAGTCTGTTTGACTGCATACTTCATGAAGCTTAATGATCACTAGATGTATTTTTATCAATTGAAACCAGTGCCAAGCCATCTTGGTGAAATCAAGATCATCACCAGGTCTTCTCTACCTTGGTGTCTCTAAATCAGGGATTCCCAAGCTTGACAATTTTAAGACATGTGGACAGTTCCAAGAATTTCAATGTGGGAACCCCTGCTCTAGATGTGTTTGTACTCGGGTCCAAGAATTCCTAATCACCCAAGGGTCATGATGGCTAAAAGTTATAGGAGCCCAAATTCAAACCATGGTGTGGTTTCAGGTGATGGAACAGGTAAGCATAATTAGTTTCCTGAGATAAAACTTATTTTTTTTAAGGTTTAAGATTTAAACAGCAAAACAGGGAACAGAATGACCTCCTAGAAAGGATGGGTCTACATCTTCTGCATGCTAACAAAATAAGCCTGATCTATAAATTTACAGTTCTCTTTAGCAAAGGAGAACATCTCCACCAGAGTTCATGCCTGGTTTCAACAGGGAAAAAAATGGTAATTCTCATCATCCTACTGATGCAAAAATTAAACTCCAGAGAAAGTCAAGCTATGAAACAAAGATCAAATTCACTTTGATGCATGGGTGATGCACTGTTATTGCCCAGCTCATGTAGTGCATATTTTTATTAGCACCAACAGGTTCACCTGAGCAAGCAGCAGTCCTTTTTGGGAAAGAATTTAACTCCCAACTCATAACAAATAATTAGCAAAGCAAGAGCGGAAATAGATATTCTTCCTTCTGCATTTCAAATGCTTAAGCTCCAAATCAGACAGGTCAGGCAGCGAAGTGGGCAATGTTCCAAAATTCCTATCAAAGTGTAAAAATCAATTTGTTGGTTGGTTGTTTATGAAAGAACCAACTCAAAAAATGTTGCCAGGGTTAAATGATACTGGAGGAGTTTCACTGCTGGCAGTTAAATGAATACAACATAGCCCTTTTCATGACTGGAAGAGGAAAGAGCTATGTTAGAAATATTAACATATTTGAATTCTGCATGCAAATAAGGAAGTGCATGGGGTCTTTTAGCAAGTATTTCAGCTATAATGAGCTTAACGGTTCTTAAGGCTCTGAAGAACTCTCTCTTGCTCCAGGCAATAAGGCAAGTTCTGGTGTTTGAGGATTCTTGATTTAACCAGGGCAACCTATATGTTGTCACAGTAGTTTTTATCTTTTACAGTTAGTTCTCGACTTACGGACAATCACTTAGCGACCATTCAAAGTTATGATGGACCTTCCTGGAGCTACTTATGACCCAAATTCAAAGTTTTGATGGCTGGAGGGAGGGGAGCCTCCCAGTCATGTGACTGCATTTTGAGCACTCAGCAACCAGCCTGCATTGATGGCATTTGCAGTATCCCTGCAATAGACTATTTAGTTTCAGTCATGAAGACCAACTTAGCAATTTTTGATGAGAAATCAAGTGCAGTACCTCACAATCTCTCCAAACACCTCACAAGTAAGGAAAGTTGGGGAGGAGGGAGGACAGACCAAATGACAATTAGATGCATTCATCAGGCAGTCACCCTCTCTCCTTTTATTAAGACTACCACTGTTCCTCATCGTTTCCATGTTCTATTGGATGTTCCATGTTGTTAGAGTAATAGCCTCAGGTGGTATTTAATAATATATGGTAATATATTTACAAAATACGCTAAAATAATATCCACCCACCAGATCCTCAACTTCTAACAACAACACCACTACTTAGCCTGCAAAGAGTGCATTTCCTTTCCTGTCATTGGTCTGCAACTTTCATCCTGTTTTATACAATGTCTGGAGACTGCTGACTTGCAACTTTCACATTAGCTGATTTCAATCCCTTCCTGTAACATTTTCATGACCATTTCTAATCACGACTGAATGGAGCGCAACAGAACTGACACCACTAAACAGACAGACTTCTACAGAGAGAGCCCTTGTTTGGGCTCTTTGGAAGTGAAAAGGCTAGCCCTGAATCTTACAACAGGGTGGGATGAAGTGTTTTGGATGGATGACACAACATGCACTCAATATTTCAAAATGAGAAAGGGGAAAGTGAGGAGGATCTCTTCCGGACATGTCTACCTTGCTCCACCAACCCAATGGTGGCACCGGAGGCTGCTGCTGCTGCAGACATGGTGGCAGGAGCGGTGGTCTGTCTGCCCACTGTTAGCACCAGAGTGGAAAACAAAGAAATAAAGGACAGCAAGTAGGAAAAGGGATGGGGGAAAGAGTTAGAGAAGAGCGGAGGCAGAGAGAGAAAGAAAAAAGAAAAGGCAGAGGGAAAGTAAGAAGGGGAAAGAAAGGAGACAAAGGAAGCAGAACAAGATTAGAGTTAAAGTTGAGATGAAGAGACATGACTATTGGTAGCAAATGTGCATTCACTTTTACACAATCCATGGATCTTTTCCATCAGATCAAGAGTTATTATTATCTTCTTTCTCTGCACTGGAAGCCCATTAACTGTAGGGAAACCCTCGGTCCTCGTTTAGGCTCATAACTTTTGAAGATGCTCTAAAGTACTCATTCTGCTACCGAGTCCTAAAAAGCATGATGGCTAGGAAAGGCTTCTGTAGGAGCAGGATTAATAAAATGCAAGTGGAATGAACAAGGTCTGCTGAACATTAAAGTCCTACTGTTGCGGTTGAGAATTCCTAGATGTTACTAAAGCATGGAATGCAGTATGGGAGCCATGCACCTCTTCTGCTGTTGGCTTCCTGAGCTTCACTGATGTATTAAAACACAGCAGTCATCTTTCTTCCACTTCTGGGGTTTCCTCCACTATGATTCCGAACCACTTAATGGAAGACACACTTAGCAAGGAATGCTTAAATGCCAAGTTCGAAAGCCTCCAAACCAGAAAATACTGTGATTCCAAAAAAATTTATGGAATTTGGAAATCACCATAAAATTACTTAGGAAGAAGTAAAAGAAACTCATGGCAGAACACAGGTGCTTTCTAGCCATCATCTGTTTTCCAGCTGGGAGGATCAGGCCGCCATTAAAATCCAGTAGCTTACCCAGCTATAATTCCAGGAGATCCCATCAATCCCCTGGCTAGCAACAGGCCAGGAGTAGAACAAAAAAATTGAGATTTATTTATTTATTGCTGAAGATCACTGCTTCTTTCAACATTTTTACCCATCTTCCTTCTTCCTCAATGTTTTCAAAATGCTACAGCTTCCCAGGCACTTTGTCAATCAACACCCAGTTTTTTCCCAGAAATTCCTGCATCCTGAGTAAGATAAAACCTCCTTGTCGATGTTAGCATAGTATATCTTTATCTAGAACTAACAGCCCTTTACAATCCCTGCTAGCTGCAGAATTTGAGTTTTCGAGGTGCAGAAAATGGATTGTGCTGTGATTTGCTGGAAATTTCATAGGGCTTTGATTAGGCCCATGAACAGTGATGGGAAAAGAAACCCCGCAGGAGAGCAAGGAAGGAGAGACAACAGTAGGGGTAGACTATTGCTTGAGGCATCTACTCAGCCATCTTTAACGGTGATTTTTTAAAGAAATCAGATGCGTTTGTTTCCTCTTTTTTGGCAGGAAAAGCAACTCATTTCCCATAGTAGGAAAGTACTTGGCTCTTTTAGAAAGTGTTTCCAGGATGGATGTCCATTATGAACTAAGACCCACAGATGGAACAAGCTCACTGCAATTCTGCCTCCCCAGGCCAAGCCAACTCGAAGAATTAATATGCTACAGTCCAAAGCATGCACCTTCTCAAGATTCCCCTTCCAGTTTCCTTTCCCTCTCCAACAGGCAAAACTAAGGAAACAACCTAGAGAATCTGCCCTACTTAAACCTGGAACAGTTTTAGAATAACAAGAGGACTGTTTCAGAGACAGAGGAAAAGGACTTGGGGGAATTTGCAACAACTCCTGAAAGTTCTGTGGTAGAGTCAGGATTAAAATGCATTCAAGCTAGGTTAATATAAGGAGGAGCCTGAGAAATGTAAATTGAGGACAGTTTGGGGGGCAGAGGAGCCACACAGAAAGCCTGCATGGATGGGTATCCCAGTGCTAAAGCATCGAATACAGACTTTGGCTGCATTTATTTAGGACAATGAAGGAGGAGAATAGATCCACAGGAAGTTTGGCAGGGCTCACGAAAGCAAGCTTGTTAGAAGGCCTTTGGTGGCCATTCAGGGTTTTTTTCCCTGCCTTTTGAATCACTGATGAATAAATAAAGTTTGGGTGCTACCTCTGGTCCCAGCTTAACCTTTCTGATGATAATACGGTCATGCCAAAGAACATAGAGCATTAAGAGAAAAGGGATGAATGTCACATTTCAAGACTGAGACTAAATAATAGTGGTTTAGAAGAATTTCCTTTTGCTTGCTTGCTTCATTTTAATTAAAGGAGGTTTGGAAAGCACTAAGGTGTATTTTTTTTAGGGTTGTCATTTAAGCAAAGCAAAGCAAAGCTTTTCTCACCTGAAAAGTTTCTTGTTGCCAACATAGTAGTTAGAATGGCACCCTAAAAAGGAAGAAAGCAGAAAAAAAGTAAATAGATGTAAAAAGAAAATTCTTGAAAGAATTTTAAACACAAAGGAAAAAAGTGAATAGAATTTATGTAGCATAAACAAAGAAAAAGCAATGCACCAAATCGTTTTCTGTGTTCTTAAAGTTCTATGGGAAGAGGTGTTGTTTAATCTACTGTAGCCTTTTTGAGATATTTATGTATCAGTAGAAAATTGTGTGCTAGATATTGTTCAGATCTCAAAGGATGACAGCAAATCTCAACAGTTATGTTGGTACATCACTGGACATCATGTTTGTATTCTAACATGACCCTATGCCCAGTACAGATAGCCCTTGGCTTATGACCACTATTGAGCCCAAAATTTATGTTGCTAAGTGAGATGTGTATTAAGTGAGTTTTGTCCCATTTTACGAACTTTTTTGCCACAATTGTTAAGTGAATAACTGTAGTTATTAAATTAGTAACACAGTTGTTAAGTGAATCTGGCTCCCTCATTGACTTTTTTTAAAAAAATTATACACCGCTTTACAGTGCTTTACAGCACTCTCTAAGCGGTTTATAGAGTCAGGATATTGCCCCCAACAATCTGGGTCCTCATTTTACCCACCTTGGAAGGATGGAAGGCTGAGTCAACCTTGAACCTGGTGGGATTTGAACTGCCAAACTGCAGAAGCCGGCAGTCAGCAGAAGTAGCCTGCGATACTGGATTCTAACCACTTGCTTGTCAAAAGGCCGCAAAAGGGTGTCACGTGACCCTGAGACACTGCAACCATCATAAATACGAACCAGTTGCTAAGCATCTGAATTTAGATCATATGATCATGGGGATGCTGTAAGGGTTGTAAGTATGAAAAATGATCATAAGTCACTTTTTCAGTGCCATTGTAATGTCGAACGGTCACTAAATGAATAGTTATAAGTCGAGGACTTCCTGTATTGTCCCTGCTGCCCAGTCAAGTGACAAAAGAAACTGTCATGGATTGCTGAAAGTTTATGTCCACATTTTTCACAGTCCTATTCTTTCAAGCCCATAGACAGGATCTCAAAGGGGGTTGTAATCTATCATTAAGTTCTCACCCTTCTCCATCCCTCTAAAGCACAAAGGGTTATTATCTTCATAATAGGTCTCTGAGTAAAGTCAAGCTGAAATAATAATACTACCTGCCTAAAAAATCATCTGCTGACCTTCACAAATAATGGTAGCCCAAACAGTGGTTCACCAAATTCCACACACTAATATTCTGCCTTTTGTGTTTCTCATTATCCCAGCTGTAATCCACTTAAATAACAACACCATCCCTGAAATAGTGAGTTCTAAAATGAAAATAAAACTAATATTAAAAAGATAACACAAGCTGGCTGTTGCCTCTGTCTTTGGAAGGTTTACCGACTAAACTGAAATAAAGAATGCAAACTGAGATGCGTCTAAAACATGATTCATTGAAGAATAGCAGAAAAATCTCCCTAATTGCTAAAAAGAACTACTAATTTAATGAAGATTTTCTGAAGTGGATTGTTGATTAACATTAAAATCTTTGCAGAAAAAGATTAATATAGATAACATGCTGTTGGGCAAAAAGAAAATAATTCCATTTCTTTTCATTATAGCTAACCTTTGCCATGCTTGGAAAGTTAAAGACATCTTGTCAAATAAATCAGATCAATTAGTATGAGGCCTGGAGAATGTACGGAAGATAAATGCTTGTGCCCTAAGCTGCCTATTGTAATACTATCACTTTTCCAATACATGGAATATACGTGAAATAATGTGTAACAGACATAGAATTATCAGGTAATGAGTGCATTGTAATGAGAAATAGGCTACTTTTAGAAAAGAAACAGATGTCTAAATTTTGGGGCAAATTTCAAAATTATCTCTAACATGTCCTGAAGGATAATCATTTTTATTTGCCTCACTAATGTCTCTCTCATCCAAAGCAGGAGCAAAGAGTTTTAATTTGATTTTAAAACCAATGAAGAACTGAAGGCAGCTTCTCTTGCTAACTTAAATATTCCATAAACTTCATCTCTGGTTTATCTTGTGTGTCAAATTTCATATTGGCCTGTTAGGAAGGCTGCATGTCTGTTTCCCGCCATATGAATATACTATATAGAACAGGGTTGTCCAACTTTGGCCAGTTTAAGATTTGTGGATTTCAACCTTCAGAATGCCCCAGCCAGCATGGCATGGCTGGGTGGGGAATTCTGGGAGCTGAAGTCCAAAAGTCTTAAAAGTGGCCAAGGCTGGACAACCTTGGTATAGAACAAAAACATAACAGTGGGACTCTCACATAGACATTATTTCCTGAGCCATGAATGGGTCATTTCGTCCTTAGAGGATGGATGTTTCTCCTTCATTTCATTTAATCTACTCTATGAGATTCCCAGAAAGCTCCTTCATCTTCAGCCTATCAAAAGGACAATGTTATCTTTTCCCAGCCTTAGTCCTTCCTGTTCTGATGGAAACATAGCTGAGAGAAAGGCTTAAGTCTTCACAGTCTTTCTCATACAATACAACTGTAACTTCAGCTACTATCTGTTTGTCCATCAACTGCTTGCTCTGGTGGGGCCAAGAGACATTGGGGACTAAGGTCTTTGTGTGTTGAATAAAAGATGTGGCAGTCAACACATTTGGGGTACAGGTGATGTCCCTATATGCTAGATGCAACCTGGCATCAGGAACATCAACTACTAAACAATGCATTCAGTCTACTATTTGTGTGTCGAGACTGGCTTTGAATTCAGGAAATCAGGGCCGAAACATCTGGCCTAAAGTTTTACTTTCCTTACATATAATTTTATTCTCTATCATCCATTTTCACTAACAGTTATATAAAGGATCAGTGCAGCTATGCTTGCTTTTCTAAAGATCAGTATTATTGCCAGAAAACCAATCTGAGCTGTCATGGTTCAAAACATGGCATTACTTCTGTTGCCTTTATAAGAATTATAATAATTTTAATTAATGTTTAATTAATTAATGCAATTAACCTTAGATGGCAGAAAAAAAGTTGTTCAACCTCATCCTAACCAAAAAGCTAATCAGGTATTTTCTACTGTTTTATTCTGGTTTTAACAAAAGGTACAGGGTTCAGAAAGAGAAGATTCAGTATTTTTATCATTGTTATTTCTATAAATAACCCCAGACCCTGGAGTTCAGTCTAGGCTGTTGATCACGTACCTCTCCCCCAGCTGTGTGGCCTCAGCCCTGCCCGCACTATTAGATGTCTTAGCCGAATTGACGGTAGAACTCCCCAACCTTTTGGTTGTGGGAGATTTCAATCTGCCATCGGCCAGTGAGTCATCTGAGTTGGTGCGGGAGTTCATGACCTCCATGACGGCCATGGACCTGACTCAGATTGTACAGGGCCCAACTCATATTGGAGGACACACACTCAACCTTATTTTTCTCTCTGGACAGTGGATAAATGATCGTGGGGAGGGGACTTTATCTACTGACCCTCTGTCATGGACCGATCATTCCCTCCTTAGACTCGACTTTTCCTCCGCCATCCCCCATCGCAGGGGCGCGGAACCAGTAAGATGGTTCCGCCCCAGGCGCCTGATGGAACCCAAAAGTTTCCTGATGGAGCTTGGGTCATTTCCCGCCTCCTTAGCCCACAATTCATCTGAGACCCTTGTTGCGGCCTGGGAACAGGCTGCGGTGGGGGCCCTGGATCGAATCGTGCCTTTGCGGCCTCTGATCCGACGCAGATCCCGGGCGGCTCCTTGGTTTACCGCGGAGCTCAGGGAAATGAAGCGTCGGAAAAGACACCTGGAGGGTGGTTGGAGATCCTCCCGATCCGAGTCCGACCGAACACAACTAAGAACCCATATTAGGTCTTATCTTGTGGTGATGGAAGTGGCGAAACGTAACAGGGCCTAGTCTTGGTGGAGACATCTGGGTTGAGTTTGAGCCTGTTTCATTGGATGACGTGGAAAGGATTATGGGTAGGCTGGGGTACATGTTTACTGGACCCTTGTCCCTCCTGGCTAGTTTCGGCAGCCAGGGAGGTGATTGGAGACTGGATCCAGGCTGTTGTCAAGGCTTCACTAAAGGAAGGGGTCTTTCCCGCTGCGCTTAAAGAGGCGGTGGTTCGACCCCTCCTTAAGAAGCCTAACCTGGATCCTGACGTACTTAACCACTACCGTCCAGTCTCCAACCTTCGCTTTTTAGCGAAGGTTGTTGAGTCCGTGGTGGCACAGCAATTCCCTCAATTCCTGGAGGAAACTGACTACCTGGATCCTTACCAATCTGGTTTCAGGCGTGGCCACAGCACGGAAACGGCATTGGTCACCCTAGTAAATGATCTCTGGCGGGCCAGGGATGGGGGTTGCTCCTCCATCCTGGTCCTTCTTGACCTCTCAGCGGCGTTCGATACCATCGACCATGGTATCCTGCTGCAGCGGCTCAGGGGGATAGGGTTAGGAGGCACTGTTTTACAGTGGTTCTCCTCCTATCTCTCAGGCCGTCTGCAGTCTGTTTGGGCGGGGGGTCAGGGATCCTCCCAGAGGCCTCTCACTTGTGGGGTGCCTCAGGGCTCGGTTCTCTCCCCTCTGCTCTTTAACATCTATATGAAACCGCTGGGTGAGATCATCCGTGGTTTTGGGGTGAGGTATCATCAATATGCTGATGATACCCAGCTTTACATTTCCACCCCGACCACCCTAGGGATGCCCTTTCCGTGATGTCCCACTGCCTGGAAGCGGTGCGGGTTTGGATGGGGAGGAACAGGCTTAAACTCAACCCTTCCAATACTGAGTGGCTGTGGATGCCGGCATCCCGGGATCTGGAGATTCCATCCTTAATGATCGGAGGTGAAACCCTTGCTCCCTCCGATAGGGTCTGCAACTTGGGTGTCCTCCTGGATTCTCGGCTGTCTTTAGATGACCATCTGACGGCCGTAACCAGGGGGGCCTTCGCACAGGTCTGTCTTGTGCGCCAGTTGCGCCCGTTCCTAGACCGGGATGCCCTCGCCACAATCACTCACGCCCTTGTTACCTCTAGGTTGGACTACTGCAACACCCTCTACATGGGGCTGCCCTTGGGATGTGTCCGGAGGCTTCAGCTAGTCCAAAATGCAGCCGCGCGGGTAGTTACGGGGGTGTCTAGATACTCCCGTGTAACACCTCTCCTGCGTGAGCTGCACTGGCTACCGGTAGCACTCTGGATACGTTTCAAGGTGCTGGTGCTCACCTATAAAGCTCTTCATGGCTTAGGCCCGGGGTACTTGCAGGACCATCTCCAGCCGTTCTCCCATCGTCCTGTGCACTCTCACAGAGTCAGCCTCCTCAGGGTGCCGTTGGCCAAACAATGTCGGCTGACGACCCCCAGGGGGAGGGCGTTCTCTGTGGGAGCCCCGACCCTCTGGAATGGATTGCCCACTGAGCTCAGGACAGCCCCCGACCTTCTTTCCTTCCGTCGCGAGCTGAAGACGTGGCTCTTCCGCCAATTAAACTGATCCGTTTGGGGGTACACTGGTATAATTTTAAATTGTTTTTTAATTGGGTTACTGATTTTAATTTTGTATTGTATTGTGATTTGTATTGAAGTTGTCATTTTGTAAGCCGCCTTGAGTCCCTAGGGAGAAAGGCGGCATATAAATCGCAATAAATAAATAAATAAATAAAATAAATAAATAAATGCTATTTCGTGGGTCTGAATATTTCCCATAGGGAAAAAAAATAAAAGCACTTTACCTCCTTAAGGTAATTCAGTATACAGATGAAATGGGGGAATGGTAAACTAGGAAAGGTGTATCACAAACCTGGATTTTAATAGTAAATAATAAGAGAACTGGTGATTTTTACAATAAAAAAAAAGAACAGTGAGCTCACATCAATATTTTTAGATTTTAATGAGGAAAAATGATAGAAAGATGCATATAGACACAATTAGATGTACGGATATGTTGAAGATGGAAATATGATTGGGTATGACAAATCTTAAGAAAACTCCCTTTTATGAACCTGTAATCCCTTAATTCAGGGTAGAGTTGGGGCAACTGAAGGGAGCTGAACATTTACTGGCTGGATGCCCTTCCTGACACCACGTAGAGTTCGCAGCAGATATTTGCATATCTTAAGAACAGCAGCCCAAAAGGTGAAGACATCACAAAAACCAAAAGAGTAGAGAAGTTGAGAAAGTGAAAAACAATCATATTGAAGGCAATGGAGAAAGAAACATTGGAATAGGGAAAGGCAATGAAGAGGCAGGAAGAGTCAAAATAAATTGAACAGACGACTCAGTCAACTCGTAAGAGGCAAAATCTAAATTGAACAAAACATGGCAGGTCAGAAATGAAACCTGTGATTACAGATAAAATAATTGAGAAGGTTAAAAAGATAGGAAGATGATGACAGAGAATATGAAGAGGAAAAGTTGTAAGCTGATGCAAAAGAAGTTAAATCTGTTCAAAAAATGATAGACAGTAAAGAAAAGCCATCTTTATAAGGTGAAGGAAAGAGACCAAGGATGTTGATTTATATTACTAAGGACAGAATCAACAAAACTATTTCACTTACAGGACCCACAAGAGAGATACGGCACGGAAAGTCCTTATGCATTTTCATCTTCATATCCCCTTAAATCGCTTACCTTGAGCTTCCTTCTTGCATTGAACTTTTTCAGACACTCTACAGTCTCCTGCCTGTGCATCATTGAGGCCACTGTCGAACGTTGCTGCAAAAAGAATATTACAAGACATGAGTGTGAGATAGGGAAGCCAAGAGCAAAAGTCTAAAGCGTTTGGCCTGGCATTAAAAAAAAGTGCATGCAGAAACAAGTGGGGGGGAGGATTCAACAAAAAGGCAAGGTGAATTGGGTTTGTGGGGAAACAGAGACAGACTCTATTGCCCTCCTGACCTGCTTCGGTGTATCTAATACATGCAGGTTCCTAAAACAGCTTAGGTACCAGTTAGTCATATTGAGCGCACTGTGAAGGAGGTCCTTGAAGCAGTCCATGGAAAGGTGGTTGTAGTATCTGCCTACTCAGGCAGTTTCCCCAGCACCATGCAACCCATGGTTCTGCAGATCCCCAATAGTAACATATGTAAGTCAGCTTCTTGGAGAGGAACATTGGTATCACTAACAATAAGATTAGTCTAAACAAACTGTACAGGGGACAAGTAGTGGGCCTCCTTGTGGCTCAGTGGATCCTCCGTAGATCATCCCTATCTAGCCTCTTCTCAGTGGATCCTTCTTGGATCATCCAAGCTCTTTTAGTCAGCTTGCCACAGAATACTCAAAACAGTGAAGTTTTATAAACAAAGTTATTTAAAACTTCTGCTCAGTAGAGGTACTCTCATAAAAGCTCTTTGGGTGCTTATGCATCCTTATCATTATTTTGCTAATATCCTATCTTAGAAGGTGTAACTATTATAATCTCTAAGGGAACTAATCAAAGAAACTTGGGATTCTTCTAACAATGTTTGAGCAGATAGGTTGAAACTAAGCCACAAGGAACACGCAATCATACTTACGCAGACCCATGGATGTTTCAGAGCTTCGTGTGCTGTGATTCTCTTTGCAGGGTTGATGGTTAACATCTGATTTATGAGGTTTTTTGCTTCAGGAGTGACTGTATCCCATTCAGGGGAAGGAAACTAAGGAAAGACGATATTGCAAGAAGACAACGTTAATATTAAAAGAAGAGGGTCTTCTCTGATCAATTAAGTTGGTATTTCTAATAAAAATGCTAGAGTAACACAAAGACGCAACAGAAATCTGAGGCATGAGCCAAGATTTCATCCACAAATTGCTGTTAAAACTCAATATGAGGCATTCAGTTACAGACATTTTTTAAAAAGTATGTATATATATATATGTATATGATTTATTCCATTTGAATCATTGTTAACATATTTGGCAATATTTTTTTAAAAAATGGACATATTATTCTAAATCAGGCATGACCAACACATGGCCCACGGTCTGCATATGGTCCTGGACAGCTGTTACAAGATCGTAAACTTTTAACATTATAATGTGATTTTTTTAGAGGTAGTTACTATATTATATATTTTATATGAGGCCCAAGACAATTCCTCTTCACTCAATGTGACCCAGGCAAGCCAAAAGGCTGGAGGCACCTGCTGTAAATCATGATTTCTTTATTTCATAAATAATTAGTTGAATACAATACAGCATATTAGGGTTTAAGGTGATGTGTAAAGCCAAGCTATCTATCTATCTTGACAGCTATCGATTGAAGAAAGAAAGAAAGAAACACCCACAAAGCATCCCTGAGTCCTTTTGAAACTCAGCATTCTCACAATCTCAAGGAGACTTAAGCTCCTGCTGAGGAGCTTACAATTAGCCCAATACATGATTTTAAGAAAAGCAACTTCTGAACATTTTTCTTCGGGTAGTAAAACTTCACAGGTTGTAAGACAGAGGGAACACAAGCAAAAGAAACCACTGCTCACATCGTAGGCACCAGCCTTAATCTGTTGGTACAGCTTGTGCTGATCCTCATCCCAAAAAGGAGGATACCCCACGAGTAAGATGTAAAGAATGACACCTGGGTGTGGGGAGAAATGGAACAATAGCAAATTGATAAACAAACAAATGACATGTTGCAATGTGATTTGAGATGGCCATTTGAGTAATCAATCAGCAATAATCTAAACTGAACTAAGTAAGTGAACAGATCCAAATCTTGAGTTGCATACTCTACTCATCCTGATTTGGGACAGGAAGAAAGCAAGCAAGGAAACAAGCAAATGATTTCTGATCCTCATCTTGCAATAGATTTCCAAATTGTAGGCAAGGAGTTGTAGGCAAGGAGTTGCAGGCTACTTCTTTTACCAGGAGTGTGTGTTTGTGTGTGTATGTGTGCATGAGCAAATGGGAGGTCAATAGTGATTGGAACAATTCAGCAAGCAAAAGGACTTGAGAAGCACATCCCATCTAGAGCGTTCACTGGTTTTCAGCAGAAGGTGAAGACCTGGAGCAAGAGCCTTCTAGCCATGGGCATCCACAGATATGGTTAAAGAAAAGTCAACATGCTGACCATAATGGTGTGATTGCCTGGTTTTTGTTTGTGTTGTACATGTGACCCACAAAAACAAATGGAGCTTTGATAGTCCTGCCATCTTCACCCCTTTGACCACAAGGTTTTATATGCTCCATCCAGTCAAGCACGGTATCTGGTGACCACATAGGCACACCCATGTAATTTTCCTGGCAGCCATATGGAACAGAATGTCATCATGCAGCTTTGACTATTTTGCTCATATTAGTGCTAAATGTAGTGTTTATTATTGCAGGGGTGGTTTTTTTTTTTTTTGCTCTGGGCCATCTTCTGTAAGGAGGAACATAAATGTATAGCTATAGTAATATGTGACTTCAATCCTTACCGAAACAATTTACTCTACAAAACTGTCTTCCAGTTTGTCTTCTATCAGAGTTCTATCTGTGTTTATCTTCTACCTGAGTTTTGAGGGCAACACACCAACTTTTGTAAGCTGCTCTGCAGATCAGTGCTGAGCCGTGGACTAAATGGGAAGCCCTCTCTGCACCTCTACGGGCCCACCATGATAGAGCAGAAAGATGTAGCTCTCTCTTACCACATGCCCAGATATCCACAGGTTTCCCATAAGCTTCTTTGCGTAGAACTTCTGGAGAAAGGTAGCCAGGAGTACCTGCAAAGCCTGAGGAAGAAAGCAAAAATTGCCAACACACGTATGTTCACACAACCGTCTGGCTCTACCACACAAATCAAGAAAAGAGGAAGGGAGCATAGTTCCACCAGCACTCACCAAACCAGGCCTGCTGGTCTCCTTGCACCTCAATTGCCAAGCCAAAATCTGCCAATTTCACCGCTGCTCCTTTGCATTTGCTGGCCAGAAGCAGGTTCTCCGGCTGTCGGGATGACCCAACAGAATACAGGGTGACGTTTTCATAGTCATGTATGGTTTGTGGTTAGTTTAAATCAAAAGGGAAGGAGGAAGAAAAAAGAAACAACAACAACCAGTTTGCAGAAGTCGTCAAACATTTGCAATCCTCCCCTCCCCTCCATATAGAGTGAGACAGACAGACCTAGAGAGAACCTATTTAAGTGGAAGATTATCACTAAAACTGAGACACTCCATCGTACAGACCAACTTTGCATGAATGGCTAGTTGTGGACTGAACGGTTTTGACCTCATAACTGAACCCCCTGCTAGTTATTTGCGTGATTTGATTTAGCGACATCATGAGAGATCCAATGTGCTTTTGTGCCAGTATTTCTACCAATGCAATCCTATATGTACTGACTTGGGTACTCAATCCATTGAAGGTGAGTAGGCAAGTTTAACATTCGCCTGTTGGCAGTCCAGGATCATCTCTGCTGCTTGTGTATCTATAACATCGTAGTCTAACTTATAATTAAAGTGAGTGGCATTCATCCAGAATTAGAGGGAGCTATCTTAGCAGGTTCAGAAGCACAGGCTTTCTACAGTTCTAAGTAAGCTGTTTTTAAAATGAGTTTAAGTTGGGAAAAAAGATTCATAATTTATTTTAAATGCACTTCTATGGGGCTATATTGGGAGGGGGTGCACACAAAAACTGCAAGGGGCATAAATAACCACTAGCTTGACTTGCATTTCCTAGCACATGTTTTTTCCACTATATAGCTGTGACTTTAATCTTCTTGATTTGAACCTGGCTCATGATATATAGTGCCCTCCCTACAGCCCTCTTACTGTCCAACCTACCAATACCTCTTTAAAAGGCAAGCTGTGGTACTAAAGAGCTAGCGAGGGCTTTGAAGCATCCATGATGTAATGTTTTGTGTTTACAAATTAGCATTCCAGGGGAAAAACTAATTTCTTGGGAAGATTTGGGAGATAGATTTCACTCCTGCTTGCAATATTGTTTGCTATTCTAGAATTGTTAAAGCGTTTCCTAGCACAGGTAGTCCTTGATTTATGGCCACAATTGAGCCCAAAATTTCTGTTGCTAAATGTTTTGCCCCATTTTTACAACCTTTCTTGCCACAGTTGCTAAGTGAATCAACACAGCTATTAAGGTAGTAACACATTTGTTAAGTGAATCTGGCTTCCACACTGACTTTGCTTGTCAGGTCACAAAAGGTGACCTGAAGTGATCTGAATTTTGATAATGTGACCATGGGGATACTGCAATGCTCCTAAATGTGAAAAACAGTCATAAGTCACTTTTTTCAGTGCCGTTTTAACTTTGAACAGTCACTAAATGAACTGGTGTAAATCGAGGACTACCTGTAGAACATCTTGACGATGCTTCCCTTACAACTTGAGGTTTCGGTTGCATTTAGTTTTGAAGATTCTGAATTCTGACCCCCTTCCTTCTTGCTGGTATCACCCACTCGTTGAAGGGGGTTGGATTAGATCTTTTCCAAGCAAGAAGTATGTAGTGTGATGCTAGATTTCCATCAGATTGGGGCAGACTGGATGGTGACAGGTTAGGTAAGGCTAGATTCACTCTTCCATTTCTCTCTGGTCATGTCATTACTGTAGCAGAATGGGATGAATATGTGTATGTGTGTGTGTGTGTGTGTGTGTGTGTGTGTGTGTGTGTGTGTGTGTGTGTGTATGCAACATCAAAGAGAAAAGGAACATAATGGTGGGTCTCTGTTTCATTTGGTAAACTGAGAACGACACAACAGACAATATTCGACCCACCAAACATGCACAAGGGCTCCCCTCCATTCCATCCTTTGTTTGAATTTCTTTTTTGGATCCAACAAATATGGATTAATAAGCTCCACTTTGCATCCCATTATAGCTAGTGTCCAAAAGGCAATCCAGAGGCTAGCTGCTCAAAAGTTAGCAGACACAGAAGTATTCCTGTTGAATGCATTCCTTAGAAAATGTTGGCAATGTTATAAATTATAGAGAAAAAGAATGTACGCAAGCGTTGGAAAAAGATTAGGAGCAAACTGTGGCTGCCAGTATGCAAACATGCACTGCTGAGTCTATGCACCATGCAACTTTCTTCTTATGGGGTTTAGGAGGGACACCTTAAAAACAAAAGAACTTAGATTCTACAGACTGTACTAATGGGAGGTCCAATAATTATTAAGAGATACCATATATCCCACTGAAAAAAGTAGGGCTTGACATTTAGCTATGCACTTTGGGATGAACATCCTTGAATGGTGTGGGAGAATGAACGGACTTTCAGAAAAAATGCAGACTTCACTACAGGAACCATTTATGTTTCTGTCTGAGATGCAGGCAACACAGACTCATCCCCAACAGCCTGCACCTGTGTTCAACAGTGAAGGGCCACAGGGCAGAAAACATCCTGCAGAAAACCCAGCTCCACAAAACAGTCCTTTCAACAGTTCCAAGAAGGCTCCACACACATTTGCACTACTCAGGTGACCCTGAGGACACAGACAAACTTCCAAGTGGCCTCAACGACTCTCTAAAAGAATGCAAATGACCAGCTGTCTGCAAGGAGTATAAATCCTTCCGTTCTCCACCATCCAGTCAGAGCTGAAGAAGCTTCTTGGATGAGGAGCAAAACATCTTCAGAGAAAAACAAGGAAGTCCAGTTGCCTCTTGAAAAAGCACATTTAGGACAACCATGACCTGGATGACTGAGAAACTCCATAGAAATAGGGCTTGATATGCTCAAGTTCCTTCTAACTAGCCATCAATTCACAAACACCATTACATCACTTTGAGACAAGGAAGATCATCACCCCACTTGGAAGGGTCCCAAAGGTGTTTTTTTCAAAAGGGAACTGGACTTCCTTTGTTTAACATTGAAGACATTTTGTTTCTCATCCAAGAAGCTTCTTCAGTTCTGACTGAATGGTGGAGAACGGAAGGATTTATATTCCTTGTAGTCATCTGGTTGTTAGCACTCTTTCTGAGAGTAATTGAAGCCTCTTGGAGGTTTACCTGTGTCTTCAAGGTCACCTGAATAGTGTCAATGGGCATGGAACCTTTTTGGAACTGCTGAAAGAACAGCATTCAGTTAGAACTGAAGAAGCTTCTTAGTTGAGAAGCAAAACATCTTCAGGGAAAAACAAAGAAAATCCAGTTGCCTTTGAAAAAAGCTACTTTGGGACAACCATGATCTGGATGACTGAGAATGTCTAGCTCTCAGTTCTTCATACTTTTTTTTTCTGCCCTGAAAGACTAGATACAGCTTCTTAACTATTGTGGGATGGCTATTTCTTCAGAGGCATGGTTGTTAAGGAATGGAAACATATTTCCAGCAAAAGGATAAAGTCCCCACTGCAGTCCTGCTACAGTTAATGAACATCACTTTCCACTAGGATTTCACAACTACCTTAGGCTTCAGTTGAACACTTTCAAGACAGAGTGCTTCATTAAACTATAATTCCCAGCTAGGAAACTCCAAAACAAGCTGGAACATCTATTTATAATCCACCCTTAGAATGAATGGGAATTAAATTAGTTGTCTAACCCTATTGGTTCAAAGACAGCTTAAATAATACTGAATCTTGGAACTAGCATTATAAACTCAGGCCAGGGTATTTCCCGGTGACACAACATGTTTCCTGGCCTTCCTTTTCCCCCCCAATAAGCAACATCAAATTAAGATACAAAAGCAATGCAAGGAAGCACTTCCACCCTACAGTCATTGGCAGACACATCCTAGAAGCTCCGTTAAATGTGGAGGGAATCACATTTGTAACAAACTATTATTTATGTACAATATCAATAAGACCTTTCGGAATAGAAGCCAACATTTAGCCAAGTTACTGTACTGAATATTTCTACATGTAGCAGCTAAGCAACTCAGAGGTCTGATTTGCATATTCACTAACCATGCTTTGTTCAATAAACCTTAAGTGGTTGGATTTATACTTCATACTCAGTTGGAAATCAAACTTCCTAACTACAATGGTTGGTTTCACAGTACAACATAAACTAAAATCAAAAAGGCACATTATGTCTTAATATGATATATGAAGCTACAGGTTGTCTTTGGAATTATCTACAAATCATAAAATAGCCTGAGACCAATGTAGCTGGTTGGTCACACCTTTTCCTAGTAGACTTCTAAGTCAACTTGAAAGTCCCTTTGGTTCTACTTTATGGGCAATTTATAGTTACTATTATAAGTCAAGATAACTATTGCACTTTATTGATTTCATACAAATATCTACTGTATACAGTTGTTGACTAATCAAGAGTGAAGGTCAACAACCATTAGGAAATTATGTCCACTGAACCTTTGTCTAAAAAGTAAAACTTAGCTATAAGCTATAAGTATAAAACAGTATTACTGAACTCTACACTAACTTTCACAGTCCATTAAGAATTGACAATTATACTTTATCTTCATTTAGTGATTTCATTCTGATTCTACTTTTCTGCAAACGGCTAGAAAATGAACTGATAAATTCAGTTAGCAAAAATTAAAGAGATTTCATTCATAAGCACACTTAACTTGGTAGTGCGTTCTATTATAATCAAGGAGGACAAACATGAAGAAAAAAATTGCTTATAATTTGAATGATGTGTTTTCTAAGGGTCTATGACAATTCGCTGTGGCCAACTTGCCATGGCCAACTCACCACGGTCAACTCACCAAAGCCAACTTGCCATGGCCATCTTGCCACAGGAGAACTCACTGCAGGACAAGAATTACACTGATATCAAAGAAATGGTGGAATAGAATCGTTAAAGAAAGGATGCAAAAGGGGGAACAAAATGAAAGCTGAATGACAATTTTTTTTAAAAAAAAATTATTTTAAATAATGAAATAGAATTGTTAAATTGTCCCGCAACAAATTGTCTGGTGGTGAATTGGCTTTGGCGAGTTGTCCTGCACCAAGTTGCCCGTGATGAGTTGGCTGTAGCAAGTTTGCCACAGTGAGTTGGCTGTGGCAAGTTGTCCCATTCCCCAATACCACACCAAGCAGTGCATCTGCTGTTCAAGTCATTAAACCTTACTGTAACCAAAAATCTTTTTGGCACAATGTGATTAATCTAATTAAATCTGTAAGACTACCATGTTAATGACTCTGACAGTGTATAAGGTCACTCAGTTTAGTTACACCTTTGTGTAAACTTCTATAGAATCATAGTGGAAAAATGCTTTAATGTAACGGCTGAGATCCTCCATGATATTCACCACATCTATCTTCTTTGCTATTCCTCTTCAACGAATTCAAAAAACTATCTAATTTTATATATTTATTAAATTAATTTGCCACCCATCTCACCAGTGTGTGGGTTTCAAAATTTTTTACTACCAGTTCTGTGGGTGCGGTTTGGTGGGCATGGCAAGGAAGGATACTATAAAATCTCCATTTTCTCCCGATCAGCTGGCACTCAGGAAACAGATAATAGATGGGGGCGGGGCCAGTCAGAATTTTTGCTACCAGTTCTCTGAACTACTCACAATTTCCGCTATCAGTTCTCCAGAACTGGTCAGAACCTGCTGAAACCCATCTCTGTATCTCACCATGCCTATCTCACTCCACTGGGTGGCAGAGTAGCTGTGTTCATATATGAATAACAGAGTTGGAAGGGACCTTGGAGGTTTTCTAATCCAACCCCCTTTCAGGCAAGAAACCCTATACCAGTGATGGTGAACCTTTTTGGCACCGAGTGCCCAAACTGGAATGCGCATGTGCATGTGTATACGCCAGAGCGCTGGAAACTTGAAGACCAGCTGGCCAGTGCGCATGCATGCGCCAGCCACCTGGTCTTTGGGTTTCCGGTATGCATGTGCCCACAGAGAGGGCTCTGCGTGCCACCTCTGGAACCCATGCTGTAGGTTCACCATCATGGCCCTATATACCATTTCAGACCAATTTCTTCTTAAAAACCTCCAGTGATGGAGCACCCACAATTTCTGGAGACAAATCATTCCACTGATTAATTGTTTTGTCTATTTCTCCTTAGAACTAGGTTGCTACTCTCTTTGATTAGTTTCCATCCGTTGCTTCTTGTCGTGCCTTTGGAGAATAGGTTGACCTCCTCTTCTTTGTGGCAACCCCTGAGACATTGGAGCACTGCTATCATGTCTCCCCTAGTCCTTTTCATTAAAGTAGACATACCCAATTCCAACAACTGTTCTTCGTATAGTTTAGCCTCCAGTCCTTAATCATCTTTGTTGCTCTTCTTTGTGCTCTTTCTAGAGTCTCAACATCTTTTTTTTTATCATGGCGACAAAACTGGATGCAGCATTCCAAGTTTGGTCTTTCCAAGGCATTACAGAGTGGTATTAACACTTCAGATGATCATGAGTGCAAAGTGTTTTATATTTTAACTCTTGAGTTTGAAAATAAAAAAAAAATTAAAAAATCCCTTTTAAAAATTTATTTTTCAGAAAGATAGTGGAGAAAGTCTTCCTTGCCACAACTAATTTTTCAAAGCATCCAGTTATTATGAACACTACGGTAGATATTAGGAGATAATGGGTCGCTTCCAGATTGAGTTATCTTTAGAACAAACTGAAGGAAATGAAAAAATTGTGACTAAATTTAGTCCCCTTGATTTTAGTTGGTCCTCTGGAAATACTACATTTAGAACTGAACCATTTAGGCTGCATTTCCTCGTACATCTGCATAAAGTAACACCACATGAATATTTTCATTTATACTTTATCTTTGATTTGCATAAGAAACAAAATCTGCATTAAAGGCTTTGTTTAGTCGCAAATATCAGAGTAAATATATTAATAGATACGCTAAATGGATATCCTTTTGTCATAAAGTATGAGTACACAAGTGTGAGTTATTAATGCAGGAACCTTTCTTGTCACTACAGGTAGTCCTCATTTACTGACCATAATTAGGACGGGCAACTCCATCATTAAGCATTGTGGTCACTAAGGGGAAAAAACACATGACCACAGTGACCTTACAATGCCACTTCCGTTTCCATTGCTAAGCGAATCACTATGGCCATTAAGCGAAACATCATGTGACTTGTGATTTCACTTCTCCTTTCTCCATTAATTCTGCTTATTGGAAGCCAGTTGTGAAACATGCAAATGGTGATCATGTGACTGAGGGAAACTGTGACACTTGTAAATGCAACAATTGGTCACAAAGCTATTTTCTTTCCAAGTGTTGTATCCTTCTACAGTCACTCAAAGACGGTCAGTAAGCGAGGACTACCTGTACACTCTTACAGATTACCATAGGTGGATTATCATTGGCACTGTATTATCCCAAAACTGCACACACAAAAGCCCCTGCCTTGGAATAATAGAAGCTGGTTTAAAATTGCACATCTCCATTTAGAAAGCAAAGGGAATACCACTTCGTTATCCCATGCATGTGAAATCACATTTTATCTCTCAAGAGATTTTATTTTAGCAACCATGAAGAACCACAAGCATCTTCCATACCGAACCATGTTACCATAGGCAAATCCTTGGCAGAAGCTAAAACTTTTCAACCATGGAATGGAAAGCAAAGGTTTTACCTACTTAAGCAACATTGTCCAAGGCTCTGGAGATATTTTTGCACATCTTGCCTGTTAAGAGTTTAGGTAGGTTTATGCACAAATTTTATTAGGCATTTGTGAAGGCAATTCCACTGCAAGCAAAGCCAACTGCTCAAATAGACCAAATAATTTTGAGGCATGGATGCTTTGCTTGACTCCAGAAATGAACCCTCCAATTAGCTTGACACCTCAAACAATTGAGCCCTGCTTATGTTGAACAGAAAGTTAAAGATGTTAAGCAATTTTGCCAGGTTTCTTTGTTTATTTCTTTTTTTTAAATCTTAAAGGTCTGGTCAAATTTATGTTCCAAAATCTTAACAAGAAATAATAACCACAGAAGTGGAATGAGAGGGGTAGCCCAGTTCTTTTTTTATAAAAGATCAACAGATACAGACACAGAACTTTTCAAAAAGAAATTCCCAGCACACAGAGACAAAGAGGGGGGTCTTGTCAAGGTTCCCCTCCTTTATTGCCACTACAACACACCCAGACATTGCTGAACCTTAACCACCCATTAAACTTATCAAATACGATCTCTTTATAACACCCCAGCAACATCTCAACCCAAAGGAGTGTTATAAAGAGGCCGGACAGGGAGTGTGCCACAATCAGAAACCCAATACAGGAACACTCACAGAAATAAATCATTTGCACACATTTAAACCAGACATAGAATGCATGCACACTTCTAGAAGAAAAGAGATTACAGCTGCTCTGTCTATAAACATTACTATGTGAATTAAAGTCTTGACCCAGACATCGAAGCACAGGAAGAAAAAAAGTTGGAAAGGGTGGGAAAATGAATGGCTAAAGGAAAGTGGAAGAAGGCAAGGAGTAAGTAAGTTGGGGAACCAAATGATAGTTCAAGTTTGCTAAAAATATTGGGATTTGGCTGTTCCTATGTCCTACCCTATGGACTCCCTGGTTGGTCCTCCAACAGCTACCCAGAAATCAGCTCAAATCCACCAAACTGCATGAAAGTGCAAGGATAAAAAATGCCATGCAAGCATGCAGAAAGGAAGGCTTTCTTACATGGAGCCCCAAAGCATTTGGCAATGCTGGGAGAGGAAGATATACAATTACAGAAGATATGACAGGATGGATGGATGGAACTGGAAGGTCTCCACTGTATTAGGAAATGATCATGAAGTATGGTAGCTCTCCTATTAAGAAAACGTCTTGCAGTCCAGGACTCACTGGGGACCATCTTTTGAAGTTCTAACTTTGTACAAGGCAGTGATAGCAAAGAGTAGTTTTGCTCCAACGTGGCCAAGAACATAGAAATACCTCTGAGGTCTTTCGCATTCCAAGATTTGCCCAAGTGGTCCAAAGAAATCTGCTAGGCAGTCTAAACTGCACTTGTACAATCCATTGGTTGTGTACGGTCACACAAGCTCTAGAATTTAGGTATCCTGGATATATAGCACTCCTGGTACCTTACAATGAATTCTTACTAAACATCCTCCTTCAAGCATGCTCTATTTGATCTCTGAATTTCAATAAAAGATGCAGTCTGTTGTTTGATCACTGAAGGGAAATTGTTGTAACTAATTCTTCCATGTTCCTGAAAGCTAACAACCTCCTAGTTCTGCAAAACTCAGAACAAAACAACTTGGCTTCCCAGTTATACTTCTGCAGCTTGGTAAAGTAAAATCAAAATCATCTGTCTCTTTAACATGTAGAATCCAGATTATTTTGGCCTTACTTTTGCTCAAGGTGGCAAATTATTATGTTCTTGATTTACTGGTAAATGTGGGGGCATACTTTGCCTAGTTTCCTGGTTTATTCTGAGTTTAGGTATCTTTCTTTTTTTTTAATCTGGACTCTTAGGGCTCTAGAATGCATGTTACATGGGAAAAGAGGGTGGGTGCATATCAGGGTGCATATGTGCATGCACTGCGGTGGGAGTTGGGAGAAGGTAAGCTGTAAAGCACACAATTCTGCAGTTTTCAGATGCAAAAGAGATGGAAAACAATGCAACCCAAATCAGCAGTTTGATGTAAGGATGCTGTGGGGCAACATGAAGATCATAGATCCCATCTCTCTAGGCAAAACAAACCAGCTTATCATGAATTATAAAGTCAGCATAGCTGGGTCTTCTTCAAAGCCTACAATCCTGTTGTGCTGAGGTCCTGCTCATTAACTTCTAGATGACCTCTAAAGGAATAGAATACTGGGCTTGATAGCTTTTTTTGGTCTGACCCAACAGGATTTACTTATTCTAATCACCTTTAGAATGACGGTTTCACCCAGTGCTTGGAATGTTAAGATGATAAGGTTCACCAGGCAGTAGATCTCCCCTATTTGTCCAAGCCAGGCTAGATCACAGGAAAAAACATACAACACAGCTGCCATTAAATTAAGCTGATTTCTGATTAGTCTGTCAGAGGGATGACCTAATAAATCCAAGATCAAGAAACAAATTGCACAACTATCTAAGGACCCTGGAACATGTTTTTCAGGAAATTTAGTCTGAACCATTCAGAAGTGATCCAACTTCTTTTTTATGGAAGTTAAAAAAAACATGCAAAGATACAAAGACGGACAGACGGACAGAGCAGTGGGGAAGAAAACTCACCTTGAGGTCTCTGTGGACGACCCCCATTTGGTGGCAATGGAGAACAGCCTCCAGGATCTGCTGGATGCAATGACTGCATGCAAACACCAGGGGGCGTGTTAGTTCACGGTGAGTGGTAACAACCGCACAGGCTGGTGGGTGGTGGGGTGGGTGGAGGGAGTAATGCAGGAAAAATAAGGAAAGGGAAAACGGAAGAGGAAAAAAAGGAAGAGGAGGAAAGGAGGGCATGGGAAATAAAGGAATCTGATTTCCTCTCTGCAAGATGAGAAACCCAAGTTACAGATACACACTGTGGGAAAGTGAAAGTGCAGCTGAAGAAGAATGGGGGTGTTGCCTCCCGCAGAGAGGGAAAGGACCAAGAACTAAGAGGGACTGAAACCCTACCAGCCAAGAGACAGAGCTTACAGCAGATAGATGTCTGAGACTGCAGTCAAGAAAGGCAGAAGAACAGAGTCTTCTGGTGGAAGGGCCTGGTGGCTCAGCAGACTAAAAGCATTGTGATTAACACCAGCTGTCTGCAATTACTGCAAGTTGGAATCTCACCAGGCTCAAGGTTGACTCAGCCTTCCATCCTTTCTAAGGTAGGTAAAATGAGGACCCGGTTTGTGGGGGCAATAAGCTGACTTTGTATAAATATACAAAAGTATGAAGGCTATTGCTTAACGCATTGTAAGCCACCCTGAGTCTCCGGAGAAGGGCGGCATATAAATCAAATTAAAAAAAAAGAGAGATCATAGGAGAATGACGGCAATCCCAGCTTCTATCTTGATCTGGACGTAAAGTTCCCAGGAACAACAAATCAAGCTTGCTATCAGTATCCAGCCTCTTTCAGGCACCCCAAAATCCAGTGCACTAACATCTGCCCTGAACCCCCTATGTGCAGCAGCTGTCGTCAGTCCCCTTCACATACCTTCACTGCAAAGTTGGGATGGATCACTGTGGGAAATTAACACGGAAGCCTCCTACTAGCAGGGATGTTGTAATGCTCAAAGCTAAGAGATGATTCTTCACAGTGGTCCTCTCAGATCTTTTAAGGTCAACTTGGTAACCAATTGCTTGCGGTCCAGTATCTTTCATCCTCAGGAAGATACTGGAACCGCTTGGATTGAGGGGACTGTATAGGTAGTCCTCAATTTACAACAGTTCGTTGAGTGACCGTACAAAGTTACAACGGCATTGAAAAAAGTGACTTATGACCATTTTTCGTACTTATGACCGTTGTAACATGCCCATGGTCACTGTGATTTACATTTGGATGCTTGACAACTGATTCACATTTATGATGGTTACAATGTCCCAGGGTCATGTGATCCCCTTTTGCAACCTTCTGACAAGCAAAGTCAATGGGGAAACCAGATTCACTTAACAACCATGTTGCTAATTTAACAACAAATGTGGCAAGAAAAGTCATAAAATGGGATAATACTCACTTAACAAATTTCTCACTTAACAACATAAATTTTGGGCTCAGTTGTGGTCATAAGTTGAGGACTACCTGTATTAGGTTTATTCCTGGGCAGGGTGAGATACTTCAGATTTGTTATTCACCCCTAACCCTTACAATCCCTTCTATATAGTTCCAGGAGACATTTTCAGAGGAATATCAGTCCATTTTGGAAAACTGGGTGTTCTGATAGGCATAAAACAAATCCATTTCTTCTGCCACTGAGCCATCACTAGATAGACTGTCAGTAGATTATCTCCAAATAGCATTTGGAAATGAGACCAGACATCTGCAGAAGACTTTGCTTAAGGGAAATGAAATTTTCAGTTGTCCAAGTCCAATCAGCCCAGCCTACAATTTCCCCAAAATATACTGATGACATTGCGTGAAAATCAACCCACGACTGTGACAACTTTCTAAACATTCTCTGTCAATATTCCTTGTATTAAGTATATTAAGCTTCCAATGGATTTAATGCACCAATGTTTGTTCTTGAAATAATTACACTCCTAAGATTAACAATTAAACAGGTAATCTTTGACTCTACCCCTTTTGGTGATGTTACTGGATGACTGCTAGGCTCATGTAAAAATGTAAAGAAAAAAAAGGAGTATCCCGCTTACCAAAGGGGATATACCTGCTCAGACTATAAAAGGAAGTTTCAAGCAAGACTGAAGGAATCTCTCAACTATTTCCAGTCATCTCATTCATGATAGGACAATAGCACTAGCTTTCGTAACAGGTACAGGATTTTGTAATCAGCATATAGACAATTTTTTTCTTTTAAAAAAAATACCATTAACTACTGTGGTAACCAGGAGTCAGGAAAAGGCTCCAATTTTCCTTCCCCAAAACCCATTTCCACAGAGTATACAGTAGCAAGTATACAATAGCAATATAATTTGGTCAAGCAGTTGCAAGGCAGTTCTGACTTTCTTGGGTGTGTATCAGTCAACCTGGCACCCAAAGCTACTCCATAAATATGCTGTATTTATTCCGTGTATTTAGTGCAAATACACTGAATGTCCACCTAATAATGAAATAGTTCTTACTCGGGGTAATTTATCTGCAAAGTAGGTGTTAACAAGAAATAGTAATTCCTTCTTAGACACTATTGATATATTTATTCCTAAAAAGTGAATGACTAAGCTGATCTAAGGATAGAGTATTCAAGTCCTGCATCAGTTGAACTCTGTTGATCTTTAAGATTGTGCAACACTCAATCTTCCTCTATACAGTTCTGTTGTGTGTGTGTGGGGGGGGGATTATTGTCTAAAACTATCACAAAATATACAGTTGCTATGTTCCTCTTAGAACCAATGGCATTTTTATGGAGAAGGATATATTCTTTTAAACTAGTGTTTCTTAATCTTAGCAACTTTAAGATGTGTGGTCATGAAGCTCAAACATCTCAAAGTTGCCATGGTTGAAAAACTTTAATTTATACCACTATCTGATAAAACAAAAGGATGGGATCAACCTAGGACATTTTTTTAAGAAGCATAAATTTTAAATGACCTTTTATTTGCCCCTGGGAAGATTATTCTACTCACACCTTGGAGTGTCCTTCTTTTTTCTCTATAAATAGAGTAAAATGGCTCTTGATTCCACACTGGGCTGGAGACATCAACCCCTGGTTCACCTTTTTTTGGCACTATGTGCCATTTTTAAAGACAGAAAACGACAGAGTCCTAAAACTTGTCCTTTAAGTGAAATTGCAGTGGAGAAAGGATTCAGTCCAATAACACTGGACTCATCTGCTAGTTGTTGTAACTTTTCCATTAAAATATATTTGGTTATTTTGAGACATTCAAAAATGAGTTCAGGAAGCTATCAGGCTTAAGTCTCCTAGGGTTAGACCATTCCCATTTTGTTTTCCTGGAATTACTGCAAAGAGTTTGTAATTGTGATTTTTTTTTTACTTTCTTAACTGTATTTACCCTATCATCCATGTCCAGCTAGCTTTTCATATGGCTCATTAAAACAAGTCAGTTATAAAACTACAATGTAGAGTCTGACTATCACAAGGACCCAATTTTCTGCATCAATAAATCTCCCAAATTATATTCTTGATTAGGTAAGGTATTGAGAAACCTACATTATCTCAGTATTTCTTTTAATTTACAACTTTATTTGCCTCCTTATCTTTCCTAATTTGAGTTAGGACATATGCATGTGTTTCCTCTCATTTTATTCTCAGATCAGTTTTATGTGGGAAACTGGACTGAACAAGAATTGGCCAAAAGTGACCCCATGAGCTCCATTATTAAGTACAGACGTCAACTGGGTCCCTGTCCAACTCTCATCAACCAGCATGATAATTTCTGGGTTAGATTAATAGGAGTTACAAATTCAGTGTTTTTGATAAGCACTTGTTTGGAAAAATTTGGGGCAGGGGATTAATATGTACCCTGATATGTACCCTAAGACTGCTGAAGGCATCACATCTCCTGTTTACCAGCAACTACCTCTTCTTTTTTGTCTTCTTCTGACTTCTTCTTTCATTGAATGTTCCCTCCATATACTAAACCCTTCTTTCTTGCTGCATCTGAGATCAATAAATTTCCTTCTCCGTTTTATGTATTAAAATTAATAGTCTATTGAGAAAGAGGGTGGGAAAACTGAAACAATTTGTTGCTTTGATTGAACACTATTGATCTATTTGATCATTTCAAATATTAAATTATATGCTGGAAGAGGTCCAGGGCAATCACCCTATTGCATTGTGGGAATGACCTTGGAAGACGGGGAGAATTCACAGCCAGGAGAATAGTAAAATAAGAGCTTAAGCCATGGTTAAGGAATGTTGGAGTGACAAACATCTCAGAAGGGACCCTCCTTAATTACTTGTGCAGTAAAGGTGGCAGGGGAGAAATGTACTTTCAGACTTGCAAAATTCTGTTAATATAATCTTACAATAAAGTAGAATTAGTCCATTGGATCCAGCTTCTTGTCTGGACTATCTCGCTAGCCTAATACTTTCCTGCCCTCTTCAAAAAAAGCTCTGCTTATGAAGACTGAATTACTACTAAAGAAAAGTGCAAAGCCAATGTTGTAATCAAACAGCCGAGTTGGAAAAACAGCAGTACCAAGAATTGTAGTTCTGAAAAAGGACAAATAAGACAGGTTAAATATGGACCCATAGGACAGAGATATAAAACCAGACATGAGGTAGAGAAAATGGATAGGAAGACCTCTTCTCTATGTGGTAAGGACCCAAGATCATCTAATAGTTCTGGAAGTGAAAGACTCAGATCAGATCACAGGAAGTAACTTTTTTGCATGGGATACCTCAAAGCAGTGGAGACAGCAAGTGACTACCTTGCTGGACCCTTCAAAAAGGAATGTAATAGATTGAGGGAGTTTATCAATAGCTATTAATCATGATATACTTTCTGACATTATGCAACTCCCATGCTATTTCAGCTGCTAAGGAACTGGAGGATTCTGGTGTGCTTATCTTCTTCTTGAAGACATGATTTCCCATAGTCTTCGGCGGGGGGGGGGGGGGGGGAAATCGGCCAAGACAGGTTCTTTTGAATTCTTATATTTTACTCAGTGGTGGGATTCAGCCAGTTCACACCACTTCGGGAGAGCCAGTTGTTAACTTTCTGAGCAGTTTGGCAAACTGGTTGTTGGAAGAAATCATTAGGGCAGAGAACCGGTTGTTAAATTACTTGAATCCCATCACTGATTTTACTCTTGGCAGGATCTGGTTTCTTTCAAAGGAGGAGACTGTGAACAACTAGAGTTGCAGCATTCTGCAGCAGAAAATATATAACCATTTTTTTCTTGGCCGGCATCAAAAAAGTCTAAACCTTCCTATGGCTATTTAACAAATGCACCTTTTCAATACAACTGCAGTGATGTTTCCCCTATTACAAATTCGTTGTTGGAGTTTACCTATATCTGTAGCCTAAGGCAGACATACAGATCCCTGCTTGTTATAGGGCTTCTGAAAGTCATGTGTCTTGTTGAACAGATCTAAATGCTTTGCTAACAGATCTCAAAATATCAATGAGATTTTAGGAAATGACGTTTGTTTCATGACAAATTGAAATGTGCTCATTTTTTACATCCCAGATGCAGAAAAAGTTTATTTCTGGTGTACAGAGAAGCATATTTTAAAGGGAGCATTTGAAAATAGCTTTGTTAAAGCGCACTGGTAAATATACACCCACAGATACCCAACTTGGGTTGTTCATGGCTATGTTACAAATCATGCTTAAAATCTTTGCAGTGTTGAGGATTATGGAAAGGAACATAAAACTATGTCTTATTATGGACCTGCACCATTAGTTGCTGCAGATCTGTTATTTGCTACAGAAAAAGGTAATAGATACATTAGCACATGGCAGCATATAGAATGCCTTAATTGATCTCAGAAATGAAACAGCATTGGCCCAGTTTGGGAAATGGGACACCTCCAGGAAAATAGCAAGGGTTTATGCTAGATGGGGAAACCCCGTAAAATATCCCAGAAGAAAATGGGACAAACCATTTCTGCACTGTGGCCAAAAAAAGTACATGGAGAAATCCGAGCCATTGGGAGATGAGCTTGACTTGATCTCTGTAGAGGCATATTCTTTAATGTCAGCTGTGGGCTTCTTAGGAAAGCCAGAAAAATACTTCCTTTAGGAAACTGGAACATGGTACGGTCAGGATCCAGAAATAGCACTGTCCTTTTCTAAAGGCTAACTTGGCAGCAGCCATCTGCACATTATGGAAAATGATGCCAAGTGTTAGAAGAGCTTTGGAATCTAGCCCAGCACATGTGAACATCTTTTTCGAAGCAAGTCAATCTTGTGACTACAGATGACTTTACTACCATTGGGAGTTGTATTTAACACCCATAGTGGAGGTTCGGTTATTATTTGAGACACATAATTAAAATATCTTTTTTTCTGCAGATTCGATGAGAGGCGATACCTCACTCGCCACCCGTCAACTATTCTTAATTTAATAGCAATAGCACTTAGACTTATATACCGCTTTACAGTGCTTTACAGCCCTCTCTAAGCAGTTTACAGAGGCAGCAGATTGCCCCCAACAATTTAATGCTTTCAATTTAGGTGCCACCAGACTCCAAGACTCTGGAAAGCTCACAATACAGCAAATAGTAAAGTGCTGTGTGAATAATAAAAAACAAAACAAATACAGAACAAGAAAAATAATAACAAAACATTGGAAAAATCTATTAAAAGGTGCTCCATCTACCCTAGTTCAAGGTGTGGGAAAACAGGTACCTTCAAGTCCCTTCAGAATATCACTAGGATGGGAGCCACACAGATCTCAGGGGCAACTTTATTCCAGAGGGCAGGCATCCCACCAGAGAAGGTGCATTTCCTGGGTCATGATAACACTGACTAATTGAAAGGCCCCAGAGTGGATTGACCCTGTCAGGTTGTATTGGCTGGACAGACACCATGGGAGATAGGCTGTCTCTCAAATAACCGGGCCCTATGCCCTGTAGAGCTTTCTAGATCATAACCAGGCTTTCTGGAACTTCATCTCCCAGAGGTTCTCAGTAACCAAGGTACATCCTGAGATCAACACATAAGTAGAAGTTGCCTAGGGGTGATGTAGTCCAAGGCTTCAGCCACCCAGATATTCAAAGCAATGACTAAGGACATGGCCAGGAGATCCTCGTGGGGGTGGGGGGGGGAGGACAACAACCATAAGCTTCCTCTGGAATCCTACTGGCTCTACCAGTAGCTTGAAGATACTTGCACTTAAATATGTTTAAGATGTAACTATTTGCTCCCTGATGTTATATGGGCTTTTGCTCCTCCTGAACAGAAGGAGAGAGGACACCAAATTTCTATTGGTTTATGAAATAAAATAAGCTTTACAAAACAGCTTCCACCTAGCTCATAGACCCCTGGATATATGTCTCATGGTGATAATTTCCGCCCTTTTTTTTGTAAATCACATACACAGAGCCAATGGTATCTAAAGGACTCTCTAGACCACTGGTGATGTCCTCATGTAGATGTTACAATAGACTTCTAACCCACACATGGCCAGTCTCCCAAATCCTGTTTTCCTACTCCTTCTGAAATTCTCAGTGCCAAAATTCAGCATTAAAAAGACAAATTACAGTGCTGTGAGTTTCCACTTAAAGAAAGAAAAAGCAATAAAATAGATGCACTAGAAGGGGAAGCCCAAGTTTTAAAATCTTAAATATGAATGGATGGAGGGCTGGAAATTTCTCTGTTCTAAAGATCAGTAGGGTCAAAATTAGAAAAAAGCTGGCTTGGGTGGGGGTTGAAAAGAAATCAATTGGGGTCAGGGGAAAAATTTCTTCAGTCTGCATTTTAATGCCAACTAAATCATTTTTTTGAAACGTATATGAGAACTGGAACATAATGATAAATGCATTTTTCAAAATATTGTGACAGAGATTACAACTTTAACAACACATGTAAATAATCCCTAGGATGGAAAATTGCATGCACGCAAAAGAAAAATGCACACACAACTGCATACATTATTTCCTACATTCATGAAATCAGACAGAAATGCAACAACCTAAATCTGAGATTGGCAAAAATGAAAAACGAGAGTGAAATGTAATTCAACATGCACAACCATTCCCAGAAGCATTTCATTCTTGGATTTTGTTTACTCAGTTCACTATACTTTATTCCATACAGTTTAAGAAACAAATTAAGAAACATTCAACCAAACAGATGGTTAGAAGATCACAGAATGGGGGAGGGGGCAAGGATATTTGCCAGACTGGTTTATTTGAATGTTTTTGCTAGAGCCAGACAGTATCTAACAAACAGAATGGAAATTACTTTTTTTGGGGAGTTAAGAAATGGTCTCTGAATGGTTGATTTAAGAATCTGCATCTCTGTACAGCTCCCTTATTGGACACATATTTCACTGAGCCCTGGAAAATCCTTGCTTCCCCAGCTACCACTCCCCATATCTAGTCAAATGGAACTGGTAACAGTGCATTCAGGTGGGTGGCCTGGTTTGCAAATGAATTTCAGAAACACAGTGACATGCTCCCTCTTGGCCATACTCTGTTCTCTGGAAGCCCAAATGCAAGCTTAAAGATGGTGATAGCCATTGCATCTTTGTTCTCTTTCAGGATGGTAGAACAAAGGTCAATGTTTCAACTTTCCTTGGCAGAAACCAATAAGGTCTATTTTCCATAAAAGCTTCCTATCCTTTCAAATAGTCAATTATTCCAGAGATTTTTCCAACATTCTGTGCTTTTTATCAACTCAAATGAATCTTGTACAAGATGAAGCCCTCTTGACTGAGATGTATGGACTGTAATCCGTATGCACACATGCAATATGTTAATATCTATATACTTTGTTCAGTTCCATTTCTTTAGAGCTGACTTTAAATCACTTCTGTCCTCTTCACTGTATGACACTCCCCACTTAAAGGAATTAGGATTTGACTAGATGTTTTGTTTCTTCAATGGCTATTATGCCAGAGCTGCCTGTTCAGAATGGATTCTAACCTTTGAATGAATCTTTTCCCCCTCCTCTATTCATTCAAAAACGGTCAAGGGAATCGATCTTGCTTGTGATCCCCTTCTATGTTCTCTTCTCCTCTGTCCCCTATAGATTTTCGAGGAGTTTGAAATCAATTGGAGATAAATCAATTTCTTTTAATTAGATTTCCCTTCCCCGTTCTACAACAACTTTCAGAAGCTGGGATCCTGAATGAGAGAAACCACTAGGTATTTATGTAATAGCATCACATTCTGAGTCACTAAATAAGTCAAGAAACTGAAGCTCCCATCAATATTGTGCATAATGCACTCCAAAGCAATGAAATTTAATTTAATTTAATTTATCGCATTTCTATGCCACCCAACTCCCAAGGGACTCTGGGCGGCTTACAGCAAAAATACAGAAAAAGAGTCCACAGCATCCCATTTCCTGTCACAAAGCAAAGGGTTCAAGGGAGGCTGGCTTAATGAGTCCATTGTCTAAGAAAGTCTAATCTAGAAACTTTTCTCGATCACCAGATAGACTAAACATCCTGAACCAGGCTCTGGGTGTTCCTTTATTTGCATCAATGGCATGCACTCCAGCCCAACCACAATCTGTATTAATTCTGATCTTGAGAAGACGTAAGATGATGCTTTGGTTCCAAAGGAAAAAAAGGACAAGAGTTGGGAAGAAGCAACTGTGGTAAATCATCAGTGTAGACCAGGAAAGAGAAAGAGGGAGAGGGGGAAAGAGAAAGAGCACACACACAAGCACATGTGGAAAAATGAATGGATGAAACATGCCACATTGACTTTGCCTCTTCCTCATTTGCCCAGAAGGGGTTGTTGCCCCAAGATAATCTGGAACTGGGAATATATCTGGGCCTGTGTGATGATGTGGGAGGGACATCCCAGATCTCCTACCTGCCTGCACCCATCTGACCTTGCTGGAGTGTTGCACAGAGGAGAAGGATATAGCCATGCAGGTTCAAGGTGGAAAGAAACCATCTCTGAATAATTGCCCACCCCATATGCCAAACCAGAAAAGGAAGCTGGCACTGCAAATCCCCAGACCTGGCCAGGTTTAATTTATTATGGCAGTGCCCTATTCTCCCAACCCCACATTCTAAGAGGGTGAAAGGCATATGTATACTGACCTTCAAATCCCTGTGCACAATGGCATAGTGGTGAATGTAAGTTACGCTTTCTAATATCTGATGGATACAGTGACTGCAAAACAAAACGGGAAGGAAAGGAGAGGAGAGAAGGTGGGTGGGGAAGAAGGGGAAGGTTGGGAGGGCGAGGAGGAACCACACACAGAAGAGGAGCAGCAGGGAGGAAGGAGAGAGAGAGAGAGAGAGAGAGAGGGAGGGAGGGGGAGAGAGAGAGAGAGAGAGAGAGAGAGAGAGAGAGAGAGAGAGAGAGAGAGAGAGAGAGAGAGAGAGAGAGAGAGAAGAGGACAAGGAGGAAGGATGGAGAGATTACCCAAACAAAGTGGAGTGGAGACAGTAACAAAAATATGCATGGCAGGAAATCAAAATCAGGGATTCCAAAGGAGTGCAGGGAAGGGAATGATCCACAGGACAGACAGATGGACAGACAGAAAGGGACAGGGGACAGGGGGAGATATGGGAGAACGAGAGAAGGAGAGAAACAATGTTGTGAAAGCTCAGAGACCACAGCAGGGTTATCACAAGATGAGTGCAGGTCAGCGACTGTTAATGGCACCATAAACTGTGCCCAGTCAGGGTGTGAGAATAGGGAAGCCAAGCTAGGCAGCGGATTTCCCCTTCTCTTCCAACCAAAGATGTTTAGGAGGAGTGAAGTGGTTGTGCAAATCAGCCCAATATTAAGGGTGAAGAGCCTTCCCCCCCCACTTCTAAAAGAGACACTTGGCATTCAGAGACCCTTTAAGGGGCTGTAGTTCAGAAGGCATCTGAAAAGAGGAGGGAGAAACAGTCTGCCAGGTAGTGAAGGGAGGAGGAGGAGGAAATCCATAAATTTGACTTTTGCATTTTTTTAAAAAAATTGACTTTTTTTGTCAAAAGCACCAGAGGCGTTCCCAGGTTGAAAGGATTATTTTGTGACATCACAATTGCCCTGGGGATGCCCAGTTGGAGGCTCCTTTCATGTCCCTGGCAGGAGCTGGAGTGAAGGATGAGAGCTCAACCCCGCCCCATGGCAGCTCTCGGGTCTCGAAAGTAGGCTTGCTATTCTCCTGCCCAGTGTTCCAATCACTCGAGCCACCGTGGTCCTATGAATTTGACTAAGAAGCAATAAAAAACACCTTAGTCATGACCTGATAAAGTAGGGGCTTCTATATCTGTAAACTATATTGTCTAACCATGTCTACAACCTCATCAGCTGCTCTTTGTTTAGATTTCCTTCTGAACAGCTCATCTGGGTCCAGCTAATGTAGCACTATTTCAATTGGGAAGGAAAGAGAAACACTCCCATGTGTCCATAGAAAAAGCTAGTAGTGACAACATGGTTTTGGTTACCCTTGGGACATAACATGGAATAAGGGATTGTTCATACTTGTATATCAGGGGTATCAAACTTGATTTCATTGTGGGCCTCATCAGGGTTGTGTTTGACCTGGGGGGGGGGCGGGGTGGACACGGCCAGGGTAGGCATGGCCAGCTTGACTTCACTCCTGTCGGGGATGCCGCTGGTGGCCCTAGTGCTCTGCCAGCAAAAACAGGCTCCCGAGCTCCATTTTCGTCTGCACAGCTGTTTCCAGGGCAGCCCCACGGGCCAGATCTAAGTAACCCGCAGATGGGGGCCCCCAGGCCTTGAGTTTGACACCCCTGCTGTATTTGGACAAGACTCGAGGTAGGTACCTCACTCGAGCCCACTGATTGAGACTCATCAGCCCAACCTAATGTTCTGAGTGTAGACTCTTCCTCTTCGCCTCTTTCAATCCTAACCTAATTCAATTCATGCTGTTCTAGGTGCTACCACCATGCTTCTCTGGATCTGTCTCTCTCCCTCCAGGAATCTATTCATGGAAATCCTAATTTGACCCATCAGTGCCCCTTCTTCCCCAGTCCTGTGCTTCTCATATGGGAGACCATTCCAGTCAACCTCTGTAGTTCTATTAGGATTTTTGTAGATAGCTCATAAGAAGAGCTAAAAGCTACATGTAGGCAAAAAGAAAAAATCCTTAAGATAATTTCTTCCGGCAAGAATTGCTATACAACAGTTCTCAGAATTCTTTTTAGCTTTCTGATGGCTTTTTGATAGCTTTCTAGGCGTGGCAACTATGTGCCATATTGAGCAATGCTAATAAAATTCTTATTACTGATTTGCATAATTTTTCTGTTAAATTTGCAGCTATTGATACCTTGGTATGGTAACTGTCTTCAAGATCATATTCATATTTGCATTCCAGCACTGAGGACTTTTTTTAATACCTCTCCCTTGTAATAAAGAGAGTTTAGATCAAATATTCTAAATAATTAGGTGGCATCAGATCACATCCTTGAATGTACTCCCACATCAAATATTTCCTATTAATAGAAAGACCAGTCAGTTTTCTCCCAGAAGAAAAATGCTGATATTAGGCATGTTCCAACACATAATCCTCCAGCTACAATATGTAGTGATATAGTCAAGGAAGGGCTGTACAATCTGGTAGTTCTAAATATGTGCTTTAGTTCTATCCAGTGGGTCAGGCTTTACTTTACTTTACTTTTATTTGATTTGTATACCGCCCTACTCCCGAAGGACTCAGGGCGGTGAACAGCCAACAATAAAATACATACATACAAAATTTAAAAAGCAGAAATAAAATCGAATTAAATAGTTTGGCCCAGACAGATTAAAACCCCAATCAATTTAAAATAATTTAAACTTTGAAGATTAAAAATATTAAAATATTAAAATTGTTTAAAAAGAAGGAGAAAGTTAGGCCAGGCCCGCCTGGTGAAATAAAAAGGTCTTTAGAGCGCGGCGGAAGGTGCACAGATCCGGGATCCTCTGTATCTCCGGGGGGAGCTCGTTCCAGATAGTAGGTGCCCCCACAGAGAAGGCTCTCCCCCTGGGGGCCGCCAGTCGACATTGTTTGGCCAACGGCACCCGGAGGAGCCCCTCTCTATGAGAGTGTACTCTATGAGACCTGATTATTATTATTATTATTATTATTATTATTATTATTATTATTATTATTATTATTATTATTATTATTATTATTTGTTGAATTTGTATACCGCCCTACTCCCGAAGGACTCAGGGCGGTGAACAGCCAGATAAAATACATATAATACAAATGTTAAAAAAGCATTAAAATACAATTAAATAATTGGCTCGGAAAACGAAATTTAAAACACCCCAAATTCATAAGACAAATTTAAAATTGAAGAATTTTTAAATTTTTAAAAGTTTAAAAAAGAGGTTAGGCCAGGCTGACCTGCTGGAAAAGAAACGTTTTGATGGCACAGCGAAAAGCGCGCAGGTCCGGGATCCTCCGTATCTCCGGGGGGAGCTCGTTCCAGATGGTGGGTGCCCCCACAGAGAAGGCTCTCCCCCTGGGGATCGCCAGTCAACATTGTTTGGCCGACGGCACCCTAAGGAGCCCCACTCTATGGGAGCGTACTGGTCGGTGAGAGGCTACTGGTGGCAGAAGGCGGTCTCGTAAATACCCCGGTCCTAAGCCATGGAGCGCTCTAAAGGTGGTAACCAAAACCTTGAAGAGCACGCGGAAGACCACCGGGAGCCAGTGCAGCTCGCGCAGGAGGGGGGTCACATGAAAAATCCTCCTGGTCACGGCCGTCAAGTGCTCTTCTAAAGACAGCTGTGAATCCAGGAGGACGCCCAAGTTGTGCGTCTCTGTGGGGGCCAATGATTCACCCCCAATAGTCAGTGATGGCACCAACTGACTATATCAGGACGTCGGAAACCACAGCCACTCGGTCTTGGATGGGTTGAGCCTGAGCCTATTCCTCCTCATCCAGATCCGCACGGCCTCCAGGCACCGGGACATCACTTCAAGGGCATCGTTGGGGTGGTCTGGGGTAGAGATGTACAGCTGGGTGTCATCAGCGTACTGGTGGTACTTCACCCCGAAAGCACAGATGATCTCGCCCAGCGGCTTCACATAAATGTTGACAGGAGGGGCAAGAGGACTAACCCTTGTGGCACCATGCATATGAGGGGCCTCGGGGTCGACCTCTGCCCCCTATCAACACAGACTGCGACCGGTCAGAGAGAAAGGAAGAGAACCACTGCAACTCAGTGCCTCCCACCTCTAACTCTTCCAACCGGTGCAGCATGATACCATGGTCGATGGTATCAAAAGCCGCTGAGAGATCTAACAGGACCAGGACAGAGGAGCACCCCCTGTCCCTAGCCCTCCAGAAATCATCTACCAACGCGACCAATGCTGTTTCCGTGCTGTACCAGGGCCTGAAGCCCGACTGGAACGGATCCAGATATGTTGTTTCATCCAGGTGCTGGGAGAACTGTTGCGCAACCACACTCTCAACAACCTTCACCACAAAGCTAAGATTGGAGACCGGACAATAGTTTACCAACATTGCCGGGACCAGGGAAGGCTTCTTGAGGAGAGGCCTCACCACCGCCTCTTTCAAGGCAGCGGGAAAGTCACCCTCACCCAACGAAGCATTTATAATCCCCTGGAGCCAGCCTCGTGTCATTTCCCGGGAAGCCAGCACTAACCAGGAAGGACACGGGTCCAATAAACAAGTGGTCGCATTCAGTCTGCCCAGAATCCTGTCCACGTCCTCAGGGGTCACAGGATCAAACTCATCCCAGATAACATTCTCAAGACCTGCCCCAGTCCCTCCCCCTGAGACTTCCCAGTCGGAGTCCAGATCGTCCCAAATCTGAGTGATTTTGTCATACAGATACTGAGCAAAATCCTCGGCTCTACCCTCCAAGGGGTCCTCCCGCGCTTCCTGGTGGAGCAGGGAGTGGGTCACCCTAAAGACGGTGGCCGGGCGGTTATCTGATGATGCAATAAGAGCAGCAAAATAACTACATTTCGCTGCTTTTATCGCCACTAGGTAATTACTAGTGTCCGGTCAGATTCAGAAAGACTGGCCCTCCAATACTCTCTAGGCATCTTTTCCGGCACTTCAACTCCCTTAGCTCCTCGGAGAACCAAGGAGCCAATTGAGATCGGTGCCGGGTCAGAGGCCACAAAGGCACAACCCGATCCAGAGCTCCAGCGGCCGCCCTATCCCAGGCGGCCACTAGGTCTCCAGTCAAGGCATGTGCCAGAGCCTCAGGAAATGGCCCAAACTCCATCTGGAACCTATCAGGTTCCATCAGGCGCCTGGGGCGGAACCATCTTACCGGCTCCAGCTCCCTGCGGCGGGGTGCAGCGGTTCGAAGGTCCTTCACCCCACCCCTGCACCCCAAAGGCTATCAGCTTAACAGTGTGCATCCTATTCTGATGCCCACAGAAATTTTAGGATACCGTCTGGAAGGTCAATGATCGAACCTTTTCCTCTGATTTGCTCTGCCACTTGCTTTAGAGAACTCCTGCAATGAATTTGGGCTTAAAAAGCGATGAAAACTCTGTTATAGATACAAGCGGTAGACAGCAAGATTCCATTTCAAAAGTAAAAAAGCACAGAGGACATGAGATTGGTGAATGGGAAACAGTCACTGATTTTAATTACCCTCTCTCATCATCATCCTAGCACTCTCCAGGAATTATATTCTATAGTTCTTCTGACCCCCCTGACCACTGGACTTCCAAGTAAACATGAGGGCAGTTGTAGTTCAAAGCATGAATGAACTTGAGACCATTCAGTTGGACAGCAGCCAATTAAATATTCTGCAGTTGTTCTGGATTTCAGTCCCATCAAGGAACATGGCCAGCAGTAAGGGAAGTCCAAAACATCCAGAGGTCATCGGGTTGTCTACCTCTACTTTAACTGAAACCTCAATATGGATACTCTCAGTCTAAAAGAAAGCAAATTTCCCTACTGACATCATCTTGGTAACCTTCCTCTTCACCAACCCCGCCCACAAAGGAACATTAAGTTTTTATCAGGCAATAGCAACCTTAATAATCAAGGAAAAGACAGAAGCTGACCATAAATGGTAGGAAGCCTAAATTATATTATG
Organism: Pantherophis guttatus; assembly: GCF_059756535.1. Classification (NCBI taxonomy): domain Eukaryota; kingdom Metazoa; phylum Chordata; class Lepidosauria; order Squamata; family Colubridae; genus Pantherophis; species Pantherophis guttatus. The sequence goes on along the minus strand of NC_142071.1, from coordinate 16,100,297 downwards.
TTAATCCAGAAGAAAACAGAATATGGCACAGCAGCCACAAGGATCTTTTTAAGTGCAGAAATAAGGCCTTTGAACATTTGAGCTGGACGTTTTTGTTTAAAGTTTTGGAAGATAAAAATTTTGGGCAGAAAATTATAGAAAGGATGAAATTGATCTATACTTCACAGATGGCCAAATAATTATTTATGTGGATTTAACCAAACCATGTGATATACAAAATGGAACAAGGCAAGGTTGTCCATTGTTCCCCCTTATTTATTTTAGTTCTTGAAATATACAGTGGAATAGAGACATAAAACAAGATAAGAGAGTCATGGACATAAAGATTAAAAAAGAGTTATACAAATTAAGAGTATTTGTGGATGACTTGGTTCTGCTTTTAGCAAATCTTTCAAAATGAATTGGACTTTTAATGAGTAAATTAAAAGAATTTGGGGCTTTAGTAGGTTTCAAGATTAATATACAGAATACTAAAATGTTAACCAAAAAAGTGAAGATACAAGATCAAACAGAATTAATGAATAAAATGAGGTTTTAAGATTAAGAAGGTAAAATACTTCTCTATTACTATGACAAATATGAATTGTATGTTATTTCAAAATAACTATGTTAAGACATGGAATGAAGTTTAAAAAGGCATGTTAAATTGGGATAAAGTATAATTGTCACTGTTGGAGAAAATTTCTGTGATTAAGTTGAATATTTTGTCTAGAATGTTATTTTTGTTTCAATAATAATTGTCTTGACAATTGATGTACCATTTAAACAGCAACAAAAGGAGATATCTAAATTTGTTTGGTAGGGGGAAAACCCTGAGTATTATATATGGTATTATAAGATGCAAAGGAAGAGGGGGATCGGGTCTACCAGATTTCAAATTATACTTTGCCGCTGTTAACTTAGATGAAAGTGGATGTTGTTAAGAAATAGAAGGCTGTTGGAGACAGAAGGACATTATCTGAGATTTGGGTAGCACAAATATCTATGATATGACTAAGCTAAGATTAATGTAGATTTCATAAATCATTATGTCAGGTGGGCTATTTTTAGAGTATGAAATAAATAAATCTAGGTTATGCCCAAAAATACCTTTATGGCTGTCAGCTAAGAAGCATTTTATAGATGATAAGTGGTAAGTAAACATAAATGTTTAACTTATTGTGATATACTATGATTTTCTCAAGAAGAGTGCAAAATAAAATTAAGAGAAGATTTGACAATAGAAGGATATATTTGTCAATGGTTTTCCTATGCCCAATTATTAGAAAGATTTAAAATGGATAAAAGATTTTACAGTTTTGAACAATGCAAGAGTGACTTTGAAATAGAATTATGTACCAATGAGATGATTATGTTATTGCTAAAAGGTATAAATTTTTATTGAAATATGAGACAGAAGAATAAGCGAAAGCATGTATACTAAAATGGGCTAAATATTTTGGTTACACTAAACAAATGGATCAACAGGAAAATGTGTAATTGAAAGAATTGAAATTTAATTATGTTCTAGTCTTAAAGGAAATTTTTATAAACAATGTACCATTGGTATTGGTCACCAGAGAAATCATATAGAACACGGGTGTCAAACTCACCACGTCATGTTGCCGTCATATGACATATCGCATTATTTTTCCCCTTTGCAGAGCTGGGGTGGGCATGGCCTGTGCATGACGCATCGCCAGTTTGACACCCCTGATCTAGAATGTATAAAGGGTACTTCAAATTTATGCTGGAAATGTGAACAACATGAAGACATATTTTATCATGTGTGGTGGATGTTAAAATAAAAAGGAAAGAAAAAAAAGATACAAATACATACACTAATTCAGAAGATTTTAAAGTCTAATGACCAATTAAATCAGAAGTTTTTCTTTTGGGATTAATGGACAGATATCTAGAAAAATGCCATGGAATGTTGTTTTTATACATGACAACTGCAGCAAGATTATTATATCCCCAAATTGGAAGGATTCTGCATCACTTACAATGGAGGAATGTTTGGTGAAGATGATGAAATTTCCAACGATGGCTAAAATGATTTCCTTGATTAGAGAAAACATAATATCTACATTTATGGCTGACTGGAAACTCCTTACAGATTTATTTATTTTTTTTACATGAAACAGGAAAAAAAGGCACAATGAGCTTCGGTTTTGAAGACTAGAAAATAAAATGAAATAATAGAAAAAAGATGAGCGTTTGTTTTTGTAATCATAGTATAAGAGAGACCTTTGTAATCATATTTATATTAGTTGTAGAGGAAAATGGAAGCTTTTTCTTTTAATTTCTTTTAATTTTTTCTTGCTGCGCTTTTGCTTTTTTTTTCTGTTTTCTTTAGTCTGTATTAGTTTGTGTTACTCTTTATTTTATCTTTACAATTTATATATAGATAAAAGCGGCACATAAGATACTGGACACAATTACAAACTGAGGAATCCATCTGGGGACTCCTTCAGTTCATATCTACATGACAACTGAGTGGAGTGATTAAGTTAGTAAGTGGAGTTATTAAGAAAAACAAAGCATATACTATTACAAAACTTAAGTCTATATGCAGGGAACACCCAGTGCACTTGCACGTTTCTCTTGCTGTGGTTTATTGAACAAGCTAAAATGGTTTGGTTCATACATGATGTGAAGCACACATGGGCCGCCCTGGCAAGCTATGTCAAAACTCAATACAGTGGTTCAACCAAGCCATTTACAAAAGTGATATCTCCCCCACAATAGTTTTGTGAAGCTACAAGGGAGAGGCCAACTTGTGTTTTAATTATTCTCATATGCTTGAATTACATCCTATCCCACTGAACCTCTTTGTTCCTGACCTCTTGGACAAAGTGTCTCATTTCAGTAAGCTTGTCTGGCCCACCACACCTTGACGCATGTGTGTAGCTTGCTTGTGTAATTTCCTGAACTCCCTACATAGGTTTTATCACTCCTGTTCTTAATTCAGTTATTTGGGGTATTATGCTATTAGCTGTACCTAACTTCTCTCCAAGGCTAACTGAGCATAACTGCTGGAATTGGGAACGCATACTAATCTGTCAACGTCCAGTTCTTTTTTCCAAGAGAAGAACAGAACATAACATAAAAACAGAATTGGAAGGGACTTAGCAGATCTTCTAGTCCAACCCCTTGCTTAGGCAGGAATCCCTACACCATTTCAGACAAATGGTTGTCCAATCTCTTTTTTAAAGAGTGTTGGAGCATTCACAACTTCTGGAGGCAATTTGTTTCCCTGATTAATTGTTCTAATTGTCAGGAAATTTCTCCTTAATTCTAGGTTGCTTCTCTCCTTGATTAGTTTCCATGCATTGTTTTTTGTCCTGCCTTGAGGTGCTTTGGAGAATAACTTGATTTCCTCTTCTTTGTGGCAATCCCTGAGATATTGGAACACTGCCATCATATCACCCCAATCCTTTTAATTAAACTAGATATATCCAATTCCAGCAACCATTCTTTGTATGTTTTAGCCTCCAGTCCCCTAATCATCTTTGTTGCTCTTCTCTGCACTCTTTCTAGAGTCTCAACATCTTTTTTACATCATGGCGACCAAAGCTGGATGCAATATTCCCAAGTGTAGTCTTTCCAAGGCATTCGAAAGTAGAATTAACACTTCATGTGATCTTGATTCTATTCTTCTGTTAATGCAACCTAGAACAAAGTTGGCTTTTTTGGCTAAAGAGAACATTGCTTAATTTGGGCAAGAGATAGCAGACTAAAGAGGAAGTTTCTAAGGCAGTATTTCTCAACTTTGGCAACTTTAAGATATATGAACTTCAACTCCCAGAATTCTCCAGACAGCTGAGGAAGAAGTCCATACATCTCAAAGTTGGCAAGGTTGAAAAACACTATTTTAAGGCATCAGCTGGATTTGCAAGATGAAGGTTTCAATTTCATAGATTGGATTTGGAACAGTGCTGGGCTTGGCAATTATCTTGCATGCACACTAGTTTCTGCCTTCCTACTTATAGTTCCAATGTACTTAGCAGGGCTGTTCTGAAGGCAAATACAGATAGTCCTCAACCTATGACAATTTAACCCAAAATTTATGTTGCTAAGTGAGAAATTTGTTAAGTGAATTTTGCCCCATTCTATGACTTTTCTCACCACATTTATTAAGTGAATCAATGCAGTTCTTAAATTAGTAACACATTTGGTTAAGTGAATCAGGTTTTCCTATTGACTTTGCTTGTCAGAAAGTTACAAAAGGGGATCACGTGACTCCGAGACACTGCAACCGTCATAAATATGAGTTAAATGTCAAGCATCCGAATGTAAATCACGTGACCTGCAACGGGGATGCTGCAATGGTCATAAATGAGAAAAATGGTCATAAAGTCCCTTTTTCAGTGTTGTTGTAACTTTGAATGGTCACTAAATGAACTGTTGTAAATCAAGGACTACCTGTATTTAGGATTAACAGAGGATGCTTTTCTATCACTAGGCCCTTCTTTATGGGCAGGAAGACACCATGAGAAAGGATCTAAGGTTTTCATGCAGGGTTACCATCAAATCAAAGGTGCTTAAACAAAACACAAGATATTATTTTCATTATCTATACCAGACTATCATTGTCCCTGATCTTTTACAGAGTACAAAAAAACAGGGATTGCTGTTCTAAGGAGCATAAAATATTAAAAACACCAGGCTGGAATTTATGGTAGAATTATTCTGCACTCCTGTGGTTATTTCTCTCATCACTGAAGCACTGGAGGAACAAGATAGGAAAGGAACAATGTAGAAAAACTGAATTGTGTGGGAAGAATTACACCAGATTCTAAACTTTGGGATTGCTATGGCTTCCCTCTCTTAGAATGTCTTCATTGCTAAATGTCTGGAAAACTTGGGAAATGGCTATGGGCAACCAGGTTTCTTAATTCAAACAGATATAATTTCACAATGTATTTCTTCACGTTCATGCCTTGGTCAACAATCTCGTTATTTATTTATTATTTATTTATTAATTTTATTTCTATACCGCCCTTCTCCCGAAGGACTCAGGGCGGTGTACAGCCTAATTAAAAACACAAAGACAGACAAAATTTAAAAATAATTAAAATTATTAAATAATAGGCCCAATTTGTAAAACCCCAAATTTAAAATCCCATTTAAAACCAATTAAAATCTTTACATTGATAGCCCAGCCTGGCGGAACAACATGGTTTTGAGGGCACAGCAAAACACACGGAGATCAGAGATTTTACGAATTTCTGGGGGCAGATCATTCCAAAGAGCAGGGGCTCCCACAGAGAAGGCCTTCCCCCTGGGTGTCGCCAGCCGACATAATTTGGCCGATGGCACCCTGAGGAGACCCTCTCTGTGGGAGCGAACTAGCTGGTGGGAGGCTACTGGTGGCAGAAGACGGTCTCGAAGGTATCCAGGTCCAATGCCATGGAGCGCTTTAAAGGTGGTAACCAACACCTTTAATCGCACCCGGAAGACCACTGGGAGCCAGTGCAGCTCACGCAGGAGGGGTGTCACGTGGGCACAACGAATTGCGCCCATAACCACCCGCGCGGCCACATTCTGGACCAGTTGGAGCCTCTGAGTGCTTTTCAAGGGGAGCCCCATGTAGAGAGCATTGCAGTAGTCCAGTCGGGAGGTGACAAGGGCATGAGTGACTGTGCGCAAGGCGTCGCGGTCCAGAAAGGGCCGCAACTGGCGGATCAGGCGAACCTGATAAAAAGCCCCCCTGGCCACGGCCGTCATATGTTCTTCTAAAGACAGCCGTGCGTCCAGGAGGACGCCCAGATTGCAGGCCCTCTCTGTGGGGGGTAAAGATTCACCCCCAATAGTCAGCGATGGCACCAGCTGACTATATCGCGATGCCGGGAACCACAGCCACTCGGTCTTGGAGGGGTTGAGTCTGAGCCTGTTCCTCCCCATCCAGACCCGCACGGCCTCCAGGCAGCGAGACATCACATCAAGGGCATCGTTGGGGTGGTCTGGGGTGGAGATGTACAGCTGAGTATCATCAGCGTACAGATGGACTCTCACCCCCAAACCACGGATGATCTCACCCAGCGGCTTCACATAAATGTTGAACAGAAGGGGCGAGAGGACCGACCCCTGCGGCACTCCCCATGCAAGGCGCCTCGAAGTCGACCTCTGCCCCCCTGTCAACACGAACTGCGAGTGGTCAGAGAGGAAGGAGGAGAACGACCGCAAAACGGTTCCCCCTATTCCTAACCCCCTCAACCGCTGCAGCATGATACCATGGTCGATGGTATCAAAAGCCGCTGAGAGATCTAACAGGACCAGGACAGAGGAGCAACCCCTGTCCCGAGCCCTCCAGAGATCATCCACCAACGCGACCAATGCCGTTTCTGTGCTGTACCCCTGCCTGAAGCCCGACTGGTACGGGTCCAGTTAGATAGCTTCATCCAGGTGCCCGGGCAGTTGTCGTGCCACCACACTCTCGACAACCTTCGCCACAAAACGAAGGTTGGAGACTGGACGGTAGTTGGTTAATTCAGTCGGGTCCAGGGAAGGCTTCTTGAGGAGGGGCCTCACCACCGCCTCTTTCAAGGAGCGGGAAAGGCACCCTCACTCAGAGAAGCACTTATAATCCCCTGGAGCCAGCCTCGTGTAACCTCCCGGGAGGCCAGTACCAACCAGGAGGGACACAAGTCCAATAAACATGTGGCGGCACTAATCCTACCCAGAACCCTGTCCACATCCTCGGGAGCCACAGGATCAAACTCCTCCCAGATAATATTCTCAAGACCTACCCTCGTCTCCTCCCCTGGACTCACCCAGTCGGAGTCCAAGCGTTCCCGAATCCGAGCGACTTTATCATGCTATCTGGAATTGCTATCTGAGGAACAGTGGTCTCCCTCGGACTAAGACTTTCCCTAATAATCGCCGCCACTCCCTCACCCCTCCCCTGGGCCCTTGGCTGGTGAAATGCACAGAAACCTGGTGGGCACATCTCAATGAGGGGAACCCCCCCCTCATGGCCCAACCAGGTCTCCGTAATACCTGCCAGGTCTGCACCCCCTCCAAAATAAGATCACAAATGAGGGGGGCTTTGTTAACAACAGACCTGGCATTACATAACATCAGCCGCGGACCCAGGGCATGAGGCTCTGTGCAACCCAGGACCCGAGTCGCGCATTGGGGGCCGGAGTGCACAATCACTCGTAGACAGCGTATGCGCACCCCTGAAACATGATATGGTCCCCTGCGCCCATCGTATCTGCCCCTCCCACTCACTATTTCAATTGCACTGCCCTTCCCAACACCTTGTTTTTCCCCAGACAAATTTCCTTCCGTGATCCCTCTGCTGCGCCCAAGCGACCCATCATCCCACCCAGTGGCTATATGAACCCCCCAGGTCCATCTCTACAACCCCCTCCCCTCCTCCCGGGTCCCCTTAAAATTTTCCTTAAAAATCCCAATAAAAAACCCCTCAACTCCCTCTTCGCTGCATGCCATCTCTCGGGGTTCCAAAGCCCGTCATCAAGATAGGCCCTCGATAATGTGGAGGGCCAGGCCTGCGAGAGGGGGGAGTCTCGCAGCGCTAGAAGGTCAGCTTTTAAAAGCATCATCCGAACCAAGGACGGGAAAGGAGGGCCAGTTCGGGGTTCCTCCATAGTCCAGAGAGATAACCATGCACAGATCACAAATGTCCATCGTAGAGCTGGACTCCACTGTCCTCTCACGACAGGGAGAAGGTCCAATGTCCTTTGATGTTTTTCTTTCACCCAACGGAGAGCCATATCCAAACCATCCTCTCACAATGGTTAGTCTCCCTAGAGATGGTTACACCAGGGATGATGTTCCGTCTCCTCCGTTGGGTATAAAAGTCCCTCAGCTCCCCCATAGTAGTGCTTGGTCTCTCCTTCCGGCGAGAGTTAAAGTTATGAAAACTTTAAATTGATATCTGAATTTCTTGATGTCTCTTTGGTACCTCCCGCTATCTCCTCCACCTTTGCTGCTCTACACCACTCCAAAGGCTGGAACTCCTTCCAATCTAGGTTGACAAACTTCAGACACCCAGCTGTCATTGTATTGTAGCTATGAACACTTCTCAAATGTAACTCTGTTTTGTAATTTGGTGGCCTTGATGCATCAACTCTTGAAGCTCTTTACTAATGACAGATACTTTGCCCAGCAACTGGGCAAAAGTTGAAACTGTTCTGTCCCATCCAATTTTTTATTCCTTACTGCCAATATTCCTGCATCCTTGCACACCTCCAGTTCTTATCCCAACTATCCTGGTTAGACTACATCTGCAAAAGAGATGATACAATCTCCAAATTAGCCTAGAGCAATAAAAATCTCTCTACGGTTGAAGTAGGATGAGAAAGTTAAAGTGTGAAAGCACTAACAACAACTTCCTTTTAAGAAGGCTAAGACCCCATTTGTACTTGAGATACTCAACCACAGATTAAGCCTTGTTTATAGTAGTGGGAGCACACTCCAGCCACCTCAATCAAACTTCTCTCACCTGTCACACTTCCTTTAGCAAAGAACGGAGCTGGTAGCTGGGGAGTGACCTGGTCTGATGAAAGTGCATTTGGGAAAGAGAGTATCCTTAAATGATCAGATGTACTGACAGTGCTTGCATCTTATATAAATTGGAGGGTGGGGGAGGCACATGAAGAAACCAGGATAGGTATATCTCTTCTCACCCTGCAATGCCTCACATAAATTCTATCTTCATCACAACTGTAAGGTGAACGGGACCCCCGCCCTCTGCTATGTAATCAAGTGCAGGAGTCCAAGAGTGTATGGGAGGATTGGCTGGCATAGTATGAGGCAATGGGGCACATTATGGCAACCACTGGTGCCAAAGGATGTGAGAATGTCACTGCAATCGTGAAATCTTTTGAATACAACCATGTGCTCCAACACCCCCCCCCCTTCACCTCCCTGATCACAGATGGGTTCATATTTCACAAGTTCAAGCTGGAATGGGATCTGGGAACAGAGAGAGAAGGTGGGGCTGGAGGAGGGAGAAGGATGGAGGGGGGACAAGTGGATGTGGAGTTACCACTCACCTTGCATCAGCTTCACTGTAGTATTCTCTGGCAACAATGTCTTCGAAGAGCTCACCGCCCGTGACCCTGCAAGGTGACACAAATGAGATTTCAACCAAAGTTTGACATTTGTCAACAGGACATTTGGGGAGTATAACACTGTCAGCCCTTCACAGCAGACCAGACTAGGAAGTTCAAGGTATACATGTCAATACTACTTTAATCATAAAGTTATGGGACAAAATATGCAATACTGAATGTAATTCTCCCCACCCTATCCCTTTATCTTCATGAGAACAAGAAATGGTCTTCCCAAAAATGCTTTTTGAAAAGGCAACTGGACTTTCTTTGTTTTTGCTTGAAGACGTTTTGTTTCTCATTCAAGAAGTTTCTTCACAACTGAAGGTTACTACATATTGAAGATTTGAACTGAAGAAGCTTCTTGGATGAGAAGCGGAAACGTCTTCAAGCAAAAACAAAGGAAGTCCAGTTGCCTTTTCAAAAAGCATCTTTGGGACAACCATGACCTGGATGACTGAGAATCTCCATAGACAAGAAGTTGTCTGAGAAATTTTCTCATGTTATAATTCTGGCCAGGACTCAGATTTTTTTTTAATCAGACTTTTTCCCTCATGTTTCTCAAGGTTATTCCTTCTTCCCATTATAACCACTGAACACAACTATTCCCGAAAGGCTTGGAGCATTTGCTGCAAGTTCTAGCCTTCTTTCAGCCTCTTACATAATTGCCTGGCCCTCACCCAAATAAATTGTCATGGACCCAATTTTTGTTCCATCAAGGAATCTCACCAAAACCAACGTAAATCTAGCTTGTTGAGCATCTGTCAAGGTTTGCTAATGTGACAAAATTGTATTTATTTGGTCAGAAAAGGCCTAATTTTTCCAACTTTATTTTGAAAATTAATTCTAACTTTAAATATATGTAGTTTAAAATCTCACTGCAGCTACCCCAAAATGGTACATTTATATTGAGGTCATTTGTCCACTTTCTTTTTCTTCTTCCTCTCTTCTCCTCTTTAGGAGAAGTTCTTATATTTTATCTTTCATCCAGATAGAGGACTAATTATTTCAGGGTAAGCAATCTTACAACAAATACAGTAAACAAGTTAAGAAAAAATATACCAAAGCCATTTAAGGCATGAATTAAAAAAGGGAAGAAATACAGCTAAGTTTAATTTACATGACTACCATTCAGTAGGCTTCTATATTTCTTTTTCTTCTTACAAGATATTCTTGTTCATAAAGTGATTCTTGTTCTTGAATATGTTCATTCTTTCTGAGGATCTGATCAACTCCATCCAATTACAATTTTCTCCGTCTCCCACTTTACTCTTGAGCCATAGCACTACTTTTCTGCCATCTTAAATTTCTCAAAACATTTCCCCATTTTTAGCAAATATTCCATGCAGGAATTCAATAAACCATCTGCTTGCTCTAGTTATGTGGCATTTATGTATAACTTACAACTGTCCATGCTATCTTCCTGGATAACACAACTATTGATTTTGATATATTAATTTTCAGATCCATACTCTATTGCACAGTACAGTTTACACTACATATCTTTTGTCTATGGTGATTCAGGTCATCCAGGTCATGGTTGTCCCAAAGATGCTTTTTCAAGAGGCAGCTGGATTTTCTGGTTTTTCTTTGATGACGTTTCGCTTCTCATTCAAGCTCTGAGCTGAAGAAGCTTCTTGGATGAGAAATGAAATGTCGTCAAAGAAAAACCAGACAGTTCATTTGCCTCTTGAAAAAGCACCTTTGGGACATACAGATCTTTTGGGTTCTCAGCTAACAATACAGGGTCGTCCGCTTACAAAACTGCATGTACATCCATATTCCCAAGAAACACACCCCTAACATCACCACAAGTGTACCTTAATGTGCTTATCCACAAAATACCTTGAACAACCAAGGAGGCATCACATCCTTTTCTTTCCCTCAGTATTGAATTATTTGCTAAGCATTCCGTTTATTTGCCTTACTTCCATCATATACTGTTCTTGTTTCATTCAACGCACAACTTTCAACTACATCTTCATGAAAAAAATAATAATCTAAGCCTATTCCCTTTTTCATATCCTTTCCTTTCCCCCCCTTTCCCCCCTTTTAAAACTCCCTTTTTATGACCCTGTAATCCCTTACTTCGGGGTAGAGTTGGGGCAACTGGATGGACCTAAGCGTTTACTGGCCAAATGCTCTTCCTGACGCTCATGCGGAGTTCACAGCAGATATTTTTTCTTTGCACCCTAGGAGAGAAATACCTGCTGCTATGATTGAATTCTCAACCTTCCGAGTGGGAGGTAAATGTCTTCATCACTAGGAAACCGTGCTGCTCACCCTCTAAATCAACCAATGTATAATTTATTTATTTATTTATTTATTTATTTATTTGTTTTAATTTGTATACCGCCCTTCTCCAGCGGGACTCAGGGCAGTGAACAGCCAGAATAAAAACAGGACATACAAAATTTAAAAAAAGTTTAAAAATAATTAAATATTTTTGGCCACAATTTAAAACAACCCAATTAAAATCAATTCAATTTAACCGAAACAGTGGGATCAAGCCAGCCCGGCTAGGTGAAATAAATAAGTTTTCAGGGCCCGACGAAAAGTCCGGAGGTCTGGTATTGTGCGTATCTCTGCAGGGAGTTTGTTCCAGAGGGCAGGCGCTGCCACAGAGAAGGCTCTCCCCCTGGAGGTCGCCAGCTGACACTGTCTGGCGGATGGCACCCTGAGGAGGCCCTCTCTGTGCGAGCGTACTGGCCGGTGGGAGGTAATTGATGGCAGAAGGCGGTCTCGTAGATACCCCGGCCCTAAGCCATGGAGCGCTTTAAAGGTGGTCACCAACACCTTGAAGCACACCCGGAAGACCACCGGGAGCCAGTGCAGCTCGCGCAGGAGAGGTATCATATGGGAGCGCTCCGTCGCTCCCATAATCCCCTGCGCAGCCACATTCTGGACCAGCTGGAGCCTCCGGGTGCACCCCAGGGGGAGCCCCATGTAGAGAGCATTGCAGTAGTCCAGGCGGGAGGTGACGAGCGCCTGAGTGACCGTGCGTAGGGAGTCCCGATCCAGAAAGGGACGCAACTGGCGTATCAGGCGAACCTGATAAAAAGCCCCCCTGGCCACGGCCATCATATGCTCTTCTAAAGACAGCCATGCATCCAGGAGGACATCCAAGTTGTGAGCCTTTTCCATGGGGGCCAGTGATTTGCCCCTAATAACCAGTGATGGCACCAGCTGGCTATATCGGGATGCCAGAAGCCACAGCCACTCGGTCTTGGAAGGGTTGAGTCAGAGCCTGTTTCTCCCCATCCAGGTCCGCACGGCCTCCAGGCACTGGGACATCACTTCAAGGGCATTGTTGGGGTGGCCTGGGGTGGAGATGTACAGCTGGGTGTCATCAGCGTATTGATGGAACTCTACCCCAAAGCCACAGGTGATCTCACCCAACGGCTTTACATAAATGTTGAACAGAAGGGGCGAGAGGACCGACCCTTGCGGCACCCCACAAACAAGGCACCTCGGGGTCTACCTCTGCCCCCCTGTCAACACAGATTGCGACCGGTCAGAGAGGTAGGAGGAGAACCACTGCAAAACGGTGCCCCCCACCCCCAACCCCTCCAATCGGCGCAACATGATACCATGGTCGATGGTATCAAAAGCCGCTGAGAGATCTAATAGGACCAGGATAGAGGAGCAACCCCTATCCCGAGCCCTCCAGAGATCATCCACCAATGCGACCAATGATGTTTCCGTGCTGTGCCCAGGCCTGAAGCCAGACTGGAGCGGATCTAGATAGACAGCTTCATCCAGGTACTGTGGCAGCTGCCACGCCACCACACTCTCAACAACCTTCGCAATAAAACAAAGGTTGGAGACTGGACGATAGTTAGCCAAAATAGCCGGATCCAGAGAGGGCTTCTTTTTTTTTTTTTTATTGCAAAAGTTTTACAATTACATTTTCACCCCTTTTTTTCACCCCCCCACCTCCCTCCCCAAACTTCCCGTCCTCCCTAACCCTCCCTAACCCTCCCCCCCAGACTTCCCTATTATGTACTCATAACTAATAACACTGATATATAAACCTGAACCCATCCCTCCCCCTATATAATTTTTCTTCTTTGTCTCTTTACATTACGATATTTCTAATACATTATTTTCAAATAAAAGCTATTTGATACTTTCTAGTTTGGTATTTGTTCTGAACATATTCTATCCACCTTTTCCATTCCCATTCATAAGTCTCTTGTGAACAATCTTTTAAATATGCTGAGATCTTCGCCATCTCTGCAAAACTGGCCATCTTCAAAGTCCATTCCTCGATAGTAGGCAAAACTTCATTCTTCCAATATTTACCTATCAACAATCTTGCTGCTGTTATCATATACAATATTAGTTTTATTTCACCCCGTGTAAAACCCTTAACTATACCCAATAAAAACAATTGTGGAGAAAATTGAATTTTTTTCTTCAAAACATTCTGCATGACCCACCATATTTTTATCCAAAAAGCCTTAACTTTCCTACAGGTCCACCAAACATGATAATACGTAGCATCCAAACATTCACATCTCCAACATTTTGGCTGAACATTAGGGTACATACATGACAACTTTTTAGGATCTAAATGCCATCTATAAAACATTTTATAAAAATTTTCCCTCAGATTCTGCGACTGTGTAAATTTAACATTCTGAACCCAATTTTTTTCCCATGTTTCCAACATCACTGGTTCTTCAAAATTTTGTGCCCACTTAATCATACAATCTTTAACTAATTCAGTTTCTGAATCCCTTTCTAGCAAAACATTATAAAGCCTTTTAATATGCATTGGACCTTTCTCTCTTATATGTCTAACCAATTCTTCCTCATGCAACATAATACCAGTTTTTTGGTCCTCTTTCCATCTCAATTGTAATTGATTATATTGTAACCAGGTTAAATTAATCCCTTCGTCCAACAGTGTCTGCAATGTCTTCAGCTGCCATCTGCCCGCATCTGTAAAAAGAACCTCTTTGTATAAAAACCCCCCGAGTGACATTATATTTGTATTCCACAAGGTATGACCAAGATCCAGCCATAGCGGTATTTTATAATCCCATTTGAGTCGGTGCTTCTTCCAAACTCTCATCAAAGAGTCTCTAAGTATATGACTTTTAAATACTTTATCAACTTTGTCATCATAAAATAAGTAAGCATGCCATCCAAATTCAAGATCAAAACTTTCTGCATTCAATATTCCAGCCTTTTTACTTCCAAACCAATCACTTGTTAAAGTTAAAGCTGCTGCATCATAATATAACTGTAGGTTTGGAAGTTTAAGGCCTCCTCTTTCTGGAACATCTTGCATAATTTTCAATTTCACTCTCGGCTTTTTCTCGTTCCAGACAAACTTGTTAAGTCCAGTTTGCCAAACCTTCAGTTGTTTATCACTTTTAAGCACCGGAATCATTTGAAACAAAAACAGAAATCTTGGCAAAATGTTCATCTTAACTGCTGCTATTCTTCCAAGTAAAGACAGTTGCAGCTTTTTCCAAGTCTCCATGTCTTTCTGGACCTCTCGCCACAACACCTCATCGTTATTTTGAAACAATTTCATGTTTGATTCTGCAACCTGAACTCCAAGATATTTTACCTTAGGTACAATTTCGAAACCTGCCCTCCTTTCAAGCTCATGTTTACGATCTTGTGTCATATTTTTGACTATCATTTTAGTCTTTTTTGAATTCAGTCTAAAACCTGAAACTCTACCATAGTCTTGTATAATGTCGTTCATCAGGATTGTTGATTCCATTGGTTGTGATAGGGTAACCACCAGATCATCTGCAAATGCCTTTATTCTATAATCCTCTTGCCTTATCATTATGCCTTTCAAAATTTTAGAGTCCCGTATTGTATTTAGCAAGACTTCCAATGTTAAAATAAATAAAAGTGGGGACAACGGACATCCCTGTCTTGTTCCTTTTTCAATTTTAAACTCTGTCGTCAAACTTCCATTAATAATAATCTGTGCTTTTTGCTCTTGATAAATTGCTGAGATCGCCTGTATAAATTGGTCCCCAAAGCCCATCTTTTTTAAAGTCTTTAGTAGAAAATTCCAATCCACTCTATCAAAGGCCTTCTCCGCATCCAAAAAAACCAGCACTGCAGAAATCTGTTTATTCTTATCAAGATATTCCAATAAGTCTATTACTTGCCTTACATTGTCCTTCATATATCTGCCCTCAATAAATCCCGCTTGGTCCGCATGAATCACCTTTTGGATTACTGGCATCAACCTGTTGGCTAATACCTTCGCATAAATTTTATAGTCTGTGTTCAAAAGAGATATTGGTCTGTAGTTCTCTGGTTTTTTAGGACCAACTTGTTCTTTTGGTATCAAAGATATATAAGCAGTTGTCCAAGATGGGGGTATTTTACCCCCTTGTTGAATATTGCGAAATAAATCTCTAAGTTGTCCCACCATTTCAGCTTGTAAAGTTTTGTAATACACTGCAGTCAAACCATCCGTGCCAGGAGCTTTGGCTGTTTTTAGCTGTTTTATTGCTGCTGTTATCTCCTCCTCTGTTATAGGATAATTCATTCTTTCCTTTTGTTGATCAGTAATTTTTGTGACTCTCTTATCCTTTAAATATTTTTCTATAAGTCCATTCTGCACCTCTTCTTTGGCATATAGTTTAGTATAATAATCCACAAAAGCTTCTTTAATTAGTTTTTGTTGAAAGATTTCTTTCCCTCCAATATCAATACTATCAATAGTCCGTATACTTTGTTTTTTCCTCAATGTGTAAGCCAACCATCTGCCCGGTTTGTTAGCGTTGCAAAATGTATTATGCTTCGCGTATTGTAAGCTTGTTGCAACTTGTTCCGCCATAAGCATTTGAAATTGGTCTTTCAAAAGTTTTATAGCACTTCGTATTCTTTCATCTGTTGGATTTTTAATAAGTAACTGTTCTTTATTCTTTATTTCCATTTCCAACTCAGATCTTTTCTTTTGTCGGAACAGTCTATGTTTAGAATTCATGTAGATAAGTACCCCTCTCATATAAGCTTTACTTGCGTCCCAAACAATTTCAATTGGGGTACCTTTATTCAAATTTATTTCAAAAAATTCTTTCAAATGCTTTTTAAGTTCTATTGTATTTTTTTCATATCTAAACAAGTTCTCATTTAATCTCCAAGAACGTCTCTCAACCTTATCCATCTCAATTTCTATCCATACAGGGCTATGGTCAGTCAGAGTTCTTGGAAAAATCTTTGTTCTTTTTGTCTTAACAAGTAGATCATTTGACAACAGGATAAAATCAATCCTAGAAAAGGATCTATGTCTATCAGAAAAGAAAGTGTAATCCAGTTCATTTGGATTATGTATTCTCCAAACATCTTTTAATTCCATATCTTCTTTCATATCAAAAAAAGTCTGTGGTAGTCTAATTCTAGACTTTGCCAAGCTCTTTTTATCTAGTTTAGAATCAATTACTCCATTCCAGTCTCCCATAATTAAAATAGATCTGTAGTCCCATTGCAATATTTTAGTATGTAACATCTTATAAAAATAATCCTGTTGTTGGTTGGGAGCATAAATTCCAATCAAAAGAATTTGGCCATTTGCTGTGAGCAATTCAATTGCTACAAACCTACCATCTTGATCTGCTTCTATAACTTTCGCTGTTAATTTTTTATTTACATAAATAACCACACCATTCTTTTTCTGCGAAGTTGAAGATATATAATGTGCTCCTAGTTTTGAGTTTATCAAATATTTTTGATCTTGAGTTATGATATGCGTTTCTTGTAAACATATTATATCATTATTAAATTGTTTCAAATATGTAAATAATTTCTTCCTTTTCTGTGCTGAATTCAACCCATTGACATTCCAAGATAGACACTTAAAGGTCATCAGCCTCTTTCTGGAGCGCAGAGCAAAATATTTGAAGTTCATCCGAGAGCTTCGATCTCGCTCCTCCCATAGCTCCACTCTCTTGTACGGTACTCTTAACTGCCTTCTTGTCTTGTCTTTCCTGTTGTTGTTGTTGCTTTTGTTTAAGTAGCTTGGATTGAGCTCTAGTTATACGTTGATCTTTAACTTCAGTCAACTGAATCAAATCCAAAATTGGAGAAGAATCCAACAAGGGCTCACTCAGAAAACCTCCTTCTGCACCTTGCACGTTTTCTAATTCCTGCTTAGACTGTTCTTTCAATTGCCTCTCTTCACTCTCCTTAATCTCCAAAACTGTAGATGTACGTGGAGATGGTGTTCTTTCCTTAAGAATAGTACTGTAAAAGTGTTGTGCCTTCTCCACGGTATTCAACCGATATCCTTCTCCCTTATATCTAAAAATTATCCCAGCTGGTGCGTCCCACCGGAAGGGTATCTGTAAATTTCTCAATTCCTTAACAAGAAAACCAAATTCTTTTCTAGCTTTCAGCATTTTAGGAGGTAATTCTTTAAAAATTTCAAGTCGTGAGCCCCCCACTTGTACAGAAGTATGAAAAGATTTTTGCAGGATATCATTTCTAATTTCTCTCTCAGTAAAGTATATGACCACATCTCTAGGCAGTTGTCTTTGTCTGGCCACCCAAGAGTTCACTCTGTAAATTTTATCTATTTTATGAAATACCAAATCAGGATTAGCTTGTAAAATCTTAGCCAAGGCTTCAGAGCAAACCTGTCTCAAGTCCTGTCTCTCCTCCTCTCGAATTCCCCGAAGCCGTATGGCAAATTCCATCGCCCGGAATTGTATCATAACAATCTCATCTTCAATTCTCTGCATTTTATTGTCAACTTCATCAATTTTATAATCATTGTCTTTCATCTTAACATTAACTTCTGATTTGAATTCTTCAACTTTAAAATCAACTTTCCCAATAAATTCTGCCAGGCCAGACGCCACTTCTGATATTTTTTTGGTCACCTTATTTTGATTCTGTTTCACCATGTCTTTAACTTCATTAATTTCCTGCATAAATTCCTGATGTGATTTTTGAAGTTTATCATCTATCTCCTGTTGAGATTTTTGAAATTTGTCATCCAGAGTTTTAGAAATAAATTCTTTTAAATCTCCCACATCAAATTCTTTTTTCTGAGTTTGTAGCTGTTGAGCAGGGGGAAGTTGCGTTTGATGTTTGTGTGTGGGGGATCCCCCCCCTAATGCCTTCCCTTCCTGCTTCTTTGAAGCCATCCTGGCTCGTGATCTAGTTTTTCTAAAGAGGGAAGTTCCTTTTCCTTTCCCTCCTGCACAAAGACTTCTAAAAAAGTCCCCCAGATTTGATCAAATAAGGGTTAAAATAAAGCAAAGTCCAATATTGAAAAGGGAAAAAATTTCCCAGTTGTTTCTCTTATAACAAGCAAGGCAGCTTAGTAGCAACTTGGAAACTTTGTAACAAAACAAAGTAACTTCACCAATCCACACTCGCTGGCTCGTTAACTCTGAAGCTAGGCGCCATGTTTTTTCAAAGCACTTTCACTCACTCGCATTTTCTCAGATTGAAAAGTCAACAAAGTGCTAATACTTGCGTTTCCAAATTTCAGGATTCAGGTAGTTTCGCTGTTTATTAAAACTGGTTCTTTCGCTTTAAGTTTCCTGCAGCCGGCTTGTTCTGCAAAAGCAGAATCGTCCCACGTCGCCCGGAGTTCCAGCAGGTTGGGAGGGAGCCACGCCTGTTCTCTCCCCAGAAACTTCCCTGGGGGGTTACAGGGGCTCAACCTGTGCCCTGCGATCTCTCCTTCTTCAATCCTGTGGATTTAGAAGTTTTCGAACCGCTTCTTCGTTTCGAAGCGGCTCTACAGGCGGCGGGGCTGGCGGAGCTTCAAAGAGCGCCGCCGTCGCCGAAGACAAGGAAACCGGAAGTCCAGAGAGGGCTTCTTGAGGAGGGGCCTCACCACCGCCTCTTTCAAGGCAGCCGGCAGGACACCCTCCCTCAAAGAAACGTTAATAATCCTCTGGAGCCAGCCTCGTGTAACCTCCCGGGAAGCCAGCACCAACCAGGAGGGACACGGGTCCAATAAACATGTGGTCGCATTCAGCTGTCTCAGAATCCTGTCCACGTCCTCGGGAGCCACAGGATCAAACTCCTCCCAGATAACACTCTCAAGACCTGCCTCAATCACGCAAGACCTGCAAGGGGTCATCCCACGCTCCCAGATGGAGGAGGGAGCGGGTCACCCTAAACAGGGCGGCTGGGCGATTATCTGATGATGCAATAAGAGTGGAGAAATAGCTAGATTTTGCCGCTTTTATCGCCACTAGGTAGGTCTTAATATGAGACCTCACCAGTGTTCGGTCAGATTCGGAACGGATGGTCCTCCAACTGCTCTCCAGGCGTCTTTTCTGGCGCTTCATCTCCCTCAGCTCCTCGGAGAACCAAGGAGCTAGGTGAGTTCGGTGCCGGGTCAGAGGCCGCAAAGGCACGACGTGGTCCAGGTCCTCAGCCGAGTCATGAGCCAGAGTCTCAGGGATTGGCCCAAGCTCCATCTGGAACCTATCAGGATCCATCAGGTGCCTGGGGTGGAACCACCTAGTTGGTTCCACCTCCCTGCAGTGGGGTGTAGTGGTTAGAAAGTCTAGTCGAAGGAGTGAGTGGTCAGACTATGACAAGGGTTCAATGACTATATCCCCTATATCAAGGTCACTCAACCACTGACCAGAGATAAAAATTAAGTCCAGAGTGTGCCCACCTATGTGAGTGGGGCCATGAATTAACTGAGTCAAGTCCATGGCCGTCATGGAAGCCATGAACTCCCAGGCCACCTCAGACGTTTCACCGATGGATGGCAGGTTAAAATCCCCCATGACCAAAAGCCTGGGGGTATCAACCGCCACCCCAGCTATGACATTGAGCAGCTTGGGCAGGGCCGTTGCCACGTGGCAGGGAGCCATGTACGTGATCAACAAGCCCATCTGCACCCCACGACCCCACTTCACAAAAAGGGACTCACATCCGGCTATCTGAGGTACAGTACCTCCCTCGGAGGTAATAACCTCCCTCCCTCCCTCCCTCTCTCTGTCTTTTTATTTGTCTTAACCTGTTGAAGAACAAAAATGTTGTCTTCCCAGCATTAAGCCACATAGCAGTTCTGAAATACTATTCATTTCAGAACTGTTATTCACTTCTCAAACTTTCCATCAGAATTCCACCAGATATCTTCCAAACAAATTAAATCTCCTATGGGTTTTTAAAAACAGTTTTGTTTTTGGAGAATTTTTGTTGAGGACTGGTTTTATTTTATTTTGATTGTTTCACTGTTGTGGTTACTTTAATTTTTCAAGTCCAGCTCTGCTATCTATTATGTTATTAGGCCATTCATTTTTGATGCCAAAATAGACAACAGCAGACACATTATCATCAACACATTATATCTCAACCAGGATAAAAGCAGGCAGCCTCCCTCAGCCTTCAGACAAGGCACTAAGAAATTGCCATCCATACACTAGAGCAAAAATGATGATACAAATTCATATACAATACCATTAAAAGCAATGTAGGATAGGTAGAAGACAGATTATCCAAGGCTCTATTCAGATGCCAGGTATGAAGAATGGCAGATGAGTACTCAGAGTTCAGTTGTACTTAAAAAATCCATATTTGCTCAACAAGATGGGTGGCAGAATGAATGAATGAATGAATGAATGAATGAATCAATCAATCAATCAATCAATCAATCAATCAATCAATCAATGAATTCTTGCCCCATTAACCAAAAACACAAGAAATGTGATCAGATGGAGATAAGGAAATTAAACTCATCGCCAGGAATAAAGAATAGCCACCTAAATCACTATCCATGCCCCAAGAATATTACTTGATTAAACCTGGTCAAAATACTGGGCTGCTACAATTGTGCAAAATCAATAGAAGGCTCATAAATACACTCACCCCAATGGAAGGCCCATTGAATTCAATGGAATGAAAGCCCAAAAAACATGTTCCTGTACAGATGCACACCTATCGTATATTTGAGTCAGGAATGTGGCTTTTGGACTAAAATTTAGATTTATTCCTACATTCCATTACAAATAAAAATAATTCATTCTGACCACTCTACAGGGATGTGTATAATTCTGTACTTTTCCCTTTAAACTACCAAATGTTAACTGATTAATTAAAAACTTTGAGAGAGGCTAGAACAGGGGTCAGCAACCTTAAACCCTCAAAGAGCCACAAAATTCCTGACCAGAAGCTCCACGTTCAATTCTGGAGCCGACTAGAAGTCCGGTTCCCACACTATAGAGTCTCCTCCTAGCGTGGCGTCCTTTTTCCTCTACTTGTCCTAACCAAAAGCCCTATCAATTGTGGAGCCAACCAGAAAACCCACCCCTTGCCATAGAGCCTCCCCCTGGGATGCCATGCTCCCCCCCATCACTTAACTGGAAGCTCCTCTCCAAATTGTGGCACCAACCAGTGACAGGGAGCCACAGCAGAGGGATGAAAGAGCCACATGTGGGTCCAGAGCCATGAGTTGCTGACCTCTGGGCTAGAAGGAAGAGGAGCTGTCATGTGTTAAATAGCTGGATGCCAGAAATGCACGATTCCTCTTTGATACAGAAATGCAGAGATTAGGAAACAGAGTGGAGTGGATATAAAGGTTACAGCAGAGACCCAAATGGATGATTCAGCTTCCACATCATTACTGCAACTGATTACTGTAGATCAAGTCTTAGGCATTAGAGGCACTAGAGCTCTTCAAACACCTTCATTGGATGACCATAACCTGTTCCTCTTCTATCCCCTCATTTCTCACACATGCTCCTGAATCTGCTAGGTATTCAAGGAACCCAGATTTGGCACACAAAGTAATGGCACACAAAGTAATTGAAAGAGTATTGCACCGGATGGGCTCTAGAGCTGGGCACAGAGCCACCTTTGGCCACTGCAGAATGTACATGAAAGGAAAAAAATCTATCAGTAGCTTTCAATTCTTCCTGTTGCAGCCATGGCCATGCCAAGGTCTGTGTGACTCCAAGCAGAGAGAAAGGAAGGAAGGAAGGAAGGAAGGAAGGAAGGAAGGAAGGAAGGAAGGAAGGAAGGAAGGAAGGAAGGAAGGAAGGAAGGAAGGAAGGAAGGGAGGGGGGAGAAAGGGAGAGAGAGAGGGAGAGAGGGAGAGAGAGAAGCAGGAGCTGCACTGACTCAGAGGACAGCTAAATATAGTTTGCTGTTTAACTGGAGCTGTCAGAGAGGAGGAGGAGATGAGATCACTGGTTTCTATATCTGGAAATCAAGTGAGAGGCAGCCAAGCAAAGCACACCGTGTCTCTGTGCCTCCCTCCACGGTCAGATACTTTGCCCAGGACATGGCCTACAAAATAAAAGGGGACGAGGAACCAAGGCACGATCACCATCTGGAGCCCTGGAGCCAACCTTCTGTGTGGTTCCTAGCTGGCCTAATCTGGGTCTTCAAAGGGTAGAGCAACAATGGGCCTCTCTAGCCTGCCAGGGTCCCTGAGTCACAGCTATCATCCCAATAGCCTCCTTTCCCCCTCTTCCCTGCCCACCCTTTTATGCTAATGGCAGCCCTGCAGCTGCAGTCTTCGCCCACCTACATCCATTAATATGGCAACGCCTGCCCAGCTCCTGAGGCAGCATGCAAACATTTGCTCAGAAGGTGCCGGAAGGCAGGGCGTAAGGCTATCCAAAGCAACCCACAAAGAGGATGATCAACTTGTGGCAGCCAAAACACATTGCCACAAGGAAAAGCACAGAGCAGAAGACTTATAAAGATGAGCAAATTCCAGAAAGACCTTGGCTGGTACAGAGTTTCTTCAGAACCAAGTATTACTTACAGATCAAAGACGAGGTAGTGGAAACCTTCCTCGGATATGCTGTCATGGAGGCGAACTGCAAAAGAAGCACAACAGATATGTTACATTGGGCAAAGAACTTCCTAAATTCTGCAGTATCTTTTATTATCCTTGCCCTCCTTCTGTCTATTTGATGCACTACATAATCTCACAGATCACAAGTCTAGGGAATAGCAACACCGCACCCATTGTAGCCAGTTCACAAAGTTCTAGGATTCAGCAACATAGCTCGAAGAAAGATCTGCAACAAAATAGGTGACCTGCAGCCTCCCATCACCTTCAGAGTCCAAGTATCTTGGCATTTTTGCTGTCCCACTGCTTTATCTATGTTGTATCTATTATTTATGATGATTGTATTTTATGATTATGATTATCACTTGTTGCTTGTATGCGCCCTGAGAGCTTATGCACCCCAGACAAATTCCTTGTGTGTGTCCAATCACACTTGGCCAATAAATAAAGAATTCTATTTCTATTATCATCTCCCCCACCTCCCCAATCTTGTTGAATTTGAATCTGTAATGCCCTCTGTGATATCTGCACTAGGCTGTTCCCTGCCAATAAACCTATTTGGTGGGAGAAAATTAGGCCATAATTAAGTCTGGATTTTCTGCCCTAGAATCCAGATGTCCATCTTGTCTAGAATCCTATTTTCAAGAGCAAAGAAAATCAAGCAAAACCTGACAATCACAGATCCTGACTACTATGGAGCCTTCATTTTTACTAACCTCCAGCATTGGCCCATTGGTTTTTATAAGAGTCTAATATCAACTATTTTTCAAATTGAACCTATGGTGCTCAATACTCCATTATGGGATCTGGTTATAAATCCCAACAAAGCAGGATAAAAAGGTGCCTCCAGTGACGGTGAAAATAAAAATCAATTAATGGGGTCTAAAACCTAATCCACTAAACATACAGAAGTTTTTCAAACATGGTTGTAGTTCAAAATGTACCAAAGGTGCTTTTTCAAAAGGCAACTGGACTTTCTTTGTTTTTCTTTGAAGACCCTTCACTTCTCTTCAGTTAGAACTGAAAACGCTTCTTGGAGGGGAAGCAAAATGTTGTCAAGGAAAAATAAAGAAAGTCCAGTTGCTTTTTGAAAAAGCATCTTTGGGACATCTATGACCTGGATGACTGAGAATCTCCATAGACATGTAGTTCAAAATGTACCAAAGTACTTAGCAACATGCAATGAAGGGAGATGGGACTGTAATTTTAACAAATGCATACATATTTTAACAATATAGCAGTGAATTTAATTTGCTCCGGCTGTTTTTTTAATTAATGATTCTCGGCTACATGTTTATTTGAATATGCCTGAATTTTAATAGGACAGAAGATAAACGGATCTCTCATGGCATGCCAGCACTGTAATTCTGTTAAGGAGAAAGCAAAACAAATCCATAGAGATTCCACATTTTGGGGAGGGGGGAGAAGCTGGCAGGGCAGACAACATTCTTATAAATACCTCATATCCAAAAAAAGAACTTTCTTGCACCCCATAGAATTAAATCTGACTAAAAATAAAAAATAAAACTTGTAATGTGTCGAAGCCTGTTAAAAACAGAATAGAAGGAGGAACAAACTGGCAGATCACCTAGCAAATATAGTGTGAGTCTGGCCTGACAGCTTCATTCAGCAAACTTTCAAAATTCTGCTAAAACTTTACTTATTCATGGAACATATTCCCTACAGTATACATATTCCTGACCATTTTTTCCTGCCCTACAGGACTGTTACCCAGATATATTTGGCTGAACGATAGTGATATACCAAAGTCATCCAGATTACAAGTGTCTCAAAAGTGCTTTTTCAAGAGGCAACTAGACTATTTGCTTTTTCTTTGAAGACATTTCACTCCTCATCCAAGAAGCTTCTTCAGCTCTGACTGGATGGTGGGGAATGGAAGGATTTATACTCCTTGTAGACAGCTGGCCATTTGCATTCTTTTAGCAAGTCATTAAGGCCACCTGGAAGTATATCTGTGTCATCAGGGTCACCTGAATAGTGCAAATGGGTGTGGAGCCTTCTTGGAACTGTTGAAAGGACGGTGTTGTAGACTGGAGATAGATGATGTCATATCCCCCACTCTGTTGAAGTGAAATGTCTTCGAAGAAAAAGAAGAAAGTCCAGTTGGCTTTTGAAAAAGCACCTTTGGGACAACCATGACCTGGAGGACTGAGAATCTCCATAGACATCCAGTGTGATTCATAGTTTGGAGGGGGGGTGTTGTTTGAACCCAGCTCCCTGCAATCCTAGTGTGAGGTTCTAAGTTCTACACTGCACTGATTTACATAACTACATATGAAATCACAAGCTGAAAGAAGGGATTGATTCCTGATGCAAGAGGGACTTCTTCAATAAGTTGAAGAAACCTTTTTGTTACTACAGTTAGTCCTTGAATTACAACCACAAGTGAGCCCAAAATTTCTGTTACTAAGTGAGACATTTGTGAAGTAAATTTTGCACCCTTATATGAGCTTTCTTGCCACAGTTATTAAGTGAATCATGATAGTTTTCAATTTAGTAACACGGTTATAAAGTGAATCTGGGTTCCTCGTTGACTTTGCTTGGCAGAAGGTTGTAAAAGGAGATCCCATAACCCATAATCCCTCATAATAAATATGAGTCAGTTGCTAAGTGTCTGAATTTTGAACACGTGACCATGGGGATGCTGCAATGGTTGTAAATATGAAAAATAATGATAAGTCACTTTTTCAGTGTTGTTGTAACTTTGAAGAGTCACTAAACGAACTGCTGTAAGTCGAAGACTATCTGTAATTGAAGTACAATTCTCGAAGGAATACTTTCACATAATGATCATAAACAGAAATCTCTCAAAACATAGACCACATCATCCAAGATCTAGGATAAAAGAAGCTCCCCCTAATGATCTAACTGAGTTTCCTGCATGGTCCAGGGGATTCGAAACAATGGTTTTCATGGCATCTCCCCACCATTATCACTTTATTTTTTCCAAAAATCCCTTTTGGATCTTAATGTAACCAGTATCTTTTCCTCCCAACCCCAGTACTGTACTATGTTTCTTTAGAAAGAGAATTTGGGTGAATATAAAGTAGTGGTAAATTTATAGTATTAGGAGGAGAACCAAATTATATTCTAATCTCAACAGGTATTTCCAGGACTGCCTTACACCTGGTTGCAGAATTACACAGGATGCTATACAACTCCTAATAATCCAACACTTCCATGACATTAAAAGGGCTGAAACTAGGAGATAAATATTGTTCCATCACAGCACCAGCATTACAGAATATTTCGATATTTATGAATATTATTGAATATTTATGGAAAGAATTAAAAACTGAGTTATTCCAGAGAGCCTTTGACAATTGAATATCACCTTGCTATTATATGCTAGGTTACATTGGGGCCTATTGGGTGATTATTGCAGGATGGTTAGGGATATTATTAATTTAATTGTAGAGCGTTACATTATTTTTTTATTTATAATCTTTTTGTTTTTGCTGTGGACATTAAAATGTTGACTTTTTGCCAAAGTCCATTGGAGATGGGTGGCTAATAAATTCAAATTAATCATCATAATGAAAGAAGTAATACTTAAGGAGGGAGGGAGGGAGGGAGGAAGGATGGTGCCTTATTTGCAACACTCCAAGATCAGCTCTGGATTCAGAGGAATGAGCATTCGCAGGAAGACTATTCAGCAGGGTTGTCTACAGAGCATGGGGAAAAAAAGACAAGATGAGAGCTGGGTTGTGCGATTAAAGAGCCATCCATTTTGAGTGGATGTGTTTCTCTGTGTATGTTGCATGTGACACACATAAAAGCCAGAAAGAGCTTCAATCACACCATCCCAGACATCAACTTGCCTTCTTTTTAAATCATATTGTGCCAACATCTCTGTACTTTAGCATTGGTTATTTGGAGAAGAAACCAGGCTCAATACTTAGCTTTTTTCTAGTAGTATTGAAGCAAAACATAGCATCATGTAACACAGCAGAGAAATCTTGGAAGAGCACAAAGGTAAACACAAATCATCCTTCTTCCAAAAAGAAATTTGAGCTAAAAATCTTGCAAACCTCAATGTGGCTTCTATGAACCATAATCTGAAGCCATTCATGGTTCATATTTATTCTTACTTCAACCATGGCATTTTGTTTGAATTCAGATGGGGATGTATTTATGATAAAAAGGGTTAACTGTCCCCTTCTAGTTTCTGGACCTTACAATGGAACTATTTCTTAACTCTACTAACAGAATAAGAGACTTGGAAAGGACCTTGGAGGTCTTCTAATCTAACCCCCTGCTCTTACAGGAGACCCTATGCCATTTCAGATAAATGACTGTCCAATCTCTTCTTAAAAATCCCTAATGATGGAGCACCTAAACTTCTGGAGGCAAGCCATTCCACTGATTAATAGTTCTCACTGTCAGAAAATTTCTCCTTAATTCTAAATTGAATCTCTCGTTGATAAGTTTCTATCCTTTACTTCTTATCCTGCCTTCAGGTGCTTTGGAGAGTAGGTTGACCCCCTGTTCTTTGTGGCAGCCCCTTAGATATTGGAATACTGCTGTCATGTCTCCCCTAGTCCTTCTTTTCATCAAGCTAGACATACCCAGTTCCTGCAACCATTCTTCATACGTTTTAGCCTCCAGTCCCTTAATCATCTTTGTTGCTCTTCTCCGCACTCTTTCTAGAGTCTCAACAACCTTTTTATATCATGGTGACCAAAACTGGATGCAGTATTCCAAATGTGGTCTTGCCAAAGCATTATAAAAGTGCTATTAACACTTCGCATGATCTTGATTCTATCCCTTTATTAATGCAAACCTATTTGGGAATACAGTTAGTTTTTCTCCACCTTGCACATCTTAGTTCCAATTAGACCATGATGTATATACATTCGTTTTTTAAGTAAATAAATAGACAGTAATAATGGTAGCAAGCTGCTGTTGGCAATGTTTACATGTTACGGTCTTTGAGACAAACCAAGTCTCTTCTTACCTATAGTTAATGTTAAGCTTGCTTAGTGTTGTGTATACACTCAGCTCTAAAAGCACCACTTCAAGCTAAAGCACCCCAATGCTGCCAAAAACCAAGAGGAGAAGATTTAATTTGGCTGCCAAGAATTGGTGTAGAGAAATAAGAGCAGTGGAAAGGAACATGATTCTTTCCCTGAAGAACCAAGGGAAAATATGCCTTTCAGAATTTTGCTTCTGCTACGTGGCTTTGGGAGAGATATATTACTCCTTGCTAAAAGGAGGTTTTTCATCTGTTCTGACTAAATGGTGGAAGGATTTATATTCCTTGCAATCATCTGGTCATTAGCACTCTTTCTGAGAGCCATTGAGGCTACTTGGAGGTTTATCCCTCAGGGGCACAAATAAATTATTCAGGTGACCCTGAGGGCACAGATAAACCTCAGAGTGGCCTCAACGGCTCCCAGAAAGAGTGCTAATGACCAGATGACCTCAAGAAATATAAATCTTTCCATTCTCCACCATTCAGTGGTGGTTCGCAACGGGGCCACCCACGCGATTCATAGGGACTATGACTCCTATCCAGTCAACAGAGTGCCTGTTGCAGTTCAGGGGATAATTGCCACCTATCTAATTTCACTATTTCTAAATGAAATAAGATTAATGGGCCCCATATGTTTAATGCCTCCTCACCTTTCCTGATGATGAACACCTAACTTCCTTAAAACTCTTTGAGGAAATTCAGTTTCAGAGCCTAAAGGGCTTACATTACACACTGGGAGAGAGACCGGGCACTTCTGTCAGTCAAAGCAAATCCATGATTTGCTGAATAAACCAAAATTAGACATTATCCTAAGCCCTAAATGGCTGTTCACAGATATCATGTTCGCATATTGCAGGCAGTCAAAACCAAGCAAACTACCCGACAGGTTCATGCAACCCAACCCAATCAATTTTCTGGACCCATGAATCTTTTGCTCCTGTACTGGTCTTCTATATCTTTCTAAGATCACTGAAGCTAAAGTGCATCTATTTCAATTCCATTATACAAGAACGTTTCTTTTTTCTTTTGCACTTGTGGCTGTCTCTAAATCTACCCAGAAGATACCTGTGACGACACAGTTTCCATAGAAACTAATGCATTGGGAAGAGGGGGGTTGAGAATAGAAGATTTTTCAAAAAGAGCCAAAAAGCCCCACAAGGATTAAAACAGAATAACTAGCATAAACACACTGAGTCCATTACAGCAAGCAGGGAGTTCAGTTTTAATTGCCTATTTGGTTGAGATGGAGGGAGACCTGGTCAAGATGATGCTTCCTGGAAGCTCGTCTTCTACCAACCTTGTTGTCATTAGCAACTGCAATGGATTTGCAAAAGTCTTTAAAGGTGGCTCCATGCAGCACTGGGAACAAAGGGGGCAGGTTGACCTGTTGTTCAAGCAAAAAATCCATGTCCACCTTTCATAATAACAATTGTGGAACTCGCTCTTTGAATTTATAGCCTACTTTTCTTCAAAATAAAGCAGAAGAAGAGACACCATTGGCATTTATTTGATTTACAGGATATTTTTCAAACAACCTTGGGAGATAAAATGGTGGGACACTATTAGGATTTCACAATAACTATTCAATGCCATAAGAGTAAGTCTAAATTTCAATTTCATGAAATTTGGTAGGAATGGTTTCCTGAAAAGACTTAAAATCGGGCAAAGTGATATAAAGGCAGAACTGTTGTCCCAAATGGAGAGGAGTGAAGTGGCAAGCCAAACTTTCATGCATTTTGATCATGGACTGAAATCCAGGGAGATCTCGAGAATAAATAATGCACAGATTTGGGTGACAGTTGTAGTTTGATCTGAAGACTACATTTTAAACTCATCCTAACTTCATAATTACTCTTAAGTATAAATCACTCTGCCAAATCTTCTTTGTATAATAAACTAAAATCAAGCCATCTTTAAGTGTGTGTAGAAAAAAACATTATTACATCAGGTTCTCTCTCTCTCTCTCTCCCCCTCTCTCCCTCTCTCCCTCCCTCACACCACACACACCACACACATACACAACCCCCCCCCCAAAGTTCAGCAAAGAACAACCTCATCCCACTTTTCCTTTGGGAAGCTTTCAGCCCCCTCCCAATTGAGTCCTTGCCAGGGGTATGAACTTCAGTTACTCCTACACATTTCTGGATTTAAAGTCTGCACCCTGATTTTAAGTCAGAAACAAATCTGGAGCCAACAGAAGTGAAAAAGGGCAAAATATGGTCCATCTTACCAGGATTTAAAAAAGAAACCAACTGGGTCAGCTGTCCAAGGGTTCCATAAAGCCAACCAATATCAGTGAAAAATTATCTAATAAAGGCACCGTAGTATCACACTAGAATTTATATTTATGTAGAAAATTCACAAATATAAGAAAAAATCACCATCAATCAGGTTTTTTTAAAAAAAAGTGTGGCACTTTTCTCTTCTTTCTAGTACTTAAAGGGATGGCAGAGAGGAAATCTCCTGCAAAGTTTTTACTGGTTTTACTGGGAAGAGTACTCAGAATATTTTTAATATTATTCAATCCAAATTGTCTAATTGTTTGGCAACTTTAAGAGGCATGGACTTCCCAGAATTCTGGGAGTTGAAATCCACACATCTTAAAGTTTCCCAAGTTAAGAAATATAGACAATCTTGACGTTTGCCATGTACACCATCCCATCCCATCCCCCTCTTTTCCATTTCCATCTTAACCAAGCAATATTTACCAATGTTGGAATGCTTCAGGAGACGGCAGATGCGAGCTTCTCGCTCCAACTTCTGGTGATCTGGAAAGAGAAGAAGAATATACAGCCTTTAGCATGCCATGGATGTCAGATCCCATAACATTCGTTTTTTTAACAGAACATCAAGGAGAGAAACAGCATTTTTCTGAAGGCAATAAGTTAGTTCAGAACTCCATTGCTTCCAATAATAAGATAGAAAATTTCCTGTTGCGGGCTATTGGCTATAACAAAAAATAGCACCAAACAGAGTAGCCCAATGCACTGCTCCCATCAGCTAGTTTTCTATTTGAATTTTAAGCATGTGATTTCAACTACGTTCTTGCATATATAAACAAAATCTACTGCATCATTTCTGAGTCAAATTTTAAACTGATTTTAAATTGGAATTGTTTTAATCACGGCCAAAAGATTTAATTATTTTAATCAGTTTTTAGATTTTGTATGTTTTGTATGTATGTCTTGTTTTTATTTTCGGCTGTTCACCGCCCTGAGTCCTATATTGGAGAAGGGCGGTATAGAAATTTAAACAAATAAATAAATAAATACATGCATTGACAAACCTCACTATTGGGGAAGCTGAGAGGATTTAACTAAAGCAGTTAAGATGTTGAATGTACAAACTTTATAAATTTGTTAACTGAAGCAAAATATGTATGAGGGTGAAGGTTCATTCTTATAAACAGAAGAACACCAACATCGACATCCCCTAAACTCCACTGAAGATGTTTCCTAACCTGGTAACAAAACATTCGAAGACCAACCCACAAGCTCAGAGAATGAACCTTCACCTTCATCCTATATCCGAGCTAGATATTCACCACTATTGCAAAATATATATAGATTAATTTTAGAGTAATAAAATGCAATGCAAGTTATGTAAGGATACTAAGTATAAACTGTAAAAAAAAAAAAAAAACAGAGGCTGAGCTGGAATCAGTGAGATTCAGAAATCAGCTGAATAAATGACCCTTCATTTGGTACTAAATCGAAATCAATATTAGTATTAGCCTGTTATCTTAAAGAAGACATTTCATAAATGTGAAACGCTGACATCTCTAGAATATCTCGCTTTCCATTGTATGATAGCAAAAGAGGTAAACCCAACTCTATTCCAAAATGATGGTGATTCAAATAAGGGTTAGAAGTAGTCCTCGACTTACAACAGTTCACTCAATTGTGACCATTTTTCGCACTTTCGGCCATTGCAGCATCCCCAGGATTATGTGATCAAAATCCAGAGGCTTGTCAACTGACTCAGACTTATGGCCATTGCAGCATCCTGGGGTCACATGATCACCTTTTGTGACCTTCTGATAAGTAAAGTCAATGGGGAAGCCAGATTCATTAACACCCAGGTTACTAACTGAACTGCAGTGGTTCGCTTAACAACTGTGGCTAGAAAGTTCATAAAATGGGGCAAAACTTACTTAACAAATGCCTCACTTATCAACATAAATTTTTGGTTCAATTGTGATCATATGTTGAGGACTACCTGCACTTAGGAATCAAATTTCAGGAACAGTGAGATGTTCAGCCATTTTACTATTTATTACAGTTTCAATCCACTCAATAATCAAAGTTTGGTCTATTTTCACCGAAAGGAAGGTCCAGCAAATGTTACAAAAACCCTGTGGGTTTTTTCTGAACACACTCAAATTGACCTGCTCTAAATATATACGTATCTTGTTATTTTACCAAATCAGTTACTCTTGAAAGGGATATAATAAGTAGTTCGATCAAAACCAATAATATGTAGGATTAAAGTGTTTTAATGGTTTCTGTTATATTCCTCCTCAGATACTTCATCTTTTCAATGAAAAGTGGCTCTCTTTTGATTTGCACATAGAGGAAATTAAGAATAGGATTAAGAAAGCAAAGAGAGAGAAGTGATTCTCTCACAAAACTGGGGAAATTCAGTAGAATTTAGTAGAAACAAATGGAAGTACTTGGTGCAAGACATAATTAACATTTTTCTATTGCAAGAGATTGTAACATCCACTGTTCTTGAGAAAGAGGCAAGGATCTATTGCTCCCATCCTCAGAAGCCTGACTCCTGTGTCTCTGCAAACTGAATGAAAATTATTATAACTTGTAATTATCACTTCAGTAGAGGCCTATAAAATGAGGTCAGCTTTTAAAAAAAATCTTCAGCACTCAAATGCATTAAAAAACTGCGCTCAATTGCCATAATGGAGGGAAAGACAGAGTTTATTGCAGTCAGAAACCAGAGTGCAAAATAAAATATGTTAACAATAAAATAAGAATAAAAATGTTACAGTTGGTGGCAGGTTGGATGGAAATGCATACTGGCATAGCTGTTTGCTGCCTCCAATTTTATAGTATGGCAATTTCATGTATGTATGTAAAGTAAGTATGTCTGTAAATGTGTAGGCATTTTTATTCAGGGTTCAACATGTTTCACTATAGGATAGTAAGAGAATGCCAATTTTATAATACGACAATTTTGTATCTATAGGCAGTCCTTATTTAGCAACCACTACTAAGATCAGTAATTTGGTCCTTAAGCAAAGCAGCCACTAAGTAATACTGCAACTGTGCTTGTGATCTCACTTCAGCTTTGCTTTGCTTTACAAACCTATGAAAATTATAAATGCAAAGTTTGGTAGTTAAGTTACTTTTTCATCACTATTGTAACTGTGAATGGCCACTAAACAAGACACTTGCTAAATGAAAACTGTCTCTCCTCCTCCCTCTATCTATCTATATATCTATCCATCTATCTACACTTTTATCTAAGTTAAATAAGTTTCACCATGCAATAATAAAAAGAATTATACTGCTTCCTCAGTTTTTCTTTCTCAGAAGTTGCATCTGCTCAGAAGGCATTCAGTACTTAATTCTCAAGGTATCTACCTTTGGCCTTGGAAGATTTAATTTCTGATATACTGGAAAGTGCATTTTCTAGCTATATCATCTAGACATTATGAGTGAATGAAGCACTGAAGGCAATTATTATAAATCAAGCGAAGCGTGATTAAAGAGGCATTGATCCCACCCAACTGAAAAGTGATTGTAAGAAATATTTATATGGTAAAATATGACAGAGGAAGAATAAAAATGGATGTTTGCCTTTATGTAGGTGATCTAAAACCTCCAAACTACAGCTGATTATTTCACACATTCAAAAAAATTGTCTTGACTTCTTACCTCTGTATTGCTCCTTTTTCTGTATATGTAAGGATCGCCTCTCCTTCTAACTTAAGAAAGTACGAACTCTTGAAACGTGGTTGTTCAAAAGGATTTTTTTATTAAGCAGAAGTGAAAGCCATCCAGCTAAAGCACAATCTGAATGCCCTTAGGCCAGCAGTTCTCAACCTGGGGGTCGCAACCCCTTTGGGGGTCGAACGGCCATTTCACAGGGGTCGCCAAAGCCCTCTCTCGCCCCTCCCCCCACGCCTTCACTCACCCTCACTCTCTGCTCTGTTGGATCGCCGGCTGTTCGCTTACCCCGCCCACCCCCAATCTATTGCTGCCTCCTGAGTCCCAGCTGATGGCTAGAGGAAAAAAAACTGTTTAAATTCTTGTTGCGGGGCTTCAAAGGGCTGCCCTATAGCCAGTGGTGGGATTCTGCCAGAACCGTTTGTTAAATTGCTGGCTTGCCCCGCCCCTCCGCACCACTATTTATTGCCAATAAATAGTGGTGGGCGAGGGGCGGGGCGAGCCAGCAATTTAACAAATGGTTCAGTGTTTTTTTGTAATTTTATTGGCCCGCGGAGCTTCAGCATAGGCTAATCAGCCCTTGATTAGATGGGCTCCCGACTCAAAGAGTCCTGGAGCAGATTTTTTTTCCCTAGCTATGCTGAAAAACGAAACTGAAACTGCTTTGCTGTTGCTGCAAGGTTGGAAAATTAGGCAGGCAGATTTCTTTTCTTTTTCCTCACCAAAAAAGGTAGGTGCAAACAATGGGAAATTTAGGGCAAAAGAGGAGAGTTCAAGATTTTAAAACACAAAAGAAAAAAAGCTCTATTTAACTAGGGAATTGTAATAATTGAGATAGTATTAATTGTATATTTCTGAAAGCAGAAATGGTTAAGTTGTGGTTTGGAGGAATATATAGGGGAAATTATTTGGTTTATTATTATTGGTAAATATAATTAATTGATTTGTAAGAAATTGGATTGCATGGAAATAATTGGAATATTCATGTTCATATTGATTAATATACAAAAAAGGTAGTTATATAACTAATTGATTTATATTAAAATGTTGAATTTATATTAAACAACTGTAATATTACATAATTAACCAATGTGAGGATGGATATAAAAATAGATGACAATGGGAAGGGGTATAATATAGAATAGAAGGGAAAAATTGAATTTGATTAACATTAGAGATGAGGATGAAGGGTAATATTGGTTTTTTACAAAAATAGATGAGGAATAAATATGGCAAAAAGGAAATATAGAAATTGTAAATTTAATTGAAATGACTAAACACTGTTTAAATTTGTGAACCGGCCAAATACTCTGTTCAAAGAAAATACATTGTATGTTTGTATGTGTGTTTCTAATTATTGTTATTTATTCATATTTGTTCTCTTTTATTCTTTAAAGTTTAACAATTCATTCTTTATCTTAATATCTTTATATTTGTTTGGGGTTGGCTTTCTTCCCTTTCATCTTTTTTATTGTACAGCAATCTTTCTCCTCAAACCTACCACCTCTCTCTTTTCTTTCCTTCTTACTTTCTCTTCCTCCCCCTCTTCTTCTCCTCCCTGCTTCCTCTTCCTTTCTCCTTCTCCTCCTCTCTTCCTCCCTCTCTTACCCTCCCTCCTACTCTAATTTCCCTTCCCTTCCTTCATCCCTCTCTATTGCTGTATCCTTTTATGCATATGGACTACTCAGAGGGCTGAAAAAGTTATTTCTGACTGGTCCTCGCACTTTTGACCAGTCCTCGAATTTACGACTGTCCTCACATTTTACGTTTTTGCCCTAGCTTGTCACCATGGTGAAGAGAAGCAGTTGTGAAATGAGTGACACGGTTGTTAAGAATGCTGCATGGGCATAAATGTGAAGATGGTCAAAAGTGCGAGGATCTGTCAGAAATGACTTTTTTCAGCCCTCTGAGTAGTCCCTATACACATAGCCATGGCCACCCGGTCACATGACCAGCTAGCCATGCCCACCCAGTCACATGATCTCCAAGCCATGCCCACAAAATAAGCCACGCCCACAGACCCCCCTGGTTGGGGGTCACCACAACATGAGGAACTGTATTAATGGGTCGCAGCATTAGGAAGGTTGAGAACCACTGCCTTAGGCAAAGCAGTAGGATTAAAGTGGTAGAGACCCCTCCCTTTAAGTCAGAATGCAGATTTTAGCCAATACACAAGTTTGAAAATATTTTCTTTACTATTTCCTTTGAGAACCCGAACAAACATGCATTCCCACCACTACCCTTTAAAGTGAGACAACCCACATGGCTATCATATAAATTCCTGCAGGTAAAGGGAATCTCAGGCCTCCTTGGTGCCAGGATATAGGTTGTAAAATATCTGATGACACAGGCCATGCTAGTAATTCAAATCCAAGTTTCCCCCTTCCTCCACTTGAATGGCAGTATCACTTTTAGGGATCTGACAGAATACTTCTTTAAGAGTACAGAATAAAGGTGGCATACACATTTAGTAATATTAATAAAATGTATAATACTTTGATATGACTCAAGGGCTAATCAATAAAGTAAACTCATGCCAAGCAGTGTTGTAGGCGATGACCAGGCTGAGACTAAGGGAGGGGTCAAATGTGTCATCCATCATGAATCCCTGAGCATCCACAGGAGATCAAAATCCAGCCCACCTTGAATGCTTTCTTAATTCCTGCTCATTTCCCTTGACCATTAGTAGTTCAGATTCTTATAGAGAGCTTAAGCTTGCAATAAATCTTTATACCAGGACGCAGGTTGTTGGGGGCAATATGCTGACTCTGTAAACCGCTTAAAGAGGGCTGTAAAAGGACTATGAGGCAGTATATAAGTCTTATTGCTATTGCTATTGCTATACTCCTTTGAACTGCCTGATCTTCTGATTTCCCCAGCGCTTGACAAGTGTCACTAATTCTGCTTATGAGCAACCCCATTGATCTGAATCAGAATTTAAAGGAGTGAGGCTGTGTAATGGTATGTGGGAATGAAGAAAGGAAAAAGAGCTGCAAACCAGGCAATGGTCTGATGAACAAAACTTGAGTCCAAAGGAGAGATTGGGGTGGCAAAAGCACCTCAGAAGGGACCTTTCCTAGTATTGAGGAGAGTAGAAGTGAATGACGAAAGCAATATGTTTATGGAGATTCTCAATCATCCAGGTCATACTTATCTCAAAAGTGCTTTTTCAAAAGACAACTGGACTGTTTTTTCTTTATGAAAAAAGAAGACAATGTTTGGCTTCTCATCCAAGAAACTTGATCACTTGTGACTCACATCAGTCATAACTGATGAATCTTCTTGGATGAGAAGCTAAACGCCATCTTCTTCTTCCATAAAGAAAAAACAGTCCAGTCACCTTTTGAAAAAGCACCTTTGAGAAGAGAGCAATACTTTCAGATTTGCAAGATTTTGTTAATGCAACTGCAATAAAGATAGAGCTAGTAATCAGACCTATGGGTCTTCTCTACTATCAGCCTGTTTAATGTCAGGTACTAAAGAAAATGGAAAGGCTCACCTAGCATTTTGCAACACTTTTTCCAGCTCTTTTAGCTGAATATGACTATTCTAGTTCCAAACTTCCCTTCTTTATTTCCAACTCCTACCTTCCACCCAGCTTTTTTTAATTTTTCAGCATATCTTTGAAATGTTTGATCCCTTGTCAAAAATCTTCCTACTCTCTCTGACTCTTTCATCTGTTTTACTTAATTATTTTAATTATGTTACAGTTTTAACTGCTATGAGATGCTTAGGGAGCCAATTTAGAACGGTAGTAAATTACAAATCCTTTTGCCAAAAATATAAACACAGATAGTACTGTAATATCCCACTACAACTTTCTAACTTAATGGCTATTAGCACTACTAACCGTACGTGGTAAAGTGTTATGACTGTTTAACAGCGGTTTCGTTCCATTTTCTATTACTACAGTGATCCTCGATTTATGATTATAATAAGGACCAGAACATTTATCGCTAAGTGGTATAGTCGTTAAGTGAGGCATCAAGTGACTGCACCCAATTTTATGGTCTTTTTTTTACTGCAGTCATTAGCCAAGACATCATGTGATTCTGATTTGCAACTTTTCCTGTTGGCTTCCCCATTGACTTTGCTTGTCGGAAGCAGGCTGGGAAGACCACAGATGGTAATGTGATCAGATGGACACTGTGATGGTCCTAAATGTGAGGACTAGTCATAACTCACTTTTTCAGCACTGTTGTAACTTCAAATGGTCACTAAAGTCAAAGGCTACCTGTATCCTGTTCTGAATTGTGCACCTGAACTCTGCAATATTTCCATTATGAAACTACTCTGATTCATTGAAGAATTAAAACAATGGATTTCACTGGGATCAAAGCATTTCTAATTGTAATCTTACTGTGCTTTTTTCACACCACTTATCTTTAAAAAAAATGTGTTATGGAGGAAATGCTAGAATGTCTGCACGCAATCTTCTCATTGACAGACCTGAAACTGATCTGTTTCAAGGCACCCGTTTTCTAACTATAACAGCTGTTCTTCTGGTCACTCTCTTCTACAACTTAAAAAAAATTATATGCTGTAGTTTTTCATGATTTGACTGTACACATAACACTAAGGTATGGTTTGTAATAAAAGCCAGTGTAGTGTAGTGGTTAAGATACTAGGCTCAAAACTGGGACACTGTTCTAGTCCTGCCTTAAGCATGAAAGCCAGCTGGGTGACTTTGGGCCAATTACCAGGAGATGTTGAGTTCTAGTCCCACCTTAAGGCATGAAAACTGGCTGGGTGACTTTGGGCCAATCACCAGGAGATTGTGAGTTCTGGTCCTGCCTTAGCCAGCTGCATGACTTTGGGCCAGTCATTATCTCAGCCCTAGGAAGGAGACAATGGCAAACCACTCTAGGGGCTAGTAGAAGCT
Organism: Pantherophis guttatus; assembly: GCF_059756535.1. Classification (NCBI taxonomy): domain Eukaryota; kingdom Metazoa; phylum Chordata; class Lepidosauria; order Squamata; family Colubridae; genus Pantherophis; species Pantherophis guttatus. The sequence goes on along the minus strand of NC_142071.1, from coordinate 16,061,686 downwards.
GTCAACAGTAGTCAATATTGTCTTGAAAACACTAAAAATAATTTACAATAAACTACAACTAGTTGGATTCATAGAATACTATAAATCATGATTTATTGCTTAGCGCATTGTAAGCCGCCCTGAGTCTCTGGAGAAGGGCGGCATATAAATCAAATTTTAAAAAATAAAAATAAAAATTTACAAACCACAATGATATAAACCAGTCTGGAACCATACAACGTGCTTACTACAAAGTCAAACTACATTATGGCTTAGTTCAGTGGTGAAATGTAACATTTGTTACAACCGGTTCTGTGGGCGTGGCTTGGGGGGGTAATGTGACTGGGTGGGCGTGGGCAACTTTTTTTCTTTTTTAAAGCGTTTTTTTACAACCTATTCAGGCAAATAGGTTGTAAAAAAATGCTTTTAAAATGTTTTAAACAGGCACTGACGATCACAGCTGTGGTGCGCGATCGTCAGAGCCTTTTTTTTTTACTTTTTAAAAGCATTTTTTTACAACCTATTCGGCTGAATAGGTTGTAAAAAATGCTTTTAAAAAGTTTTTAAAAGGCACTGATGATCACAGCTGTGGCGTGCAATCATCAGAGCCTTTTTTTAACCTTTTAAAAGCAGGAAGTAATGAGACCCAGGTGGGTGTGTGGAGCCTCGCGCCACCATCGCTACTGGTTCTCCTACTACAATCGCTACCGGACCGCGCGATCCGGTCCGAGCCAGTGATCTGTCCCCGTCTACACACACACACAAACACAGCCAGCCGAGGGTTAAGAAAGTACTTGGCAGGCACACAGGTTGTTATCTCAAACTTGGCAACAATATAAGCACCGTCTGCCAAGAGCTTTACTGCAACAGATAACATAAAATTACATACGCATTGCAAATAGTCCAGCAAAACAATATCCCTTCGGCAGCTTCAGATGTTGTTCAAGTGACTAGCCAGAGTTAGTTTTTGTTCGTCACGGAGTTTTACCAGCCACCACCCTCTCTTATATAGTCTCTGGGGTGTGGTCCAGTGACTCAGTTCTAATCCCTAGCACGCCTCCTTAACTGCTGCAACCGTTTATCACGCCTTTGTTGGCGTGCATCCAGGAACAACGGCTCTCCTTCCTCGCTCTCATCCGAGACACCTGGCTCCTGGCTAATCTCCTCTCCCTCGGCCGGCACCTGAGACAGTGCCAGTGGGGAGGGGCCTGGAGAGGGAGGCCTGGCTGACTCCTCTCCCTCATGTTTGGAGCCTTCTTCCTCCGATGAGATAGGCTCAGAGGGCGGGGCCACAACAGCCAGGTGCATTTCACCCCCGGCTTAGTTTGATATTTACAGAAAGCTAGTGTTCCCATTTTAATTGTTCATCATTTCATTCATTTTTATTCTGCTTTATTGTTATAGAACTGAAAAAAAAATTGCTACTGCTTTCTTGTGACAGAACTGTTTCTGTGAACCAGTTTCTTAAAACTTTTAGTTGAGCTCGGGTTATTTCTCACACAGAAAGGGAGCAAGGTTTGTGTTGCAAATTCTATTTCTCATGCCACTGTTAGTTTCTAAAAAGAATTTGGGTTTTGTTACTTCCTTAAAGATAAATAAATTTCGGGTGCAAATGGACTTCACACATGTCTTTCAGCCTTTGCACTTCCTGCTTCCAAGGCACATGTGTCACAAGCAATGCACGTACGATGTTTCCAAAAATAAGAACTGCCTGGTCACACTTTCCCAGGAAGGAGGGAAAACATTCTTAATTATTCAGATAGTACTTTGCTCTATTTCTCACTGAAACTCTATCAAGCCATTCTCCATGCAAGAGATGGGAGTATGAAAATTCTAATTCCATCCAGGGTGTGCATCCTGCTAAGCCATGGTTTATTTAGCTCATCTTTGTTAAATAAATCACATTTTCTCTTAAAGTGTTATATGAACTCAGGAAACATTTCTGTTGCTGGATGCAGGGCCCATTTTCTGGAGATTGCTATATGTGGGGTAAATTACAAGTTCTGAAGCCCTTCCGAGGAACTTAATCTCTTAAACTTTTACTCTGAAAAGTTCAATTATCTTCTGTCCACAATCAGTGCCTTCCATTCATTGGCCAAGAACATCCAGAAAGACAGACCAAGGCAAACATCTGCAAGTTTGGGAAGGGAAAAGTAGAAGAGCAAAACTAGTAAACCCCAGGGATTGACAGTTGGCCATCACCAGAACAAATGCTTTATTTAATAAAAGTGAAGCTCAGGTGAGCAGGAGAAATCCTGCCATTGGCCTCCCTAATAGTTTCAACCCTCCAACCTCCTTCAATATTTTTGTAAGTTCACCAATGGAGTCTGTAACAAAAGCACAAGTATAAGAATATCTTGGGAGAGTAATTAAAAAAATCTTAGATTGTGCAAAAATGAACAGATTAATTTTGATGATTGAAGAGAGAGAGGATATGGATTATTATAAGATATGGGGAAATTTTATGATTGGTTAAAAAAGAGATATAGATAAAGATTGTGATAATTAAATAAGGAGAATGTTATATTAAATGTATTGTAATTTGGGGAAAATATCGCAACAGAAAAATGGAAACTATCAAGGAGAAATGAAGGTAGGAGGAGTAATAAAAAGAAGAAGTCACGGAAGAAACACTGAGATGACACACGGAAGGATTGATGTATTATGTGTTTGTTTTTAAAAATAAAAAAAATACTTTTATAAAAAAAAGAATATCTTGGAGCTAGTGACTGGGGAGGGGAAGGAGGGGACAGGAGAGGAAGGGACAGGAAGGGAAGGGAAGGGACAGGAAAGGAGAGGTCATTAGAGGGAATCTGTATTTTCTTCTGTGTAAAGTAATAACGTGTGTATCTGTACGTGCACTTCCCTCCAGGGATTAATCATGGGCTGGGTATACAGGTGCCTCTGTATATGAAAGGGAAGAGGGAAGGTCTAATCAGGGTATGTGCCTATGCATTGTGTGCATGTCTGTATATTTCTACCCTTCTCTCACATTGTATTTGAATGTGTCTATGCATTGGGAATAGATTGCCTGTTCTCCATTCTGGATCGTGAAACCAGGAAGAAGGAGGAACGAACAGTTTATATATTTAACTGCTTTTTCCATGGAGATTCACTATCATTTTTTTTAACTTTGCACATCCCAAGTCTGATCTAGTTAATTTTCAAACTAAAATTTATTTTACCAGTTTCTTCTCCACAATTTACTCTTGGGGAGGGGGGGAGAGTTATCATGCTGATGGACAAACAGATCCCCTTTACATAATTTATCCCCAAATAGAAAGAATAGGGTAGGAAAACATTTAAAAAGAGCTCAATTTTGTTTAATATAGCATCTTCTTTTTCCTGTTGTTGTTCCCCAGCTAGCAGAAACTTAAAAAATAAAAACAAAACAAAACAAAAATTGGATTTGCTATTGACAGACGATGGAAATTGCATGTAAAAACTGCTGAACCTTGACTGCTATTGTCCCAGATGTAGGGACATGAGACCAGATATGAGAAAAATGATATATATATTTGACAACTTCTGAGCAGACATCAGATCTGAAAAACAGATACTGCTTGGAAGAACAGTGAGTTAAAAACACATCTAATTCAATGCAACCGAAAGAGGATGCTCCTCAAAATTGTGGCTGAAGGAGGGAGGGAAGAGAAAATGAAGAAGAAAGAGAGTTTTCGAATCTGAACTTCCAGTAATTTGTTATTTTTGATGGCCACAGCAAGACGATCAAAAGAATTATATGCCATTTGCAGGACACAATAATCAAGGATTGATAAATCTTACAGGGATCACAAATTGCACAAAAGACCCTTCCAGCTTTATCCCTTTTGGGCATTGCACCATTCACAAAAGTATAAAATGGGAGATACTGAATTTATAGTTTGGTGCAACCAAAGTCATGGTTGACTTTATGGTTATAATTCAGTGTTTTTCAACCTTGGCAACTTTAAGAGATGTGGACTTCTAACTACCAGAATCTGGTCAGGGAATTCTGAGAGTTGAAGTTCATATATCTGAAAGTTGTCAAGCTTGAAAGACAGTGTTATGATTGCTTAAGGGGGCAGGAACACCCTCTTGGGATGTATAAAACAGGGAGATCCAGACAATGAATGGGGGAGGTTGGATTGTGAGGACAGTTCTCTGTGAGGACAGTTGTCTGTGAGAACCCCCGAAATATTCAAGGTCATTTCCCTGAGAGAAGAATGCCAACATGTAGAGATATTTTCAAAATATCTCTTTTAAAAGTTCATTGGACAATGAGAGACAAGCAATGGGAAGGGACTAAGGGAAGAAAGTTAATTGGGAAAATTTGGCATGCAAACCCATAGTTCTGGCTTTGCACTATTGTAATTCAGTTGACTTCTAGTAAACTATACCTTTCTCAACAAATGGAGTTAAGGATCGTTTTTGCTTAGAAAACCAAGTTGAGGCAGGTCTGAAAGCCAGGGTGATTGCCAGTTTTAAGAGAAAATTCCAAGGTTCTTTAGGAGGTAAGAAATTCCAAGCACCCGCCAGCCATGCCACTGGTCTGGCTCTTGCTAACAAGATAAGCAGCATCATCTGCTGCTAGTTCTTGATGCTCCTTGCTGGGGCTGCCTATTAATCAGGGACATCTGCAAGCTGACAAGCTGTCTCCGCTGATGCTCAGGGATCTCCCCTCAAAATGACACGTCAGGAGCATCACCACAGCAACCAACTGCTTTCAAACACAATGTTCAGCAAAGCAGTTGTTGTGTTCAAAGGCTGAGGGAGGATATCCTGCTGGTGTGCAGTTGCCATGTTTTCAAGGCAGCGTTCCTTTCTTCCAGGGTTGGAATCAGCGAGGAATCACTCCCTTTTCACAAAAGCTAAAGGAAAAATGATATTTTTCTTGGAAGTTGAAAACTGAGTTAGAAATCCCTAGAAGATGAATATTTTCTTCCTTTTTGGGTACGGGACCAGGGATGAGTTCAGCACAGTCTCAGTTCCCCTACTTTTGTAAGCCATCCTGGCTTGAACCTTCAAGCAGAACTATAACTAAATGATGGTTTCATCCAAGTTGACTTCCCAGTGGAAGAGACAGGCTGAGCAGAAAATAATTGGGACCTTTGTTAAGAGCCAGGCAGCCTTTAAAAAGCATGGTTGTAAATCCTCGATTTACAACCATTCATTGTGGACTTCAATTCCCATGCTAGTTGGGGAATTCTGGGAGTTGAAGTCCACAGGTGTTAAAGTTGCCAAGGTTGGACACTCCTGATTTAGATTTAGTCAATGCAAAATGAAATGGCATGGAACAGATTTTGTCCACCATAAAATGCTTCCACTGTTCCTCAAACTAGGCTAGGAAGACCTTTCAGCTCAAAACCATAACTGGTTCCATAAAGGGGCACCACAGTTCACTTGAAATAATTCACCTGACACAGCAAGAGTGGGAAGGTCCATAGCAAAGTCAAGGGTGGAGCACATTGTCCACCCAAGATCCAGGATTAAATTACCATTTCTCTAATCAGGATCTCAGAAAGGTCTCTCTAGAACCCTGAATAGCTGCAACTATTCATGCAAACAATAGTGAGGTAGAGAGATGAAAGTTTATCATGGTTTCTTTGGTTTTGGCTAAGCACAGGGTGTGAAACTGGCTGTTTTGGTCCATTCAAAAAACCACAACTTGTAGGACTTCCGGTTGGCACCGCAGGAATCGTGGACGGTCTCTCCGGACCGCCAGCCCCGCGATTTCGTAAAAGCCGCTTTGTCAGCGTCAAGCAACTGTCTAGCGGCTTGAAAACCTCTCCATCGGGAGAAGAAGGAGAGGAGAGCCGGTGGGTGTGAGTAGAGCTCCCCGAAAGCTCTCTGGAATAATTCCAGAGGCTTGGAGGGTGAGAGCTCCCCAGTCAGCCCACTAAAAAACTCCGGATCCGGGACGACTCTGTTTTAAACAGAGCCAGACGTCGCGACCAATCCTGCAGGCAGAAGTGAGTTTGATTGAATACAAGCGCAGGCAGAGTGGAAACAGGAGAACAAGCTTTACAAGTAACAGTGCTTAACTCCGGATTTACATTGTTTCTAACTGAATCTCTTTGAGTTGGAGGCTGAAGATGGCGCCTTTGTTATGGGTGTGAAAGTGAAAGTTAGAAACGAAAGTGTTTACTTTGCACTTTGAGAGTGGATTAAAGCTGCTGGGAATTGAGAGTTTGTGGAGAAAAGACTATTTTGCTTGATAAATTATAGACTATAGAATTTTCAAACTTTTGAAAATTGTGCAAGGGATTTTGTGGCTGTGAAAGGAAAAAAGACTTTAAAAAAAAGATGGCTTCTAAACAAGTTAAGCCAGGAGCTTCTAGAAGTGAAGGAGGTTCTCCAGTAGTGTCAGTAGTGACACAGAAAGCACAACTTCTGGCTGATTCACAGAGTCAGGAGGCTTCTTTTAATGAACTCAAAGAATTTATAAAAGAAGCCATGAATAATCAAGCTGCAGCTATGAATAACCTAACAGTAATTGTGGAAGGGAAATTAAAGAAATTTGAGGAGGATATAAAGTCAATTAAAGAAGTTGTTGAAGAAAAGCATGATGAAATAAGAGATGATATTGTTTTAGCAGTCTCAGGATTGGCAAAACTTATTATTCAGGTGGATGAGAGAGTGGAAGAAATCAATGAAGCCAATCTGAACTTGGAAAACAAAGTAGGAGACATTATGACTAAAACAGAGAAGGTGGATGAGCTTTTTATGGAAAGGGGTAAACTGCAATTGAAACCCTTAAATGTATTAAAAGAAGAAGGGATAATTTACACTTGGTTTCAGTATGGTCAGCTTCAAGCTAGATGGAGAGAAGACCAAAAAATTGGTGTTATGCAAAATGAGGAAAACTTGGTAAAACAGATTAGAGATCAAAGTCAAATGCATATTAAAAGGTTGTATAATGCATTATTGGAAATAGATTCAGAAACGGAATTGGTTAAGGGCTGTATGATAAAATGGGCACAAAACTTTCATGAACCAGTGATGATAGAAACATGGGAAAAGATTTGGGTTAGAAATGTTAAATTTACGCAAGCACAAAACTTAAGAGAAAATTTTTATAAAATGTTTTATAGATGGCATTTAGATCCTAAAAAATTATCATGTATGTATCCAAACTTGCAAGCTAAATGTTGGAGATGTGAATGTGATAATGCAACTTATTATCATATATGGTGGACTTGTAAGAAAATTAAGGCATTTTGGATAAAAATTTGGTGGGTGATGCAGAACATTTTGAAAAAAAGGTTAAAATTTACTCCTCAATTGTTTTTATTGGGCATAACGATGGATTGTACAGCATTAGAGACTAAACTGATTTTGAACTTAATATCAGCAGCAAGGCTGTTGGTAGCGCAATATTGGAAGAAGGACTCTTTGCCTACTAGTGAAGAGTGGACACTGAAAGTAACGAACTTAGCAGAAATGGAGAAAATCTCAGCGTATTTGAAGGACTATACACAAGAAAGATACGTATCAGAATGGAGAAGATGGATTGATTATATTCAAAATAACTACCAGACAAGAAAATATCGAATAGTTTACGAATGAATGTTAAGTTTTAGAAGTATTACGTTATTTATAGTGGAGTTAAGGTTTCAGGGGGGGATTTTGTAGTCTAAGGATAGATAAGTTAATTTAGCTTATGATTGTTAACTGAAATACCCTGTATTTTGCTCTGGGAAGTCTTGTGGGGGAGGGTGGGATGCGGGGAAGGGAAGTGGAAGGGGTGGGGGGGAGGGAAAAAGGGTGGGGGGAATATTGGGGGAAAATTCTTTTTTTTTGTAAAACTTTTCAATAATAAAAAAAAAAGAAACCACAACTTGTACAATGTAAGGCCGTTTCTTAACAGAAATACTTTTTAATGTTCATACAAATAAAGTATATGAACATTGCATCATTATCATATTTTTCTTCAACTTCATCATCACCTTCATCCAAAGTTCATCCTACCACTTTTCAAACTGGGGTATATTTTAAATCTCTTAAAGTTTGTTGTTTCTTTTCACAATGTATCCATTGCCATTTCCTATACAGGTAGTCTTCAACTTATGACCGCAATTGGAACCAAAATTGCTAAGCAAAGCGGTTATTTACTGAGTTGTACCCAATTCTATGACTTTTGCTATAGTTGTTAAGCGAATCACATAGTCGTTAAGCAAATCAAACCTCCACCACTGGCTTTTTCTAAAACTGGCTGGGAAGCTCACAAATGGCAATCATATGACCCTCCAATACCCAAACCCTTGTAAACATATGTTGGTTGCCAAGGATCCAAATTTTGATCATGTGACCATGAGGACGCTGCAACCATTGTTAAGCAGGAAGACCAGTTTTCAGTCACTTTCTTCAGTAGCTGCTGTAAGTTTGATTGTTAAATGACTGGTTGTAAGTTGAGAACTATTTGCGAAACCAAGAAGTTTGATCAATAAAAGATCCATGGGGAAGAAACCAAATGGAAAAGAAAAAGAACAAGATTATTATCTTTCATGGACATTTAGCAACAAAATATTGTTTTTAATCAGCGAAGGACAATCTTTGGAAGAACAAATGATGGCTGCATGTAACAAACGGAACAGGTTGCGGAGAAACAAATAACAGCACTTGGGGAAATGCTTCAGGAGCGACCGTTGGTTCACGACATGACGTAAGCATGTCCCTATTTTAATCTACAAAATGGGAGAGGACAAGCTCAGGACATCTACTGCAAACAGCAAGGAGAGAGGGATTTGAGACCAGAAAGGGGGTCGGTCATTTTAAAAAGACAGAAGGAGGCAAAGATAGGAGAGTCTTGTTTAGTTCAAAACACGTGAAGTTTGGAATAATCAGCAGAAATGGGAAAAGGTCAGAAAAGTAGGCTAAAGGAAGAAGTGTTTCTCAGAACAGTGCTGTCAGCAACAGGATTACACCCAAATGCATATCTCCAGAAGAACTGGAACTAGAACTGGAACAAAAAAGGAAAGGAGGGAGGGAGAGGAGGCGGCTGATGACAAGGAGGGATCCTGGGCTCTTGGAGACAAGAGCAATAAACTGGGAAACAGGCCTTCAAATTCAGCATGTCCAAGTGACGAAAGCTTGTTCTATTAGAAAGAACATATCGGGAGTGTGGACATCATACAGGATGGAGCAGCTTGGTTCAGTTCTGTTCTCTGAAAATACTTCAACAAACCCTTAGCTATGCAAGCCAATCTAGCAGCTCCTCCTGAAGCAGGCTCAAAAATTTGATACTAGAAAGTGAAGTTCCCATCTTGCATTAGGCATCGAGGGGATTCCATTGTATATCTATCATGGAAAGAAGGGCACCTCGGAGGACACGAGCTCTGTCTTTCAGTATCTTCAAGATAACTTGGGTGTCCTCCTGGATTCACGGCTGTGGCTCTTCTAAAAGAAGAGCATTTGATGGCTGTAGTCGGGAGGACTTTTTATCAGGTTCGCCTGATTCGCCAGTTGCATCCCTTTCTGGATCGGGACTCCTTATGCACGGTCATTCATGCCCTCGTCACTTCCCGCCTGGACTACTGTAATGCTCTCTACATGGGGCTCCCTTTGAGGAGCACCCAGAGGCTCCAGCTGGTGCAGAGTGCAGCCGCGTGGGTGGTTATGGGAGCGACGTGGCGTTCCCATGTAGCACCTCTCCTGCGCGAGCTGCACTGGCTCCCGGTGGTCTTCCGGGTGCGCTTCAAGGTTTTGGTTACCACCTTTAGAGCGCTCCATGGCTTAGGACCCGGGTACTTACAGGACCGCCTGCTGCCACCAGTAGCCTCACCGGCCAGTACGCTCTCATAGAGAGGGGCTCCTCAGGGAGCGTCGGCCAAACAGTGTCGACTGGCGGCCCCCAGGGGAAGAGCCTTCTCTGTGGGGGCACCTGCTATCTGGAATGAGCTCCCCCCGGAGATACGGAGGATCCCGGATTTACGCATCTTCTGCCGCGCCCTCAAGACCTTTTTATTCTAACAGGCTGGCCTGGCCTAACCTCCCTTTTTAATTTTTAATTGTAAATTTTAAATTTGTCTAAAATTTTAGGGGTGTTTTAATCTGTTCTGGGCCAAATTTATTTAATTAGGTTTATATTGTTTTTAAATTTTGTAATTCTGTGTGTTTTATCTCTTGGCTGTTCACCGTCCTGAGTCCCTCAGGAGTAGGGCGGTATATAAATCTAATAATAATAATAATAATAATAATAATAATAATAATAATAATAATAATAATAATAAAAAATAACCATTTCAATGAAGGGATTTAGTATGAAGAATTTGGCGGCATGACAGAAAATGAACATTGGAGCTTACCTGAATGTTCGATCTATGTGCGCTGCAGGAGAGTCCAAGCAATGGGTTCAAGTTTAGCCTGGTTGGCCAGAGACTGAGTTGAATTTGCCTAGCCACGCCTCTTTCTCCCATGAGCCTTCAGTGTTTCGACGAAGAGGTCTGTAGAAGACGTAGCAAGATGATAGAAGAATGTCCACTATAAGTAAGTGTTGGATGCTGGACCGCTACAGTAGGGCGGGGTTGGACTCTCCAGCAGAGCACATAGATCGAACATTCAGGTAAGCTCCAATGTTCAACCTCCTGTGCGCTGCTTGGAGAGTCCAAGCAATGGGATATACCCAAGCTAAGTATCCCTAGGGCGGGAGTCCGAGCGGTCCAGGTGTCGTTCTCCTGGTAGAACTTGTTGCAGGACTCTTCTGCCAAACGAAGCCTCGGCTGAGGCAAAAAGGTCCAACTTGTAATTTTTTTTTTAAATTTGATTTATATGCCGCCCTTCTCCGGAGACTCAGGGCGGCTTACAATGCGTTAAGCAATTTCTGATAAAGGTAGTGGGAGAAGCCCAAGTTGCAGCCCTGCAGATCTCCAATATGGAAGCCTGAGTAGCCCAGGCTGCTGTGGTGGCAGCGCTACGAGTTGAATGTGCAGTGATGTTTCTAGGCACTGGAGTAGATTGGTGTTCGTAATCCATTGCGATGCAAGCTTTGATCCATCTCGCAATTGTAGATGGGGTAACTTTCTTCCCCATGGCAGTAGGCTGGAATGATACAAATAGTGATTCAGACTGCCTGAATGATGTGGTCCTGTCAATATATTTGCGGAGTGCCCTACGAACGTCGAGCGTCTGCCAACGTCGTTCTCTAGGATGTGCTGGGTCAGGGCAAAAGTTAGGTAAAACCACCTCCTGTGCCCTGTAAAACCAAGATTTGACTTTTGGTACGAAAGTCGGTTCCAACCTGAGGACCACCCTGTCGGAGTAAAAGATGCATAGATCTCTACGTACCGACAGTGCCGCCAGTTCGGAGATCCTTCTCACAGATGTGATTGCTATCAAGAAGGCGACCTTGAAGGTAAGTATTCTGAGGCTGGTGGATCCTAAGGGTTCGAACGGAGCAGACGTAAGTGCTTGCAGAACAAGAGGCAAGTCCCAGGAAGGATACCTATGGACTGGAGGAGGCCGTAAGTTAGCAACTCCCCGAAGAAAACTCCTCACCTTGGGGTGTTGAGAGAGAGAGATAGGACCCTCTCCCTGTAGAATAGTCGCTAAGGCGGCCACCTGTCTGCGGAGCGTGTTGGCAGTAAGTCCCCGTTTGAATCCTGAGTGTAGGAAATTCAAGACGTCCGGAAGAGAAGCTGCCCTGGGAGGAATGTGCGATTTTTGGCACCAGCTAGAGAAGGTTGACCAAGTGGCGTCGTAAATCCTGGTGGTAGACGGACGACGAGACGCCTGGATGATGGAAACAACCTCACTTGAGAATCTGGAGTCCCTCAGTATTTCCCGCTCAATCGCCAGACGGCCAGTTGGAGCCACTGGGGCTCGGGATGTTGAACTGCTCCCTGGCTTAGGACAATCCTGTCTGGCGGAATCCTCCACGGGCGGGACACTGACAGTGATACCAGGTCCACAAACCAAACCCTTCTGGGCCAGTGCGGAGCCACCAACAGAATTTCTGCCTGCTCGTCCAGAAGCTTCCGGATGACCCTTGGTAGTAGAGGTGTCGGAGGAAATGCATATAGAAGGCCTCGAGGCCAGGGCGCCCGAAGGGCGTCTGTCACTTCTGCCCCTGGCGTCGGAAATCTGGAAAAGAACCGTGGTAGGTGAGTGTTCTTTGGTGTTGCAAACAGATCCACGCATGGTTGGCTGAACCTGGTCATCAGTTGGTGAAACAGGTCTGGATGGAGACGCCATTTGGAGTGGTCGATGGTTGTTCGACTGTTCGACCAGTCCGCCTGTTCGTTGTGTGCGCCTGAAATATGTTCCGCTTGGAGGGATAGCAGGTGTGATTCCGTCCAGAAGCCGAGGCTCTCTGCTTCGGATATCAGGTCCTTGGACCGAGTGCCTCCCTGCCTGTTCACGTGTGCCTTGGCGGTCACAATGTCGGTTAACAGCAACACGTGATGGTTGGTTAGCGAGAGGTAGAAATGACGGAGAGCTAGGTGGGCAGCTCTGAGTTCCAACCAATTTATGTTGTGTAACAGATCCTGCGGAGACCATCTGCCCTGTGCCATCTGGGAACCCAGGTGAGCCCCCCAGCCGAATAGACTGGCATCTGAAGTTAGTGTTAGACGTGGCGGTTCCTTGAAGAGACAGCCTTTCTCTAGGGAAGGTGACATCCACCAGTTCAGGGAGTGGAGAACTTTTGGAGGCATTCTGACTCTTGTTGTGGAGTGACTGATGCCTGCTCGTTGGCTCGGTAGGAGGAACCATTGTAAGGTTCGGGAATGTAACCTCGCCCAAGGAACGATTGCCAGACATGAAACCATTTTCCCTAGTAACTGGGACAATACTGCGAGGGAGACAGACCTGGCTGACCTGACCCGATGTATCAAGGCCCGTATGCTGACTAGACGTTCTGGTGATAGAAAAACCTGGCAACTGACTGTGTCTATCCGGGCACCTAAATGATGGATAGAATGGGATGGAATTAACTGGCTCTTTTCTAAATTTATTGAAAACCCATGAAGTTGCAGAGCCTGAATAGTCTCTGACAAATCCTGTCTCGCCTGCCTGATGGATGAAGATTGAATCAAAATGTCATCTAGGTAACATTGAAGCCTGATTGGGCGAGCCCGCAGATGGGCTGCAACCACGTCCAGGAGCTTTGTGAACGTCCTGGGGGCAGAGGACAGGCTGAATGGAAGGGCCCTGTATTGGAAGTGTTGCCCTGCATAACAGAATCTGAGATATTTCCTGTGTGAAATCCGAATTGGTATGTGCAGGTAGGCTTCCTTTAGATCTATGGATGTAAGCAGATCCCCCTGTCTGATGCAATTTAGAATAGAGGTTAAGGATTGCATGTTGAATCTCTTGTATTTGATGTGTTTGTTGAGTCTTTTTAGATCTAGTATTTCCCTGCAACCCCCCGATTTCTTGAGAACCAGAAAGAGGATCGAGTAGAAACCGAGACCCTTCTGCGAGACAGGCACCGGTTCTATTGCCTGGATGGAGAGTAGATGAAGGATCTCGGCTTCCATTAGAGACCTCCTGGTGGCATCCCTGGGAAGAGTGCGAGAGATGAATCTCCTTGGAGGAAGGGATGAAAACTCCAATGTGAGACCGAGCCGGACGGTTTGCAGAGCCCAGGTGTCGGTTGTGATGAGCTCCCATTGGGCTGAGAACCTCAAGAGGCGGCCTCCAATGGGAACGTGTGACTGGGAGTCATTTGGACCTGCGGTAAAGTCTACCGCCGGCCCCTCGAAAGGGTCTCCTAGACTGGGGTTGTCTAGACCTGTCCCTGAACTGAGCCCTATCCTGGGATCGGTCTGAAGTTGGAGGGTAAGTCCTCTGATAGGTTGGGGCGGAGTAACCGCCCTCCGCCCCACGAAAGGACTGCCTGCGATAATATGGAGAGTATCTCCTGTCTGTCCTCGTGTATGACAGGGGAAGTACCTTCCTTTTATCCTTGGTCTCTACCAAAATGGGATCTGAAACATCACCAAAAAGATTATTGCCCTGAAAAGGAGCAGACTCCAATTTCCATTTGGATTTCATATCGGCTTGCCAATGGCGAAGCCATAATAATCGTCTGGAAGTCATATTAGAGGCCAGGGCCCTGGAAGCGAACTTAGCCGCATTAAGGGTTGCATCAGCAGAGTATTCTGCTGCAGCAATTAACTTGTTGATGTCCTGGTGTAACCTGACATCTCCCTGGGGAGCTCTTGCCTGCATTTGGCGCAGCCACAGGAGGGAGGTTCTATTAAAGAAGGAAGCTGCCGTGGCTGATCTGATCGCCCAGGCAGCTGCTTGATGTGTCTTACAAACTGACATCTCAGCTTTCCTATCCTCGGTCTTCAGCCCTTCTGCAGAGTCTGAGGGGAGAATATTGGAAGATGCTAGATTGGCAAAGGGAGTATCTATTGTAGGCAACTTAAGCAAGTCCTCTACCTCCTGTTCTACAGTGTACATCTTTTTGTCTAATCCGCTGGGATTAGACAAGGACCCAGGTTGAAGCCATTGCTTCTTAATAATGTCTATGAATAATCTGGGAGAAGGAACAGAGTCCTGGGTAGTGACCGGTTCTGTAAATAATTGAGCATGGAGATCCTGCTCAGCTGAGCGGTCAGATGCCCCAGCCACAACCCCTAGATTGGCCATGGTTTTGGCCTTGTATAACAAGGACTTGAACATGCTAGGGTTGAAAAGGCTAGTGAAGGCTGGTTTGTCTGGAGATCTGCCTTCATCTTCAGAAAGATCATGATCTGCGAATTCTTCCTCCTCCTCAGCATAAGACCATTCACTGCCCTGAGAATCATGAGGTGAGTGAGGGGCCCGGGAATAAACCTTATTCTGGTGGGCCTGTGTACATTGGGAGTGGTACCAGCTGAGTCAGGAGCAGGAAAGCCTGTTCTAAGCAGGGCAGAGTCAATGCCCTGGGCAATGGTCTGAGCTAACATCTGGCAGAGTTCCTGGGAAAGGACAGGGGCCTGGCTTACCTCAGGGCGGAGCCTCGCCGCTGTAGGGGTGAAAGTAGCTGAGGGAGCTGACCTCCTAGGTACTGAAATGACTCCCTGATCAGATGAATCCTGTTCTGATATGGGAATAACCTCCACAGCACTCTCAATTAATTCAGTTGGAGGATCTGTGGTAATAATATCTGGAGACCAATTCAATCTATCTTCGTTTGAAGCAGAAGGAGGTGTATCCTGAATTGGAGGGATATTAGGCTCTGGGTGAACAATGACAAGGCCTAGGCCTGGAGGCTTCTGCCTGCTTTTTTGCCTTTGCAAATTGTTTCTCTAAGGCTTTTTGCCTTCTTTCTGCATCCTTATCAACAGCTGTGGAAGAAGGGGCCTTGGATCTGGTGGAAGGCCCAGGCTGAGCCCCAATTGCCTTACTGTGATCTGAAGACTTAGCTCTCTTAGAAGCAGAGGAATGGGATGCAGTACTTTTGGAGTGAGAGGAGCTGCGATCCGCCATCTTGGAATGACAAGCAAAAAAAGGCAATTCAATCAGAGGATCTTACTAGGACAATGATTATAATAATGATATTATTCCTCACTCTTGTAGTTGTAAATATGGTGCCAATTTTCCACTGCTGTTAGGTATTAAGCGTGAGACTGATCAATGACCAGCTCTAATAACGCTATGAGAGAAAGGCAGCAGTAATCAATGGTGCGGGAGAGACACAACAATCCCCAAACCATAAAGGCAATAGCAGTAAATCAGCCAGCAATGCTAGGCCCGATCGCCAAAACTCACATGGCTCCTTGCTGTGTTTCCGATAAACCAGGACTGCTAATTAAGATCCCTTGAAGGTTTCTGAAAAGTTTGAGGCTTTTGCTCCGTTTCTGAGCTGCTAGAAGCCAAATTTGCCTTTAAAAGCTGCTAGGAGTCAAATTTGCCTTTAAAAGGATTGCCTCCGCTGTGCTGTTAATGGCGGCAATTAGGAGAGGCCCCTGAGGCAACAGATTAGCTCCGGAGCTAATTAGTTCCACGGAGCTCCCGGCTGCAGCTGGAAAACACCTCAGGCTGTTGGTGGTAATTTTAAAGAGAAAAGGGAGCAAGAGGCTTCTTTCTGTGGCTGGCAGAGTATTTTAAATAATTTTTCTAAGACAGAGAAATTTAAAGCAAGTCTCTTTAGGCCGACTGAGTTGAAACACTGAAGACTCATGGGAGAAAGAGGCGTGGCTAGGCAAATTCAACTCAGTCTCTGGCCAACCAGGCTAAACTTGAACCCATTGCTTGGACTCTCCAAGCAGCGCACAGGAGATAGAGAGGTTCCTTTAATATGAAAGACCAGGAGAAATCAAAGCAGTCAGCAAACTGGGCATTTACATACAAAAATAAATTTACATTTACAAAAATAAATAAGCAACAGCTTGCTTACCCACAGAATTTCTGTTCCCAATCCTGGTCATAAAAGGAGGACTACATGCATACATTGCTTCTGAACATATGCACCACCATGTCTGTTAATTTGAGTAATTGAGAAGGTGCTACTTAACTCTCAGCACACCCACGGATTTTCTGCGACAAAGTTTGCCCCTGAGTGGATTTGATTTAAATCAACTTGATTTAAATCACGATTTAAATCACTAGTAAAAAGGCTTGATTTAAATCAACTCGATTTAAATCATAATTTTTAAAGAGCAACTGTCAACTCTGACCCGCAGCGGCTCCTCCTCTGACCTGCTGTTGACTCACCAACAGTCCCAATATTGCAGAATATACCTCATGCTACATAACTTTCATGCTGAATAAGCTAAATTATTAATGTATCTTAAATAGATAGCTATTTTTAGATACATTTTTACTCCCAAAGCATTTTATTAAAATAAATTGGATAAAAATAAAAAAAATCCAATTTAAGTAAAAAAAATCCAATTTAGATTTTTAAAAAATCATTTTTTTTATTTTTTAAAAAAAGAATCATCGATTTTTATCCACCCTGGTTTGCTCTGGGGGTAGGATTATTCTAGACTAGAAGCTTACTTGGTGCAAACACCAAAAAGCACAGATGGTGAGAACCTGAAAGCTAATGGCCCAGGAATCCCCAGGACTACATACAGGCTACATCACTCGAAAGCAGCACACAAACACACACCTTGGTCTCCTGAAAAAAATCAAGCGTCAAAACCTTGCCACAAATCTTTTTATAGGAAGGGCAAAAGGATTTATATATATAAAAAGAAAGAGTTGTGCTTTCCGAAACCTTCCTGCCTCCACTCTGAAAACCACCAAATCATTTGATTTTGGGGGAGGGGGTTGCCCCTTTCTATAATGTGATCACCCTTCTTCTGATGACATCACCTCTTAGCTTCCGGGCACTTGGGAACAAGCTCTGACCCCCAGTTCTTGATAAATTGCTTCCTGATTGATGTTCTCATGCCTACAGTTCTCATGCAAAGCACGAGATTAAAAATCAAGATGTACTCCATAATGTCCAGGTTCAAATTCTGACAATTCTATATGTTGTGTTAATACAGGTAGTCCTTGACTTATGATCACAATTGAGCCCAAAATTTCTGCCACTAAGCGAGACATTCCTTAAGTGAATTTTGACCCGTTTTGCAATCTTTCTTGCCACAGTCGTTAAGTGAATCACTGCACTTGTTAAGTTAGTCAAATGGTTATTAAGTTAATCTGGCTTTCCCATTGACTTTCCTTGTCAAAAGGTCGCCAAAAAGGGATCACGTGACCCCAAGACACTGCAACCGTCATTAATATGAGTCAGTTGTCATGCATCTGAATTTTGATCACATGACCATGAGGATGCTGCCACAGTCATAAGTGTGAAAAACGGTCATTTTTTAAGTGCTGTTGTAACTTTGAACGGTCACTATACGAATTGTTGTAAATTGAGGACTACCTGAATTGTGAAGATCAGCATGCTAGCTGGGGGAATTCTGGGAATTGAAGTCCACACATCTTAAAGGTGTCAAAGTTGAAAAACACTGCTCTTGACAAATGTTAATTCAAACAAGAAACATTTTACTATTCATGTCTCACTTATCCTTCAGTCCAAAAGCTGGCTTCCTAGACAAGTCCCTCACTTAAATCCAACATCAATCTAACCACTTTATGAGGTAAGTTACAGCTTACAAAAGCTGCTGCCTTTTAATTAAATTTGTTAGTCAGAAAAAATGCTTCTTCTAACTTTTGGCCAGTACAGACTTACACAGCTCTCCTCCTACAATTTCGACAGGCACTTGTTCCCTTGTCCCATGGAATATAGATGTACAGGAGGTAGCTAATCAACAAAGAACAAAAAAAGGTTACCTAGATTCTTAGGTAAAACAGTACTAAATTCTTACTAGACTAGAGGAAAACTGATACAATCCATAAATGTACTTCAAATCATGAGCCTGTTTCGGGAGAAACAGCCCACTTTCTCATAAATAGCTACCAATGCTGGTGTTTTTGGTTAGAAGGCACAAAATACCATTTTCATCTGGATCCCTGGAACAAGTACTCACAAATTTACTCTGTCTGATAGCTGCACCAATTAATATGAATTCAATATGATTAAGCCCCTTCTGCAAACAGTCATTTTAACGAGCAAAGCCAACAGGCTCATGTCTATCAAAAACAAAAAACAAAAAACAAAAAACCCACCCCAGTCAGCTCCCAAAATTTTCAGATTTCAAGGTGCACATTAAAATTCATAACCATTAAGGGAAATAAAATGATACGAGATAGACTTTTCCACCACGGGTTACACCAATTAACTCGTCATCTTGCACTGCAGATGAGGAGGAACGGATTGTACCACCTTTGAGATATAAAAAGTACCTCCGCACTGTAAGGTGATAAGTATTCCAAGCTTGCTTGAGAGTTTTCAATCTTTTCTGTTCAAAACTGCTATACTTTTGAACACCCATCCTTCTTTTTCTAAAGCTATACCCAGATTCAGAGCTCTCCAAAATCATGCAGCTAGAAAGGGCTGAAAAATACACAGCTTACTAAGACCTATTAATCAGACTTTTATAATAAGAGAAGAAGCTGCCTAAATCTAAGGTAATAAGGATGACATTGCAATAGGAAGATGAATGCTTTGGTGAATCTTATTTCCAAGCAATGGTGGCTAGGTCTTCAATACTACCTTTGCCTCTGGAGCTAATCAGCCTTTGCAGCCTGTAAACCTTTATTTTTAAAGAATCAATGTCCTTTAAATGATATAGCACCAAAAGAAGCCAGGGGAAATTAAGATGTGGGCGAACATTCAGAGATGTGATTCTTAACACAAGAGTTCCCCAAGCATGCTTTATAAACATGCCTGCCCAGAAATTCCTACAGCTGATGGCTCCTATGTCTACATCAGGGGTGTCCAACCTTAGCAACTAAGACCAAGCTGGCTGGGGAATTCTGGGAGTTGAAGTCCACAGTTCACCCAGAGTGAACACTGGGTTCACTTAACAACAACAATTTATTATTACAGACTTAGACCAGAGACCAGAACAAATAAAAGCACTTAGTATATATACACTTACAAATTCTAGTATAAAATAATAAATAACTAAAATCTATAATAAAATCCAGTGTCAATTATACATGATCTGACTATATGATAGTTGCAATTCCTAAATTGTGTGGCCCGTTGTAGATTCAACACTAAAAGGGAAATGACTAAGCAGTACTAAGGGTTTACCACATTTGTTATATAACATCGCTATGGTGGAGAAGACACGTGTTTGCGACAACTCCGCACTGCTTCTGCGCAGAATCTAGCCACCTGCGGTAGTGTCAGAACGGCCAGGATACCTAGCAGTTATTGGCAGAATATGTTTTTTCCTTATCTCCGTATAAAAGGAACATCTAAGGAGCATGTGACCCACAGTCTCCACCTCTCCTGAGCCGCAGGGACAGAGTCTTTCCATAAATGGTATCCTTTTATACTTGCCATACAGTACAGCCGATGGAAGCACATGGCACCATGAGACTGCAAATGCTTTCTGGTGGTTTGCTGACTCCAACTGACTAAGATAGCTGGCAGGAGCAACAACACATCTAATGGCATCTGGAGCCAGAAACAGTGGAGCTTTCCCTAAGTCTGCCTGCCTCTCAATGTACTCCACCCTTTGTCGCAGGGTTTGTCTTGCTATATCATAGCCCATCTTGAATATTAAAGCTGGGGAGAAGTCTAGTTTGGCAAGGTTGGACTCGACAGTCTTGATGAAGAGAATTTCTTTTGATGGATTAAATTCACTTAACAAATGCAGCATTTGCTTAACAACCACCCACAAAAAAGGTCATAAAAATGGGTCTGGTCATGTGATGACCTGCTTTAAAACCAGCACAATTGCTCTAATTGCCATGCTCAGTTTCAGATGTAAGATGAAGACTACCTGTATGTCATTACATGGGCTCAAGCCAAACAAGCATTTGGTTTGCAGGAGCTGATCTACTCAGCAGGTGAATTGGTACATGGCAGAGAGTGGTAGTCAAAGATCTTTGCACACATGCCATTACTCAATTTTATTCCACCAAATATGATCATTGCTAACCCTCATTTGATTGATTGAATGCAGAAGAACATAGTACAATCTTATTTATAAGAAGCCAGTAAAAGAGCTCTAAATACAGAATAATAGAGATGGAAGGGACCGTCAAGGTCTTCTAGTCCAACCCCCTGTTCAAGCCATTCCAGACAAGTGGCTGTCCAGTCTCTTCTTAAAAGCCTCCAGTGATGGAGCACCCACAACTTTTGAGGGCAAGCCATTCCACTGATTAATTGTTCTCACTGTTAAGAAATCTCTCCCTAGTTCTCGGTTGCTTTTCTTCCTGATTAGTTTCCATCAGTTGCTTCTTGTCTTGCCTTCAGGTGTTTTGGAGAATAGGTAACCCCCTCTTCTTTGTCTTCTAAAAGATTTTCAGGCCTGGTCTTGTGCATGTATGCAGTGATGGGCTGCTGCCGGTTCAGACCGGTTCAGGCAAACCGTAGTTCTGACAATAAGCTGGCCCTGCTCTATCCTGCCCTATATCTCCTTCTTTCTGGCTCAGTTGATTCGCACGGCACAGCTGATTTCCGCCCCTCCGCTGTTCTACTTACTGGGGCTGCCTTAGAAGGTAAGCAGCTGAGTTTCAAATTGCTGTATTTTGAACACTGCATGCAAGTGCGCTAGGCACAAGTGGGCACAAAATATGCATGCCTGCACAAAGCGCGTGCTCACAGAACCGGTTGTTAAAGTGGTGGGGTTGCAGCCCACCACTGCATGTATGTATATGCCATGTATGACATAAGGAACCAGAAACTACAAACTGGAATTTGAGCAAACAGATTCAACAACAACAACAACAAAATTGTTAGACCAATGGGAATAAAAACCAATTTACATGATTTTGTTTTCACAAATGAGAGAGCAAGAGTATTTGTTTCTTTATAAACAATTGGAATCCTGGAAAGAATGCCACATCTAAAAGAAAGCAAAATTGAGTCATGTGCTTTAAAATACATTTGTGGAATTAAAGGAGTGATGATAGCCCAGCTAGCAGGATAATAAATCAGAGCCTTAAAAAGCCCCAGAGAAATATAATGCCTATCCTCAAAGTTATGTTCTTACGATATCAGGAAGATTCTAGTTTTAGCTGTAGATAATTTTTAGAGCATCAGATATTTCAGCCTCTAATTCTCCATAAAAAGTTTCTCTGCTTTCAGTTCATTTATACAGCTGACCTCCTCCTCTGAAACTGGTCTGCAGCAGTCTGGATCCTGGTTGTTGCTTATCTAGTCTAGCAAGATGTAGAACATCTAAAATAACAACAGCAACACAAACCTCCTGCAAGAATTAACACTTCTTCTAACAGTTTCCTCCATCACATGTACTTACATTCAGGTTACAGGGCTCAGTTCAGCTGGAACTTAAGACAGGAACTTGGATATAGGTGAAGTTACACTCTTCCCCTTCCAGAGGCATTCTATACTTTAGAATAGCACTTTTCAACCTTGGCAATTTTAAGATGTATGGACCTCAACTCATTATCCCAAACTGCCCACTGGACTCATTCAAGTATTGATTTAATGATTTAGCAGAAAACATTTTTTTTTTTAACCGACAACTGCTAAAAATAATGATAACACAGCAGTTAAGTGGAAATGACCTGCCAATTATAAGGGGAAAGTAAGGTTTCATAAAAAATGGATTCAAGGATTTCTCTTTCAACCATGTTCAAGATAGACAACGGCCACTTTCTATAGGTTGTGATATTTTTGGAAGCATGAAAAAAACCCCAAGAATCTTTATTATAACATCCTTATTTGGGTTTTTAAGGGGATTTCAAGCCGGCACCTTCTTAATCTCATCTTCTATCCGTAACCTCAGCAACCATACACATTTTTTTTTCTGAAGTCTATCCAACTTCCTTAATACTTGTGTATGATTCTCACTGCATTGTTGCATGTTCAGACAGTGACTGGCTTCATTAAAGAAACCTATGATCTTGTTCCTGCATATCCTTCTTGCAAAGCCTTTATGATACATCTGTTTCTACTTCCTAGCCACTCAGAACCACACACAAAGTCCTGAGCAAAACTAGAATTTTCTGAAAGTAAAAGTAAAAACTTCCTCAAGTCAAGCTCAACTGTTGATAACTACCTGGGTATCTGCATCAAATCATCTTCCGTTGCATTTTGCAGGAATGCTTTTTCAACTTCCAAGTCTACAGATAGTTCTCGACTTACAACCACAATTGAGACCAGAATTTTCATTGCGAAGCAAGGCGGTGGGTGGTTAAATGAGTCACACCTAATTTTACAACTTTTTTGCTATGGTTGTTAAGCAAATCCGGTTTCCCCGTTAACTTTGCTTGATGGAAGCTGGCTGGGAAAGTTGCAAGTGATGATCATATAATCTGGGGGCACTGTAATTATCATTGCCAAGCGCCTGAATTTTGATCACAGGAATGTGGGGATGTTGCCACAGCCATAAGCGTTGAGGACCAGTCATATGTCTCCTTTTTTTAGTGCTGATGTTACTTCAAATGCTCACTAAACAAATGGTTTTAAGTCAAGGATTACCTGTAGTTACAGTATATACCATGGATTCTCTTGTACAGGTAGTCCTCAACTTACGACCTCAATTGAGCCCAATTCTGTTGCTAAGCAAGACACTTAAGTTTTAGTTTAGTTTAGTTTTATTAAATTTGTATACTGCCCTACTCCCGAAGGACTCAGGGCGGTGAACAGGCACAAGATAAAATACAGAAATACAAAAATTAAAACAATTTAAAACCAAATTAAATAATATTGGCCCACGACAATTAAAATCCCAATAAATTTAAAACCAATTAAAATTTCAATTTAAAATTTTATTTTATTTTTTTAATATAAACTTTATTGTTTAAAAGAAAGAACATTTAAAAAAAAACACGTACAAGTTTCTCACAATTGAGAGACAAATTTACATATACAGTACATAAACGTCACCTATTAACTAATTTCCATTATTCTATATAAATATATATATTAGATGTACATATATATAAACGTACAATAAAAAGGGGAGAAAAATTAGGCCAGGTCAGCTTGCTGGAATAAGAGGGTCTTAAAAGCACGGCGTAAGGTGAAAATGGAGCTCGCGTGAGGCCCCTCCGAGCTCTGTTTTTGTTGGCAGAGGCTGCAGGAGGCCATCACGGTTGAAAATGAGTGACGTCAAGCTGACACGGGTGACGTTCAGCTGGCCATGCCTACCCCGGCCGCACCAGCCCAGGGGCCCTGACGTCGAACAATACCCTGATGTGGCCCTCAATGAAATCGAGTTTGACACCCCTGCTCTAAACTAAAATTACACATATTCATGAAGGGTAGCTCTGTCAACATCCACTAGTTACATTACCTCGTACTCATGTTTTGCGAGGAATCACCACAGAGCTACAAGGCTATTGCTGAGCACATTGTAGGCTGCCCTGAGTCTTTGGAGAAGGGCGGCATATAAATCAAATTTTAAAAAAATTAAAAAAATTAAATTAAAATTAAAAAATTAAAATTAAAAAAAAAAGAGCAAGAGGAGAACTGTGTGGTGTTTTGATTCAGCGAAAAGCTCTGGTTATGATCATATGGCCAGCTGTTCGAACTGGGGGCTGCAAAGCCAGAAACTATATCCGGTGAAGTGGGCTGGATTTCATAGGATAAGTAAGTGCACTCCACCATTTCACTCTGTGGAAGGGAGATTTGTAACATGTTGTGCCTTAAGGTGCGCTTCACAGGGCTTACGGTATATTAGTTTGCATTTGTTTTTACTTTGTCTTCAAAACTTTATGTATGACTTTATTTATTTATTAGATGTAGTGGTGCTGGAGAAGTACCAGGGCCTGAAGGAGGAACTGGAAAGTGGAGGTCAAAGTGGTCCCAGTGGGGTAAGGGGCACTTGGAACTGTGACTCCAAAGCCGGGAGAGGGGCTCCAACAGATCCCAGGAACCATATCGGAGCTCTCTGTCCAGAAATTGCAATGCTAGGAACAGCTGAGATACAGGTAGTCCTCAACTTACAACCACCATTGAGCCCAAAATTTCTTGAGACATTTGTTAAGTGAGTTTTGCCCCATATTACAACCTTTCTTGCCACAGTTGTTAAGTCAATTACTGCAGTGAATAAGTCAATAACCTGGTTGTTAAGTGGATCTGGCTTCCCCATTGTCAGAAGGTTGCAAAAGGGGATCACAATATCTTGGGGCACAGCAATGGTCATAAGTATGAACCAGTTGCCAGGCATTTTATCATGTGAACATGGGGATGCTGCAAAGGTCGTAAGTGTGAAAAACAGTTTGAATGGTCACTTTTTTCAATGCTGTTGTAAGTTTGAATGGTCACTAACTGTTGTAACTGTCGAGGACTACCTGTACTATGTAGAACCCTCAAACTCCTAGGCCCCTGGTTGAGGACCCAAGACTGAAGAAGACACAGATCACACACACACCCCGGGGGGGGGGGAGGATAAATAGACAGACAGACAGACTGTCGAGATCCCCTCGACACCTTGCATTACGGTGAATCCTGGTGCTATGAAACCTTCAGCAGCAAGTGGCTTGTGGGGGTTGGTTAGGTTATTGGGTGGGATCTCACGTTTACACAGGTGGTGGGGGTGAGTAGTACAATTGCAGGCGGTCGGTCACGCTGCAGTCGGGACAGGCTTTGTATTCCTGACACCCTCCGCCCGCCGCTGAGAAGGAGGAGGATGCGGCTCATGCATGCGTTGTGGATGCCAGACCCGGAAGGGCGTATTAACAAGCCGCAAGAGCGGGCGCGATCTTTAAAAGGCGTTGGGAGGCAGCCGCTCCCAACGCCGACTTTGTGTATTTTCACATCAAGTTCACTTGTTGTTAGTGGAGCTGTTCAGGTGGAATAAAAGATTAAGCAGCTGAAACCTGTTGGCAGCGTTCTTCTTCCCACTCTGACTCAGACACGCAATGCAAGTTTGACACAGACAGACGTTTACTATTATTCTGATTGCCTTTGCGTTAACAGAATACAGACTGACTGACTGGCTGGCTGGCCTGGCTTGCTCAGTATGTTCCACAATTGTTCAAGGGAGATGGAGGCACACCAAGAAGCCCCTTATTTCTTCCCATGAGGTTGACAAGCAAACAAGAGGGAGGAGCAGAAACCCCAAACTGCTTTGTATTGTTTTGTGACTCCCAGCCTATCTTTCATCAGGAGAAAAAAAAGCAAGAAAGAGAATCTGGTGCTGGTCCATGGAACTTCTCAGCAGCCTAGACAAATTAAAGGCTCAGGAGCATATATGTCAAGCTCCAAAGCAGCTGAACATAGGCCAAGCCTGGTAAGGCTGCCTAAGCTGGGTGCTGTCAGTCAAATGTGCAAAGCTGTGCTCTCACTGGCAGAGGAGTGGAACGTGCGATTGAGCATGCTCCAATCTACCTGCATTGCAGTGGCTCAAAATGTCCTCTATTAACCCAGCTGTATGCTAATCCCATCATGCCCACCCAGGACACTGATTAGCACAGCAGCAGAGCCAGAGGAGGGACTTTTTGCTCTGAATACAGGAGGGTGGGGAATGAAGCAAGGAGGGGATGCAGGGAGAAAGAGGGAAAAAAGAGAAAAGGGAAAGAACAAACCCATCTCTGTAACAGATCAAGCATAAGTGTCTTGCTATCATTTACTATCATCATCATCCACCTCCTCCTCAGCATCTAAATGACATTTTTTCTTGAGAAGCAAAATTAAGACTTAGGTGATGCGGACCAGTGTCACCAGAGACTTGGAAAACCTGGTAGAAACTCACTGTCCATCTTGCTGGCCTCCAAAAAAGTTGTCTTTGAGACTAAGAAGATCCCAAGATTGGTGGAAAGGAGAAGGTCCTTTATCAGGGAGCATAGTCGTATATTTGAAAGACTATACTGTACAATGGTCTCTTGCCAATTAATGAGGTGATAAAACTGGAAGGAAGACATGGGAAGCGAGGTCCTGTTACTCCTTGGATGGGAGCCGTCTCTCCTTCAGCCTTCATCAGACAGCCTCTGCAGAGTAACAGGGAAATGTAGAGGCAGGAGGTCAAGTTCCTTGCAGCCCCTTATCCCCAAGGAAGCTAGATTCTCACTGAATCTTGTTAGCCACATTTATTTAAAAGAAGGGGTTAATAATACACATTACATTACACCCAGTGGTGGGTTTCTACCGGTTCGGTAGTGGCGGTGGTCGGAGGCTCCACCCACCTGCCCGGACATCATCACAGATGCTCTGCACATGCGCAGAAGCGCTGTGCGCGAGTGAAGCAAGCACGAACACACACGTGCTCCTGATTTCGAACCGGTAGCGAAATTACATGGAACCCACTCAGGAGTGGGTTCTAAATTTTTTTACTACGGATTCTGTGGGCGTGGCTTATTTTGTGGGCATGGTTTAATGGTCATGTGACAATTCTTTAGGATTTAGCAGAGTCTACCAGGCTTTTAACTGCTTGCAGAGCCGTACCAGTCTATCCTTTTGTTTTTGGAGCATTCTGGTCTACCCATTTGTTTTTGGAGCGCACTGGTCTACCACCACACTGCCTTTTACTGCTGATCAGCTGTAGGGCAGCCCTTTGAAGCGCCATGGCAAGAGTTTAAACAGTTTTTTTCCTTCTAGCCAATCAGGCAGAGGTGGTATTTACCAGTTCTCTGAACTACTCAAAATTTCCACTACCGGTTCTCAAGAACCGGGGAGAACCGGTAGCAACCCACCACTGAACCCACTACTGATTACACCCCATTCATCATTAAATATCTTTAGGCAAGGTATAACAATAGCAATAGCACTTAGACTTATATACCGCTTCACAGTGCTTTACAACCCTAAGCAGTTTTCAGAGTCAACATATTACCCCCAATCATCTGGGTCCTAATTTTATCGACCTTGGAAGAATGGAAGGCTGAGTCAACCTTGAGCTGGTCAGGACTAAGCACCTGGCAGTGAGCAGAATTAGCCTGCAATACTGCATTCTAATCACTGCATCATCACGAGGTTCCTTGATCTTCTTTCCAACCACCCACTGATCCAGGGGGGAGGTAGTTGCTCTTTTTCCTGATACAGGCGAAACATAAAGGTATTCTGAATTTACAATGTTTGGCAAACTGTTAACCTTCTCAGCCCTGAGGTCCATTGTGCATTTTCTGATTTTCAGAAAAAAGACCATTTTCCTGCTCCTCTACTCCATATGTTTTCATGCCAATTTCTCCTTTTAAGAAGTGCTTGACGATCGTTAACAAATGATGATTAAAATTGCTTTATTACCTTTTCCCTCTTCTCTCACTTTCCTTTTGTGCTATGCTTTGTTCATTTTAAAAATCTGTTTCCTAAGGGACAGGACTGCCCTTAAATAAGATGCATTATGAAACTCATTTATTGAAAACGCTTTAAAATGATCATAGTATTTTGTCAACAAAGTACTGTTGAAAATAAATCTGATTACTTACACTAGTATGTGACTGTGGTACATGCCACTCCCCGGCCTATTAATTTCTGCCCCCAAATGGGCCTAAACTGTGAGCAAAATCCTGACATCCTTCAGATACTTGATGCTCATCAACACCACCAACTTTTGCAGAAACAATATGATTTTAACAGCTGCAGCTCAAAATACAGAATTGATGTGCAGCCAGCAACAACTGGCCTTGACCTCATCTACCACTCCTGAGGTCAAGGCGAAAAGAGCTGCCAAGGAAAGCAAGATGACAATGGAAGTGTGCCCAAAGAAAGAAGACACACCGAGTCTAATGGATGGAAGATGGAATCAGCAGGAGAGGGTCATCCATTCAGCTAGAACATGTCTCCATGAAAACACTCCACGGAAGTTCAGACTTTCAAAGGGGAGAAGCAGTTTGATGTAGGGTGGTGAAGCTGTGGTACTTTTGAGTTGAACAGCCCCCCAAAATGCCTTTACTTTGGACAACCGATAAAAGCTGCACACACAGCGAAGCACTGCAAGCCTGTTCATTAGACACCTCTGAGCATGCTGCAAATACAAGCTCATTAATACATAGAAGCCAAATATCATAAGGGAAGCAATTAAACTCGAGACCTAGAGGGTTCTATAGAGAAACTAGCAGGGGCTAATCTCGTAATGCTTCTCACCTTTAAAATTGCCCAAGTACTGCTTTGTTCTTTATAATTGGGGGGTAGTTTGATGGTCATTTCTTGCCCCACAGTTGCTACCTGAACTGCTACCCCACTACTTGAACTCGCCTTCTTTATATACAGTAATGGCTCTAACTTTTTACAGGGCAGCACAATGCCATCAAGGTGATGCCCCCAGTATGGGTCTATCATCTTGCAATCACCTGTGTGGTTTCTTTGCTAATTCTTCCATGCAACCCATAATCCAATCTTTTGGTGGCTTTGGTGGCTTATTGGATATGACTGCTGAAAGCCTTACAATAGGCACATGCAGTAAAGTTAATCCCTCTTTCCAGCCAAGCTTGACTTTTGCTGATTTCATGAACACATTCACATAGTTTCCTTGGCAGCAGTACCAAAGGGATTGCTTCTTCCAAAATGCTTTTGACTTCCCAGTCTAATTTATCAACCATGGGAATTTCTGATAGCCTCCCAACCAAACACAACATAGCTGAAACTAATAAAGGATAACCTCCATAACATTCCCAAAATTGCAGCTAAAAATCTGCTATTTTCTGAATCACATATTTTTGCTGCTCTCTTGACTACTGATGTCCTCAGCCCTGTTGACTTAACTTCTCTGATTCTACCTAGGCTTCATTTTTTTATTTATCAAGTTTATTTGCCATCTATTTTGCGGTTCAGGCGACTCTGACTCTTAGACCCAATACTCCATCTTGTTTAATTCTGTCTATGCCAACTGCCAGTTAATCTTCATAGTTTCTAGCAGAAGTCTTTTCCAACAGCCATGATCTAATAATTTTAACTGGATGTGCCAGGAACTAAACTTTGGACGTCTACCTGAAAAGTTCTTCCACTGAGAAGAAGCTGCTTTTAAAGTATATACATGTGTGGGGAATATAGGTATGCACACATGTACATAAAATGTATGTGTGTGTGTGTGTGGGTGTATTGTTTACTTTCTGCATGCAATGTTCTTCCACTGAGTTATGGCTCTTTCCAGAAGCTGCTTTTTAAGAATGTATAGGTGTGAGTATATGTATGTATACATACATATATACATATATGTATATGTATACATTTATTGTATACTTGTCAATAAGGGGAACCATGTACATATTCTATATAGCTAAATAACCAAATTGTTTCTTTCTCTTTCAAAGTAGCCATTTGTGTTTGTGTTCCCACTTTTTGGTACATGGTGTAGTGTACATCAGATGTGCACACAGTTTTTCTACAAGAAAGCAGCAGCCCTATCAGAAAATTCTTAATCATGAAGCAGCTGAGAACCCTTTGCTGTGACAAAATCAGCCTCTTTTGAAAGGTCATTGAAAAAGAAAAAGAACCAGATATTTACCCCAATGAAAAAGCACAATTCTTCCTGTCAGACATATTCACTTTAAAATAGCTTCTTTCCTCGGATTGTCAACGAATAGGTAAGGACAGAGATGTACTGCTGCTTAATTAAATCAGTGATTCCAATACCATCCTAGAAGTTAATATATTCATGACCAAAGCTATATTCTTGAAAACTATGTAGGGAGATCAACCATCTTAGATTCGGGCCAATCTATTGCGTTCAGCTGCATTTGCAACCATCTAAAGTTATCCAAAGATTTTACAGAGAGAACAGGGTTGTTCACACTACACATTTACAAATCAATCTTACTGCCCAAGCGGAGTGATCTGACTCCAGAATGGCCAATAATTAAACCCTGCTGCTCAAAAGCTGCCAGATTGAAAGGATAAAAAGGCTTCTTTTTTAATTTTCCCATGTTAGAGAGATCTGGAACACTGGATTTGGAAGGACATCTATCCTTAGTGAATGTAATTCCCAAACATACACACACACTCAAACACACACATTTATATACATATTGAACAAAAAAGCATCGATGTCTTCCCTTAATGCTAAAATTGAGTAGAAAAATTGATCAAGTTTGCATTAGAATTCACTCTTCGTAATCTAAAACATGAAGTACACAAAGACACAATTCAAAAAGTGCAGAATTTTGTGATGTGACTCTCCATTTTTTTTTTAAAAAAAAAAATCAGTATGTGTGCCTATCGGGAAAACTAAAACTAAAATATTAGTGAAAAATAGCAATAGGAACAGCATTTTGACTTATATACCACTTCATAGTGCTTTTCAGCCCTTAAGCATACAAAATGAAGAAAATGAAGGAAAACTGCAATATATTATGGGAAATATAATAAACCGCCTATGTTTTCAGGAGCCTTTTTTCCACATTGCAAACTAATATGGAAATAAAATGAATTTGGGGAAGGAAAAATTGAGAAAAACAGAAATTGAAATTGACAGATTTGTCCTCTTTAAATAACACTAAATAAAAACATACAGACAATATGTGCTTAAGAAACATATTCTTCTGCTAAAATGAAAAGGACTGGAACGGGTTGAAAGTTGCCTGGGTTATGTCCTTAGTTTGAATTAAGCTGAACCGAAGTGAGGAATTAGAACATATGAGGCTCCCACAGGAACACAGATCTCCTATGATGATGAGAACAGATGGAAATATGGAAAAGGATAAATGGAGCTTTAGAAATAGAAAGTCAATTAAATTATGGATATAGTGGTAAGATGCTTTATAGAGAAAGATCCAGAATGTGAAGAACCACTTATTCCCAAACAAACATTTGATCCATTTTATTTATTTATTTTTCAAACACATTTTTTTTATTGTTTTTAAAATTCAAACAAATCAAACAAATCATTTATCTAATTAAACATTTGTGCAACCCCCCCTTCCCTCCCCCCTCCTCCAACTTCCCAGAAGAAAAACAGGGTATAGATTTTACCAAACATACGCTAAAATATGCTAAATTAATGCAAGACATTAAAACTCCCTAGACCCCTTAACTCCCTTTCTACAGATTATTCATTAACCTCCCTTTAAACACAAAATAACATATAATCCTTTAGCCCTAAGATTTTTTTATTTTATTTTAAAAAACCAATAACAAACACTAATAGATAATACATACTTAATCCTTTGGCTATTCCTCCTGCTTTTGTTCTCAATATTCAAATATTTTTAACAATAACTAAACCTTAATTAATAATTAATTGAACTCTCAATTCATTTAGTTAATCATTGTAGTTAATCATTAATACATCAATAATTAGACCAGAAAAAATTAATCTTCCCTTCTTCCTTTCTTTCTGTATTTTTTCCAATCTTTCTTCCTCCCTCCTTCTTTTATTTTGAGGAGGTTTTGAATTTTAACTGGGGGTTGATATATCTTTAAGATTTGTCCCTTTCTCAAAATCATTTCCTCTGGTTTAGAGCCCCCATATCGACTCTTCTTGCTTGTATAGACAGTCAGTTCATAAAACAAAGAATTAACTCGATCAGTTTGCAAAGAAAAATCCAGTTGCAATTAATTGTGTGAAAGCCTCTACCAAATCCTCCAAAACCTCGTAAAGCTGATCAGTTTCTTCTTCTTTCTGCTCCAAATTATATTTTTCAAAAGTTCTGTCAGTTAATTCCAAAAGGGCAGGAAGAAGGTTTGAAGATTCTTGAGGGTCAGCCAGTTCCAACTTCTCTGTCTTGATCAAAATGTCTCCTGCACTGTCATTATGCTTTCCTTCAAAAACATCCTCAATTGCTTTTTTATCCTCCACCAGTTCTGTAAATTTTTGTTCCATGATTACTGTAAAGTTATTAATAATTTCAATTTGGTTATTCATGGCTTCCTTTATAAATTCTGCAAGGTCTCTAAAAAAAGCCTCCTGGCTCTGTGTTTCAGTTCTCTGTGTCATTTCTGACGCCATTAAAGAGCCTCCACTTTCAGAAGCTCCTTCCTTGGAAGCCATATTATTTTAAAAGAATTTTTCTTTTCAGAGCCATAAAGTCTCTCAAACAGCTTTCTCAGATTTATTTGTAATTTATCAAGCAAGATAGTCTTTTCTGGACCCAGCTCTCAAATCCAGCAGTTTAAATCCAGTTTCTGAGCACAAGTCTATTAACAAGCACTTTCATTTCCTACTTTCACTTTCCCCACAACAAAGACGCCATTTCCAACTCCAGCTCAGCAAAATCAAATAGAAACAATGTATCCCAGGAGTTAAGCATATACTTGCAAAAGCTTGTTCTCCTGCTTCCATTCTGTCTGCTTTTTGAAATCAGTTGATCTTCTTCTTGGCAGCAGAGTCGGTTGCCGGCGTCTGGCTCCGTTTAAACGGAGTCGCCATGGATCCGGAGCTTCAGTGGGCTGAACGGGGATCTCTCACCCTCCAAGCCCCTGGAATTGCTCCAGGGGCTCCTGGGGAGCTCTACCCTCGCCCACTGGCTCTCGTCTCCTTCTTCTCCCGAAGGAGAGGTTTTTAAGCTGTCTGACAGCTGATTAGCGCTGTCAGAACGGCTCAAATGGAATTGCGGGGCTGGCGGTTCAAAAAGACCGTCCGCGACGCCAGGCAGTGCCAATCGGAAGCCCCATTTGATCCATTTTATTGATTGATTGATTGATTGGATTTGTATGCCGCCCTTCTCCCGAAGGACTCAGGGCGGCTCACAACAATAAGAAACAGAAAATACAAAAGTTAAAAGACAAATTAAAGCAGAATAACCAATAAATAAGGTTAAACGTGGGAATACAAATTCAAATTTAAGATTTAAGAATTTAAAAAGCTACAAAATCAGTTTAGAGTCAACCCAGGCCTACCCGTTGGAAGAGCCAGGTCTTCAAGGCCCGGTGGAAGGTTCGGAGGTCGGGGATTATCCGGACCTCCAGGGGTAACGTATTTCAGAGGGTAGGGGCTCCCACAGAGAAGGTTCTCCCCCTAGGGGTCACCAATCGACATTGTCTAGCCGAAGGTACCCTGAGGCGGCCAAGTCTGTGGGAGCGAACCAGGCGATGGAAGGCTACCGGTGGCAGAAGATGGTCTCGCAAGTACTCTGGTCCTAGGCCAGGCAGGGCTTTAAATGTGATCACCAGCACCTTGAATTGCACTCGGAAGACAACCGGGAGCCAATGCAAACCGTGAAGGAGTGGTGTGACATGTACCCTCATGACAACCCGCGCGGCCGCATTCTGCACCAGTTGAACTCTCCGAGTGCTCCTCAAGGGCAGCCCCATGTAAAGTACATTGCAGTAGTCCAAACAAGAGGTGATGAGGGCATGAGCAACTGTGAGTAAGGCATCTCGGCCCAGAAAGTATATAAATTTAAATATTAAAGGTATATAAATTTAAATATTAAATTATTAAATTAAATTAAAGGCGAAATTGGTGAACCAGGTGCACCTGGACAAAGGTTCCCCTGGCTATGGCAGTCAAATTATCTTCCAAGCTAAGCCGGGGTCCAAGAGGGCTCCCAAATTGCGTACTTTCTCTGAGGGGTTCAACACCTCACATTTTACCGGGATCCTACCCAAGTTATCAGAAACTTAAGAAAGATGACACTTTGTCCCTTCTGCAACACATATACTTGATCACCTCAGCCTAAGATCCCCCATTTCACCTTCCACTCGGTACATATTTGTTGTTTTTTATTTATTTATATTTTATTTATTTGTAGCCTATCTTTATTTTTACAAATAACTCAAGGTAATGAACATCTTAAACTCACCTTCTTCCTCCTTATTTTCTCCAGAACAACTACTCTGTGTGGTGATTTAAGCTGAGACAGGGATACTGGCCCCAAGTCACTCAGCCAGCTTTCATGCCTAAGGTGGGACTAGTACTCACGGTCTTCTGGTGATTGGCCTAAAGTCACCCAGGAGGATTTTATGCCTAAGGCAGGACTAGAACCCACTGTCTCCTGGTGATTGGCCCAAAGTCACCCAGGTGGCCTTCATGCCTGTGGTGGTTCTAGAACTCAGCCTCCCACTTTCTCATCTCCTTCCCCACAGCACAAAACACATCACCCTCCTTCTTTTCCATTCCTTTTTTAGAAACCTTTGGTTGTAGCATCAAACCTGCAATCAATCACATAGGGGTTCATTGAGGCCAGACTCCTTCACTGGGCAGGAATCTGAATTAAAAGCACAAAGCAATGCCTCTCCTTATCCAAACCACTGCCCAGTTCAGTGCTGGGCTTCTTTGTTTCTCCAAAAGGCCTACAGAAGGAATAGACACACTGAGATCCCACAAAGACTTCCTGTCTTTGGATCCTTAATGTTGAAAATTAGCAACAAAAATCTCCCCTTCTTCTTTAGCCAGGAAACATGAGAACTGCAGCTAAAACCTTAAAATAGCGGAGAAGGAAATGGAGAAGGAACAGAAGAAGCAGAAGTATTTACCCTCCCCTTGGTGCATACTTGTTGCTTTTTATTTAGTTTTATTTATTTGTAGCCTGCCTTTATTTTTAGGAGGAGGAGGAGGGGGGGAGGGGGAGGGGGGAGGAGGAAGAGGAAAGGGAAGGGAAGGAGGAAGATCTTCCCTTGTGCTCCAGAAGTGCACCAGCTTGTTTATATTCAGACTGAGAATCTTCAGGCTCTACTTACATGTGTGGAAGTGCCCTCCAACCAGGTTGCATCACCATCTTACCCCACGACCATAGACCTTATTCTCTTTGACCATCAAA
The DNA here is from genome assembly GCF_059756535.1 of Pantherophis guttatus. NCBI lineage: Eukaryota > Metazoa > Chordata > Lepidosauria > Squamata > Colubridae > Pantherophis > Pantherophis guttatus. The sequence continues at coordinate 16,026,673 of NC_142071.1, read as the reverse complement.
AGCATATTCCTCCCTTGCTTACAGAAGCAGCAGAAGACAAATACCCATTCTCTTTTCCCTGTCATGCTAAGAGTGAGTGTGTGCGTGGGTGGGTGCTCAGTTGCATTCTATTCAAATGTAACCCTTTCTAAAGGACCAGTTAACACTGGTATTTCCAAGACATGATTCTCTCTTTTCTTTTTCAAATTCAATGCACTATCAATATTCAGAGAAAGGAAAACCATTCAGGTGAAAGACTAGGTCTAATGCCTGGTTTCTGCTTCTGAGCTGAACTTATTCCTGCCCCCTCTGAACTGTGAAAAACTCTTTCTTCGGTTACCTTCTGATTTCACAAAGCTTGCAACAGGAACAGAGATTGTGAATCTAGAATCAACCAATTATAAATACCTTTCAAAGTCCCAAATGAAATCTGAAGTGTTAGTCAAAAGAAAAGCTGATGTATCAAGTTAAGGTTTGATGACAAAAGAAAGAACGGAGGGCAAGAGAAATTAAGATTCTTATTTAAAAACCTGTCAGGTTTTGGGGAGCAGAAATTTCCAAAGAAAGTTCGACAGTTAAACTTAGAAAGTGGTGCTGGAGAATATATAAAAAAAGAAAATAATGAGAAATGAAAGCAAACAATTAACAAGGGATTTTACATAGGGTAAAATTAATTTCTTACATGTTATGTGATAAAGAATTGGGATTTCAAAAGAGATGCTTGGAAAGTTTTGAATACAATCAATTTTTTAAAGGAAAATACTATCTATTCATCTATAAAATGCCAAGCAGGTTTTTAGATTTTTTTAAAAACATTTTTGCAAAGTGGCTGATAATTCCCCATATGTGGTGACTCAATCTGTGTTAGATTACACACACACACACACACCGTATTTAATAGCCCAGAGAGAAGAGAGGTCAACATGATATATATATCCACAAATAACACAACATAAACCAGACATCTTCCACTTCTTGTGAATCACAGGCTCACATGGACATTCATCCACAGGTAATCGTGGCTAGTTAACTATTAAGAAGCCTTTCAAATCTGAGGGTGATAAACACCATTCCCAATGAACATAATGACAGTTCATGAAAATAACTCTCAAAACAATGTGGCTCTTTTATATAACAAAAATAAAGAGGGAGTAAATAACAGTCTGAGTCATAGGTCTTTTGTGTAGCTAAATCCCATAATTTATTTTGAATTCCTATTTAGATCTGCACAAAATCTCTACTTGTTAGGGTCAGTATAAACTTAGAACAAGTGTTTCCTAACCTCACTGTGGGCAACCACCAATATATTAGAACTAGAACTCCCAGATATTTTAAGAAAACTGGATGAGGACTCAGATTGTTGGGGGCAATATGCTGACTCTGTAAACTGCTTAGAGGGGGCTGTAAAGTACTGTGAAGTGGTATATAAGTGCTAAGTGCTACTCCAGTGAGGTGCGACCAACTAAAAACTTCTCTCTCTAGTCCTAACTAAGGAAGGGCATTCTTACAGGGGGAATAATAATGCTTTAAAGATCTGGTTCCTTAACTATTCAGGATTTTATTTTTATCCCACCTTCATTATAATTTATAAATCACTCAAGGAGGCAAACATATCAAATATTCCTTCTTCCTTTTTTCCCCACAACCACCTTGTGAGATGGATTGGCCTTAGAGTGACTGGCCCAAGGTCAACCAGCCAGCTTTCATGCCGAAAGCAGCATTAGAACTCAGTGTCTCGTGATTTTCAAGGAAATCACCAGTATTTTAAATTGTACAAATGGGAAATGAGAGCAGCAGCTGTAATATTGATGGGGTGTCAGCCTTGCAACTCCTTGGAATACTAGCTCAACCAAAAGCTTCTCTCTCTAGTCCTAACCAGTAATTCAGATTAAGGTGACCGTATCAGAGTTGCAAAACTCTGGGCAAAAAAATCTCTTTGCTGCCATGTAGTATTCTTGATCTTTGCAGATCAAATATCTAATTCAGGGGGGATCCTTGGTATTTTGCAAGAAACTGAATCAAGACTGTAATGCCTGTCAAAAAATACCTACTGTATAAATAATAACATGGGTACATCAAAACAAACCTCATAGTTCAGATTATTTCGAGTATTCTGCTAAACAGGTGCTTGTTTTATCATATTATGTATGATTAATTAGCCCAATGCATGCAGCACATTAACTATAGTTGGTGGTTACTATAATACAAGAAGAAACCAATCTCACATGCAGATAATCTTTGACTTACAACACTTCATTTAGTGACCATTCAAATTTACAACAGCAACTTTAAACAAGTGATTTATGACCATTTTTCACACTTACAACATTTGTAGCATATCCATGATCATGTGATCAAAATTCAGATGCTTGGCAACTGGTTCATACTTATGACCATTGCTGTGTCCCAAGGTCATCAGATTCCCTTTTGCAACCTTCTGACGAGCAATGGGGAACCCAGATTCACTTAACAACCATGTTACCAATTTATCAACTGCAGTGATTCAGTTAACAACGATGGCAAGAAATGTCATAAAATGGGGCAAAATTCACTTAACAAATGTGTCACTTAACAACAGAAATTTCAGGATCAATTGTGGACGTAAGTCGAGAACTACCTGCATATTTAGAAAACTACAATGACACATCTCTTTCTTGTACACTGTAGGAATATTTGTCCTGAAGTTTCTCATTAAAAAAAAAATTAATCAAGTGAAAAGATATATTACTATTAAATTCATTCTACAATTCACCTCTGCCATTTATTCCAGTTCAACTTAAGTTCAGTTCACCTTCTGATTACATGTTTTTATAGAGGTTATATTACAAGATTATATAAAAGCAGGAATTATATCTGGACATTACTAAATGTTGATACAGCTTCTAATGATTTTTTGAGTGTAAGCCATATTAAAGTTTATTATTATTACTATACGCTATCACCTAACATATCACTAAGTACTTTTCTGTGCTAAGTTGGGACAACAGGACTGTAGCCTGTTCTTGTCCCATGGACTTGCATTTACAGTGGAATCAGAAGCAAGGAAAAGGAATAAAACAATAAAGTATTAATTGAACAAAATCATGCTGATTTTTCATAAAAATTAAGCAGGGGAAAGAGTCCTCCAAATTCAGGAAAAGGTAGAGATTCAAATATCTTTTAAGATGTAATTGTGAGAGGGTGTGTAAAACTGGGTTACAAATGCCTCTGAACTTTAGGATGTAAGACCTGGATTGAGAAAAACAAACCGAGCGTTCAAATCTTAAGAGAAATGAGCATCAATATGAAACTTCCTATTTAAAATCTTGAAAGATACCCATTTCTGCATCAGGCTTCATACAGGCATGACTAAAAGCCTCAGACCTTCAGTCACTAACCCCCTTGTTTAAGAAATGGCTTAATCAGCAGAAGCCTTCCACAGTAGGCATAAGACTAGATTAGTTATTTTACTGTAGACAAGAATGATACCATATACACACCCAGCAGACACATCTCCTGCAGTATATAGGACTCAAAAATGACAAAAAGGACAGTCTGATAATCATTAACTGAAATAAAGATTGACTGACTGATGAAGTACCTGAAGGCAGGACCAGAAGCAACAGATGGAAACTAATCAAGGAGAGAAGCAATCTAGAGCTAAGGAGAAATTTCCTGACAATTAGAACAAGTAATCAGTGGAACAACTTGCCTCCAGAAGTTGTGGATGCTCCAACACTGGACGTTTTTAAGAAGAAACTGGATTTCTCTGAAATGGTATAGGTGCCTTAGCAGAGGTAGGACTAGAAGACCTCCAAGATCCCTTTCAAATCTGTTATTCTGAGTCAAGCAGATGTTAAGATGTGTACAAGGGTTTAACTTTTCAACTTCTTTCAATGGATATTTGGCTTTCTTTTGAAGATTCTGGAAGTCAGGTGACTTTATTTCTAGCCTGGCTTTTCTTCAATAACTCAAGGTCCCACACAAATTATTCTCTCTCCTCCTATTTTTCAACAACAGCCCCCTGGGGTAGGCTCTGTACAGCCTGGGGAACACTGTTTCCTGTCTTATCTTGAAGACCTAATCACTAAAATGAACACCAGAAATTAGTTCAACCACAAAAATCCCCTCAACTACCTTCTTTCTTGTGCTTCTTATATATTTGGTTATCCATTTATATATGGGTAGTCCTTGATGTATGACCAAAACTGAGCCCAAACTTTGCTGTTAAGTGAGACATTTGTTAAGTGAGTTTGCCCCATTTCACAACCTTTCATGCCACAATTGTTAAGTGAATCACTGTGGTTTTTAAGTTAGTAATATGATTGTTAAATGACTTTGGTTTCCCCGTTGACTTTGCTTGTCAGAAGGTCACAAAAGGTGATCACAGGACCCTCCCACACACTGCAACCATCATGAATATGAGTCAGTTGCCAAGTGTCCGGATTTTGATCACATGACCATGGGGGTGCTGCAACCATCGTGTGAAAAATGGTTATAAGTCACTTTTTTCAGTGCCATTGTAACTTCGAATGGTCATTAAATGAAATTTTGTAAGTCGAGAAATACCTGTATATATAATCAGAATGATTTGATGAAATCAATTTTTTCCCAAAAATACTTTTGCCTGGCTCTTGTTATATGTTATTATATAACAATATATAAGTTGTGCGTTTTTGTTATAAATTGTACATTTTAAATGTACATAAAGAACATTGTATCAGTTTCCTCTCCAACAGTTTTGAAGAGAATCAATAAATGTGCTAATTGGCCTGTAATTAGCAGGATGATCCCACTTGCTGTTTCGAAAGGGTTTGCTAGAACATTGCTTTTTCCTTTCAAATACTTTCACATTATACCAGGGTTTCCTGCTAAGCTATACAACGAACAAAATCAATGGAGTCCTCTTTGAGAGAGAAGGGTGGTGCAGAAATGTGATAAATAAAAAATTAAATTTTCTCAAAATATTTTAAACCCAAGTTTCAGAAAAAGAAAAGAACCTCCATAAAGATCCACAAACTACTTAAACAGACTCTTTCAGTGCTGGAAATATTCTTTAATCATCAAGGATAATTTGATTTGTACCACAGAATTTATTTAGGACATATCTAAAGAAGGCTATTACTATGCAATCAATGTTTATAGAAGAGCTGAGGTTTATTTATTTATTAAAAATATCTCCAGGCAGCTTCTCATTAGTATAATTTACAATAGCTGTAGGTATTCCAGAACAGAATAAAAAAAAAAAGGGGGGGGGGAGGCCGACAGAATAAAGCAAGATGATGTAGAGGCTGGTGAAAATTGGCATTAAAGGCTGGGTTTTTAAGCAACTCCTGTCACCATCCATGGTGGCACAAAGCAGATGGGAGGTCATTCTACACAGCACAGATGTTATTTCAGAGAACACCCATCTCTGATTCACCATCAAGTAGCAATTTGCAAGAGAGGGCATGTGGAATAGAAAGTAAAATATGTCTTCAGTGATAGAGTTCTCCTGAGATCATGGATGCTTAAGAGAAACTTATCGGTGCAGACATATGTTAATGTAATGTAGGCTTGAAATATTTAGGGGATAGCACCCTAACATTAATGTCTTGAATCTAAATGGCAGAAGTCTAGAAGCCAATGCAATAATGCAATCACATTTTGTAGCATTCCAACTTCTCATCAGGAGAGGACTGTATTTCAACAATGTTTCTCAACCTTGTTAACTTTAAGATGTATGGACTTCAACTCCCAGAATTCCCCAGCCAGCAACCATGATAAGGTTGAGGAACACTGCTTTACAGTCATCTGATCTGTGGTAATGAATGACCATAATCATGCTACTCTTATCTAGGAACAGAGCAGCTGATGTACTAGCTTCAGCTAAGAGCAGTTTCTCCTGTGTACAAAAATCAACTGAGTGTCCAGGGATAACAATAGATCTATAACAGAATAACAGAGTTGGAAGGGACCTTTGAGATCTTCTAGTCCAACCCCCTGCTCGGGCCGGAAAACCTATACCATTTCAGACAAAATGATTGTCCAATCTTTCCTTAAAAACTTCCAATGTTGGAGCATCCACAACTTCTGAAGGAAAGTTGTTCTACTGATTAATTGTTCTCACTGACAGGAAATTTCTCATAGTTCTAAATTGGATCTCTGCTCAATTAGTTTCCATCCTTCCATCCTAGTTTCCTTCTTGTCCTGTCTTCAGGAGCTTTGGAGAATAGGTTGACCTCTCTCTTTAGATATTAGAATACTGCTATCATGTCACTCCTGGTCCTTTTCATTAAACTTTACATCCTTGGGATCTCAAATCCCAGAATTCCTGAGCCTGCATGGTCCATGGGTCTTAAATTTACCACAGGTTGCCCACCTCTGATTTAGGACCTTTCCCAGATTGCAAAACTTTCTTTCAGAGGGAAAGGCAACATAACCAAACACTCCTCATATAATCCATTTTTACATATCCTGCCTTTTCCCCTGGTTTTTCCTGTCACACTTTTCTAATTCCAAGAAAATGCTCAGCAAATATAAATGAGAGGGAAGGGGAGGAGGTAGATAACATACTGGGGATATCCCTCCTTTATTGCTTGTCCAGACTTGGTAGCTACAGAGGTATTTTGTATTCTGCAAACTTTGTCATTTCTCATCTTCCAAAGGTTCTTCGAACTTTACAGAGATTGTCTCGAAAACAGATATATTTATTTCTGAGAAAGTATGTGGAGGGTGCAGTTATGAGGTTGCAGAGGGTGGAGATTGGGAAAAAAATTAAAAAGAAAATTACCATGCCGGAATCATTCCAAAATCATGCACAAGCTACAGACTTTCATATTTTTTCTAAAACAGACCGGCAAAACTTGCACAACTTGTTAATTTCAACAGTGTACTTCCGTTTCCTTTGAAAACCTAGAATTTGGAATCCCTCATCAAAAGGGAGCTCTTCAAGAAAAAAAGAATGAGCCTCTAAAGAGATTCTCCAGCTTTTTAACCTGGTTGTTACTGACTGGGAAATTTAAAGGACAGAGAGGCTGATAGGAGGGAGGGAAGAGTCTGAAATTGATTAGCAAATCACCCAGGCAAATTTCCCAGGAGGATTTTGAAAATGACAATGTACACCTTGTTGAAGATTATTAGTTTACTATATAAACAATGTATAAACAATGGTAATGGTATATATCGAACAAGCTATATTTGTCTGGCACACTCTAAACCATAATGGCTAACTCAAATCAGGTTACAGAGTGATACAACATGTGAACCCAGTCAATCTGAGTAAAAGCTATGGGCATTTTTTTCTTTTTTAATTAAATTACTTACAGTGATAGACGAAAAAGTTGATCTATGATTAGCTTTTGAAATCGTGAGAAAATTCACCCTTGCATTTTAGTCCTTAGATGTTTTATTTAATGTTCACTCAAATAGAAACAAGCTTCATAAAATTTATCAGCTCCTGTTTGTTCTTTGTGAATTTTTGTAATTTTTGTAATTGTAAGTCAGTCACTCTGGATAATGAGATGAGCTGCATATAAATTAAATTAAACAAATGTTGTGGATGCTCAGGTTATTCATTCACCCAGCTTCTATTTACTAATCTATACTGAATAAATCCAGGAGCTCACAAGGACAAAAATAAGACTAATTTTTTTAAAGAAGCAAACTTATAGGTGAAGCTATCAAACATCATGATCTTCGTCATCAGCCCCTTTTCAACTAGCCAACCTAACTTTTAAAAAAATGCAGACTTCCAATTTTCAGACTTCCAATTTTTTACCTCATACGCTTTTTCTATTGGAATTTGACACTTCAAATGTTTATCTCTTCAGGAGATAAAACAGAGTCCCAACTGTCAGGTTAAAAGCTATGCGCATCAAATGGTGAGGGAGTTTAACAAAATGAAGCTGAAAACATATTTATATTTGCAAGTAGCTTTTTTCTCAATCTTTGTAGCTACTGTAATTCACAGGAGCCCCAAGAAATGCTCTTAAAATGCATAACTTTTCTTGGTGGCGAGGTTATTATTATGAACATTATATTTGAACTTAAGAGTTTAAGAGTTTATTAGATTTCTATACCGCCCTTCTCCCAAAGGACTCAGGGCGGTGTACAGCCATATTAAAACACATAGATTTATAAAATTTAAAACCAATTAAAATTGAAATATAAAAATTTGGCCGCGAATTAAAAGTTAGCCGAAACGCTGACCAGTCTATTGCTTTTTTTCCAATCCTGTTATTCAACTCTTTTTTCCCCTATCCTCCCAATCTAAAAGAGCAACATAGACTTCCTTAGGAAATATGGGGCTTTCTTTGTAACAGAAGTTATTGACCTGTTGTAGGTTTCCAGAAGTTTCAGTAGCTCTGCAAAGCAAAAAAGTCCTACAGCTCATTTATTTGTGTTATTCTTAAAGACAGACATTTCAAGCTCATCCCAATTCCACAGAGTTATACATCTATTTCTTCTCTGCCCCAATTCCCCATCCTCATATATAGCTACAAAAAATTTCTGAGGTCCACCAGATCCAATGTAGGGATCCAGCCAGCAATGTGGATGTAGAACATAGATTAGGAATTCAAAGTCTATGAAATTCTTGCTAATTGAATGGCACAATTTTTTTAAAAACAGATGCAATTTGTTTTCCCAAAGGTGCTTTTCCAAAAAGCAACTGGACTTTCTTGGGGTTTCTTTTCTTTGAAAATGTCACACTTCTCATCCAAGAAGCTTCTTCAGAACTCTGTGGGATTGGGATGAGCTTGACATGTCTGTCATTAAAAATGAAATGAATAAATGAGCTGTAGGACTTTCTTGTTTTACTGAGCTACTGAAATTTCTGTAAAACTGAGAACAGGTTAATAGCTTCAGTGTTACAAAGAAAATCCCATTTTTCCTAAGGAATTCCAAGTTACTCTTTTGGTTTGGAGGGAAGGTAGAGGGAAAAAAGATTTGAATAATGGAATTGAAAGAAGAACTTGAAGAAGCTTCTTGGATGAGAAGCGAAATGTTTTTTTACAAAAAAAAAAAAAAAGCCAAGGAAGTCCAGTCGCCTTTTGAAAAATCCCTTTGGGACAACCATGACCTGGCTGATTGAGAATATTCATAGATATGCAATCGGTTTACTTTACTTTTCTGGACAAAGGACCCTTCTTAATGCAGCTCGCAGGAAGAACATAGGAAAGCTATTTAAAATACTAATCATTAATTCCAAACATTTTCTTCCAGCTAAAGCTTGGTTGTGCCTTGTTGGAGGCCCAAATGATACTTTATTGGTTGGAACCTTGGCTGAATTGAGCATTTGAGTTCCCAGCCCTGCTCACCAAGCTGGTAATTCTCTTCTCTTTGATTGGGCTCACTGCTGCCTCTCAACCCACACTTTATTCATGCTGGTTTTAGGGGGGGAAAGCCAACCTTAATGAAGTGGTTTTTTAAATTTCAATTTAAAGATGATGGGGGCTATAAAATAGGTAGGCCTTACCAGAACTTCCATATGTTTTTGGGGAATAACATATTGTAATTCCCTATAAGACTCTCAAAAAGCATTGACATTGGATGAGGTTGGTCTCCTCAGCCTTGAAAGTGATCGTGGGGAGACTTCACAACATGCCTTAACAACAAACTCTCTACATATGCCCAGATTCAGAGAGTGAACCAATCATGCATGTCTTTCAAGCTGACTCCTGCACTGTACTAATGGTAAACCTCTAAATTATCAGAAGACATTCCAATCTTAAATTACGAATTTCCTGTTAAGTGACCAATTTAGAGTTGCAAAATTTTGAGCAATAGCAATCAAAATCAGATGATGCTGAGTGAGTCTACAGATCTCATTTAAGAAGCCATTTTGTATTCTTTATTCCTCATCCTTTTCCTCTTGCTCCTATCATTATCATCGCTTTTTTCCCCTTTGCTTTGCTCTCCATTGTTTAGTTTACTGCTATTCCCTTAATCTGATGCACTTAACTAATTTCTTACTGCTCCTTTGGTACATAGCTACTAATATAAAATTCCAAACAGTTCAAACCCAGACCAGGAATATGAACTGAGTTTAACAGGAGCCTCTACAGCTACCTAACTGGATTCTAATACAAGTCTTCAGCAAAGTGAGAACAAAAATGGAATCCGGATGTTGGCCTGAACAAGGAAGGCTATGGTGGAATTCAGATGTTGTGATTAATCATGCATAAAGGTGATTTACTGGACAATCAACACTTAGGCACAAACCATAGCTTAAATCCAGCAATAGATATATTTGTTCTGGTCAAAATCAGAATCTTCTTTCCTATGTACAATATATCCATTTACAGGCAGTGTGGAAATATTTGTGTAAAGCTGCATTTCTGTCTGGTCTGGTGTAATATCTGTAAAGCTTAATAGATTCAGATTCCCGTTAAGAGGAACAAAACACTGGCTGATCCTACTTGCTTCCAATACTTTACCTATCAGTCTTTTACAGCTATTCCGTAGTCTGACCAAAAATACCTTTTGATAACTACTACTTACGAGCCCTGTGCAACTCCTGTACCATTCTCCACAGCCTCACATACAGTTAATCTACTCATAATCATGTGCACCTTTTAAACACTTCAGTACTGCCTTTAATCAGCTTCTCTCCAATATCTCAACCTCAGCCTCTCCTTTGCATCTAAACTTTACTATGGTAATCCAATTAGTAAATTAGTTACCCTGCCTAGGTTGTGCCTAGAATTTATCTTTAAGCAATCATCATTAAAAAGCAAGTCATGTTTTCCTCTGGGATCCTACATTATGGCTTCAAAATTAAATTACAGGAAATGCTAACTATTCATGTGGAAATGGACACAGAGATGATGATGCCACCACAATCTGGAAAGGGGGAGCTGAACCAAGCAGAATGTTAGATCTTATCTATCAATCCCTCTCACCCTGAACAGAGGCACATAAGTGGGATCTTCCACTTCATATAAAGTACTTTTATCTTCTCCTGTGGATTTGATCAGAGAGTTGGAAGGAAGATAAGAGGTCGTTAAATCCAATCCCCCCGAACAATGCCAAATTCACCATAATAGTATCCAATCCCTACTTGACAACCTCCAGTGAAGGGGAAGAAACTGCTCCATGGGCAATCTATTTCACTTCTATTGTCAGTACTTACTGCCAAGAAGTCCTTCCTAATGTCTAATCCACTATTTCTCAACCTCAATAACTTTTAAGTTGTGTGGACTTCAACTTCCAGGATTTCCCTGCCAGCCTGCCTAAAATCATGGATGCCATATTCTATGTGTAATGTAACCAACCGAGAATATAGAGGAGCAACAACTTTTCTTGACTTTGGCTCTACACTTTAGCTGTTGCAGCCTTGGACTGTTTTGCTCTTTTGCCATCATTTTTTGTTGACTCACATTCAGTTTGGGATCCATCAAGGCATTTTTCACATGTCCTACACCTCTGTACAGGTGAGGAACAATAAAAGAAATTGCAGAAAAGAAAATTCTGCGTGTCCTTCTTGGTTCTTGGGCCCTGACATTGAGTCACCATCTTTGTATTTCCAAATGGGCCTGGAACAGATTATTAGGTGAAATTCTGAAATTCCTGTCAGAAAAGAACTAAAAGCGATGTATAAACCAAGTACAAAGTAAAATGAACTTTCTCACTTTCATTGCTGCTTAAAAGATTCCTAAAATTAGTATTTCATGGCTTAATGACTCACCTACTGCCTGGCTCTACTGTCACAAGGCCCAGGTCAATTGCTCACAATACCATATCTTCAGTAAACTCAGTTTGTTTCATTTGGTCTTCATTATTCCCATAAACATTCCTTTTCACACATAATTTTTTTCTGCCAACTAGTTCATTCCACTCTATAAAATATAAATATCTGGGCCCTTTGAGCTCATCATAAATTTCAAGACTCCAAGGGCAAAAGGGATGGTTGGAAAATGGTCTTTTCCCTAGTAACCAAAGGAAAGAAAGGGGTGCAAACTACTTTTCAAAATAACATGCGGAAAGAACTATTGATTCTTCAAGAGCCTTTCCATTTTCTCTTGTTGATAAGCAGTAATTTCTGCACTTGTTACCTCTGGCAGCTTTGCCTTGTTTGCCAGAACTACCAATCTATTTTCTCATCATTCTACATGTTGAGAGTGTCTCTTGAAACACGGCAGCACCTCAGGGAACCAAAACAACAGAATCCTCCTAGAGCAGAAATATGGAAAGCACAGTCATTTTGCAGAAAGAAGGAAACCAACCCTACCTCTTGCTGAAAGCTTCTTGGTGTTGATAATCTTGGCGGCATATTCATGTCCAGTGCAAAGTTTGACACAGCGTCGCACCACGGAAAAAGCCCCCCTGAAGAAAGACAGGAAAAAAGAGATTGGTTAATGACTGCATGGCAGGAGAATTTCATTGACATGCTCATTGCAAAATTCCTAGTCCATCTGTTTTGTTTTTTTTTTTAAGAAAAAAAGGTATGGCTTTGCACCCATTTGATTAGCATGCTAATATTTAAACTATTTTTATCCTACTGTCTAGTTAACACTTTTACAAATACCCCTAGTCCATGTTCACGCCCTAACAAATGTGGCAGACAAGGAGAAGGTGATGGGGAAGAAAGAAAAAAGAACAAATTCAGTCATAAGCACTTAAGCTTAAGGTCGCTGGTTGCTGGAATCAAAGAGATTCATGACTTCCCAAGTTACCTTTCCACAGGTAAGCAGGACCCTTTGATCAGATTAGAAGAATCTCCACCAATAGAATCTCTCCCCAAATTATATTTATTATATTAGTTTCATCCATCTCTGAACTGCTTCCAGATCTGTTAAATCATACCACAGCTTTTCTAGGCTTCCTAGGTAAGTGGAATACAGCAATGTTGTTCCTGATATTCACAAATATCTGCAACCCTACAGATTATTTCACCCAATGGCTAACAGTGGTTATAAATCAAGAAACAAGACAGAGCATTCAAGAAGACAGTGCCCGTGAAGAAAAGTCCTCAGCCTTCACTTTCTGAGTTCTCTTGTCCAAGGTACACTAAAATCATAGTCCTTGACTTACCACCATTCATTTAGTGACCGTTCGAAGTTGCGACGACATTGAAAAAAGTGACTTATGACTGGTCCTTGCACTTATGACCGTTGCAGCATCTCCATAGTCATAATCATGTGATCAAAATTCTAATGCTTGGCAACTGGCATCGCAACTTCCCAGCCAACTTCTGACAAGCAAAGTCAATACAGGGAGCTGGATTCGCTTAACGACCATGTGATTCACTTAACAATAATGATTTGCTTAACAATCATAGCAAAAAAGTTCTCTAAAATTGGGTGTGATTCAATAATCACATTGCTCAGCAATGGAAATTCTGGTCCCAATTATGGACATTAGTTGAGGAGTCCCTATAATGTTTCTCCCCCTCCCTTCCTGGATTTATACAACAGCTTAAACTGGAAAAAAACACACATTCTTTCGTGTGAATAGACCAAAAATGTTGGGAGTAGATGAATATTTGGTCTGAGCTCACCTTATATGCTTAATATGTTGGGCAGCTTCTGCCTTTAAATTTAAATACTTATTTATATTGGATCATCAAGAAACTTTCAAAGCTCAAAAGGGATTTAACACAGGTCTTGTCCAGCGAGTTTATCTTCTGAATGAAATTGGCTTTTATCTAAACACTCTTCTGATACTACCTTTAACATTTGGCTTTTGTGTTAAAAAATACCTTTATTTTTCTCACAACTAAGAGGCTTTAAAAGTGCCCCCCCCACACACATCTCAGGGATTGTTAAACTAATTAATCCTGTTCTATTGTGGGACAGTGAGCTTTTGGAAATATCATTCTATAACCTTTTCCAATTCTCAGAGTGGTATACATTAGCCAGTAACCTCAGATGCTCTCCTGTCAACAACTCCTAACAGCTGTCTTTTCCTCATGCCACAATTCCAACCGGTAGGAAAAACATAGGATTAAAACCATGTGAATGTCACATTTAAGACCAAAAGCATGGAGCTTCTTGTTCTTCACTACTGCCTCCTAGGAAGAATTTTAGACAACCCGATAATTGTTGATTTATAAGAGAGGATCCAGAGTGTTGTTTTAATGGTCGACAACTGGATTCTGATGGGAAGTGTACCAAGCCTACAAAGGCAATATCCATCCTCCACAGTTCCTTCTCTTTTTCATCAGAGTGATATCTGGGAATTGACCCAATTCAACTCAAATGAATAAGACTGAAGTTAGACATGACAGATATTAGTTCCATTGATTGCTTGCCTGTCCAACATGTATTTTATCAACAGATTGTTTTTTAAAATCATGTTGCAAATCATTTGGAATTATTATTAACTATGTCTGAAATTTGATGAAGGACAATTCACAAATGTAAAATGTAACAATGATTCTATCTAACTATCCATTTAGAGGTAGTCCTTGATTTACAAGGTGATTGTTCACTGCCCAATTTTACAACATTTCTTGCCACAGTTAAGCAAATCACTGCAATTGCTAGGGAATCCAGCTTCTCCCCATCAATCTTGCTTGTTGGAAGCCAGCTAAGAACATTGCAGTGATCACATGATCCCAGGACACTGCAACTATCATGCCGGTTGTCAAGTGCCCAAATTCTGATCATTTGAAGATGTCGTGACAGTCAAAAGTGCAAGGACTAGTTGCAAGTCATTTTTTTCAGTGCCATAAGTTCAAATGGTCACCCTATGAATGGTGGTAAGTCAAGGAGTGCCTGTAACAGCCATTGATAAGGACACAGTTGCTTCAATTCATAGCACAGAGATTCCATAAACAAAACCCCAACTATTGCGCAGCAGAAATGCTGATATCTTGTCTCAGGGTATTATCTTTACTTTTTAATTTTTTTCTATCTTGTTTTGTTTTGGAATAGTTGAAATCTTGAGAGTCCCAATGGTATTCTTATTAAGAGAGAATTTGGATGGCTATCACCGTAGGGGGCACAGGCAGAAAGTATTACAAAATAACAAGTGAAAAGCAAAAATATATGCTTAAGGAAATTAACCATGTTGATTAATACCTAATTCCGCTAAAGAATTAAATGTGCATCTAAGCACATTTTCACTGGAAATAACTTCCCTGAATTCTATAGGTAGTCCTCGACTTAAGACCACAACTGAGCCCAAAATTTATTTGCTAAGTCAGATATGTATTAGGTGAGTTTTGCCCCATTTTACAACCTTTCTTGCCACAGTTGTTAAGTGAATCATTGCAGTTGTAAAGTTAGTAACACAGTTGTTAAGTGAATCTGGCTTCTCCATTAACTGCTTGTCAGAAGGTCACCAAAGGTGATCACATGAGATCCCGGGACATTATGACCGTCATAAATATGAGTCAGTTGCCAAGCATCTGAATTTTGATCATGTGATTGTTGGGATGCTGCAATGGTTGTAAGAGTGAAAAATGGTTATAAGTCACTTTTTTCAGTGCTGTTGTAACTTCGAATGGTAACTAAACGAACTGTTCTAAGTCGAGGACTATCTGTATTGTTTTATTCCTGAGTGGATACATACAGCATCAAACATGGATATTCAGACTGTGTTAAACCAAGTACAACCCAATAGGATTATATCAGCTTTTGCCCACCCCACATGATGGGACTGAAACACCCAGAATTCTCAAGCAGCAAACTCTAGAAGTTGCAATTCCATTGCACAGTGGTTAAAGTGCAGTACTACAGACTACTTCTGCTGCCTGCCAGCTGCCTGCAATTTGGCAGTTCAAATCTCACCAGGCTCGGGTTGACTCAGCCTTGCATCCTTCTGAGGTTGGAAAATGAGGACCCAGATTGTTGGGGGCAAAATGCTGACTCTGTAAACCGCTTAGAGAGGGCGTTCAAGCACTGTAAAGTGGTATATAAGTCTAAGTGCTATTGCTATGGCTGTTTGGAGAGTTTGCATTTAAATGACAATGACTAAAGTGATACATTGAGTTTGTTTGTTTGTTTATTCGTGTCAGAAGCATATAAAATACAAGATTAAAATATATACAAATTAGCAATTTGCCCAGAAAATAGCAATATTAATTGCATTCTGTCACTCTTGTCATGAAGTCCTCAAATGTACCCTGATCAGGGCACAAAGGGCAGGTATATGTATAGGTGTTATTGTCTGCATGTCACCACAATCCCAAAAAGCATACACTGAGTCAAAATATGCTTATTGCATAGCCGGCTAAATTCACACAACCCAAGTCAAAAGTAATGGTTAATCGATCACTATGGCTAGATGTAGGATAGATTCCAACCTCCTCTCTTCCCCACACCAAAATAAAAAAAGATTAAACAAACCACTATCAATACCTGGGAAGATCCTGGAAAAGATAATTAAAAAACAGGTCTGCGAACAACTAGAAGCAAATGAAGTTATAACTAATAACCAGCATGGGTTTGTTAAAAACAGATCATGCCAAACCAATCTTATTTCATTCTTTGATAAAGTGACTATATTAGTAGATCAGTGAAATGCTGTGCACATAGTATACTTAGATTTCAGTAAGGCATTTGACAAAGTAGACCACAACCTACTTCTTGGTAAGCCAGAAAAATGTGGAATAGACAACATTACCACCAGATGGATTTGTAGCTGGCTGACAAACTGTACTCAATGAGTAATCCTTATTGGTACCACATCCATGTGGAGAGAAGTAAGCAGTGGGGTACCACAAGGTTCTGTCTTAGGCCCAGTACTCTTCCATATCTTCATAAATGACTCAGATGAGGGAATAGAATGGGAAGTCATCAAATTTGCAGATGACACTAAATTGGCAGGAATAGCCAACATCCCAGAAGACAAGCTCAGGATCCAAAAAGATCTTGACAGACTTGAACAATGGGCCCTATCCAACAAAATGAATCTTAATGTGGAGAAAAGCAAAGTTTTACACTTAGACAGGAAAAATCAAAGGTATAAGTATAGATTAGGCTAGACCTGGATCAAAAACAGTAACTGTGAGAGGGACCTTGGAGTCCTAGTGGATGATCACTTGAATATGAGCCAGCAGTATGCAGCAGCAGCCAAAAAAGCTAATACAATCCTTAGTTGTATAAACAGAGCAGGGGTGAAATCTAAAATTTGTTACTACCAGTTCTGTGGGTGTGGTTTGGTGTGTGGGGGGGTAATGTGACTGGGTGGGTGTGGCCAACTTTTTTTTTTTTACTTTTAAAAGCATTTTTTCTACAACCTTAAGAGGTTGCAGGAAAAAAATGCTTTTAGAAGCCTCTGACGATCAGGCAAGTCAGCTGGGATCGCCAGAGGCTTTTAAAGGCATTTTTTCCCCCACAACCGCTTCAGCCAAAGGGGTTGCAGAAAAAAATGCTTTGAAAAGCCTCTGACGATCCCAGCTGAGCCGTGCAATCATCAGAGGCTGGTTTTTTTTTAACTTTTAAAAGCATTTTTTCGGCTGAAGAGGTTGTAGAAAAAATGCTTTTAAAAGTAAAAAAAAAATAGCCTCTGATGATCGCGCAGCTCAGTTGGGCATGGGGAGGGGGCAGGGATTTTTGCTACCAGTTCTCCGAACCACCCGCCGCCATTGCTACCGGATCAGGCGATCCGGTCCGAACCGGGAGCATTTCACCCCTGAAAAAGAGGCACAGAATCAAGATCACGTGAAGTATTAGTACCACTTTATAAAACCCCAGTAAAACCACACCTGGAATACTGCAACCAATTTATATATTTTATATACTACAAAAAAAGATGTTGAGGCTTTGGAAAAAGTGCAAAGAAGAGCCACTAAGATTATCAAAGGCCTGGAGACTAAAACATATGAAGAACAGCTGCAGGTTTTGGGTCTGGCTATTCTAAAGAAAAGAAGAATTAGGGGTGATATGTTAGCAGTATTCCAGTATTTGAGGGGCTGCCACAAAGAAGAAGGGGTCAAATTATCCTCCAAAGCACCAGAGGGCAGAACAAGAAACAATGGTTGGAAACTAATCAAAGAGAGAATCAACCTGAACTTGAGGAGAAACTTCCTAACCGTGAGGACAATTAACCAGTGGAACAGCTAGCATTCAAACGTTGTGGGTGCTTCATCACTGGAGGTTTTTAAGAAGAGACTGGACTGTCACTTGTCTGAGATGGTATAGGGTCTCCAGCTTGAGCAGGGGGCTGGACTAGAAAACCTCCAGGGTCCCTTCCAGCTCTATTCTATTCTGTGGATTTAGGATATGTACCAAGCCCAAGCCAAGCAGGCATTACAGTTTAGGACAAAGAAGAATATCAGCCTGTGGAGGCTTCCGGTTTGGCTTCCGTCACTGCCAGAGGGTCTTTCGGGACTGCCAGCCTTGTTGCCTGTAAAGAGCCGTCTCTACAGCTGAGAGACGGCTTGAAAAACTCCGTCTCCTTGAGGAGACGTGAGATAGAGCTGGCGAGGGCAGGTAGAGCCCTCTGCGAACTCCCCAGAGTTTTTTATTACTCTTGGGGAGGAAGCAGAATATGGCTCCCTATACAGCTCGCCGCTGCTCCGGGCTTCGAGGGAACTCTGCTTTTTGCAGAGCCAGGCGATGGGACCAATCCAATTAATGAAAACTAACAGATTATCCAAACAAACAGGATGAAATCCGGATTTGGGACCCTAAATTGCAAGTATTTCTAACAATTTTATAAGTGATTTTAAAAGCGAAGAAAAAAAGTTTAAAATGGCGACTGGCTGAGGCTTGAGAAGAAGAAAGCTGAAAGCGAAAGTCCTTCCGCCTGAATAGTTCAATACGTTACAAAGTATCTGAAATAATAGCGCTGGCTAGAATTGAAGAGAAAAATTTCTACTTTATGTTTCTTCCTTCTTAGAGACTTGATATTGATACCGTTTGGAGAGAAGTCTTTTTCTTTTAAAAGAGTTTGTCTGTGTGGCAGGATGGCGTTAAAAATGACAAAGCCAGACAATCAAGCAGTGGGGGGGGGCTCCCCCATTTACAAATCATATGAACAAGTTTTGAGCTTGCAGATTCAGAAGAATGGCTTTAAAGACCTAAAGGAATTTGTTTTGGAGGAGATGGCAAGACATGATGAGATTGTGAACCAGAATCTTGAAAAATTCAAGCAGGAAATTAAAGAGTTGGTGCAACGAAAATATGCCAACCTGAAACAACAGATTGTAACAGCTTTGAAAACTTTTTCAGAAATAGTTATAAAGATGGATAACAATACTAACCTAGAATTAGAGTCTAAAGTGAAGGAAGCTGATAATAAGTTTTATAATTTGGACAATAAAATACAAAGAATTGAAAATGATTTGATAAATATTCAAGACAATAGCTCAGAAGTAAAGTCTAAAATAAAGGAAGCTGACCACAAGATTTACAATGCAGACAATATAAAACAGAGAATTGAAAAAGAAGTCATAATGATGCAATACAGGTCCATGGAATTTGCGGTCAGAATGAGGGGAATACAGGAAAATAACAGAGATGATTTGAGAAAGATGTCTGCTGAAGTTCTGGCTGGGATTTTAAAGGTTAGTCCTGAAGAGGTATCCTGCAGGATTGATAAGGTCTACAGAGTGAATTCTTGGGTTGCAAAGCAAAAGCAGTTGCCTAGAGATGTGGTGATTTATTTTACTGATAGAGTAATAAGAAATGATATTGTGCAAAAGTCTTTTAACTCCACTTTGGAAAGGAACGGAAGGAAGATTTGGATATAGAAAGAGCTGCCGTCCAAGATGTTAAAAGATAGAAAGGACTTTGGATTTTTGGTGACTGAGCTAAAGAAACAAAACATCCCATTTAGGTGGGATGTTCCAGTTGGTATAATATTGAGATATCAAGGAGAAAGAGATAAATTAAATACTGTTGAAAAAGTGGAAGAATTTTACTACAAGGTTTTTAAAATGGATCCATCAGCGTTAGGAATACAGGAGGGGAATAAAGAAAAGCAAAATGAACAAGAGATTGAAACTCAGGCTAAGCAGATGGCGATGGAGGCAATGGAAAAACAACAAGTTACAGAGGCCCTTTTGGATGAGCCACTTTTGGATTCTCCTTCAGAGGTTATAGCTGGATTACCTATAAATATTTATTTTATTTATTTTTATTTTATTTTGAATTTGTATACCGCCCTTCTCCCTGAAGACTCAGGGCGGTGAACAGCCAAATAAAAACATCAATTACAAATATTAAAATACAGTTAAAAATATATATATAGATTTGGCCCCATTAATTAAAATGATAAACAAAACAATTAAAAACACTTAAAAATACAAGAGAGGCGGCTTTGGATTTTAATGTGATGTCTTATCAAGTTACAGACCAGCATGGAAATCAATCAGCTGATATGCAAGTTCTAGAAAGGCAACTAGGATGGAGATCTAAACCACAAAAGGCCAAGAAAAGAAGAAGCAGGTCCTACAAAACTAAAAAATTTTAAACTAAACAACAGTCTAATGCCAGTTACTTAAGAGACGATTAAATATAATAAGCGGGATTTATAGAAGGCTGATACATAAAAATATAATTGAAGCAAATTATTGACTTATACTATTTTGAGAAGAATAACAGATCTCTGCAATGCTGGTGCTTTTGGGATGTGGAAGGTGGCCTCTGATTGAGTGGATCGGAACTTTCTATCTTGGACTCTTTGAAAAATGGATTACGTATATGTTGAGTTATGTGGCAAGAGATCTATGGGATTGGGGCATGCAGAAGATCTGGTTGTTACCCCAATGTGGTGGTTGGAATTAACAATCTAGATAAATGACACTACAGAAGATACTACATGGAATATAAATATAAAGTCACTCGGGTGGTTTTTTATATATGAAAATACTTATTATTGATGGGGGCAGATGGTAATTGAAGATACTGAATATACTGTTGGAGGCTGAACCTGATATTACCCTAATATGGGTGATGGAATTAATAATCCAGTTGAAAGACATTACAGAAGATATTATATGGATTATAAATTTAAAGTCATTTGAGGATTTTATTTATATATGGAAATATCTTTTAGTGGTGTAGTGTGGGCAGAAGAACAAAGATATTAAAAATATTATGTATGTTAGACCTGTAGGAAAATGGGTGGAGATAGGTTATTGACTGTTTAGTTTAGGAAAAGGGATGTTATGTTTAGATATAAATATATGTAAAAGATTTGAATTAAGAGATATATGTTTGGGGGTGGAGGAAATGGGTAGACTATGAGTTGAATAAATGCTAAATCAGGATTTATTATATAGTTTTATAGCTGAAGGTTGTTTTGAAATGTATAGTATAGTATAGGGGGGATATAATAATAATGTTAGAAAGAAATGGTTAGAATGTGGGGGGTGGTGTAAAAGGATGGTAAAGTATTATATAATTTGATGTTAATTTGGATTTTATTTTGGAGAAGCCATGGGGGGAGGGGAGGGGGAGGGGGGGTTAGGGTGGAGGGGGGAAAAATGGGGAAAAATCTGTATTTGAAAAACTTTTTCAATAAAAAAAAAAAGAATATCAGCCTTTCTTTAGTAATTTCCAAATTTGCTTGTAGAACCACGGAAACAGCATGTGCCTGATTAAAGCTCTAGCTCACAAGCTAGTTTAACTGGGTTCATAGCTTTACACATTTAGTCATGGGTCCTTACACCTCATCCACGGTTTTAGGTTTGAAAAAAATAGGGACCGTTATCCAACTTCATAGAGAATGATATGCCTGCATGTTGTAGGGATTAAGAAACCTGAATTGTTTTCCTAATCTAAGAAAAAGAGGATCGTTTCATGGTTGTCGAAATGCCCTCATGCAATCCGAAAGACAGCAGTCTAACAATCCTATGTCATTCCTCCTCCCCATTAATCTTGTATGACCAATTCTATTCATTTACTAAATTGCAGAATACAATTCATCCTTAATTGTTTTGCAAGAACGAAGATGGAGAAACTGGCCTTGTTCATTACTAAGTGAGTTTTGGTGTGGAGCAATTGTGTGTCATTTCTGTGACAATGCAATTTGCATGGAACTGCAGGCTGCTTTTTGCACTGTGTGCCAATTTGCAATTAACTGTGATAAAGGAACATGTGCTCCTTCTGGTCTTTGTCTTTCCTTTCTTCAAGTTATATACAGTAAATGCCTAACCAATCGCCTTTCTCTGAATTAGAATAGGATTAGAGCATTATTTTATTACTTGCATTGTCCCCACAAGTTTACAGCCACCCAATAATGGATTTAGATCTAAATCCATTTTCATCACTAAGAAAACTGTTGTTTGCATTAATAATCTTAACTGACCCACTAAGACTGTCAGTGCGTTTCCAATAATCTACAAAGTAAGAACTGGTCACAGGAACTTCAATGGATTTGTGGTGAACCACTCTGAGTGGCACAAACTGAAGACGTGGCTCTTCCGTCAAATAACTTGATCTGCTAGGGGTTGCACAAACTGTAATAATTTTAAATATGGTTTTTAAGGGGTTTTTAACTTATTTTGTTATTTTGTGATTTGTATTATTGATTGTTGTTGTAAGCCGCCCTGAGTCCTTTGGGAGAATGGACGTTGTCTTACCTGAACGTCCCTTTTCTGGGCGCTGCGTACACTATCCATGCATGGGTTAATCCTTCAGTGCTTGGCAAACAACTGAGTGAAAACAAAAGACTTTTCCTCCCCTTTCCGGCTCCCAAGCCACGCCTCTGGTCCCATGATCCCCCAGTCTGAACGAAGGCTCAGCAGACAAGAATCCACACTATGAGTAACTTAAAAACTCAACTTTATTAACTCAAATTAACGTAATGGAAAAAGAAACTAGTCTCAGTCATAAACGGGGCAGGCAGCCCTGACGGGCGGGATATGGATAGTGTACGCAGCGCCCAGAAAAGGGACGTTCAGGTAAGACAACGTCCATTTTCCTGTGCGCTGCTCCCACTATCCATGCATGGGATATACCCAAGCTTAAACTCCCTGGGTGGGAAGCTGACTGCCTCCAGAGTCCTCCTCCGTCAAGACTTTCTGCAGTACTCTGCGGCCAAACGATGCCTCAGCCGAGTTGAACGCATCGATCTTGTAGTGGCGGATGAACGGTGTGAGGGACGACCACGTCGCAGCTCTGCAGATGTCCATGACCGAGGCTTGGGTGGCCCAGGTCGCCGTGGTGGCTGCGCTGCGAGTCGAGTGCGGTAGAATCCTGCCGGGGCCCGGTTTGGAGTTCAGGTCATATGCCAGGGCGATGCAGGCCTTGATCCATCTGCTGACCGTAGCTACTGATATCTTCTGACCCATGGACTTCGGGTTGAAGGAGACCAGGAGACCCTCAGTACGACGGAAGGGAGCGGTCCGTCGGATGTAAGTGTGGATGGCGCGTCGAACGTCTAGGGTGTGCCACCTCTCTTCTCTGGGGTCACGAGGTGAGGGGCAGAAACTTGGCAGAATGAGCTCCTGGGCTCGGTGGAACCACGAGTTGACCTTCGGGATAAAGGCAGGATCCAGGCGTAGCGTAACGGTGGAATCGTGGAAAATACACAAATCTTTGCGGACTGAAAGGGCCACTAGCTCTGAGACTCTCCTCGCCGAGGTGATCGCCAGCAGGAAGGTCACCTTAAATGATAGGTACTTAAGCGAGCTCGAGTTTAGGGGCTCGAATGGGGGCCCGGTCAGCGCCCGTAAAACTAGAGGTAGATCCCATGAAGGGTAACGGTGTACTGTGGGGGGTCGCAGGTTGGTGGCCCCATGCAGAAACTCCTTGATGCGCGGGTGGTGCGCGAGGGATTGGTACGAAGCGCATGCAATGACTGTTGACAACGCCGCTGTCTGTCTTCGTAGGGTTGCAGGGGCCAGGCCTTTGTCTAGGCCAGCTTGTAGGAACCGCAGAATGTCCCGAATAGTAGCTGACGTGGGGTCGATATGCTGGTGGGCGCTCCAGCGACAAAACGCCTGCCATAATGACTCGTAGATGCGGGTCGTAGACGGACGCCTGGCCGCCTGGATAGTGGCAACTACCTCGTCTGGCAGGTTATCCTTCTTCAGGATGACCCGTTCAAATGCCAAACGGCTAATTGCAGCCACTGGGGCTCTGGATGTGTGACTGCCCCTTGGCACAGAATGAGCTGCTGTGGTGGGATCACCCATGGCTGTTCCACGGACAGTGCCACCAGGTCGGCGAACCATGGTCTCCGGGGCCAGTTCGGGGCTACCAGGAGTAGGTCTGCTTTTTCTGCCAGTAGCTTTCGGATGAGACGCGGGAGCAGCGGGACTGGCAGGAATGCGTACAGGCGACCCTCGGGCCACCTGCAGCGCAGCGCATCGTGGTCCTCCGCTTGCGGTGTCGGGTAGCGAGATATGAAGCGGGGGAGTTGAGCGTTGGCCGGGGTTGCGAAGAGGTCTACCACCGGTTTTCTGAAGCACGAAGCGAGTTCTCGAAACAGCTGAGGGTGGAGCTGCCATTCCGCTTGATCTATTGTTTCGCGGCTGAGCCAGTCCGCCCTCACATTGGTTGCCCCCGAAATGTGGTCTGCTCTGATCGAGAGAAGATGTCTCTCTGCCCAGCTGAACAGCTCTGCGGCCTCCCGCATCAGGGTACGGGACCTTGTGCCCCCCTCCCTGTTGACGTGCGCCTTGGCCGAGATGTTGTCGGTCAGGATTAAGATGTGATGCCCCTGCACCGTCGGCTGGAAGTTGCGCAGTGCCAGTCTGATCGCCCGAAGCTCTAGGAGATTGATGCTGCATTGCCGTTCTTGAAGCGACCACTGTCCTTGCGTGACTAGGTTGTGGAGATGGGCTCCCCACCCCCGAAGGCTGGCGTCGGTGGTGAGTATCAGATGGTCCGGCTCTAGGAAGCTGGACCGCTTGAGGAGCGCTGGCGATGTCCACCACCTGAGGGACCGGCGGACCTGGAGAGTGAGGCGAACTTCCTTTGGGGAGTTGGCCCTTCCCGTTCGCTGGAAGGGAAGGAGGAACCACTGCAGGGGTCTCGAATGTCTGCGTGCCCACGGTACGATGCCGAAGCAGGATACCATCTTCCCGAGGAGGCTTGAGAGGTGGATCAGGGCAACTCTCCTCCTCGTCAGGATCTGCAGGATCAGAGTTCGGATGCTCTGGACTCTGTCCGGTGATAAGAATACTTGGCCGCTGGACGAATCTATCACCGCCCCTAGGTGAAGAAGCCTGGTGGTGGGCTGAAGTTGACTCTTTGCAAGGTTTATGGTGAAACCGTGATCCTGGAAGATCTTCATCACCATCTTCATGTCTCTGGAGGCCTGGTCGGGCGTGGACGACAGGACCAGAATGTCGTTCAGGTAACAGAGCACCCGGATCAGGACGGCTCGGAGCCTGGCTGCCACCACCGCTACCAGCTTGGTAAAGGTGCGGGGGGCCGACGAGAGTCCGAATGGCATCGCACGGTATTGGTAATGCCGTCCCGCATACTCGAACCTCAGGTACCGACGGTGATGCGGATGAATGGGCACGTGCAGATAAGCCTCCCGGAGGTCGACCGACTGAAGGAAGTCACCCTGTCTCACCCCCGCTAAGATGGACTTGAGGGAGTGCATTTTGAACCTGCGGTATTGAACTGACAGGTTCAGATGCTTTAGATTGAGTATAGCCCTCCAGCCCCCGGAGTTCTTGGGTACCAAGAAGAGGGTTGAGTAGAAACCTGAGCCCCGCTGGCTGTGCGGGACCGGCTCTATGGCTTCGATCTCCAGGAGGTGGGCAATCTCCTGTGACATTAGGTCCTGAATCTCCGAGGATCGAGGGGTTGGGCAACGGACAAACCGGTGGGGCGGCTGACCGGAAAATTCGATGGATAAACCTGAAGAGATCGTACGCCTTACCCAGGAGTCCGAGGTCGAGCTGGCCCATTGTAGATGGAAGAGGGTGAGCCTTCCCCCTATGGGTCCCGTGGGCCTGGAGTCATTTTCCCCTTCTGGCGGGTTTAGGGCCGGCTCCACGGAAGTTGCGCTTAGGCTGCTGTTGTCATCCTCAGTCTCGGAACTGCTGCCTGTCGTGAAATCTGTCTCCTCCCTGGTATTGGGAGCGATGAGAGGAGGACCCCCTGGGTCCGGCGCTGGCACGAAAGGGCTGCTGGAGCGGGTAAGGTGTGTATCTGCGTTCCTGGCGCCGATACGTTGAGGGGAGGATCTTCCTCTTGTCCTTCCCCTCGATCAGCATGGGCTCCAGCGCGGCTCCAAACAGCTCTGGTGCCTTGTATGGCACGGCTGCCAACTTCCACTTGGCTTTGAAGTCTGCCTTCCAGGGCCGGAGCCAGAAGAGCCTCCTAGCTGTCAGGGTTGAAGCCAGAGCTCTTGAGGCAAATTTGGCTGCGTTCAAGGAACCGTCGGCTGTGTATTCTATAGCAGCTATTATCTTATTTAGATCTTGATGCAGTCTGGTGTCCTCAGGGGGAAGCCTGTCCTGTAGATGCCGGAGCCAAATGAGTGACGCTCTGTTGAAGAAGGAAGTTGCCGTTGCCGATCTGATCGCCCAGCCTGCAGCCTGATGTGCTTTGTGGAAGGCCCACTCCATTCTCTTCTCCTCCGCCTTAAGCGTGTCCAGAGGGTCAGTGGAGATCAGCGAGCTGGAGGCTAACGCTGCCACAGGTTGGTCTACTGAAGGGAGCGCCAGAAGGTCCTCTAACTCTGGGGCCGAGCAGTAGAGTTTTTTATCTAGGTTGCTAGGTGTTGCCAGCGAGGCCGGCTGGCCCCAGGGATTCTGGATCACATCCGCAAACAGCTGAGGGCAAGGAATGCAGTCCTTTTGCGGTTTTGAGGATTTGAAGAGCGCGTCGTGAGGGCCCACCATTGGGGGGGTAGCGGCTGTGATGTCCCCTGGCACTCCCAGGTTGGTTGTAAGTCTAGCCTTGTGGAGTAGGGACTTGAATAGGGCCGGGCGAAAGAGGCCTGTGAATGCCGGTGTGTCTGGTGCTAGGCCCTCATCCTCTGATAACTCCATCTCCTCAGGGGCCTCCTCTGCTTGGTCTGATTCCTCAGACGAGGATTCTTGGCCCTGTACTGGAAGAGGATGGGACTGGAGCTGGTGTTGCCGTGCCTGGGCAGGTGCGGCCTGTCCAGGTGTCTGAGTTGCCTGCTGCAGGGTTGCAGAGAAGAATGACGATAGTGCAGCCGAGAACATGGCTTGAAAGTCCATTGGGGCTGCTATTCCTGGCCCCCCCTGAAGCTGAGGGTCTGCCCTTGATGGCGTTGAACTTGCTTCAGTGGCCCGATGATGATGAGCTGGTGAGGGGCCCCTTGGAGTCTCCGGTCCGGCCCCTGAGCCTGCCTCGAAGCGGGGTGTGATGAGGCCCGCCCTGGGGAAATCAGGAGTTCTTGGGGTCACTGCAATGTCTGACACACTTGTAACTCCTGGCTCTGCCTCTCTCGGAGGGGCGTGTGTGGTCTCCAAAGGCGCAGGCTCTCTGGATGAGGTCACTGAGGCTGCCTTGTGTGCCTTCTCCCACTGTCGTTCCAGAGCATTGTGTCTCCTTCGGGCGTCTCTATTCTGGAACGGTAGGGAGCCCTCTGAAGCCGCCCTGCTGGCAGACCTCTCATGCCTCTTCTTTGATTTCTTTTCCCCCCCTTTTGACTCCTTGCGCGGGGGGGTGAGCTCTAGCTCCATGTCTGAGGATGGAGGGGAGTGAGACATAACTGCAGCCACTAGGTTCTTCGGGCAGGCCCCTTGCCCTGTAGCTCCACAAGCCGAGGGATAATCTCTTCAAAAAGAGGCTCGAGCTAGGCTAGAACCTCTCCTCAGAAGGTGGGGGTGAGGTGGATTGATTGCCCCCTGCAGGCGTGGGGCGGAGTCTGCAGCCGCCCCCTGATGGCCGATGGGGGCGTAGGCTGATGAGTCTGGCCAATATGGCGGCCCGAAGGTCCCCCAATATGGCGCTGGCACGTGGGGAGGCCTGTGCCCGACTCAGGCAACGGACTTATAATGGCGGCCCGAGGGTCCGACCAAACGCCGCGCGACTGCTTTGGTGGGAGCTCGTTCTTGGAATTTGCCCTTCCTAGCGCAGGGGGGGGCTGCCGAGCTCTCTGGTGCTCCGCTGCGCCTCGCGCTGATGCCCCGAAGCCGGTGCGGCGAAATCGCTCCTGAGGGGGGGGCACCAATCGGTGCAGCGTGGGCGGCCGGAGCTTCCGAATCCGCCGCCCAGCTGATGAGGGGCGAAACCGCTCGGCTCCCGGGCTGTTTAGGCAAGCCGAGCAGTTTGAAATAGGGGGGTTGCTCAAAGCCCGCCGGCCAGATGGAGGGGCGCGGCTCGATCGCTGCAGCAGCGCCCGGGAAGATATGCCAGTTTAAAATTCAGGAGGTGGCCAAGCGAGCAGCGTGAGCGCGATGTTCTGCTCCCCCCCCTTCCAGCTGGTGCTTGCTATTCACTCCGAGAGCAAAGTAAAACCGCGAAAGGGAATCTATTCAAAATTAACAAAAAAGCCTAATCGCCCTAAGGAAAGGGAAGAAAGAAATTGGAAGAGTAATAAAGAAAGAAAAGGAGGAAAACCCCACAGACTACTGTACCTTTAAGAAACCTGTGGAGCTCCAAAAATCACTACAGTGTTTGCCAGCAACTGAGTGAAGACTGGGGGATCATGGGACCAGAGGCGTGGCTTGGGAGCCGGAAAGGGGAGGAAAAGTCTTTTGTTTTCACTCAGTTGTTTGCCAAGCACTGAAGGATTAACCCATGCATGGATAGTGGGAGCAGCGCACAGGAAAATGGCAGCATATAAATCGCAATCAATCAATCAATCAATCAATCAATAAATAAATAAATAAATAAATAGATAGATAGATAGTAGGATGGGATCTAAATTTATAAATAAATAAATGAATATAGATTTTTCCAATTTAATTATAAGCATACTTTCTGTCCTGGAAATTAGAAAAGTCATCAAGTACAAAGAAAGAATCAGGACAAAGAAAGGTTAACTCCATCACATATAAACTAAATAAATAGATGGAAAAGCATAGCACATATTACGTATTGATTCAAAAAAACAACCATTTTATTCAACAAGATTTAACTTTCTTGTAACGGTGTGCAGCCAGATGTGGTATAGAGAAGAAGAAAAGAGTCCAATGTTATTTCATTAATTATAATAAAATTCCATGTTCATATTACATTACTGCTTTGTATATTGAAAGTGTAACATACACACATGCTCAATTAGATTTCAAAGAAAGCTTCTCTATAAACAAAAAAACCACCTCTTTTTTCTACCTCCTTTTCTCTTTCTGATTCAGTGCATGTTGTGGGTGACACAAATAACTTTTGCAAAGATTTGAAGTGATGCTTGTAAGCAACTTTAAAAATTAAATTGCATGCTGCTGCATGAAATAGGCTAGAACTCAGCACTGTGTCATCCACCAGATAACCAAGAACGGGACTTGCCCCTTTAATAAAAAATTATAATGGCACAGGAATGTTGAAGCCTTGCTGATCTCACATAAGATGTTTTTTTTTTCTTTTTCTGACTATTGACATCTGAATTGGGCTAAATATCTAATTGTGTGATGCCCTTCCTAACACTAGCGGGATTCACACATGCCTGTAGCTAAATCCCACAAAACAGCAGCCCCACTCTTCAAGATAGAAAACATTTCAATCACTAGGTTGGGTGAGCGCTCAAATAAATCACACTCCTTACACAAAAACCAAATGACCATAAGTTTAAACCTGCAATACTAACTTCTGCAATCTCTCAATCTAATTAAGGCAAGAGCAAAGAAAAAGCTACTTATCACCTCTGAAGAGTCATCTGATATACAGCAGAGAGAAGAGTTTTTTTGAGCTTTTCAATCATCTCCACAAACCTTAAAGCCTCAATGAGCAGAGATTATGGTACAGGCAGTCCTCGACCTACAACAGTTTATTTAGTGACCATTCAAAGTTACAACAGCAATGAAAAAACTGACTTATGACCATTTTTCACTCTTATTTATTTATTTATTGGTTCGATTTATATGCTGCCCTTCTCCCGAGACTCAGGACGGCTTACAATGCATTAAGCAATAGCCTTCATACTTTTTTATATACCTGCTTAGTAGGGCTTTCGAGCCCCCCCCACAAGCGGTGGTCTTTTTTATACAAAGTCAGCTTATTGCCCCCACAAACCGGGTCCTCATTTTACCTACCTCGAAAGGATGGAAGGCTGAGTCAACCTTGAGCCTGGTGAGATTTGAACTTGCAGGAATTGCAGGCAGCTGGTGTTACTTAACAGCACTTTAGTCTGCTGCGCCACCAAGGCTCTTATGACCGTTGCAGCATCCCTGTGGTCACGCAATTTACATTCAGATGCTTGATAACTGTTCCTATTTATGACGGTTGCATGTCCTGGGGCCATGTGATCCCGTTATGACCTTTTGACAAGAAAAGTCAATGGGGAAGCCAGATTCACTTAAGAACTGTGTACTAACTTAAATAGGTAAAGTGATTCACTTACCAAATGTGGCAAGAGAGGCTGTACAATGGGGCAAAACTCATTTAACAAATTTCTCACTTGGCAACATAAATTCCGGGCTCAATTGTGGTCGTAAGTCAAGGACTACCCGTAGTTGGTGGCAAGAGGCTGCTGGCTTACAGGCAGTCCTCAACTTACAACCATTGTTTAGTGAGCAAAGTTATTACAGCACTGAAAAGTGCGACTTATAGCCACTGCAGCATCCTCACGATCACACGATTAACATCTGGGTGTTTAGCAACCAACATGCATTTATGACGGCTGCAGCATCCTGGGCTCATGTGGTTGCCCTTTGCAACCTTCCCAGCTGGCATCCAACAAGCTAGGTCAATGGGAAAAGCCAGATTCCTTTCACAATCACATGACTCACCTTAACAACTGCAGCAATTTTGCTTAAACACCATGGCAAAAAACTTGGGTGGATCATTGTGACTTACGACAGAAATTCTAGACTCCATTATGGTCGTAAGTCAAGAATTACCTGTACTTATTTTAATTATTTTAAATCTGAAAATGTAGCGATTACAGGTAGTTCTCGACAGTTCATTTAGTGACCGTTCAAATTTACAATGGCACTGAAAAAGTGACTTATGACCATTTTTCACATTTATGACCACTGCAGCATCCCCGTGGCCACATGATCAAAATTCAGATGCTTGGCAACTGACTCATATTAATGACGGTTGCAGTGTCTTGAGGCCATGTGATCCCCTTTTGTGACCTTCTGGCAAGCAAATTCAATGGGGAAGCCAGATTCACTTTACAACCAAGTTACTAACTTAACAACTATAGTGATTCACTTAAGATCTGTGGCAAGAAAGGTCGTAAAATGATGCACAATTCACTCAACAATTGTTTTACTTAGCAAGAGAAATTTTGGGCTCAATTGTGATCGTAAGTCGAGGACTATCTATACTTCACAGGAGAAATGGGAATTTTGAATGTTGGGAGTCCAGCACACCTGGAAGACATCCTATGTGGGGAGACTGTTCCAGGACAGCAGACTAGAATTCCAAATTAACACTGCAGTGCTATGCATACTTCATCAGTAGATGAGCCATGAAGCTTTGGAGGAAGCCTTGCTTTGACTCAATAATTGCTTTATATTTTTTAAAAGTTGATGTTCCATATCTGGCGTTTCTAGGCAATATGATCAGATAGCAGATAATGGGAAATATTTTTTATTCCTTGAGACTCCAAGAAAAAAAAGACAGGAGTCAGAGCAAGCAAGAGCAGCTTAATTGGACAAAACATCCTGGCCTACTTTAAAGTAGTTCCCTTGACAATGGTCTGCAGTTCTCATCTGAAATCCTAGCTGCAAAATAAAATGCCCAAATATCTCTAACTAACTACTTTTGGCCGCTAGATAAGTCACTTACAGAAAGGCATCCATTTTCCACCATATACCAATGAAAGTTCTAATTTTTATCTTTTTTCCCCCCATGTGTTTCTTCTTCTTCTCTCCACATATTTTAATTCAGATTAGAAAAATAAATTATAATGACATAATTAACATTATTCCAAAGGGAAATGAAAATGATTAATGCATGAAACCAAGCACGCTTCAGGTTTTAGAACTACTGAAAATCAAAAGAATCCGTTTATTTCAAGGTTTAAAATTGCTCCTAAATATAGTAAAAGAGGGGATGCCATTTCTGGAAATTATTGTTAAGAACTATGGAGAAGAGACTGCATATTGCTACCCTATAAACATGTTCAACTAAAATGAGCTACAGAAGATTTACTTATTTATTTTTAAATTTATTGGCTGCCTATATTACTACATGGTAACTCTGGGCTTACAATATTAAAAAGATAAAACTATACTACACCTATAAACAATACAAATAAAACACTATAAAAATACAAATACTCAAGCTAACTAAAAGATGGGGAATGGGAGAGTTGGAGGAGCAGGGGGGAGGGGGATCTTTTATTAACCTTCTATCAACCATCCCCAATGTAAAGCCCCCCTATTGGAGCCCCAAGCCAATTGGCAGAACCAGGTCTCTATGCTCTTCTGGAAGGTCAGGAGGGTTGGAGCCAATCTCAGTTCAGGGAGGCAAGATGTTCCAAAGAGTAGGCACAATGGCAGAGAAGGATCTTCTCCTGGACTTCACCAGCCAGAATTCCCTGGCTGATGGGGCCCCCAGGATGCCTCCTCTGTTGGCATGGGTCAATCCCAGTGGGATAAGACAGTCCCTCTAATAAATTCCGTATTGCCTGGAGAATGATGCTGAAAAGCAATATCAAGAACCCATCTCTTAGACCATACATGAAGAACTTTACGTCTGTGGGCTTCCTCCAGCCCTCCAGCCTGACTCCTCTGCTCTTCACATCCTCACCACCATCAGAGGCCAAGTTGATACTCACAGGAACACCTTCAAGGAGTGGTGTCTTTTTTCATCTCATTCATTGGTTTGAAAGCCTTCTCTGCTTCCTATCTACCCCAATCCATTTTGTTTATTAAAAAAATATTTAGCAGAGCTTTGGAGGGAAGAAGAGACTTCTTTGCAAGCCACCAAAATTACATTTGTGCTTACCGCTCATAGCAACTATATTTCTAAATCTCTACTCAATTGGAAATACATCTCTGACCTTTCAGAAAGGCCAACTTTTTCATTTTAATTCAGAAACCTTCAAAATGAAGTTAACTGTCACTTTCATCAACTTCTTTTGTTCTACAGGTTGATAATTTATCTTTAGAGTAGAAGGCTAGGCTGTAGAGGGATACCAACAATACTAAAAAGTCTGCTTCATGGACCGTGGGGGCCCAACTATACCAAAGAAGTTGGTATGATCCATTATTCAGTAATTACTGGATTTAGGAAAACGCTGTACATCAATAGAGCTATCTAGCTCAATATTGTTTTCTCTGCATTGGCTGATAGAGCTCTGGATCATTACAAGAAAAAAAATATTTCCAGATTTGATTTGAGAGACTGCTCCTTAGGTGTTCTGCATACAAAGCATAAATTCAGAGATATTATGTTTATGTTTTCTTAAACCATGTGTGCTTATTCTTTGCTGAATAAGCTACAAACAAGTAAATTCTTTGTAGGTGTCATGGTGGTGCAGAGATTATAATGCAGTATTGCAGGCTAATTCTGCTGACTGCCAGCAGTTTGATCCTGACTGGCTCAAGTCTTCCATCCTTCCAAGGTCAGTAAAATGAGGACTCAAATTGTTGGGGGGCAATATGCTGACTCTGTAAAGGGCTGTAAAGCATATATAATATAAATGCTAGTGTTATTGCTAAATTCATCCACTGCACTATCTATGGATCACAGTTTACAAATGCACTGCATATGTCTCCTCTAAATCAGAATTGATTTCTCATCACAGTATTGTATTTATAAACTATGGCTTGGAAGCCACAACTGTTGGTTCATCCATTATTAAGTCAACACAATGTCATCCCATTTTGCTTTGTGTGATGTACAACCCCAACTCAACTACAATGTGTTTCTTTTGGTTTGGGCCTAATGGATTGTATGAATTATCTGGGTTTTATATGCTTTATGTTAAGCTTAATTTGGTGAAGACATAAAGCCATGTTTACAAACCACAACAAATGGCCCGATACTTCAAACCAAGTCAAAACCAAACCAGTCAGCAAGTACTTATTCTATTTTTCTTGATAGCTATGTAATGATTCTTTTGACAGCTTTATATTTATTTTTTTCTTGGGAGTTGATTTTTCTACTAATTACAAGTGGCATCCTTGAACTTGCTGACTGGACTTAGAACCATCAATTTCTGCTCCGCTGGCTGAACTTAGAACAAACCGTCTAAGTGGGAAGAGTAAAAATACATGAGCTCATGCACGTACTTAGTCACAGAATTAATGGAGGGACTCGTATAAGAAGTATCTTGCTCACAGTGGGTGAACCTTGGGCAGCCAAGAACTAGATTTAACCATTTGGGGGAGTAAAAGATTATAAAATGGCCTCATCACACTGGTAGGAAAGAGTTGATTATTTGAATGGGAGTCTCTGTTTTTAAATGCAATTTTATAAGGAGCGAAATAGGAAGCAGTTTTTTTCCCCAAGAAAGGAACATTCAGTGTGACATCAAATAAAACCTAATGAGATTGGCTGTGGATGAGTTCCTGTTAGTGCAACTTTGAATCACTGTTACTCTAACCCTGAAGCACCAAGTGATTCATAGCAAAGCACGTATGGAGCACTATTTAAAAAAGCCTCCCATCTGGTGATCTGCCCTTGTGCCTTCAAGCATGTATTGATTCTTGTTCTAGACGTTTATCTGCCACTGGCACAGTCAAAATCATCCAGATCCCAGTTTGTATGAACCGTAACCTCCGTGGTGCCTCTCAAGGGAAGTGCATGGAGAATGCAATGGGGCAGAAACCCACTGCAAATACAATAAGGGTTATTCAGCCCTGTTTCACAGAAGCTTGACTGCCATGAAAATTACAAAATTAATGCTGGGGAAAGATATCAAGAACCTGAAGCTTTATTACAGTTAGTCCTTGACTTACAATAGTTCATTTAGTGACTGTTCAAACTTGCAAGGGCACTAAAAAAAGTTTTATGATTGTTTTTCACACTTACAACCTTTATAGCATCGCCATGATCAGGTGATCAAAATTCAGATGCCTGGCAGCTAGTTCATACTTATGACTGTTGCTGTGTGCCAAGGTCATGTGATCCCTTTTTGCAACCTTTTAACAAGCGAAGTCAATGGGGAAGCCAAATTCACTTAACAACCGTGTCCCTAATTTATCAACTGCAGTGATTCACTTGACAACGGTGGCAAAAAAGGTTGTAAAATGGGGCAAAACGCATTTAAGAAATGTCTCACTTAACAGAAGAAATTTTGGGCTCAGTTGTGATCCTAAGTCGAGGACTACCTGTATTGTAAGAACAGCATACGGTATTTCCAGTGTGCTATCACTGGAAAGTAGGAAAGGAACCTAGCAAAGAAGTCTGATTCTGGGCCCAAATAATAACTTTTGCAGTAGATGCACATAGAATCCCCAGTCCATGTTCTTACAGGTGGTTCTTTATTATATACTTTTAAAAAGCCTTTCAAAAAATGCAGTGCATTAACTCTGCAGTATCACTATAAAACAAAAAAGAAGTTAAAGGTTCCATTTTGATGTTCTGTGATTTCAAATCATTTTTGTCATTTTTTTCAGCCCCTCAAAACTTTCCCTGAGAAACATCACTGACAGTAATATTAAAGATAAGAGCATGAAACTTTATGCCAAGGCTGCACCTGGAAGCCATGACTCAGTATCGTGCAGTCAAGAGACCTTTAATGTTAATGGCATCACGAGCCTTCTGCATGTAACCAACCAAGAAAAGGATTTCTATATCAGATTTTACAGTATAAGCTTTCCTCACTCTTACACAAACATATTTCAAGCAAAGGAACAGATTGATCATCCAGGAAACAATTACTAACTGTTCTCCTTGCAATGAACACAGCTAGTGTGATGGAAGTCAAAATAGGCACCTAAAGCTCTAGAGCAAAGTCTAATGAACTCCTCCCTCACTAAACAGATCATGGCTAATTCATGTAACACACTAAGCCAGTTTGCACAGCACGCTAATACAAAACTAACCAAGCCAATTATGCTTAATACATTATACAAACCCAGTCGGTGGCTTGTTTCGCACATAATCCAAGACTGCCATATAACTTCTTCATTTTTCACTTACCATGGCATTAAACTAAATAGAATAATAATAAAAAAACACTTTAAAATGCTTATTTTGGGGGAGCCAAATGGAATATAAAACCACAGTTAATCCTAACTTGCTTTAAACCAAGAGTCTCAAATCACGAGCTATATGTCACTCTCCAAGGAATGTTCTGTGACTTGCAGCAATGTTTGGATGCTTTTCAGGGACATCAAGAAAATGCAGAGACTTGGGCACAAGAAGTCCTCCAGGGGGAGAATGGACGTTGTCTTACCTGAACGTCCCTTTTCTGGGCCCTGCGTACACTATCCATCAATGGGTTAACTATTTCAGCCTTTGGCAATAACTGAGTGAGAGCTCAATTTCCCTTTCCTGTTGCCCTGCCACGCCCCCCAATCCCATGATCCCCAGTCTGAACGAAGTTATGGGAGACCACACCGTATCAGGTAAGCAACATAACTTTAATAACACAACTGTAAAAAAAAAACAGACAAACACAACTGGGCAGAAAGCCAACTAAGAGAGGGGAGGGTATGGATAGTGTACGTAGCGCCCAGAAAAGGGACGTTCAGGTAGGACAACGTCCATTTTCCTGTGCGCTGCTCCCACTATCCATCAATGGGATATACCCAAGTTTAAACCCCATGGGCAGGAAGCTGAGTGCCTCCAGAGTCCTCCTCTGTCATCACTGTCTGCAACACTCTACGGCCGAAGGATGCTTCTGCAGAGCTATAGGCGTCTATCTTATAATGGCGGATGAAGGGCGTCACCAATGACCAGGTTGCTGCTCTGCAAATATCTGCCACCAATGCCTGCGTTGCCCAGGCCGCTGTTGTGGCCGCGCTGCGTGTGGAGTGTGAAAGAATCCTTCCCGGAGGAGGTCTAGTGTTCAGTTCATACGCTAATGCGATGCAGGCCTTAATCCATCTGCTCACCGTGGAGGCTGAAATCTTCAGTCCCATGGAGGCCGGGTTGAATGACACTAAGAGCGCCTCCGTGTGTCGGAAGGCCGCCGTCCTGTTAATGTAAATGCGAAGGGCACGGTGGACATCGAGGGAATGCCATTGTTTCTCCCTGTGGTTGCGCGGGCACGGGCAGAAGTCCGGTAGGATGAGTTCTTGGGCGCGGTGGAACCAGGAGTTCACCTTGGGGATGAAGGCCGGATCCAGTCGCAGGACTACCATGGTGTCCCTGAAGATGCAGAGATCCTTCCGGATTGAGAGTGCTGCTAACTCTGAGACTCTTCTGGCTGAGGTGATGGCCAGCAGGAAAGTCACCTTGAACGATAAGTGTTTGAGGGCAACTGAACCCAAGGGTTCAAACGGGGAGCCCATTAAGGCCCGCAGCACCAGTGGGAGGTCCCGTGATGGGTAACGGTGCACCGTGGGGGGGGCGTAAATTCTTAGCGCCATGAAGAAAACCCCTGATGCGCGGGTAATGGGACAGCGCTTGGTAGGGCGGCACGCGATGACCGTGGACAGAGCCGCTGTCTGGTGTCTTAGGGTCGCTGGCGCCAGCCCTTTTTCCAGCCCCGACTGCAGGAACTCAAGGATGTCCTGGACCGTTGCCGATGTTGGGTCCGCATGGTGTTGGGAGCACCAGTGGCAGAACGCCCGCCACGAAGCCTCGTAAATGCGAGTTGTTGAGGGCCGTCTGGCAGCTTGGATAGTATTTACTACCCCATCCGATAGCCTATCTCTTTTTAGGATGACCCTCTCAAATGCCAGATGGTCAATTGTAGCCACTGAGGCTCTGAATGACTGACCGCCCCCTAGCAGAACTCCACCTGGTGTGGGGGGATCTGCCAAGGTTGCCTTACGGATAACGCTACGAGGTCGGCGTACCACGACCGACGAGGCCAGTTGGGAGCCACTAGCAGTAGGTCGGCTTCCTCAGCCAGTAGCTTTCGGATGAGCCGAGGAAGGAGGGGAATCGGTGGAAAGGCGTAGAGCAGGCCCTTGGGCCATCTGCATTGTAGGGCGTCGTGGTCCTCCGCCTGTGCTGATGGGTAGCGGGATATGAAGCGAGTCAGCTGGGCGTTGTTCGGGGTCACGAAGAGATCCACCTCCAGCATCCCGAAGCGGGCGCTGAGTTCCCGAAATAGGCGGGGGTGTAGCTGCCACTCCGCTGGGTCTATCAGTTCGCGGCTGAGCCAGTCCGCCCTGATGGTGGTTGATCCCGAGATATGTTCCACCTTGATCAACAGATGAGACTCCGCCCATGCGAATAGGGCCTCGGACTCGAACATCAGCACACAGGACCTCGTGCCCCCTTCCCTGTTCACGTGCGCCTTTGCCGAAATGTTGTCTGTCAGGATCAGAACATGTTGGCCTTGAACTACTGTCTGGAATTGTCGTAGCACCAGTCTGATTGCCCGAAGTTCTAGGAGGTTGATGCTGCTGAGCCGCTCGCTCCTGGACCACTGGCCCTGCGCTACCAGATGGTGTAGATGGGCACCCCATCCCCGCAGACTTGCATCTGTGGTTAGTGTGAGTCTGTCCGGGTTTAGGAATTTGCAGCCCCTGAGGAGCGCGGGGGAACTCCACCACCCGAGGGAGAGACGGACCTGAGATGGTATGGTCACCCTGCACTTCAAGTTGGACTTTCCCACTCTCTGGAAGGGCAGTAGGAACCATTGAAGGGCCCGCGAGTGTCTGCATGCCCACAGAACGATACCGAAGCAGGATACCATCTTCCCGAGGAGCGATGCTAGCTGTACAAGGGGCACTCTTCCACCTTCCAAGACTTGTTGAGTTAGGTCTTGAATGCTCAGGATCCTCTCCTGAGACAGGAGTACTTGGCCTTTGACCGAGTCGATCTCCGCCCCCAAGTGCAGAAGTCGAGAGGACAGCTGTAGCTGGCTTTTCTCGAAGTTGATAGTAAAGCCGTGGTTTTGGAACGCCCTCAGGACTCTTTCCATATCCCTGGCCGCCTGGCTGTGTGACGACGAGAGGATCAGAATATCATCGAGGTAACAGAGGAGACATACTGGAATGGTGTGGAGCGTGGCTGCCACCACCACTACTAACTTGGTGAAGGTGCGAGGCGCTGACGAGAGTCCGAAGGGCATTGCGCGGTACTGGAAGTGCTGACCTGCAAACTCGAATCTCAGGAAACGCCGGTGACTGGGGTGGATAGGCACATGAAGGTAGGCCTCCCGTAGGTCGACTGACTGGAGGAGATCCCCTCTCCTTACTCCCGTTAGTATCGACTTGAGGGAGTGCATTTTGAATCTGCGATACTGTACCATCCGGTTTAATCATTTTAGATTCAGAATGGCTCTCCAGCCTCCCGAGCTTTTGGGTACCAGGAAGAGGGTTGAGTAGAAACCGGAACCCTGCTGATTGTGTGGTACCAGTTCTATAGCCCTTATCTCCAGCAGGTGCGTGATCTCCTGTGCCATTAGGTCTCTGAGTTCTTTGGACTGTGGGACCGGGCAACGTACAAAGCGACTGGGGGTAGGTCCGGAGAATTCAATGGAGAGCCCCAATGAGATCGTGCGCTGAATCCACGAGTCCTCTGTTGATTGGGCCCATTGCTGGTGGAAGAGTTGGAGTCTCCCGCCGATGGGGCCCGCGGCCCGGGCGTCACTTTCCCCTCCTGGCGGTTTTGAAACTGGCCCCGCGAAAGGATCATTTAGCTTGTTGGGGTCGGCCCCGGTCTCGGAACCGAGATCTGTCCTGGTGTCTACTAGTGCTCTGGAAGTAGGAGCGCTGTGGCGGGGGCCCTCTCGGCCCTGAGCTGGTCCGAAAGGGCTGCTGGTAAGAGTATGGTGTGTATCTGCGTTCCTGCCGCCAGTATGCTGATGGAAGCACCTTCCTCTTGTCTTTATCTTCGATCAAGATGGATTGCAAGGCTGCCCCAAATAAGTCTGGGGCTTTGTACGGGGCTGCGGCCAGCTTCCATTTGGCCTTAAGATCTGCCTTCCAGGGGCGAAGCCAGAACAGCCTTCTTGCTGTAACGTTCGATGCCAGAGATCTAGAGGCGAATTTAGCAGAATTCAGAGATGCATCCGCGGCGTATTCGGTGGCGGCTACGATCTTGTTTAAGTCCTGGTGTAGCCTTGTGTCCTCTGGGGGCAGTCTTTCCTGTAACTGGCGTAGCCAGATGAGGGCGGCCCTGTTGAAAAAGGAGGTTGCCGTTGCCGTCCTGATTGCCCAAGCTGCCGCCTGATGTGACTTACGGAGGGCCCACTCCGTCCTCTTGTCCTCAGCTTTGAGCCCGTCTACTGCATCTGTGGACACCATCGATGAGGATGACAAAGAGGCTACTGGCTGGTCCACCGATGGCAGTGTTAATAGATCCTCCAACTCCTGGGCTGAGCAGTAGAGTTTTTTGTCCAGGCTGTTCGGGGTTGTTAGCGAGGCTGGCTGTCCCCAGGGGTTCTGGATCACGTCCGAGAAGAGTTGGGGGCAGGGAATACAGTCCTTTTCCTGCTTGGAGGACTTGAAGAGCGCGTCATGGGGTCCTGCGACTGTGGGCTTAGGTGCGGAGACCTCCCCAGGTATGCCCAAATTGGTTGTGAGGCGCGCCTTGTGGAGGAGAGACTTGAATAATGCCGGGCGAAACAAACCCGTGAAAGCCGGAGAATCTGGCATCAGGCCCTCATCCTCTGACAACTCGAAGGCCTCGGGGCCCTCCTCAGCCTGATCTGAACCCTTTGACGAGGATGTCTGGGCATGCGACTGTTGGTGTTGGGCCTGTTGCTGTTGGGGCGCCCCTTGTGCTGGTAGTTGACGAGGGGGCCCTCCCGCAGCTTACTGCCAGCCTGCAGCCAAGAAGGAGGACAATGCGGTTGAGAACATGGTCTGAAAATCTAGCTGGTTGGCTGGTAGGGGTCCTTCTGGAACTCGTAGGCCAACTGCGGTTGGTGTGAATGTTGCTTCAGCCCCACGGTGGCGCCAGCGAGGTGGGTCTGATAAGGGAATATCCGGCAGTGAGCGAGAGACTCCTCTGGGTCGTGGTAACTCCTGGTTGAGCCCGGCTGCGCTCAGGGTTGCCGGTGTTAGGGCCAGCTCTGCCAGGCTTGTGATGCCGGGGCCCGCCTCCGCACATGCTTGGGGAGTGGGTCTAGGAGATTCGGGTTGCCGCTCTCTCCTTCTGTGCCTTAGCGCAGAGGCGCTCTAGGGTCTTATGGCGCCTTGCAGCATCCTTGTCGTGGATCGGGGGCGCCTTTTCCCCGCGGTCTTTGTGATTGGAGGACCGCTTCTTTGAATGCTTCTTGGAGGATTTGGTCCCCTTGCGAGGTGGGCTTGCCTCTAAATCTGGGTCCGAGGAGAAAGGAGAATCTGACATGGCCATGGCTGCCATCCAACTCTCTCCGCGAGATTCCTTGCCTGTGCCTTAAATGAGGCCCCTGTGTCTCCTGGAAGATGGAGCCCGAAGGTCCCCAAATTCCTTTGCAGCGAATGCTCCATTGAGATGGCCCTGCAGATGGGTGTGGGCCTCCAACTGCCAATCTGGGCGGAGCTAGCCTTATATGGATGCAGCCAAGATGGCGGCCCGGGGGTCCACCAATATGGCGGTAGCACGTGGCTCTGCAATCCGAGGGCTGGGGAAGCTGCGGTCTCACGGCGGCGGCCCGGAGGTCCTATCGCCTGCCACGCTCAGCCCGAAGCGGCCCCAAGGGCTCCGGCAACGAAGGGGGGGGGTGATTGCCTCACCGCGCTGCTCTCCTCTGATCCACGTGCGTTGCGCTGGGCTAGGGAGGCTGCGGACTCACAGCGGTGGCCCGAAGGTCCTACCGCCTGCCACGCACAGCCCGAAAAGGCTCCGATGGGCTCCTGGTAATGAGGGGGGGGAGGAAGGGGTTGCTTGCCTTACCACTCTCCGCTCTCCCCTTTGCTGCTCTGACGGGCGCCTGCTTCGATCGGCGCTAGCGGGGGTAGCTGCTGAGGCTCGCTCTCCCCCCCTCCCGCTGCTGAAACGGAGGCCGGTCTCTCTCTCCGTGAGAGCTGTAGCCGGCGCGAGCCAGGAGCCTCTGCCGGGAGCGACGCGTGGGCAGCCGAAATGGTCGCCGCTTCACAGCTGCTGAGCCGATCTTCCTTTTCGGCTTTTGAAGGCAGGAAACCGAGAGAAAAAAATTCTACTCAAAAATAAAATAAAAGCCTAAGCAAACACTGACTTCCGGGTTGCTGTTTGTCGCTGCCCAATGTTCCTTTGGGATCGTCAGCTTCCATCGCCTGTTAGAGCCGCCTTCACAACGGAATGGCGGCTCGAAAAAACTCCGTTTCCATGAGGAAACGGAGATAGAGCCGGCAGGGGTGGGTAGAACTCTCTGCGGAGTCCCAAAAGTTTTTCCTTTACTTTTGGGACGGAGCGGATGAGATGCCCCGTATCCCCAGCCGCTGCTCCGGGCTTTGGGAGACCTCTGCTGATGCAGAGCCAGGCGTCAAAAGCAAGCCTGCTAATTCAACAGACTACTCAAAGAAAATGTGAGCTGGACCTGTAATACTGAACCGCAAGTATTTTACTGATTTTTTTAAAAAATTACTTAAGAGAGAGGAGGAAAAGAAAGAGGGAAAAAAAAGCCTTTTAAAATGGCGTCGGCTGGAGGAGAGGCTGAAAGGGAAAGTCCT
The DNA here is from genome assembly GCF_059756535.1 of Pantherophis guttatus. NCBI lineage: Eukaryota > Metazoa > Chordata > Lepidosauria > Squamata > Colubridae > Pantherophis > Pantherophis guttatus. Next base: position 15,984,132 of record NC_142071.1, on the reverse strand, counting down.
TCCGTTTTCTATTACTACAATGTAGCGGAATAAATACCACTGGCTACATTTGTAGACAAAACTTCGCTCCTGTGTCTTTTTCTCTTTTTTTTCCCTTGGAGACCTGATATTGTTGTTGATTGGAAAGAAGTCCTTTTTTTTTTTTCTTGCTTTTTTTTTTTAACAAAGCCTGCCTGGGCGGAAACATGGCACTGAGACTCATAAAGTCAGATAAACAAGAAGGGGGAGGGGATTCCCCCACCAACAACTTAAAGGAACAAGTCTTAATTCTTCAGTCTCAGAAACCTGATTTTAATATAATAGAATTTTTTATAGAGGAGATTGAAAGAAGGGAGGAGATTGTGAATCAGCAATTTGAAAAATTTAAGCAGGAAATTAAAGAATTGGTGAAATCTAAGTTTGATTTTTTGGAGAAAAAATTCTCAAAAGTGGTTAATGGTTTTACAGAATTTATGATACAGTTGGACACAAATACTAATGTACTAGAGTCTAAAATGGAAGAAATTCAAGATAAATTGGACAATAGAATTCAAAAAATTGAAAATGATTTGACAAACACTCAGGATAATAGCTTAGAAGAAAAACCTAAAATGGATGCTGATCAAAAGTATGGTAATGCAGAAAATCTGCAACAGAAGATTGAAAAAGAGATTTTAATGGTACAATATAATTTCACAGAATATGCGATAAGATTAAGAGGTTTGCAGGAAAATAATAGAGATGATTTAAGGAAAATATCTTCTGAATTTCTAGCTGGGATTCTAAAGGTTCAACCTGACGAAGTGTTTTGTAGGATCGACAGAGTTTATCGAATCAACTCCTGGATTGCCAAGCAAAGGCAATTGCCTAGAGATGTGGTGATTTATTTTACAGATAAAGAAATTAGGAATAATATCGTACAAAATTCCTTCAATTCTAATTTGCAATTGTATGGAAGAAAGATTTGGATTTATAAGGAACTCCCACCTAAGATATTGATGGAAAGGAAGAAATTTGGTTTTCTGGTGAATGAGTTAAAAAAGAGAAATATCTCATTCAGGTGGGACGCCCCAGTTGGTATTATATTTAGATACCAAGGAGAAAGATATCAGCTAAATACTGTTGAAAGAGCGGAAGAATTTTATCAAAATAGGTTGAAAATGAACTTAACATCTTCAGGTATAATACAGGATAAGCAGCAGGAGCCGGAAATAAAGGTAATATATCGAATTACAGAGACTGTACCAGATGAATTGCCTTTGGATTTATTGGATACCCCAGCTGGACTATCTACAAATTTGAAAGAAGTGGCATCTAATCTTAATGTGATGACTTATCAAGGCAAGGATAAGCATGGAAACCAATTAGGGGATATACAAGGGATAAAAAAGAAACATGAGATACAAAAGCAAAACCAACAAGACCAATCTACAAAGCAGAATAAAAACCGACCAGATGATACACATTTTGTAGAAAGGAAACCAGGATGGAAACCAAACCCACAAAAAGAAAAGAAAAAAAGAAACAGGTGGCATAAAAATAGAAATTTCTAAATCAGGCAACAGTGAAGCCAGTGATTTTAAAATATGAACGATTATGTGTAAACACAGAAGAGGCGACGTATTGGTTAATATCATCCTGAGGATTGTGGCAGATCTCTGCATGGCCGTAATCTGGGGACGTGAAACGAGCCTTAAACTGACGGATTTGAATTATCCATTTGGGGATTTCTTTTTGTGTTGATAAACATATTATATTATCTTGAATCACAAGGCAAGAGAATTATGCTGGGGCATGCAGAAGATCGGGTTGTTACCCACTACGATGATGGGAATTAATAATCCTGATGAAACCCACAATTATTACTATATGGAATATAATTATAATGTCACTTGGGTGGTTGTTTTTACTTTTATACATATAAGAAGATATTTACTACTGATGGGGGCAGATATGATTGAAGATCCTGAATAAACTGTTGCACTAGTAAGCTATGTTACCCGATTATGGATGTTGGTTCTACCAATCCAGTGGAAAGACCTCAAAGAAGATACTATATGGATTATAAATTTAAAGTCATTGTCTTTTCTTTTTTTTTATTTAGATATAATGGAAAATATAGACATATATTTTTAAGTAGTGTGGGCAGTGAATCAAAGATGTTAAGAAATGTTGTGTATGGCAATTTTGCATGATAGTGGGTGAATAAGCTAGTTAGTAGATTGATTAGTCTAAGAAAAGGGATTTTTAAGTGTTATATTTAGGGGAGTGGAGGAAATGGATAGAGTGGAATAAATGTTAAACTAGATTTTATGGGGAAGGCCGCTTTGAAATGTTATAGTAATATATATAGAAGATTAAATGTTAAAGTAGGACTTATCGTATAGTTTTAAAGTGGAGAAGTTATTCTATAATGTCATAGTATAATGTCTTTTTTTTTTTCCTTTCTTTTCTCTTTTCTGATATGTATGGATAAAGGGGGATGTTATAATATTAATAATATTTTTAGTAAGTAAAGGTCAATATCTAGAGGAGGGAGTAAGTAATCTGTTATGAATTAGGTTTTTTTTTGTTATGAAGAAGTCATAGGGGGGGATGGGTGGGGAGGGGGGGTTAGGGAGGGGGAGGGAGAGGGGAAAAAAAGGGGGAAAAATTTGTATTTGAAAACTTTTTCAATAAAAAAAAAAAAAGCCTAAGCAAACACTAAAGAAAGGGAACCAAAAAAAAGGGCTTCTGAAGCCTGGAGCTCTAACGGACTGGGGATCATGGGATTGGGGGGCGTGGCAGGGCAACAGGAAAGGGAAATTGAGCTCTCACTCAGTTATTGCCAAAGGCTGAAGACGTTAACCCATTGATGGATAGTGGGAGCAGCGCACAGGAAAAGAAGCTTTTAGCAACAGTCGCAGACTTAGGTCTCCCACCCAGATTAAGGCTTAGGTTGGCCAGGGAACATTCTCACTGCAAAACCAGTAACTACTTTGTGAATGGTCACTCCTGGCCCAGCTGAAAGAACCCTTAAGGTGCTGCTGTTGTTCCTGTTTCAAATAACTGCAGATATGGCAACAGGCAGCATGAGGCCTACAACAATGAAAGGAAACAAAGAATAAAGAGTTAGATGGTTGCTAAGCAACCAGGCTACAAGGCAGCAGTAAGGGAGCTGAGAAAAGACCTCCCTAAACACAAATGCATGATGAAAGGGGTCTACTTTCCTCTAGTACAGAAAGAAGAGAAAGTATCCCCAACTGCTTTTTCCAAAATGCCTTGAAATGCCCTATAACCACCGGACATTTGTCAAGAGTGGGAAGAAAACTATGTGTTAGGAAACATTTCTGCCTGCATTTCAGTGATTTCATCCCCAGCGAAAGAGGAGTTATCTCATGAATGATGATGAAGCCAATTGCCAAAAAAAAAAAAGGGGGAGGGGGCTCCTTGCCTCTGAAATCCAAGCAATGCTACAGCTGCGAATTACTTGCTCAGAAGCACACCTGTTAAATGAGGAGAGGTGTGTATGTCAGCAAGTAGCATTTTGCTATTCATTTGCTTTCTTTTTGTTCTACTTTACTTAAAGGGGTGGCGTGCTGAAGAATGTTGGTGGCTACATGCATAGCTGGAACATTCAATGCCCAGAAAAACACAGACTCATCCCATAAAGGATGGGGGAAAGAGAGAAAACTCAAGAGAAACAACAGTCTTAGAGAAGAGCAACTAAGATTATTAAAGGCATGGAGACTAAAACATATGATGAACGGTTGCAGGAGTCTAGTCCAGAGAAAAAGACTGGGGTGACATGATAGCAGTATTCCAGTATTTGAAGGGCTGCCACAAAGAAGAACCAAAGCACCAGAAGGCAAGAAAAGAAACAATGAATGGAAATTAACCAATTCCAAGAGGAGTAACCTGGAATTAAGGAGAAACTTCCTAACAGTGAGGACAAATAACCAATGGAACAGCTTGCCCTCAGAAGTTGTAGGTGGTTCATTACTGGAGATTTTTAAGAAGAGACTAGACAGCCACTTGTCTGAAATGGTATAGGCCGGATACCCTGCTTGAGCAAGAGGTTGGACTAGAAGACCTCCAAGGTCCCTTCCAACTCTATTCTGATTGAAGAAGCCTATTTGCTTGCTTTGTAGCATAGAAACAGTGACAAAACACTTACCGAAGCAAACACAAATATAGAGAAATGGGAGCCTTGAGCCATTTTTTTATGGGTAACCAGTTCCACCTGCAACAGGACCTCATGTTCACCCTGTTCAGGTTCTACCTGAGAGGCATTGAACTGAAAGCATTCTCCAGACCAGAGAATTATGCTTTGGGAGATCTCACTTCCAAGAAGCAGCTGAAGTCTCAAATCTTTCGGCCCTATTTATGGGGTTATTTTAAGCAGAGGTGGCCTAATCATGACCAGACCTACCATGTTTGGGAAAGGAAAACCTAATTTTTCTCCAGCCCAATCCCTTTTGAGAAACGTGCACAGAGACTGCTTGTAAGTTTTTGAAAGAGAACTTGGAGGCAACCCTATTGGAAAAAGCCCACATATTAAAGAAAAAAACCATTTTTGCAAAACTGGAGAAGCAGAAGAGGGAAAGGAAAGCTCAGCATTTTTATCCCACAGCATGTCATGCTCCTGATCCCACTGACACCATAGGGCAGTGATCACTAAAACAGCATGTTTTATTTCCCTGAAAGAACAGACGATTTCTTGGGAAGAATTGAGTTCTTGCCGCTGTCCAAGGTCCTGCAGTGCCAACACTGTATGATGCTACCAGATAAAGCTCCTCCCAGGTGTCTCATAGGAGAGCTATGTAAATCCATGGTAGCTCAAAAGCAGGAATCTGGTGCCCCCTTTCCAGACTAACAGATCTGATCAAAAAAAACATGCATTCATGGGCTATTATTATCAGAGCATCTCAAACTTCCAGGACACTCCATTAAGGATCTCAAACTGACGGGTCCTTGGTGCTCTCTGAGCTTGGTTGTTTACTTGCAGACATTTCATTACCCAAATTAGATAACCTCATCAGTGCTAGTAAGGAGTGGGGTTTGCTCTCTGTTTATATTCTAGTGGCTTGCCCTGTGGTGGGCAGATCTCAAACTAGCCATCTCCAGCATACTTGAGTGAGAAACTGCTGAACTCACATACAGTACATGGAAAGGTTTCAAGCTATCTCAGAGTCTCAATAAGTACACCAGATTTTCAACAGGGTGCAGCTAATAATTCATAATGTACTTGCAATCTGTCTCACGTATAAGCAGCAGCTGAACAACCAATCTTCAGTCTTCTTCTCCTTTCCCTCCATCTCACTCCAGCTTAAATCCCTCATCAGTCTAGCCATTCAATGCATCTGGTGAAGTGAACTACAGCTTTCAAAGCCTCATGCCTTTTAATAAAATGTGTTAGCTAGCAAAGGCAATAACTGACTCCTTCAGATTTCAGGGTGGACTCTGCATGCAGAAACAACCCTAATAAGCTAAAGGCAAAGCCGATCAAAGCTTGACATGCACAGAAGTGCTTTCTAGAAGCATTGCCTCATATTGCGGACTTGGCTAGCGCAGCACAGAGTACAAAACTACAGCCTTGGGGGGGGGACTGCTACACATTGTGTTTTCAGCAGCCTTGCTAGTGGCTGTTGAGTCTGCTCTGCCTTAATAAAAATGAAAATTTAGTACATCTCCTTAAGAGAGTATCAGCAAAAACATTCCCAGAAGGCAGAAATGTGAAAAGATGTTGTCCTAATTTCAGTTTAAATCAATCCCATCAATATTTGGTCATGAAAATGGGAAGGAGAAATACAGTAGTTTAATTGCTGATATACCTGCACTGTGGCATCCACTTAATGAGTAATTTATGGGGTGTTTTGTACAGTGTTAAGAATGCTGCATTAGCCATGGAGACAGGATCCCTTTTGCTTTTCATTCTGTGTTAGCATTTTTGGCAACAGAAACAGCCTGATCTAGTGCATTAGCCTTTGCCACTTCATTCTAATAATAATCACATAGAGATGCTGCCTGCCAAGTATCCGGCCATGCCCTGCTGCCCTTGGATTCCTAGATGGTTAAAGCTCTCCCAAAAAACAACTGACTTCTCTGAACTCCAGATTTCAAGAACCACGTTCTCTTAAACTGCTGAATCCTCTTCCACTCCACTTCCATAGGTTGAATTCTGCTCTCCATCTTGATCCCTCACATCTCAATGTCTCAACTTCCTAGTCATCATGTCCATTCATTTATTTTTAAGAAAATAAACAGATTACACTTTTCTTCAAATACAGAAAAGTGGAGAACATAAAGCAAATAAACCCCAAAATAATGATAAGTAAGAAAGCCGTCAACAAAGTGAAATATGGCAGAACGAACCATGGTAAAACAGCAATAAGCACAATCACTTTTACCAAATGCTGGTAAAATGGAACTTGGGCCAACCTGCAACACCTTGTTGACACAACACCATCATTAATAATCATGTTTACTATAGGAGCCTGTTATAGCAAAGCCAAAAGTAAATGAAGATCTGGAATAATGGGGAAATTTGGTGCACAAAATAAAGCAAGAGGTTGATCAACAGAAAATTGGCTAAGAAAATTCAGTGCTTACAACACAGTTCTTTCAGCAACCTAGAAGAGATCACTGGATGAACACTCCAAAAATCAAAAGGACTATCTATTTTCAAGCCAAAATGGAGAAGTTTTATTCAGTCAACCCCATCAGAGTCTGGTGGGGATGTGACAGCAGGCTGAGGACATGAATTTCTTCTTCCCAAATTACAACCTACATTAAAGAAGGCAAATAAAACCATTGAACCAATACCACACAACCTCTGCAATATTCCACAGTTATAGAGTGGAAGAGAAGAAGACCTTTAATGGATTAGATTGGACAAAGAGACAGCCTGAAGAATGTTGGACTGAAATTCATTACTTCATCAAAGGGGAAGCAAATAAAAATATTCCAAAATGCAAAAAGCGATGAAATGGCTGCCTGCTGATTCACTCAAAATAGCTGAAGAAAGATGGAAAGCAAAATGTAATAGCCAAAGAAGAAAATCTGGCCAACTAAGCACTAAGTTCCAGAGAAAAACAAGAAAAAAAATCCAATGAATGACATCTCAATAATCAAAGCAAAGGAACTGAACAGTAAGGAATTTAGAAAATTATACAAGGTATTGCATACGTTATACAATAAGGAGCCTATTGATGTGTTAAATATATATCCTGCCATTTCAGGCAGGCAAGATGATATACTTGGTGCCTCTCAAAGGTAGTTTCTGAAAAGGCAACTGGACTTTTTTTCCTTGGGGAAGATGTTTCACTTCCCATCCAAGAAGCTTCATCAGTTCTGATGAAGCTTCTTGGATGAGAAGCTAAATGTCTTCTTTCTGAAGGAAAAAATAGTCCCGTTGCCTTTCAAAAAAGCACCTTTGAGACAACTATGACCTGGATGACTGAGGATCTCCACAGATACTGGTACTCCTCATTAATTGGTTCTGGGAGGCGCGATGAGTACAAAAAATGAGGAGTACCAAACAAATTGTTCTCATAAGGAATAATGTAGTGAGTCAAAAGGCAGCTGACACTGCAAGTTTTAGCTTGTGCGTTGAATACCAAACAAACAATGAGTACCGGGACAAAATTTTCACATCAAAATGAATTTAATACCAAATTTGATGTGTTTCAAAGCAGTTGAACTCCAAGGTATCACTATATATAATATTCTCTTTTCCTACTTTTTTTTCCTACAAAACAAAACTAATGATGGGCATAATATAAGCCTATTTCTAACATATGGCTGTGGAAGCTATGTCATCAGAATGGCTGAACAAAGAAAAATGGATAAGTTATATACTATGGTGCTGGCGAAAATTGTTGAAAATATCTTGACTTGAACCACAAAAAGAACAGATAATTCAGTACCAGATGAAGTCAAATCTGCTCATGGAAGCACTAATCATGAAATTATAATTTAAATATTTTGGACACATAATGCAAAGAATCCCTGGAAAAGGCCCTGAAATATTTAGAAAAAGAACCCTCAAAAGATAGGGAAGGTAATAACTATCCTTTATGACAACACTAACAAGCAATCCTGGAAAAAAGATGTCCCTCCATTTATGAAGAGTTAGAAATGTTTGAGCAACAAATAACTTCTGAAAAAGTCATGTCTTGGTAATACAAAGACATGGTTCTTGTGTTTGCAGTTAGGTTAGTGACCCTATGCAACTGAGTTGGTTTGTATAAAAAGAAACTATGTAAATAAGAATGATTTTTTAAAAAGGTAATTCACCATTTTACAGTAGCCTTGGCCCAATAGCAGTGAAAATGATTCTAGTGTTTCTATCAATCTTCTAAAAAATTCCTATCATGCAATGAATGTAGACACATCTTGTTTGGAATTTAAGGAATGCTGGCAAGGGAATGATAAGTTGAAGTTCACTCATCAAGTTGCCAATCTTGAAAGACACTGCCCTAGATCCATTTCGATATGGAGTTTCAATTAGATGGAGCAACTGTGGAAACTCAGCAGAATCAACAATTATAAAATGGAATTGTGATTAATTAACAACACAACCCTTATGTGCCTTGATTATACTGCTTTATTTTTAATAGTGAAGAATTAAGGCAATGTCATTAGATGTGATTTAATGAGTAATGCACTAACTTTCATTAGCTCAATTCATATACCATGCAAAGTCAGGTTCATTAAAGCCTTGGATTACTGAATAAACCATTAGGGTCTAGTTCAAACAGCATCATGCCAGAAACCAGGTTTTCCAAATCACAGTGTCTGGTTTTGAGTATAAAGCTAAACCAAAACCAAACAAACTTCATAATGGCTTAGAGCAATATGTTATTGGCTGCATTCATATATTAATTTAGAAGTCTTTTAGTAGCTGAATATTGATGAATAATCCATAAACACCTGGTTTGCACAGAATACCAAGTCATAACATTGAGTTCACACACTGTGCCATCCACTGTGAAAACAGCCCTTCTTTCAGCCTTGGTTGTTCATAAATGAAGAATTATAGGTAGTCCTCACAGTTGGGACCAGAATTTTCATTGCTAAGCAAGGTGGTTGTTAAATGAGTTACATTTATCATCTTTTTGCCACAGATGTTAAGCAAATCACTGCAGTTGTTAAGTGAATCATAGTTAAGTGAATCTGGCTTTCCCCATTGACTTTTCTTGTCAGAAGCTGGTTGGGGAAGTCACAAATGGCAATCATATAACTCAAGAGATACTGCAAACATTGTAAATATATGCCAGGTGCCAAGCACCCTAATTTTGATGATGTGACTGTGGAGATGCTACAGCAGTTATAAGTGTGAGGACCAACTGTAAGGCTCAAAACAGATTGTGGGGGTTTTTTCAAGCTCACTGTACCTGACCTGTAAATATTTTAATTTTTACCAGGGGTTCCCTGAGATCTAAACTTTATTTCAGGGGCTCCTCTAGTGTAAAAAAGGGTTGAGAAAGGCTGAATGAGAGTAATTGGGGTTTTTTTTCTCACTGCCTGTAAGTTTAACTTCTCCTTGTTAGTAGAGCCTATTCCCAACCAAAGCTGGACTCTCTAAGACCTTTTCTTCAGGTTGTGAGAGCAAAGAGTTATGGGAATTATTAGCCAGCAAATCAGGAACACATCATGCCTGGAGTCCACACTTTGGACTAAGCCAGTGGTTTTCAACTTTTTTTTTCACCACAGACCCCCTTTAAATATCTTTTATGGCTTCAGACCATGGCCATAGATTACCAAATCAAGATTTAAAATATTTCTTCCAGCCTTTATGGTCCCTATGATGACATCAGGGGTTCACAAATCATAGGTTAAGAAGCACTGGGTTTATCGGGTTGTGTCTTAGTGCGCTTGAACAAAGCTAGTTAACTATGATTTAGTAAATACCTTGTGGTTACTGTTACCATGGCTTCCATAACCTGCTTACATAGACATATGACAAATTCTTAGTTAAATTGGGCTATCAAATGTCAGACAGAGATCAGACTACATAATCTTAAAAGTCCTTCCAAAAAGATGCAGATTGGGAAAAGAGTCAACATATTCTGCTGTAGATTGTGCCCGAAAAATCACAACAAATGACTTTCTTAATTCACAATCATTTTATGATGGACTGAGAGACAGCTGGGGAAGGGAAGAATATATGTCCCTCCCCTCTCACCCACACCCACACCCACATCCCTTTGAGGTTCTTCGTGGCCATTACAGAAAATTACGGAGAGCAAAGTACCATCGGCTTCTCTGGAGAGACTTTTTCTACATAGATGGATGGGCGAATTCATGGGCCTTGTTTGACATGACTTGTTTACCATGGAAACCATCAGTATATCTTGGATTGATAATAGGAGATGATGATTCCAGGGTGAGATCAAGGGACAAAGCCACTGCAGAGAAAATAAACAGAGGAGGAGGGCAATATGGAACATGGGTTAAATGTGGAGGAGGAGGAGAAGGAGAAGGAGAAGGACAAAGTCTGTTGGACTTCCAAAACTTATTTGCAATCTAGGAACTGCAGTTTTAGCATCCAGAAACCTCTGCTTTGCCAGAAGACATCGTAAAGGCGAATACTACAGAACTGCCAGTAAAAGCCCATCAATGCCAGAACAAACATTGTCTTACCTGAATGTTCCTTTTCGGAGTACTGCGACTGCAGTCCATAGCTGGGTTCCTTCTTCATCACTTCCTTTTGACTGGGTGATATTTCAAATATATATCTCTCTTCGTCCTGTGGCCACGCCCCCTGCTCCCATAATGCACCAGTCTTTGAACGAAGGCGCGACCACCTAAAATAGTCCAAGAAAGCACCAGTAGGAGGAAAACAAGAACAAATCCAGTCCGGCTCAGACACCAACAGCCAAATAATAGAAAAAGAAATTCAGGGGAGGGGATGGACTGCAGTCGCAGTACTCCGAAAAGGAACATTCAGGTAAGACAATGTTCGTTTTCCAGAGTACTACTCCTGCAGTCCATAGCTGGGATATACCCAAGCTCAGAAAAAAATAAGGGCGGGAAACTAATGGCCCCCGGAGTCCTGCGTCGACAGGACACTCTGCAGGACTCGACGGCCAAAGGACGCCTCAGCGGAGGCAAAAGAATCCACCCTGTAGTGTCTGATAAAAGGTGTCACCGATGACCAGGTGGCGGCCCGGCAGATGTCGGAAACAAATGCCTGAGTGGCCCAGGCAGCAGACGTCGCCGCACTACGAGTAGAGTGAGGCAAAATCCCAGACGGAACCTGCCTGGCCTGGCTTTCATAAACTGTAGAGATGCACGCCTTAATCCATCTGCCCACGGTTGAGGGAGATATTTTTTGGCCCAAGGACCTTGGATGAAAAGATATCAAAAGGGCCTCCGTTCTCCGGAACGACTCAGTCCTGCGAATATAACGACGGAGGGCCCTGCGCACGTCAAGGGTGTGCCAGTCCTTCTCACGTTGGTGCTTGGGCGACGGACAGAAATCAGGAAGGATTAATTCCTGAGCGCGGTGAAAATATGAGTTCACTTTAGGCAAAAAAGCCGGGTCCAGGCGAAGAACAACAGTATTAGCATGGAAAATACACAAGTCTTTCCTGATTGACAGAGTTGAAAGTTCGGATATCCTCCTGGCGGATGTGATCGCCAAGAGGAAGGCGACCTTATAGGACAAATACTTAAGAGATATAGAGCCCAGCAGTTCGAAAGGGGGACACATAAGCGCTTGAAGAACAAGGGAGAGGTCCCAGGTCGGATATCGACGAACCAGAGGCGGACGTAAGTTCATAGCCCCATGCAAGAATTCTCTGAGTTGGGGATGCTGAGACAGGGACGAGTAAGGAGGACATCGAACGACAGTGGACAAAGCAGCAGTCTGACGACGAAGGGTGGAGGGCGACAAGCCCTTGTCCAGACCAGATTGTAGGAAGCAGAGGATGTCAACGACCTGAGCCGACGTAGGGTCCACCAAGTTGTCAGCACACCAGGCACAAAAAGCCCGCCACGAGGCCTCGTATATGCGTGATGTAGAAGGCCTACGAGACACCTGTATAGTATTTATGACTGAATCGGGGAGACAGTCCTTGCGCAGGATGACCCGCTCAAACGCCAAACAGCCAATTGGAGCCATCCTGGATCTGGGTGAAACACCGCTCCTTGGCGCAGAGAGAGACGGCTCGGTGGAATCTCCCACGGGGGAAGTATGGACAGAGCCACTAGGTCGGCATACCACGGCCGACGAGGCCAATTGGGAGCCACCAGCAGAAGTTCCGCACGTTCTTCTAACAACTTTCGAATTACTTGAGGAATCAGCGGAAGTGGAGGAAAAGCGTACAAAAGGCTGGGAGGCCAGCAGCACCGTAGAGCGTTGTGATCCTCTGCCGTCTGAGCTGGGTAACGTGTCACAAATCTGGGAAGTTGGGCGTTCGCCGGACTGGCGAACAGGTCCACAACCGGTAGGCCGAAGATGGCGGCAGCCTCCTGAAAAATCTCGGGATCCAGCTGCCATTCTGACTGGTCTATCAGTTGCCTGCTGAGCCAATCGGCTCTGACGTTGTCCACGCCCGAGATGTGATCGGCCTTCAGAGACAGAACGTGACCCTCGGCCCAAGCGAACAGCTTCTCTGCTTCCAGCATCAGGTCCCTCGACCTCGTGCCCCCTTCTTTGTTTATATGGGCCTTGGCGGAGATATTGTCCGTGAGGACGAGGACGTGCTGGCCTTGCAACAGGGACTGAAAGTGACAGAGGGCTAAGCGAATCACCAACTCCAAGATGTTGATGCTTAACGCCTGTTCCGAAGGTGACCAGCGGCCCTGCACCATCTGATCGTTGAGATGGGCTCCCCAGCCCAGGAGACTGGCATCTGAAGTCAATGTTAGCCGATCCGGGAGCAGGAACTGTGTGCAGAGAAGAAGTTTGGGACCCGTCCACCAGTTGAGGGACAGGGAAATTTGAGGGGGAAGAGAGACCTTGTGGAGAGAATTGCTGCGACCCGTGCGTTGAAAGGGGAGCAGGAACCACTGCAACGGCCTCGTGTGTCTGCGCGCCCATGGCACTATCGAGAAGCACGAGACCATTTTTCCCAACAACTGGGATAGATGTAGGAGAGGAACAGTCCGCTTGGATTGAATGAGCCGAATCAAGCTGCGAATGCCTTCTACCCTGTCCGGGGAAAGGGAGACCTGGCCCCGAACAGAGTCGATCACTGCCCCCAAGTGTTGGAGAACAGTGGTCGGGTGCAGATGACTCTTCGGGAAATTGATCGAAAACCCGTGGTCCTGAAAGGAACTGATGACAAGGGCCAGGTCCCGAGATGCTTGGCTTCTGGAGGAGGACAGGACTAGAATGTCGTTCAGATAGCACAAAACCCTCACAGGAAACATTCGGAGAGCAGCCGCCACCACCGCCACCAGTTTTGTGAAAGTCCTTGGAGCAGATGACAAGCCGAAGGGCATTGCACAGTATTGATAATGGTCCTCCCCAAGTTGGAAACGTAGATATTGGCGGTGGGCCGGGAGGACCGGAACGTGCAGATATGCCTCCTTGAGATCGACAGACTGGAGAAGGTCGCCCTGTCGCACTCCAGCAAGGATGGATCCCAGGGAATGCATCTTGAATCTGCGGTAGCGAACCGACAGATTCAACTGCTTCAGATTTAAAATGGCTCTCCAACCCCCCAAATGTTTTGGAACCAAAAATAGAGTCGAGTAGAAGCCCTTGCCCCGCTGATCCGGTGGAACAGGTTCTATTGCATGGATAAGAAGCAGGTGGAGAACCTCCTTCCGCAAGAGAGCCTCCTTGTCGGGGGACCGGAGGGTTGGACAGCGGACATAGCGAACCGGAGGACGTCCCAGAAACTAGCGTCGTTCCGGTTTGCGGTACAAAGACGCGGGCATCACCTTCCTTTTGTCCTTGTCCTCGACCAGGACGGGATCAAGGGCAGGACCAAAGAGGTTCGGGGCCTTATAAGGGGCCGCTGCCAACTTCCACTTTGCTCTGGCATCAGCCCTCCAATTTCGGAGCCAAAACAGCCTGCGAGATGTCACAGAAGAGGCTAAGGCCCTCGAGGCGAACTTCACTGAGTTTAACGAGGCATCCGCCAAATATTCGGTGGCAGCCACAATTTTATTTATATCTTGGTGAAGACGTGTGTCTTCCGGCGGCAGTCTCTCTTGAAGTTGCCTCAGCCAAAGCAATGTGGCTCTATTAAAGAACGACATAGCAGTCGCCGTCTTAATTGTCCAAGCAAGGGATTGATGTTCCTTACGAAAGGAGAGTTCGGTCTTTCTGTCCTCTGATTTAAGAACGTCCAGAGCGTCCGAAGACAAAAGCGAAGAAGAGGAAAGGCTCGCAATCGGAGGGTCAACCACCGGTAAGGACAACAAGGAATCCTATTCCGGAGCCCCACAATACAACTTTTTGTCCACGCTGGTGGGACCCATCAGGGAACCCGTTGAGACCAGGGAGACTGTAGAACATCGGCAAAGAGCTGAGGGCAGGGAATAAAATCCTTCCCCGGCTTGGATGACGAAAACAAGGCCTCATGAGGAGCTGAGGAAGTAGAAGGTTCAGCAGACGGGACTCCCATATTGGTGATCTGTCGAGCTTTATGCAGCAGTGATTTAAACAACGAGGGCCAGAATAAGCCGGAAAAGGCAGGAGTGCCCGGTGCAAGGCCTTCATCCTCCGAGAATTCCAATTCCTCAGGAAGCTCCTCCTCCTGCTCGGAGTCTTCAGAAGAGATGTGAGCCAACCGGGATGGAGACTTGGAACGACCAGGAGCAGCCGAGTGAGAAGTATAGGACGGAGCTGGAAGAGGCTGCTGAAGGACAGATTGTTGAAGACCGGCAGCCAAAATGGAGGAAAGAGCATTGGACAACGCTGTCTGGAAGTCCACCTGGGGAGTCAACATCTGCCCATCTGGACCCCGAAGCCCGGCAGCGGTTGGGGTAAACGTCGCCTCAGCCCGACGGGAAGATGGAGCAAGAGGTTCAGCAAGTCCCACAGCCGAAACATCTGGCAAGGACATAGAGGTCCTTTTGGAGAGACCGCAAGGTAGCCCAGACGGGACCTGAGAAGTAGAGACGTCACGATCCAGAGCGAGGACCGTACCCAGGTCAGGAGCAGCCTCAGGGGCCAAAGGTGAGTGACCTTGAGGAGGTAGCTGCTGGTTGGATGCAAAAACAGAAGCAGAGGTGGCCTGCCTGGCCCGATCATACTGCCTCTCAAGCACTCTATGCCGGCGCTGGGCGTCTTTTTCCGCCGCTGATGAGAGACTGTGCTGGTGAGACTCAGTAGATGCGGCAGTAGACCGTCCTCGTGACTTCGATTTGTGCTTGGACGGGGCCCTAGGTGGACTGGGCTCCCGCTCCGAGTCAGAGGACAAATAGGAATCCGCCATAACAGGAAGGTAAGTCAATATATATGCAAAAGTCTTTGGTTGTTTGTAGGTTTTGTTTTTTTTTAAATTATATTAATTATTTCCTTTTTTTTTTTTAACAACAATAGGAACTATATACAAGAGTCACCCACAGCCTCGTATGATGGGGGGGGGAGACAACCAGGAGGCGCGGTGGAAAAAAACTTAGGAGACCCCCAATGACTCGGCTCAGAATCAGGCAAGGCTAGCCTCTGATCCCAGCACCCAGGGATAGCAATGAGGCAATCAAATGTCCAGACGTGCTCGAAATATCAAAGAAAACCATCTGACACAAAGGGAATTGGAGCGACCAGCCGGAGGATCGAAGCAAAATGGCCGATGTAGCAAAGACGGCCTCAAAATGGCGCCCGCAGTGCTCCGAAGCACATGGGCCAGCAGCGGCTAGCTCAGGACGAGCTTGGCAAACTAAGCAAGGCCACCACAAGAACTCGCCCCTCTGTCCCGGCTATACGCTCCAAGGGCGCCGCCCGAAGGTCGGACGCCCAGCACTCACACCACCGGCCGCTCGGGACAGCAAAATTCCACGATCTTCTCGCCGATCAAAAGGTGCCGTCAGCGCAGGAAAGGGAAGCCGGCTGAGCTAATTAGGCCTCGCTCCAGCAGGCGAGCGCCGCACACACATCAGAGCCTGCAGGGCAAACCTTGCAAAACTCCGGAGCCGCCACTACGAGAGCCGATGTCAGAAATCCAAAATAAAGGTGTGGGGGGTGCCTACAGCGATCCGCAACGCCTGCACTCACACCGGCGGCTGTAATAGAGATCAGGGGACCGCCCCGAAGGGTCGGAAACCCCAGCTGCGGTCTGACGGCCGTCAGAAACCCCAGGAAAGAACGGACTGGAGCCCCAGCGCCGATTCCTATTCCCTGCAGCTTTCTCCTATATAGGCTCTCACCGAAGAAAAAAACTAACAAAAATAAATAAAAACCTAACGCCAGAAACCTAAGAAAGAGGCAAAGGTTGATCACGAAGAGAGAAAAAACACACCAGTCTTCAGTGACTGAGTGAAAAGACTGGGGCATTATGGGAGCAGGGGGCGTGGCCACAGGACGAAGAGAGATATATATTTGAAATATCACCCAGTCAAAAGGAAGTGATGAAGAAGGAACCCAGCTATGGACTACAGGAGCAGTACTCTGGAAAATGATGCCTCAGGAGAACAAAATAAAAAGAGACACAAGCACTCCCCTGGAAAAAATATATACTACAAAATCTCATATTGAAAAGATTCAGATGCCGTCCAGGTTAGCCACAATGTTCTATCCCGAGACAAAACATATCCTTCAGCAGGTGGCAACATGCAGCCCTCAAACCATACAGGAAGGACACAGCCAAACCTTTTAACGCCAGTCTTGGCCCAAGTCCACCAGACATCCCTGGCTGGCCGGCAAATGGCAGGGGAGTGAATTCTTGAGCCCCATCCATCAAAGTGCCTCCACTGAGGTTACATAGGCTGCAAAAGGTACAATTGGTGATTTGCCATCATGCAGAACAGGAAGCTTTTAAGGATTCCTGCCAGGTCATAAAAGAAAAGCTGTGTGGTAGAAAAATGCAAATGTAGGATGGCTGGGGATCATGTAAAAAGAGCTCCCAAATTAGCTGGAGGACAGGAGTGAATAAACCATCGGGATCCCTACCTGATCTGCAAGACAAAGGATACAGCCAGGGATCTTGACTTGGGAAAGAACTGATTTCAAATTGTCATTGCCTATTGTCTATGGAGATTCTCAAGTCATCCAGGTCAAAGTTGTCCCAAAAGTGCTTTTTCAAGAGGCAACTGGAATTTCTTCAAATCCAAGAAGCTTCTTCAGTTCTGACTTGAAGAACTGAAGAATCAGAACTGAAGCAGCTTCTTGGATGAGAAGTGAAACGTCTTCAAGGAAACACAAAGATGGGCCAGTTGCTTCTTGAAAAAGCGTCTTTGGGATTGTCAGGCCTGTTCTTCATTAATGTATTTCCAGAGTTTAGTCCCTTTACGTTCAGCCTTTTGATCTATGGGCTTGCCTTAACGTTTTAGATAATTATAGCAAAATGATGTAAACTATTTGAGAAGCTTCTTTGCTCCGGAGGGCCTCTTTTAAAATGAAGACCAAGCAACAAAATGACACACACACACCCAGAAGTTCACCCAGGGAACTACATGCCACGACCATCCCTCAGCTTAGCACCCGACTGCAGAATGCTTTGCAAGGATAACTGTGAAATCAAATAGTTGCAAAAAAACTGGAAAGCAGAAGCGCTAAGCTGGTTTTCTTCTTTGGCTGCTACCCAAAGTTCCAAAATTCCCAGCAAGCGTTCGGCAGGACACTTTATTGGGGGAAGACCATGCAAGGCTAATGAAAGAGCCAAACATGTTGTTTTTATTTACAAACTTCTCAATATTCTCTAGCCTGAGCTTGTTTTGGAAGCTATGGGATCTGCTATTTTATCTCAATTTTTTAAAAGGTTTGATGATATTCCAATCTGATTCATTTCTGCCCATGACATCATATTTCCAGGTGAAAAAAAAAGGCCTTGCTTTCATTCCCGCCCCCCACCCCCCACCCCCGCCCAAATGTAAACAATAATAGTTAAGCAATTGTATACAGGTAGTCCTCGACCTACAACAGTTCATTTAGTGACCAAAGTTACAACAGAACAGAAAAAAATGAGCTTTGACCATTTTTCACACTTCCGACCATTACAGCATCCCCATGGTCAAAATTCAGATGCTTGGCAACTGACTGATACAGTATTTATGACAGTTGTAATGTCCTGTAATGTCCTGGCAAGCAAAGTCAATGGGAAAGCCAGATTCACTTAACAACCATGTTACTAACTTAACTGCAGTGTATTCACTTAACAACTGTGGCAAGAAAGGTCATAAAATGGGGCAAAATTCACTTAACTGTCTTGCTTAGCAACAGTAACTTTGGGCTCAATTGTGGTCATAAGTCAAGGACTACCTGTACAGTAAGATGTAACCAACTTCTGATACAAAATGCAGTTATATTTTTATTCAGCTTGGGGAAAAATACGTATCTGTCTTCTTCATTTATCCATACCTATTTTCCTGGCTTTCTCAGGCAGAGGCAGAGGCAAAGGAAATTTAGATTTTTAGAGAAAGGGTATGAAGAAAATACTTCATGTAACGGATCCTCTTTTATTTCCTTCCCCGGTTTCCATTATTTTTGACAAAGCAGAAAAACAAGGAAAGAAAAAAAATGTTTCCCATAATTTTGCTTTCCTGAGCCTATGCTTCAATCTAGTCAACAGTACAAGATGACCATTTTCAGGGTCAGCACATCCTTCTGAAATCAGCAGATGAATGGCAATCTTTTCACTCAATAAGGAACCACAAGTGAAAAATGTATGGATTGCCTCCCAAGGAACAGAATCCCACTCTCTGCACTTCCAATCATCCAGCCATTTTGGCATTCTCGGACTAATCACATCTAGGGAATTGGACCTGAGGTGTTAAAAACTAGTGATACCTATCAATCTGGGCAGATTTGGTACTCAGAGTGAACCAAATCCAGAAACCATATAGGAAAATTCCACAACCCTCCTCAACAACTTAGTTTTTGCAACTTGGTCCAAATTAATAATTGAAGCATAGGTATTCCTCAACCTAGCTCCACAATTGGAACTAAAATTTCTGTTGCTAAACTAGGTGATTGTTGTGAGCCGTGAACGATTTTATGACGTTTTGGTCAAGCAAATCACTGTTGTTAAATGAATCATGTAGTTGTTAAGCAAAGCCAGTTTCTACCATTGACTTTGCTCTTCAGCAACCAGCGGGGAAGGACACAAAGAGCGATCACAGGACACTAGGATGCTGCAATTGTCATAAATACATGACGGTTGTCAGGCACTAAAATCTTGATCATGTGACTATAGGGGTATGACAATGGTTGTAAGTGAGAACCAATCATCTCTCTCTTTTATCAGTGACACTGTAACTTTGAATGGTAGTGAAAGGAACAGTTGCAAGTCAAGGACTCCCTGTGCAGACTACAGCATCCACTTGGGAGAATGGATACACTGCTCAGCTCCCCTTACTACACACTGCCAGAACGAATGCACTTAATTCTGTATTATCTGTATTATCAAAATTTGTCATGTTACACAGAACTGTCCAGAAGAACATCTGTATTCCATTGTAAACAAATATCAATGTTTGTAACCTACCATGATTTGGCTAGGATGCTTCCCAGTTAAGAGTTAAGTAAGAGCCATGGTGGCGCAGTGGTTAGAATTACAGTACTGCAGGCTACTTCTGCTGACTACCTGCTGCTAGCAGTTCAAGTCTCACCAGTTCAAGATTGATTCAGCCCTCCATCCTTCCAAGGTCAGTAAAATGAGGACCCAGATTGTTGGGGGCAATAGGCTGGCTCTGGAAACCACTTAGAGAGGCTGTAAAGCACTGTGAAGTGGTATATAAATCTAACTGCTATTGCTATTTAAGTACAAAATGTTTCCCTGTTCTGCAGGCTGGTTATGCTTTACCAAGCAGTTGTATTTGAAGCATATCAGCAAACTCCTTTGGAGCAGTCCCAGGCCTGCATTCTAGTTATCACAGTTTGATTCACACAGTGTGCTCAACTATCATGCCTTCTTTACAAATCACAATAACTGGATTAATACAATATCCGAAGTCAAGCCCATCAAATACAACCTGTCAAATCTGAATTACTGCTGAATATTAAACTCCAAAGTTAATTTTTATAAGACTAATGTATTCTGCCAAACATCCCACTCATATTCAGAGTACTCTGAAGAAACTAATGGATGGTCTGAATACTTTCCAGGAACAGCTTTGTTGCAATGACAAAAACAGCAAAGAATCTGAAGGCAATTCTAGTCTATCGAAACTTTCAGCTGTATTGTAGTACATTTAAAATACTGCAAAACTCTTACTTGAATACTACTGCTCACGATTACTATTGAAAACAAGTAATTGTATCTATCCCATCATGGATAGATCTCCCATCTGAGAGTAAAGTCTGTTTTTTTTCTATGATTTTTTCCCTCCTAAGAGGGAATGTTAGTGTATGGTGGTAAAAAAATCCTAATCCCAGAAGCACCTTTTCCGACTAACACGTTTCAACAAAAGGCATTGGCTTTTAATAAAATCTGTTAATTGGAAAAGGACTACCAGTCTCCTGGTGTTTTGTGTTTCCTGGGTGCTATTTCTTGACATGCTAGATCAAAGGTGTCCAACCTTGGCAATTTAAGACTTGCAGACTTCAACTCCCAGAATGGCTGGCTGGGGAATTCTGGGAGTCGAAGTCCACAAGTCTTAAAGTTGCCAAGGTTGGACATCCCTGTTCTAGACTAAGACATTACCTTGAAAAGTAACTTTTGCGTTTGGAATGTATTTCTATTCACACAAACCCTCTTTTTCAGATAAAAGAAGATAATTTAAAACATGCACAATTTTCTTTGTAACAAGGAATGAACAGCCTGAAATCAACTAACTTTAGCCATTTTCTGCAATCTGTCTATGGAGATTCTCAGTCATCCAGGTCATGGTTGTCCCAAAGGTGCTTTTTCAAGAGGCAAATGGACTTGGGTTTTTTTTGAAGTCTTTTCGCTTCTCATCCAAGACACTTCTTCAGTTCACTCCCGCATGCCAAAAACCAGAAGAACAGCCACCTGGTGTGTATGCGCGTGCCGGACGGCTGCTCTTCTGGTTTCTGGCACACTCATGCACACCAGCCACCTGGTTTTCTGGTTTCTGGTGTACATGTGCACCAGTCAGTTGGTCTTTGCACGCCAGAAACCAGAGGACCAGGTGGCTGGTGCGCATGCGCGAGCTGGCAACCGGAAGAGCAGCAGGGAGACCTGTAGCATCCTGAGATGCTGTTCAGCGATGCAACCTGAGATGTTGCTGAGCTATGTCTTCTGACTTCTCTTGTGTTTGGTCAAGCTAGCTGAGTTGCTAGGAATTGTAATTCAGCCAGATATTTCTTTAACAACAATAACCCTTACATAGCATTTTGGAGTGTTTACTGTACAGCATTTTGTCCAATGCACAATCTAACTGTAATCCTTATAACAACCCTGTCTACTGCATTATTCTTGCAACATCAAAGCTGGGATAGAGAGAGCTAAGGCAGGGCCTTAAGTTGACAGCAGAATCAACATTCAAAGCACTACAGGAGCCGCTCACTCTTTTTTATACAGCCCCCTATTGTTTATTTCTGATGTGGTCGATGGGATCAACATGGCAGACAAACATCTACTGTCTAGGATTGGCTGGGATCTGCAGGAGGGCTGCCCAGTTGATGGGTCAGTTCCTCGCAGACTTTGGGAGGCCCCCGCTTGGATTTTGGGGGCTGGGGGTTGGAGAACATCTCCCCCCACTATTTTCCATCGTTTCCCCTTCGTACTACGTCTATCTCGGACTGGCTGCCGCTTTTACTGACTTACCGACACCGAGACCTGGCTTATTTCCATCTGAGCATTCCCCCTAGCCGTTTGGGGGGATTGTCAAATACGTTAGGATGCCATGTGAGCCGGTGTAATTCTTCCATCTCACCAGCAGAGGGGACTGACCATCAGACCAACCACCGTGAGAGGGTGGTTTGGCTTTGAACCCCTCGGGCTGTGTTTGATATTTTGCATTGGTTCACTACTTCCATCTCACCAGTAGAGGGGACTGACCATCAGACCAATTACTGCGAGAGGGTGGTTGGATTGTATCCCCCTTGAACTGTGTCGACTTGGCAAGAGACTTTGCCCACTGTTGTGAGGGGACAATGGTCTTGGACCTTGGACTTTGGATGCTCCCATCTTATTTGTTCTCCCCTGGACCTTTTATTTTCCATCTGGACCCTTGGGACATGGTCACTTTATCCTCTTGTGGCAAGATGTATTCGGCAGCTGAGCTTCTTGTTCTGCGAGACTCCCCCCTCTCACAGGATTGGCCCTCCACTCTATCGAGGGTGTACCTCGATGACGGGTTTTGGAACCCCAAGAGGTGGCATGCAGCAAAGAGGGGGCTGAGGGGTTTTTTAAAATTGTCACTAGCTAATCTTTTAAGGGTTTTTTTGGGGGGGAGGGTTGTTTGGCGAAGGAGATGGAGGGTGATTTGTTAGGGGGGGGCCAGGCCCGGCACAGGGTCGTGTTAGGGGAAGTGCGGAGCGGGGAGTGGAGGGGGTTAGTGTTGGTATGGAGGAGGGCAATTCCATCAGGACTGTCGGTGGGAGGGGCAGATATGGTGGGAGCAGGGGGCCACATCGTGTTGTGGGGGCACGTGCCCGCTGTCTCCAAGCGGTGACATGCTCCGGCCCCCAATGCTCACCTCGTTCCCTGGGTTGTCCAGAGTCTCAGAGCCCCGGTCTTAGTGATGCTGTGCAATGCCAGGTCCGTGGTCAACAAAGCCCCTCTCATCTGTGAGCTGATTCAGGAGGGGGGAGTGGACCTGGCGGGTATTACAGAGACCTGGTTGGGCCAGGAAGGGGGGTCCCCCTCGTTGAGATGTGCCCACCAAGTTTCCACGCATTTCATCAGCCAAGGGCCCAGGGTAGGGGTGGGGGAGTGGCGGTTATTGTAAAGGAAGGCCTCGATCCTAGGGGGGCCACTGTACCCCAGATAGCCGGATGTGAGTCTCTCCTTGTGAAGTGGGCCCATGGGATGCAGGTGGGCTTGCTGATTGCGTACCTGGCTCCCTGCTGCGTGGCAACGGCCCTGCCCAAGCTCCTCAACGTCATAGCCAGGGTGGCGGTTGATACCCCCCGACTTTTGGTCATGGGGGATTTCAACCTGCCATCCATCGGTGAAACATCAGAGGTGGCTTGAGAATTCATGGCTTCCATGACAGCCATGGACCTGACCCGGTTAATTCATGGCCCTACTCACACAGGAGGACACACTCTGGACTTGGTTTTTGTCTCTGGTCAGTGGTTGAATGGTCTAGATTCAGGGGATATAGTCATCGAACTCTTGTCATGGTCAGACCATTCTCTCCTTAGACTTGACTTCCTGACCGCTACACCCCGCCGCAGGGAGGCGGAACCGACTGGGTGGTTCCGCCCCAGGCGCCTGATGGATCCTGATAGGTTCCAAATGGAGCTTGGGCCATTCCCTGAGACTCTGGCTCACGACTCAATGGAAGACCTGGTGGCCACCTGGGATAGGGCGGCCGCTGGTGCTTTAGATCGGGTCGTGCCTTTGCGGCCTTTGACCCGGCGCCAAATCGGCCCAGCTCCTTGGTTCTCCAAGGAGCTGAGGGAGATGAAGTGCCGGAAAAGACGCCTAGAGAGTAGTTGGAGGGCTAGTCGTTCTGAATCTGACCAAGCACTAGTGAGGTCTTATATCAAGACCTACTTAGTGGCGATAAAAGCGGCAAAGTGTAACTACTTTTCCGCTCTTATCGCGTTGGCAGATAATTGCCCAGCTGCCCTGTTTAGGGTGACCCGCTGTCTTCTCCACCTGGGAGTGCGGGAAGACTCCTTGCAAGGGCGTGCTGAGGATTTTGCGCATTATCTGCACGATAAAATCACTCAAATTCGGGACGGCCTGGACTCTGACTGGGTGGGTTCAGGCGAGGTGTCCGAGGTGGGTCTTGAGAATGTTATCTGGGAGGAGTTTGATTCTGTGACTCCTGAGGACGTGGACAGGATGCTGGGGAGGT
Organism: Pantherophis guttatus; assembly: GCF_059756535.1. NCBI lineage: Eukaryota > Metazoa > Chordata > Lepidosauria > Squamata > Colubridae > Pantherophis > Pantherophis guttatus. The sequence goes on along the minus strand of NC_142071.1, from coordinate 15,960,117 downwards.
TGAACGCAACCACATGTTTATTGGACCCGTGTACCTCCTGGCTGGTGCTGGCTACCTGGGAGGTTACACGAGCCTGGCTCCAGAGGATTATAAACGTGTCAGGTTTCGATGTCGTCGATGCAGCACTTCAACCTGCATTTACTCTAGTGCTGACAAAACGCTTCTTTGAGTGAGGGTTTCTTACCTCCCGCCTTGAAAGAGGCGGTGGTGAAGCCCCTCCTCAAGAAGCCCTCTCTGGATCCGGCTGTTTTGGCAAATTACCATCCTGTCTCCAACCTTCGCTTTGTGGCGAAGGTTGTTGAGAGTGTGGTTGCGCGACAGCTCCAACAGTACCTGGATGAAACTGTCTATCTAGATCCGTTCCAGTCCGGCTTCAGGCCTGGGTACAGCACGGAAACGGCATTGGTCGTGTTGGTTGATAATCTCTGGAGGGCTCGGGACAGGGGATGTTCCTCTGTTCTGGTCCTATTAGATCTCTCAGCGGCTTTTGATACCATCGACCATGGTATCATGCTGTGCTGGCTGGAGGGGTTGGGAATGGGAGGCACCGTCTTACGGTGGTTCTCCTATCTCTCTGACCAGTCACAGTCCATGTTGGCTGGGGGGCAGAGGTCGACCTCGAGGCACCTTGTTTGTGGGGTGCCGCAAGGGTCGGTCCTCTCGCCTCTCCTGTTCAACATTTATGTGAAGCCGCTGGGTGAGATCATCCGTGGATTTGGGGTAGAGTTCCATCAATACGCTGATGACACCCAGCTCTACATCTCCACCCCAGACCACCCCAATGATGTCCTTGAAGTGATGTCCCGGTGCCTGGAGGCCGTGCGGGTCTGGATGGGGAGGAACAGGCTCCAACTCAACCACTCCAAGACCGAGTGGCTGTGGCTGCCGGCGTCCCGATATAGCCAGCTGGTGCCATCGCTGGCTATTGGGGGCAAGTCATTGGCTCCCACGGAGAGGGCTCGTAACTTGGGCATCCTCCTGGATGCACGGCTGTCTTTAGAAGAGCATATGACGGCCGTGGCCAGGGGGGGCTTTTTATCAGGTTTGCCTGATACACCAGTTGCGTCCCTTTCTGGATCGCGACTCCTTATGCACGGTCACTCACGCCCTTGTCACTTCTCGCCTGGATTACTGCAATGCTCTCTACATGGGGCTCTCCTTGAGAAGCACCCAGAGGCTCCAGCTGGTCCAGAATGCAGCCGCACGGGTAATTATGGGGGCGACATGGCGCTCCCATGTAACACCTCTCCTGCGTGAGCTGCACTGGCTCCCGGTGGTCTTCCGGGTGCGCTTCAAGGTATTGGTTCTCATCTTTAAAGCGTTCCATGGCTTAGGGCCCGGGTATTTACGAGACCATATTCTGCCACCGATAACCTCCCACCGGCCAATCCGCTCCCACAGAGAGGGTCTCCTCAGGGTGCCGTCGGTCAAGCAATGTCGACTGACGACCCCCAGGGGGAGAGCCTTCTCTGTGGGGGCACCCGCCCTCTGGAACAAGCTACCCCCAGGAATACGACTGATCCCGGACCTCCGTACTTTCCGCCGAGCGTTGAAGACTTTCTTATTTCAGCAAGCCGGGCTGGTTTAAAATTTTAATGGGCTATTTTATGGGTAAGGGGTTTTAAAATTTGGAGAAGCCAAACTGATCTAATTCTGTTTTAATTTATTTTAATGTTTATACTGTATGTATTTTAATTTTGGCTGTTCACCGCCCTGAGTCCTTCGGGAGAAGGGCGGTATACAAATTTAATAAACTTAAACCTAAACCTATTTAGAAGTGGGGAGGGGGGGAAAGCCACTTTCTTTTGTGAAGGATGGTTTTACTCCTTAGTTTTATTTGCTTATTAACAATACTTACAAACCCACCCCAATCCCAAAGGATCCTGGGCAGATCATAAGTCTAAGCAAAAAGAAAAACAGAGCAATAAATATAAAACCAAAAACTAACCACGAAACAAAACCAAAAATAAAACCCAAGGTTTATTTTATTTATTTTATTTATTTATTTATTTTATTTATCTGCCCATAGTCAGACAGCTGCGAGTGGAAGTATATTGGAATAAAACAGCTGCCGCATGTTTATGAAACTGCAGCAAGGTGGGGGCCTTCACATACTTCTAGGGGGAGGAGAGTATTCCATATTTACGGAAAGCTCTATAAATATACGGTGCGTATATGCTTGTTATTTGTCATTTAATTTAGCCTATGTCCCTCACTGTTAAATGATGTGGTGCAACTTGTTTTCTCAGGAAATGATGACTAAAGTGAGGTCAGTGGCTTCAAATGAAGTGTACAAGGTCAGCATGAGCCAGAGGACTCAAAACACTGAAACGTTTACATCTGGACTTCCTTTATAAATGACTCATGGATCCAAGCATTTATAAGCTATAGAACACTGCGTTTGCCACCCGTTTAAGGGCGATCCTAAATTAACTCATTGTCTGGAGTTGCCTCAAACTGGAATCATCAGCAATTGATGCACAAAATTGTGTAGGTTGTGTGAATGCAGCTGCTGGATCTTTCACTGATCTATTTAAGCGACTTGCCTAAATTCAGCCTGTTGTGTCTGACTCTAGGGGGCACTGCTCGTCTCAGTTTCCTAGCTGAGGGACAGAGCCAGCATTGTTTGAAAACGTTTCAGTGGTCACAAGGCCAGCATATGCCAAAGTACTGGAATGCCGTTACCTTAACGTTAAAATAGTACCTATTTATTTACTTGCATTTGTTTGTGATCAAACTGCTAGGTAGGCAGAAGCTGGGGCAGGAACGATGGCAGGAGCTGAGGCACGAAGGGGAGCTCACCCCATCACATGGTACAGGTAGTCCTCGACTTATAACCTCTGTTGAATCCAAAATTACTGATACTAAGCGAGACAGTTGTTAAATCAAGATCCATGGCAGTGAAGTGGTTAGAATGCAATATTGCAAGCTAACTCACCACTCACTACCAGTTCGATTTTCACCGGTTCAAGATTGGCTCAGCCTTCTATCCTTTTGAGGTGGGTAAAATGAAGACCCAGATTATTGGGGGCAAAATGCTGAGGACTGTAAAGCACTATGGAGTGGTACATAAGTCTAAATGCTATTGCTAAGAGAGTTTTGTTCCATTTTAATCTCTTTTGTAGCCACAGTTGTTAAGTGAATGACTGCAGTTAAGTCAGTAACATGGTTGTTAAGTGAACCTGGCTTTCTTATTGACTTTGCTTGTCAGAAGGTCCCAAAATTTGATTACATGACCCCGGGAAATTGCAACAATCATAAATATGAGCCAGTTGCCAAGTATCTGAATTTTGATCACGTGACAATGGATGTTGCAATGGTTGTAAGTGTGAAAAATAGTCATGTCACTTTTTTCAATGCCGTTGTAACTTCGAACAGTCACTGAACAAACTGTTGTAAGTCAATGACCACCTGTACTTGGGTCTCAAACTGCTGACCTTTCAGTCGACAAGCCCAGCATCTTAACCGCTAGGTCACCACGGCCTGTTAAGAAGATTGTGACTACAAAAAAAGGGCAATGAAGCAGTTAAACCACTGGCTGAAAATTAGGATCTCAATGTGGAACTTGGCTGAGCTTTTCAGTTAAACCATAATGTTCTTTGACATTTTTTCCCCCCCAAATTTGGGCAGTGAATAGCGTTGCCTCTGTCTGGACACCAGGCAAATCCCAAATACTTACCTCATAAACTAACTCAGAGATTCTGCGAGGTACCATCTGGCTCTCAAGCTTCACAATTTTTTTTACGCTATTTCCCAAAGATATTAAGACTATTGCTATTAAACGGAAGTGTGTTTATGTAGACCTAACCATTAGACATAGTCATGACTACTAACAAACGTGACATGATTGTCTGTAACTACAGGCACACCCCACCCTGCCAGGTTAAGGGCCTTAGGGTTGTATTATTTGGCACTGAGTTTGCAATGAGCTATTCTGTATTATTTTAATAAGTAAAGTTAGCCAGTGTGGCGTTGCGATTAAGGTGCTGAACTAAGAGCATGATGATTTGGGTTGTAATTCTCCCTTAGAAGCTGATGACTTTGGAACTGTCACACTGTCTCAGCTCAAGCTTGGGAAGTTGAAATCACCCGTCCACCAACCCACACTGGGCCACAGTGACCTTCAAGGAAGAGACTTACATTTTGCATTGGATTACTTTAAGAGGAGGAGGGATGGGGAGGCAGGAGATTTTTTTTTTCTCGAAGTAAATAAAAAACAACATTATGGTAATACAAGTAGTCCTTGATTTACAACAACTCATTTAGTGACCGTTCAAAGTTACAATGGCACTGAAAAAAAGTATACAACCTCTGAAGCATTCCCATGACCGTGAGATCAAAATTCATATGCTTGGCAACTGGTTCATACTTATGACCGTTGCTATTTCCCAAGGCCTTTTGCAATCTTTTGACAAGCAAAGTCAATGGAGAAGCCAGATTTACTTAACAACCGGGTTACTAATTTATCAACCGCAGTGATTCACTTAACAACTGTGGCAAGAAAGGTCGTAAAATGGGGCAAAACTTGCTTAACAAATGTCTCACTTAACAACATAAATTTTGGACTCAATTGTGGTCGTAAGTTGAGGACTACCTGTAATGATAAAATCCAACCTTGCCAGAGCAGGCAAAACTGCTACAGCTCACATTTCAGTTGCTATTCTTACTTGAGTGATTTGTGGAATGTATCTCCATTCTCTTTATTCTTTGGAAGCACATCCCAAACCATTAATAAAATACAGAGACATTAAAATGGGTGTGCACATATAGACAGAGACATCCCTGTTACCACCATTGTCCTGCTCATCAAAGGCATCCTATACCACAGAGGCCTCCATTTCTCTTAGAACAAAATCTTCAATTAACTGTGCTCCAAGCAACATACGACTTCACAGAAAGGAGCACAGATACGCACCGCTATGCAAAGTGGGCTAAATTCCAAGGGAAGCGCCAAAGAGGATGGCTCCCTTAAAAGCATACTAAAAGGGGAACATTCATCATCTCTTAATGGCCCATGATATGTGGCTCCTCCAATTACAAACCCATAGCTTAGAATGTGTTCAAATCCTGCTTATTTTCTATTTTGGCAGGAGCTTTCTAGATTCTTCCGATGATTCGCATTACAGGTAGTCCTTGACTTACTACAGTTCGTTTAGTGACCATTCAAAGTTACAACGGCACTGAAAAACGTGACTTATGAGTTTTCACAGTTATGAGTGTTGCAGCAGCCCCCATGGTCATGTGATCAAAATTCAGATGCTTAGCAAGTGACTCATATTTACGATGGTTGCAGTGTTCCGGGGGTCATGCGATCATTTTTTACGACCTTCTGACAAGCAAAGTCAAAGGGGGAGTCAGATTCACTTAACCGTGTTACTAACTAAACCATTGGAGTGATTCACTTAACAACGGTGGCAAGAAAGGTTGTAAAATGGAGCAAAGAAACAGAATTATCTCTCTTAGCAACAGAAATTTTGGGCTCAATTATTGTTGTAAGTCGAGGACCTTCTGTCCCTAAATTCTGAAATGCCAGAAACTCTACTGGTCAATGATATATACCAAGGTGATGGCCTCTCCTTAAAGGATGAACTTGGCTGTCATCTATACCAAGGGTCCCCAACCTTTCAGACCTCAGGGACCACCAAATTCATAATTTTAAATCCCGCGGATCACTAATATGATCTGCCTAATGACCGGCTGGGTAGGGGAGGTGGCTAGGTGGTCATGTGACTGAGTGGGCATGGCCAACTCAATGTCACTCACATCAAGCCAGCCCCTACTCACCCCTCCCCTCCCAGCCCCTACTCACCCCTCCCCTCCCAGCCCCTCCTCCCCTGCCCGCCCGGGCTCCTTAGGGTCCCAACAGGAAGCAGTTGTTGGAGCTAAGCAGCCACCACAAGAAAGAGTTGGCAAAACAGCTGGCTCAGTTCAAACTGGATCTGGCCAAGAAGGAGGCACAGCAGAAGCACCTCACTGAGCACTATGAGCATAGACTTTCCACGCAGAGGGAAGACATGCAGGACTGCAAGTCTGGGTACCGGCACCTGGAGGCTCAACGGGCTGAGATGGTCAGCCAGTTCCAGGCCACGATGCAGTCCCATTGGAACAAGGCCCTCCGGCTCTTTGCCACCAGTGGCGCTTCCCTCCAGCCTTTGCCCAAAGCCCCACACCAGGAGACTGAAGCATATCCCAAGTCAGAATTTCTGCCCCCCTCAAACCCGCACAAAAGGACCCCAAAGAGGGAGACTCTCTGCAGCAACACAAATGTTCATTGCACATACTGTATCTGTCCCAGGGGCCGTAGTTTGAGGTCCCCTGATTTAGTGCAATATAAAAAATGCAAATAATTTTTCTGTGGACCACCAAAATTTTCTAGCGGACCACCAGTGATCCAGAGACCACCAGTTAGTGACCGCTGATCTATACAGGCCAGTCAGTTAATCCCTGTTTCTCTGAAAAGTAAGTATAGCAATCCCAAGCATCTTTATTCAAATCCATTTCATTTCCTAATGAGCATTTTTAATTTCAGTATTTGCTTTAAAAAAACCTCTAAATGCATTACACTGTTAAGGAAGGTTTTAATAGTTAATTATCTTCATTGTTAAGAACGGGGGTGAAAGAGGCTATTTCCTTTAGCGTCAGTTTCCATCTGTCCATGCATTAAGATAGAAACTAGCATTTTCCTCCCTCCCGTCTTTTTTTTTTCTTTTTGTTTCTCCAGTCTCAAATACTAGATTCTCTGTCCACGCTTCATATTAACTTCTGATTTTGGCTTTTTGGCTTTTTCTTCCCTTCCTTCAATTTCTTGCTCAGTTCTGACCAACTCTCAATGCAGTTATTTCTCAAGAAATACATGACCGCTGGCTGCCTGGGCCCTTCATCAGGTTGTCAGTAAGTTTCTTCAGTGCATTATATCCGAGCATGAACTAATTTTAATGGCCCTTGAAGCAAACAGATTCCAGCAAAGCTTTCCACTCACGCCTCTACCAGAACAGGGGGAAAAAACCACATTCTGCAAGATAGACCCAATCTGTCCTGTTTTCTCAGGCTTTCACACTTCATTCAGCTTCCTTGTTAATTAGATCAGCCCAAGAATTGGGGGGAGGGGGGGAGAGCGGGAAGAGAGAGAGAGAGAGGGAGGGAGGGAGGGAGAGAGAGAGAGAGAGAGAGAGAGAGAGAGAGAGAGAAGACTGAAATGACACCCTACATAAATCAGGCAGAATGTACAGCACACAGATGGTTACCATGTTGTCGGGCTGCAAAAGATGATTGACAGCATCCACCAACAGCTACATATTTTATATTAGATTTATACATATAATCCGAGGCACGTGCTTTAAAGCAAGAGCTCTCTTAATATACTGTAGCATAATGTGGCTTTTACACATTAAAGGCAGCCCCCAGTACACATGGTACTTCACAGCAAGACACATGGTGGACCAAGAAATGTTCAACCACGAACTGCCAACCATGTTTCAATGGAACATGTTGTTTCTTACTTTATTAATTTATGGTTCAGGGTGCAATTAGAACTCCCAAGTTGAGTTAAGTATGTACTCCGAGTAGGTTAAGCATGGATATGTGTGTTATGTGAACACACTTCCTGTGTTTCAACGGCAACATCAGCTAAACCTAACATCTGGGAGATCAACCAAAACTATATAATGAAGTAAAAATAAACTTTGCCAGGGTAAACACTGATTGTGGCTAAGACATAGTGTGGTTTAGATTTGTGAACCCAAACACTGTGATACACAAACCGTAGGATTTCGTGTTATGTGTAAAGTCACTGTGGCTTGGGCAACAAACATTATTGAAACCAAACTGTCAACAAGTCAGTCTTCCTTTTTTTGTCACAATGCTTAAGAGATCCTGGTAGGCATCCAACTCACACAGAAGACAATTTTCATATTCCACTGAGACTAAATGGATGGGGAAATTCCTGGGATCACCATAAGATCTCTGAAGTTGCATCACCCAGTCATGGAAAGCACCAAGTCCAATAATAATTCCAAGGCAACAGAAATACATTGCAACTGAACACAGGTAGTCCTTACAACCACAATTGAGTCCAAAATTTCCATTGCTAAGCAAGACATTTGTTAAGTGAATTTTGCCCCATTTACCCACTTTTCTTGCCACAGTTGTTAAGTGAATCGCTGCAGTTGTTAAGTTAGTAACATAGCTGTTAAATGAATCTGGATTCCCCGTTGACTTGTCAGAAGGTCACAAAGGGGATCACCGGGACACTGCAACCGTCATAAATATGAGTCAGTTGCCAAGCATCCGAATTTTGTTCATGTGACCATGGGGATGCTGAAATGTCATAAGTATGAGAAACAGATATAAATCACTTTTTTCAGTATTGCTGAATCTTCAAAAGGGTCACTAAACAAATTGTTGTAAGTTGAGGGCTACCTGTATACTGTTGCTGTCAACCAATTGCGCACTCAACAAAAATTGCATCCTCCTTGTGCATTTAACGTTATTTACATCCTATGTCAATTAATGAAAAGTAACAAAAGCAACATTGTCATGTCCTGTTTTATCACCTCCCTTCGATATGACACTATTGGCCTTCACTGCCCTAACTTACATATACTGTTAAAGTGAACTCTATAGTGTGGAATAGCTCCAAACACAACCTAGAAACAACCCGAAATAAATCTGCCAGTCTTGACTGAGGTTCTAGTACCCAAAGCTTGTCCCTCTGAGCTCTTGCTAACCCAGGATTAAAACTTCTAAAAAGCTGACTCTATCCATGTGAGTCTGCTCCAAATTCCAACTTTGATTCTTCAAACTATCCAAGCATGAGGTGAGTGGCTTTATAAAACAAGCTTTTTCAACTGTATCTTACAAAGTTGGGAGAGACCTCTCACGGAATGTTGAGCCTGGCCCAACTCAGTTAAACAGCAAACAAAATAAAAAGTATCATTCATGAGGAATATAAAAAAAATTGAAATCAGGTTACATAGAAGTATGTCATAATTACTCTTTGATTATTTTTATTTTTTTTAGTAGACCCTCATTTACAGCTTGTAGGTTCTCTTACCCGCTGTGGGCATGTCTCATTCTTCACGCTACAGACAGCCTGTATTTTAATATATTCCTCGTCTTTTAAGAGAGACAAATCTAATGCATTCCATCTTGTTTATATATGGGGGTTGGAGATGTTCTCCATATATTTGAAAATAAGCCGGTTTTAGCTTGCATAATGATGGCATAGACAGAGTTAAATAAGCCAACCATCTTCAAACTACATTCTTCAAGGACACAATGAATGCATTATCTCACCACCCTTATGTGTGGCAAAGTAAATTGCAATGGCCAGCACAAGTATCTTTACAATATATTATATGCAATATACACTTTTCTAGACTGACTGATCTGGAGGTGCATTCAATTATGTTCACTTGTAAGCATGTCTTTTTAAAAATGATGGTATAAGGGAAAGGGAACCTATCATTTCTAAAAAAGATACTCTTCAGTTATAGTATGGAATGCTAATAAACTCTGTGATATAAACCATACAAAACAATAAAAGCAATTTCTCTGAGCTACCCTTCTTCATCTAGTAAATTTATAGCAACCAAGATTCTAAATTCTACTTCTTGCTTTCTTCTCTGTGGCTACCAAGAAAGACTGTAAAGACTCTCTCAAATAAAATTCAACTCCTGGTGACTTCATGGATAAATCCACGTAGATTTTAACAGTCATATAGAAAGGCTTTGTCACAGCCGCCTTCTGCTATCTTTTGGACTAACTCAATGTTTCTCATTGTCAATAACTTTTAAGATGTGTGGACTTCAACTCTCAGAATTTTGGGAGCTGAAAGCCACACTTTTTAAAAGTTGCTGAGTTTGAGAAATACGGACTAATTTACCAGTTTTAGCCCTGGGGTTCCTGAGGCTCTCTTACATAAGTACCAACTCTGCTTAGATTTGATGGGGAACAGAGCTGGCACAGGCAGGGACAACAGGAAAATCCAGCTAAAGTTTGGCAGCCTGTGAAGAACTTTTATCAATAATCATTGAGTTATGGAAGTTTATACATTACTTCTGTTAGATTCAGCAGACATCCAAACGGTTTAACTTAGGTTGCCCCATGGTCCAAGTATTGACTCTAGCACAATAATTGGAAACAGAAGCCTGCAAAACTTTTTGCTTACTTAGATGGCTTTCCATATGGAACAGCTGGAAGAGAAAAGGCCATCACTGTCTAAGGAACCGTGTCTTTCACTGCACTGTTGGGAAGCAACTTAGTTGAGGGATAACACAATATAGGTAGTCCTTGGCTTGCGATCACAATTGGGACCAGAATTTCTGTTGCCAAGCAAGGTGTTGGTTAAGGCCTGATGTTTTGGAATGATGATTAAGTGAATGATTGAAGTTGTTAAATGAATCACTGCAGTCATTAAGCTACCTCCATTGACTTTCTTTGTCGGAAGCTGGCTGGGAAGGTCACGAACGGCGATTACATGAGCCCAGGATGCTGCATTTCCTCATAAATACATATCTGTGGCCAGGTGCCCAAATTTTGATCACACGACTATGGAGATGCTGCAACCATCCTAAGTGAGAGGAACAGTCATAAGTCTCTTTTTTCAGTGCTGCTGTAACTTTGAATGTTCACTAAATGAACGATTGTAGTTTGAGGACAATCTGTACTACAGTCTAACACAAATAACATTATCAGCTTCCTGTACTCCACAATTGCTTCCTGGGCCCACTACCTCACTCTGTTTTATGGCAGGATCAGCCCCAGGAATTGTGACAGCAAGAACAACATCTTCACCTCCTGGAACGAAATGTCTCAAGAACAGCCCTGCTGTCAAATTTCAAATCCCAGCTGGGCTCAAGAACAAACAGCCATCTAGATCAACCTTTGGGCACCAGGGACTGGTTCTGTGGAGAGAGGTTTTTCCACGGACCAGAAGGGGTGTGGTTTCGTGTGCTGCCTGCATCCCGCAGATGGGGCTTTGCTTCTTTGCGTGGCCCAGTGCTGTTCCACAGACCAGGGGTTGGGGACCCCTGATTTAGAGAAGACAGGATAATCCCATCCAGCAGCAATAGTCAGAGGATGGATGGATAAGATGATCATCAGAGATCTCATTTTATCACATCAACATAACAGTATCAACATAACAGGGTCTCTTTCTCTGGTGCATATGAGAATCTCATAAACCCATTAAATTCAAGTCCTAACATTACGTAAAGGCATCATTGTCCATTGTTGAGAAGCTACAAACAAACTCTACTTTCTGCTGGGTTAAAAAAAGGATCACCTTTGGGAGTGAAAGGCTTCTGGAGAAATCCACCTGAGCTGTTGCATTTGGTAATCACTGACTGACCAGAATTGCAGACTACCATCACTCAAAAAAAAAAAAAAAACCTAGCTAAGAAACCAAGACAGTTATAGTAAAATAATCAAGGAGAATAAGGTTGATTTTAGGACAAAGGAGAAAAGCTGCCATGTTCTAACATGAGGATATTGTGCTAAATTTTTCATAAAAGGGGCTCTAGTCTACCACTACGTCAATGTATCTCCTGATCCAATCTTCTTGAGATTCTTCAGAAGAATTGGACTCCAAAGCCCATCATTCCCTCAGCCAACCTGGCTAAGACTGACAGGCAAGTGTCTATGGAGATTCTCAGTCATCCAGGTCATGATTGTCCCAAAAATGCTTTTTCAAAAGGCAACTGGTTTTTCCTTGAAGATGTTTCACTTCTCATCCTAGAAGCTTCTTCAGTTCACAGAGGAGAAGCGAAATATCTTCAAGGAAAAAACAAAAAAGTCCAATTGCCTTTTGAAAAAGCACTTTGGGGACAATGACAGGCAAGGTGAAGTCCAAGACGTTTAGAAGGTACAGGGTGGAAAAGGTGAACCCAGTGATCCAAGATGTTTCACATCTGTTCTTAGAGTTTGCTCTAACTGACTAACCTGCAACTCACTAATCTGGATAGCTCTGGCTGGCTATTAGAAGCTGGGGAAGGTTAGTGGGGCAGCATTCGCATCCTGACCAGCAGAAGATAAGCCCATGGACCCTGAAATGAAACCAATCATGGAAACGGTAGAGCCACAGTTAGACTTATGTCAACTCAGGGCTGCACACAGTCCTTAGTCAGAGGTCTCTTCAAGAGTTAACACACTGAATTATCATTTTGAAGGGGGAAAGAGAAAATAATTAAATGTATGGGGAGCAGTCCTGTTAATTGTCACTAATTTTAATTTAATCATATGTTGTTTTTCCATTTGGTTCCATCCACTTTTTCTCCCCAATTCTTTTTTGAATTATTTGGAAAGATCTATAGCCCACCCTTTTCCCCCCAGCTTACAAGAGGATCTCTCTTTTATCCTTAAAATGACCCTGAAAAGGAGGTTAGGCTGAAAAAGAGAGAGTGGTTCAAAATCACCCAATGAATTTCTATTGGCTGTTGGTGGAATTCAACCTGGGATTCCCCAGTTCAAGTTTAGCTTTACCTGCCACATCATACCTCTCCAATCAAGGAACTCACACACAAGTGCAATTCCCACCCAAACCAGAGAGCTTAATCATGATATAAATCTAACACTTGTGCTATCAGTGCAGAAATCCTGACACAGAATTAATACTGAAAGGACTAGCTCTTAACATGTACGTAACAGTATATTACCCAACTGTATAAAGGAAGAACATTACACCTCTTAATAACACAGGTATACACTACGTAACAGTAGTTCTATGGGGTTTCCTATTGTACAAAGCCACAAATTAATTCTGGGTGGGGGGAAAAATTCCCAGTGGGCAAAGATCTTATTTGGGGAAGTGCATCTTATCTCAAGGGTTTTTTTAACCCGTTTTCTCTCTTCTGCTTTAGATTTGATTCTATAATTCTATTAGATCAGGTACAACAACCCTGATGGATGCAGAGAAGCATCAGAAGGAAAAAGAGTAGAGAAGCTGCATTATAAAGGAGATATGAAAAGACAGATTTGGGTTGCATCCAGAGTCGTAATTCTTCCTCTTTCATTTTGCTGAAAAGCATGTGTGCCGGACAGAGGCTGAGCTTGGAAAAACAGCCTGTCAGCTTTTAAAAAGTTGTTATTTATGACCACAACCCACGATTTGCAACACTACCTAAGCCAAGAAACATTACTGCTGGCCTTCCACACTGACACAACAGCCATCTGAATTCTATCAGAATCTGAATGGGGAAGGGGAGAAACGGATAAGAGAGAAGCATGTTACATATGCTAAATCATATTTTTTATTTCTCCCCCTTTAAAGGTCTTAATGGGGAAGCCAAACAAACAAGTTGGGGGGGGACAACTTCACAGCTTCTGATGTCCCTTGAAAAACTAAATAAACAATTAACAATATATCAAGTTGAGATGCCGCTGTTCTGCTTTTCCCATGCCATTATTCACAGCAAAAAAGCACTGCTTAGTCTGTTTCCATGGCTTTTATATCAGCAGCTGTTTTTTAAGACTGTCACAGTATATTATATAATATACATATACACAGACACACTAACACACACACACTCATTCACCACAGCAAAGAGGTCAGCCATCCCAAACCACCCCTGGAATCTCTGAAATTTGCTTTATGCCTTAGGTAGCCACAAACCTGACTTTGCCACCCCAGGAGAATTTACATTTCTGGGGGAAGGAAAAGTGGAGGCAGCAACCAAAAGGGAAAAGAATGACTGGGGGTGGTGTCTAAATGGATGGCTAATGTGAAGGGGGAAACCTGAAAGCAACTTTTCTCTCCTAGCTTTAAAGCCCAAATCTACCCAATAGGCTGGATAGGGGGTGATGCAGATCTTTTTCCACAAAGCTCTGCTTATGGCTCTGGGAATTTCAAAATGTCTATTTAGTGCAAAGGAACAGACAGGGAATTCTTCTCTTCTACATATCTTGGATCACGAGAAGTTGACTTGGAAAGAGAGCCACAAACGGGACTTCTACCCTTGGCTGCCCTTAATATAGAGGCGAGAGGAGTGCAAGAGGAGACCCGCAGAAAGGGGAAAGTGATGGTTACCCGCCACTCTCCCCCGGCTCAACATGCAGGGCGGCTGTGATCACCAGCTGCAGAGGAACCCCCATAAGGAGCAAGTGTGGGAAGCAGGAAGCAGAGCAGCTGCTTTGGGACCCGGCTGCCCCAATTAAAGGGGTCGGACTGTCCTCGGCCACGTATTGGGGGAAACCGCTCCCAGCGCCTGGGCGAGGAACACCGGAACCCCCCGAGCGAGCAAGGCAGAGATCGGGACAGGATCCTGGCTGGGGTCATTTCAGCTTTGCGGAGCCAGGCCCGAAGTGCCCCTGAGCAGGTGCAGAGCGCCTGCCGTTAATGAGCAGTTATACCCAAACTGCAGAGCTTGAAGTTAGGGCGGGGAAGGGGGGTCGAAATGGGCAAGCCCCCCTCTCCCAACCCGTTGCGGAGAAAGCCCGCAGATCTCTCTCCGTCACCCCAGGAGGGGGGCTCGCCCGGCGGGCGGCTTCCCCGGTCCCTCCGGAAGGCAGCAAAGGCGGCCCCACCAATGGGCGAGCGGCGGACTCCCCGACCCCTCCCCAGCGTTACGCAATACGCCCAGCTCCCGGGCGCTCCCCGAGCCCAGCCCCTCCCCTGCCCTGCCAGGCTGGCTCCAAAGGCAAGCGATTAACCCCTTCCTCCTCCTCCTCCCCCCTTGCCCCCTCCCTCCGAGGCGCTTTACCTCCTCGCCCCCCAGGGCAGTTCCCCTCTGCCCCCCCCCATTGCCAGGCAGGGGCAACCGGCCCCGCTTCGCCGAGGGAGCCCAGCAACCGGGAGCAGCTGGGCTTCCACGGTATGTCCCCCGCCCCCGCTCCGGCGCGCAACAAGCAGCGGCAGCAGCAACCGCCGCCCTCGGCAACGCTTGGCCGAGGGGCCGGAGCGCAGAGGCTCGCAGCCCCCCTGGCGGATCGGGCATCCCCCTCCAGCCCCGGCGCCGCCACGTGCTCGCTCTGCCCGCCTGGGAGCCACTCGGGGGCAAGACGGCCGCCACTGCAGCAAGGGAGCTGCGGCTCCGGCGCTCTCCCCGGCGCCAGCTCCGACGGAGGGCGCAGGAGAAGCCGCAGGAGGCGGCGCGGCTCTTGCGAAGGGAGCGGCGGGGGGCTGCGCGGGTCCGCCGGCCGCAGCTCTGCAACGTGCGTCATGGCTGCGCAGCGCCGGGGCAGGATCCCCCCCTCCTCTTCGGTCGGGCCGCGCGGGGCCTGGACGGTCGCTCTGCGGGCAGGCTGCAGGCGCCCCTCCTCGGCTGCAGCGTCCAGGGCTCGCCTTTCCTTCCCCCGGCCCTCCGCCTGCCCGGTCCCGGGGTGGCTTTGCGTCGAGCTCGGAAAGGGGACCCCGACTTCCCCGGGCGGACCCCGCGGCCTCGGCTCCTTACTTGCCAATTTCCTCGTAAAGCTGATACTCGTCGGTGAAGCGGGTGCAGGTCACGGTAGTGGCCATCGCGGCTGCAGCTTCACTCCGCAATGAGCCGCCCGGGCTCCGCTCCGGCTGGCAGCGGGGGGGAGGGGGGAGAAGGGGCGGGGAGGAGGAGGAAGGGGCGAGGCGAGCGCCGAGCAACGGGGTCCGCGGAAGAGCCGCTCCTGGCTGCTGGCGGCGGAGCGCGGCCCCTGCAGAGCGAGCGAGCGAGCAGCGATCCCGGCACTGGGCAGAGTCCGCGAGAGCTGGCGGGGGGAGGGGGAGAGAGGGAGGGGCGACCGCCCCTCCGGTTCGCCTGGCGTGCGGGCGGGCGCGTCTCAACTTTGACGGGGCGGAGGTGTCGCTTCGCCCTCTTCACTGCCGGGAGCGGCTGCCGCTTGTGCGGGGCTCGGAGTCCCACCTGCGCCCTTAGCTGCGTCCCCTCCGCTGGGCTGGGCTGGGCTGGGTGATGGACCCGGTCCCTTCCCCTCCGCATTTGCTGAATTGCTTTGCGCGTTCTGCTTCCCGGAGGAGGGAATGGCGGAAGCCTTATTCAGACGTGTGAAACTTCATCCAGTATCTTCCAGGTGATTTCCACGCCCCCCCAGGTGAACATGAACAACTTTCTCTCTCACCTGCAGCTCCAAGAATTCCTAACCAGGCCGGCCTGGGAGAAAATGACTCTATTATCTAGAACATTTTCCCTGCCAGGAGACTATATTCCTGCCTCTTCTGCTCAGAGCCGCTTCCCTCATCCACCGATGAACACCTGGGTCCAGTAGCTGCTCCCTTTCTGCCACTGCAGGTAGCTCTCAAATCCAACCCAACCCTGCCATCTTCTCGCCTCCTTTGACAGCGCTTCCAGATGCTGACTCCAGCATTTTGCAGCTCGGGAAGCATCAGGTGCTTGGTCAGCACCTCAGAAGGAAGTTCGAGATTCAAATTTAAAGCCAGACTTTTACCAGGGTGGGGTTTACTTGCAAGAAAATCGAGGCAAGGTTGCTTTGCCAATGTGGTCCTCTGTTGCCATGATTCATTCCACTTCTTTAGTTTGCTTGATAGACAGTCTCTTCTTAAAAGCCTCCAATGATGGGGCACCCACAACGTCTGAATGCAAGCTGTTGCACTGGTTGATTTATTCATTATTTATTTATTTATTGGTTCGATTTATATGCCGCCCTTCTCCAGAGACTCAGGGCGGCTTACAATGCGTTAAGCAATAGCCTTCATACTTTTGTATATACCTGCTTAGTAGGGCTTTCGCCCCCCCCCCCCAGCGGTGTTCTTTTTTATACAAAGTCAGCTTATTGCCCCCACAAACCTAGCTTGTCCTAGCTGTTAGGAAGTTCCTCCTTAATTCCAGGTTGTTTCTCTCCTTTCTTTAAAAATAAATTTTATTAATTTATTAATTTTATTAATTTACTATTGTTTACATTTATCAGTGCTTAATAAACATCTTGTTGTCTAGGTATTTAATTTGCTTGACAATATTTTAATCTCCACCCCTTTTTTCCAGTCACTGATAAAATAGATTCCATGTTTGGTAATATTCTGTATCTTCTTGATTAGTTTCCATCCATTAATTCTTGTCTTCTTTATTTAACTGATCCTGGTTTTTCTGGGTTTACAGAAGGGAACCATTGATTAACCATGTGGGTTGGGTCACACTCAGATTCAAGTAGGGGTGGCTTAATGCAAGGGTGCAACTACAGCCTAGCTGTAGGAAGCTGATTTGTGGAGAAGCTTCTCTACAATGATGTTGAAGAACCATGGCATGATTCTCACTGTGCCACCTATAAGATTATAACTTTGACCATCCTCACTATGATCCTTTAGTTCATTACCTATTGAGACCTGCCACAAAATAGTGGCAGGTAGGATTTTCAAATGAGGTACTCCAGATCTTCAATGCTATCTGGGGACATAGTCTTGGCTTACCCTTTGCATTACAACCATTCATTTATGTTGGGGGTTACATCAGCACTGAAAAAAGTGAGTTATGATCAGTCCTTCTGCTTCCAATCCTCATAGCATCCCTGCCCAGCAAAATACAGGTGCTGAGCAACCAGCATGCATTTAGAACGATTGCAGGGTCCTGGGCCATGTGATCCCCATTTGTGACTATTTTATTTATTTGGAAAATTTATATTGCCGCCTACTCGCACATGGTGACTCAAGGTGGCTTCTGACAAGCAAAGTCAATGGGAGAAGACAGATTTGCTTTATGTCCATAGTGACTCACTTAACAACCCACAGCAAAAAAGGTGGTAAAATTGGGCATGACTCATTTAATGACCACTTTGTTTAGTGACAGAAGTTCCGGTCCCAGTTTGTAGTTGTAAGTCAAGGACTACCTGAATCTGATTCTTCATGTTTATTGCAACATGCTGGTTTGTCACACAACATACTAACCCATTATTAAATAAGCCATCATTCACTCAGTCCATATTCTAGGTTTGCACACACATTGCCTCTTAAAACTATTCACGTGAACTGAATTCATGTATGCCCTTGGTTTTATGGGGTTTTTTTGTTGTTAGCTGCCCAGGGTTGTGTTCTAAGATGAGCCTACAGACAAAACAGATAGGCAGGCAGGCAGGCAGGCAGACAGACAGATGATGGCTAGATGCTCTCTCTCTCCCTCCTTCCCTCCCTCCCTCTTCACAAAGTTAGATTTCAGTAGCTCCTCAGGTACTTCCACAGAACAGCCAATCCATTGGCTATACTCAGATATACAGGTGAAACTCGAAAAATTAGAATATCATGCAAAAGTTCATTGATTTCAGTAATGCAACTTAAAAGGTGAAACTAATATATGAGATAGACTCATTACATGCAAAGTGAGATAGTTCAAGCCTTGATTTGTCATATTTTTGATGATTATGGCTTACAGCTCATGAAAACCCCAAATTCACAATTTCAAAAAATTAGAATATTACATGAAATCAATAAAACAAGGATTGTATATAGAACAATATCGGACCTCTGAAAAGTATAAACATGCATATGTACTCAGTACTTGGTTTGGGCCCCTTTTGCATCTATTACTGCCTCAATGTGGCGTGGCATGGATGCTATCAGCCTGTGGTACTGCTGAGGTGTTATGGAAGACCAGGATGCTTCAATAGCGGCCTTCAGCTCTTCTGCATTGTTCGGTCTCATGTCTCTCATCTTTCTCTTGGCAATGCCCCATAGATTCTCTATGGGGTTCAGGTCAGGCGAGTTTGCTGGCCAATCAAGCACAGTAATCCCATAGTCATTGAACCAGGTTTTGGTACTTTTGGGCAGGTGCCAAGTCCTGCTGGAAAAGTCAGCATCCCCATAAAGCTTGTCTGCAGAAGGAAGCATGAAGTGCTCCAAAAATCTCCTGGTAGACGGCTGTGTTGACTGTGGACTTAATGAAGCACCGTGGACCAACACCAGCAGATGACATGGCTCCCCAAATCAACACAGACTGTGGAAACTTCACACTGGATTTCAAGCATCTTGCAGTCTGTGCCTCTCCATTCTTCCTCCAGACTCTGGGTCCTTGGTTTCCAAATGAGATGCAAAAGTTGCTCTCATCAGAAAAGAGGACTTTGGACCACTGAGCAACAGACCAGTCCTTTTTTTCTTTAGCCCAAGTAAGACACTTCTGACATTATTTGTTGTTTAGGAGTGGCTTGACAAGAGGGATACGACATTTGAAGCCCATGTCCAGGATCTGTCTGTGTGTGGTGGTTCTTGATGCACTGACTCCAGCCTCAGTCCACTCCTTGTGAAAGTCCCCAACACTTTTGAATGGCCTTTTCCTGACAATCCTCTCCAGGCTGCTTGTGCACCTTTTTCTTCCACACTTTTCCCTTCCACATAACTTTCTATTAATGTGCTTTGATACAGCACTTTGGGAACATCCAACTTCTTTTGCAATTACCTTTTGAGGCTTTCCCTCCTTATGGAGGGTGTCAATGATGGTTTTCTGCAGAACTGTCAGGTCAGCAGTCTTTCCCATGATTGTGATTCCTACTGAACCAGACTGAGAGACCATTTAAAGGCTCAGGAACCCTTTGCAGGTGTTATGGCTTAATTAGCTGATTAGAGTGGGACACTTTGAGCCTAGAATATTGAACCTTTTCACAATATTCTAATTTTCTGAGATTGTGAATTTGGGGTTTTCATGAACTGTAAGCCATAATCATCAAAAGTATGACAAATCAAGGTTTGAACTATCTCGCTTTGCATGTAATGAGTCTATCTCATATATTAGTTTCATCTTTTAAGTTGCATTACTGAAATAAATGAACTTTTGGCTGATATTCTAATTTTTCGAGTTTCAACTGTAGGTGAAACATGGTTTATTAACTCACTGGAATCATAGGGCATGGAATCATGCATTAACCATACTGGGTGGGTTCCCACAGCGTACCATTACAAAGTAGCCAACTCTGTTTTAGCCTCAAATGCTCAACTCAACCATTCTTTGAGGATTGACTATATTATCTCAAAGCACCTTCAGAATGAAGTAAATGATCTGTAGCCAGGAAAACCCCAAGGTCTATGGAAGTACAAAAATATTTTAGAGAAACAGAGAGTGGAAGGAAGCTTAAGCAGTTCAAGAAGAAATCGTAAAACTTCATGGCAGCAGGAAACATTTTGGAGACAGGCAAGATATGGATCAGGTAGGAAAGGGTTGCCATGAAGTTTTCTTCTCCTGACAAAAATATTCTTTTCATGAAAATATTATTTCATGGGAACTGACTTGTTTCAAAGCAAAGCAGATGCCTTCAGCAACACTTTTACTCCAAGAGTCTGTCAGGCCCATGGAGACCTGACAGGTCTCTTAGAAAATGAGACTATTTTCTACATCCCAACACTTTGGAAATGTTCCCACTTGCCTATAAAAAATTTAAAAACACAAAAGTAAATGGAAATGGAATAACATGCTTTTCTGTCCTTGTCTAGAGAAGGGACTGCAGACAGACATATCCACAGGGCTGGTCAAACAAATAAGGTGGCAAGTACAATTGGATGATTGTAGCCCCTCCCCCCCACAAGAAGACTAAATATACATATTAAGATGGCATTCACCACTGATATGATTAAATCAGATGGTTGTAGGTGCTAACTTATTTTTTTAAATCCCACCCTTCCTATGGGTGCCCTTCAGGTGGCAGGGATCATTTTTACCATCTCTTGAAAGCAACTGTTTGGCAGTCATTGTGTGAACATGTGTGCACCATTTTTTAAACATTCTGAGTGGGTTCAGCAATCAAGCAAGGTTCCATACTCCCACAATGATAGACTTTGGATAGTAGCGCTTCTGATTGACTCAAACCTGAAGCAGAAGTCCACGTCAGTATTTTGTGGCTTGTTCAGTGACTACATTTCACAGGATCAAAAGAACTAAGATGTACTATAATATGAGCAAAATGAGGCCTCTGACGTTTAAGGCAAGGGAAGATAAGTGATACGTGCTTCCACACTTTATAAGCGAGGGTGAGCTTCCACAAGTTAAGCCAGAAAGAAGCCATCTTTACACAGTCAAAAACCCTACTTAACTCCCCATTTGCTTACATTTGCATGTGTTTTCCCTTCAAATGCAGTGAACCGAACAGCCAGCTTTCACCAGTCATGGTATGAGTTACAGGTTCCCCCTACTAACCCATAAAATGTGGTTCACATAACTTGCTAACTGTCTATGGAGATTCTCAGTCATCCAGGTCAGTTCTAAAGATGCTTCTTGGATGAGAAGCGAAATGTCTTTAAGCAAAAACAAAGTCCAGTTGCCTTTTGAAAAAGCACCTTTGGGATAACTTGTTAACACAACGCATGTTAATCCAACCAGGTCACATCATGGTTCAGCTTGTTGGTAGCCAGACCTAGAAATTAGTACCAGAGCTATGATCTACTCCATACCATCAAGCACAGGGCAGATTTTTCAGATTTTATGAGATGTCCCTGCCCTTGAGAAGGAGCTCATTTCTTAGAGTGATTTGCATAAGAGGCTCTGAAACAAACCAAGAAAATAAATCAGCATGTGGCAGAGATTATTGGTACAACCATAAATAAGACCCTGGCTTGTTCCCATGGGTTTCTGCAGCAAGATCGGGAACTCATCCAATCAAGGAACGTTAGCATTATGCTACGGCAGGTGCCAATGCAATCTTCATCTCCAGATGAACAGACCAGGCATCAGATGATGGAAGCATTCCCCACTGACAGCTGCTGGACAACTGCTGCTGGTAAGTGGTCAATATTAGCCAAGCTGGAATAATAACTTGATCCTTCTAAAGTAGCTTCTTAAATTCCTTTAGTACTGTACAACCCAGACCACAAACAGTTGAAAGGTGTTTACAGAGCCAACAGCTCTGGACAATTCATTCGTACAATAAAATCAATATGCCCTTCAAATAAGCCAAAGAACCAGGATGGAAAAGTAGCCAGCAAATCAGTATTGCTGTTTTGTTTTGCTTTCTAAGACGGTGATTGGGAGTCCAAGCTTGGCCTCAGTCAGTTAAAGAAATGACAATCCTTTACCTGCCCATCCCACCTTGCTAGTTTTCATGAGGCCAGGCGACAAAGGCATTGCACAACAGGCAGAAGCATGGGTCCTCACTTTTGCTAAGCATCTTATGCTGATGACATGCAGTATAAGGCAGGGGGATAGGGAATTGCGAGTTGGATCATCCCACTGCTCAAACAGAGCACTCCTTGGGAAAGTGGAGTCAATTCTCTTTGAACCCGCCCTGCAGAGCATAAAGCAGGAGCGGAGAATGGATTCCTGAGTTTTAAGATTTCTTCAGAGCAGATGATGGCACCCCCTGAGCCCATGCAAACTAAGTCCCCCAGCATCGTTGCCTGCCCATGTCTGCCTGTTGCCATGGGCACCGTGGGCGTATGTGGGGGCTGCATCTTGCTAACAGATATTTTTATTCTAACCATAAAGGAATTATCATCATGTAAGGCTCTGGGAAGTAGTGGTGCAGCTGGGTGTAAGCTAACTAGGGTGGCAAAGCACAGGCTGAATGTGAGAAATGATCCAACCCATTTCATTTGGTGGGGGAGAAAACCTTTGGGAACAATTTTTCCCCTTTTCAGTCAGTGAGGGAAATGATATCCTCCCTCACCTGTTCACACCTCCTGCTTTCCAAGCAAACTGAATGCTTCCACCTTGTCTAGGTTTTGGTGTTTTGAAGGACCATTTCCATGAATTCAGTTCTATGCTAAGCCATAATGTGGTTTGGTTTGGGTAAAACCCAAGATTACTTTTTGCAAATCATGTCTAAGGGTAGCATACAATATAAACCCTGCCAGTTGTTATTTATTAAACATAGTTAAACCTTAATATGATCTGTCATCTGAACCAGACCTTTTTCTCTCCAGTATATACAGATCTTAATTCAGGATGCTGTTTTTATAAATTCCATTTTAGAAAGTAGCTCATTCTCCCAATGTCCAATGAAATTAATCTTAATATTAAAGGCATGATTTTCTTTCATGTATGGTTTGGGGCACAAACAAGCTTATTGGGATAGTCTTAAGGGCAAGGCTAACTCTAGAAAGTTAGATCAAGATTGATGTGTTTGAATCCCTTTCCTGCCTCATCTCTCTGCATTTCTTTTGACACAAAACGGATGTGTTCGCTTATTTTCTCACTTGTCCTTTCTTAATATTTCTAACACTTCTTCTGAACTGAGAGATGAACCATGGCTCACATGTTGCATTAAAGCAAAATGTATTTTCAATGCTTTTAATGTAGTGCTGTTTTTACTCCCAAGTTGTTCAGTCGTTGGTGAGTGGGTGGCCTTAGAAACTGAAATTATAAATATACTTTGCAAACCAGGGCTTATAGATTTGTAAGTTGGGTAACCCCTGTTAGTTTTATTCCCTCAGTAAACTGTGGTCAAATAAACTGTGGCTTATGTGTTATGAAGGTCGAGTCTACATATTCACAATATTATAAACCACTTTACTTAGAAGTGTTGTTGAATCTGTTTAAGTTAATTTAACAGTATTATCAGCACTTTTGACTAAATTTAGAGAGATGATAGCAGTAAAACTAATTACTGGGTAAAGTACCTATGACATTAATACAATACCCAGAGAATGAGAATGTTATTCACTTCCAGTATTGTGTTTTGCAATTGTTGAGTCATGCTATTGTTTTTGCATTTTGATGGACAGGTCTTGGGTTAAAACAATCACAATTTCTATGAACAACTGTAAAAAAATAGATCACCAGTATCTTAAAAACAATTGCTGAAATATTTAACTGGATTATGGAACTCTGTCATCAAAGCTGATGAGGCCGAGAAGTAAGTAGCAATTGTTTGAAGTATTGCATCTTTATAAATCATATAAGGCATGTAAAACTTTAGCTTTTTAATTCTTTACATACAGGCTTGGTCTGGATGTCCCTTTGATGACAAAAGAAAGTAAGCCTGTCCATTCAAAACACAGAATGGATGCAGAATAAGCAGAGGCATTTTTTCTAAAAACTAAATATCCTGGAGGCTATCTTCTCCTAGCAGAAAGCTAAGTTCAGTGCAATCTCAAACCAAATGAATGCCAAGTGACCTGACTCTATACAATACTGTTGTTGGGTTGAAGATTAGATATATTAAAAATAAAATCACACTTCTTCAAAGGCTCCACTTTCTTGTATAGTTTAGATTCTTCCCACTTCCCCACCCTACTCCTGATTCAATAACTGTGCATTATTTGGGCAGAAGATATTCCGTGGGACAGGATATCTTCTGCCTTCATATTATTTTTCTTCCTAGAATACCTGTGGACTAAAATCGAATCGATATTATCACTGAGTTTTTTTTAGTACGTCCTCTTCTGTTCCTATTTTGCCAAAATGTATTGCTACAAATCTATACGGTGACAAACAATTCTTGGAAAAGGTTTGATAATTTACGTTCTGTGAACGGCCATTATACGGACTCACCAAAATGATCAGCTAATTCCTGGGGTTTTTTTCTTAGCTGGAAATTTAACCAAGCTGCTGGATTGCTTTGTTTAGTGAACTGAACCCATGAGTTTTTATTTCCAAGAGGAGGAGGATGCATTTCTCCTAGAGAACTGTCCTCCCTTTTGAATTATCCTACTTCAGACTTGTTAAGAGAGTCACCCTCAAACACACTGGAACCAGAAGTGATGCATTTCTACAAAAACTCAAACTCACAAACATTATTTCTAAGATCCAGGGGCTTTTTTCAACAATGAAATGTGTGGGTGGACAGGGGACAAAATACTAATCAGTAGCAGGTCTTGTGAAGTTTTTCAGAATAATGTGCTCCTAGGAACCACCCACAGCACTTTGGACAAACCTCAAAAGCTGTTCCGTGGTTGATTTTAGGTGCTTTAGAAATAATAAATTATGTAAAAACAGAGAAGCACTTACAGGCAGTTGAGTCCTCAACTCTTTAGCTCTTTTCCTTTAAGGAAAAAAAAATTAGGCACTAGAATAACAAATGTACTGTAAGTTATACTGATTGCTTAAAGGAAGCTGGTCTAACACTAGGTACTGTTTGGGACACGGGCATTCATCTGTGCATCTAGGAAACCTACAAGGGCCATGGAATATAATGGATGGAATACATGAGTAAGGACCTACCCCATTCACCAGAAAATGGCTATAATGTTAAAAGCTCATTTTTTGCAGGAAAAAACATATTTAAAAATCCAGAATGCAAAATTACCCAGGCCTACTTTCTACAACCAACATACCACTGTCGTTTCCTCAGAACTTGGATTGCAGAGGAATGGCCACTACTGAACAAAATGCATTATCTGCATTATCAAAATACCATCTTCTGAAGCAAGTGCAGGCTCACATCAAAGAAGCCTTCGCCTTGCACATGTGGGACTGGGATTCCAGCCCTGCCCAAACAGCTGAACGTTTGCCTGCTTTTGTGGCATAGCAGCTGCTGTCCTGGGGGCATGAAATACACCAAAAAGCATGTAGCAGAATGGCTGCTCTCTGCCAAGGTAATGGTTCTTGGGTACTGCCTTGCCATCATGGCCACAGCACTCGGTCTCTTGTGAGTGGAATGCCAAGGTCTTGCCTAGGTCACTTCCCAAAGCTCACATTGTTTTTTTACTTAACTATGTTTCTCAAAAAGGGATGAGATGCTTCCCCACTGCAAAAACCAGAGCAATCCAAGGACCAATATTCTCTCTATTTGAACCACAGGGTGATTCAACAGGGTGTTCCTGTAAGCCAGGGCTGTCAAACTCCCAGCCCGTGGGCCAGATGCGTCACGTGTTGGCCACGCCCAGTTTAGCGAAGGAGAAAAAAGTCATATGACAACACTGTGACGATGCGAGTTTGACACCCCTGCTGTAAGCCATAAGAGGTGATTCAACAGTTCATTGTCTCTCTCATCCTGGACGTATATCCAACAAGATGACCCTGGCTTCATCTGCTAGCAGAATTCAGGAATGATGCTGTCAACACACTAAAAATAAACCATGGCTATGTTCTCTCATTTCTTACTAGAACCCTTAGCATGTTATGCCAAGGTTGGCGAATCAAACCATTGATGGCTCATTAGCCAACCTACACACAGAGACAGACCTAATGAATACATTTGTCTCTAAGCCAGTCTTATGTTTTAATGGGATGTTTTGTGCAGTTTCAGTATTTTACTCAGTCATAGTCTAAAATGATACAGGTAACAATCAACATGTTTCCAATCAACCCACATTCTCTACATCCATATTCATCCATATTTTTTGACATTATATGTTGCTTTCTGGTTCCTTAGATGACATCGTCATTCTATTTTTTCTTTTCTTCAATTGTCTATCAGCTTGCTGGAAGATGAAAAGATCACCTCTGAAAAAGCAAATCTTGTCAATTCTGTGCCCAGCTTTCACAGGGTGGAACACCTTCTGGATGGACACATCTTCTGTGAAATTAGACTTTGCCATTGTTATACAGACTTTGTTGTCAGAATTATAATTCACTCAGGGAAACTGAGCCCCCAAACAGCATGTATTCTATCCGTGGACCCCCTCCCCTTCAGGACAGAAGAGACAACTCTTAGTTTCTGAGAAGCCTGTTTACAGATTCAACTCCCTTAAAGTGTGTTTTTAATATTTTGACAGGGTTGGGGCTTTTGTTATAAATGGACCAATGAAAATGTACCATCTCTTTATTTCTTATTATGTACACAGTAGAGGGTTCTTATGTAATGTCACAAGTGTGGAACTAGTTAAAAGGTCCCTAAAAGGACATAGCCTATCCAGCTATAGGAGGGCGACTTTTCCTTGTTTGATTTTTTTTAAAAAAAGAGTTATAAAGAAGATAATCACAATGGCCACATGCATGCATACATACATACATATGGAAATTGCTCTGCCCTAGGAGGAAAATTACCATTGGCCTTAATAGCAGTTTTCTTTCTGGGGCAAATAGCAGCTGGGGGGAGGGAGGCTAATTTTGTTGGGATCGCTCTATACAAAAAGGGCTCTTAAAACCTCTGCCAGATGGTCCTGATTACCCCATCTCCTGTTGATAAAAATCCCAGAAATGCATAAAATACAATTATGCACTTCATATAATCATAGGTGGGGAAATGAGGACAATGGGGCTATGAGCTCAGAAAGCTTCCTGGCTAGAGCATTTGGAGAGAGTGGCGGGGAGGAGAGGGAGGGAGGGAGAGGGGGAGAGACACAGAGGGAGAGAGCTGCAGTTTTCTGAGGTTCTGTGATCTCTAAATCACAAACACAAGCAAAACCACAGCATGAAGAACCTGTAAGTGTGCCCTCTTTCATATGGTTATTTGTTGGCCAGGCTTCATAGGCCGTCATAGAAACGCTGGTGCAAGTGTTGCCTTCTGGACTGGCTCGTTTCCACAGACTTGCCTGATCCTCCAATGTTCCCCTCCCACTCCTTGGGTCTCAAGGACCAAACCCACAATTTAGATCATGCTCAAATGACACTGATTGCAGATTGTTGTCGCTGCCCAGCACACTGAGGAGTTTGGGTTCCCTAAAAGCTGGAGAGCGGGGAGACAGACACACACACACAGGAGGCGGTTTCAAGGAAGCCAGTGAGAAGTTGTCACCATTTCACCCAGCTGCATCTATTTCTGAAAAGGGGAGGAGGAATACCTTCAACCAAGCTCTCCTCTTCTTCCCACCCCCACCCCCCTAAGCAACAAATGAATCCATTAAGGAGACAAGGAAATGCTACCAGCAGCTGCTGGTTGCCGTGGTGACACAGTACGTAATGCTGCTTTTGCTAGGTTTTCCCCACATAAATATCAAAAGCACTAACCTGGAGCTAGAGGGAAGGACTTACACCCACGTTCCCACTTCAATTCCCTCTCTGCCCCCTCCCCAAAAGCAAGCCCACACATGCCAATCATTTTTTAACAATCTTGTCATTTTACAAACAAGCCCCAAAGAACAAGCAGGGACAACAAGAGACCCTTCTTGCACCAGATGCAAGAGTCTGGCAGTAGCATCGGGTTCGTGTCAAGGATGAAGGCCACGATGTTCTCCTCCTCCTCCTCACTTGCTGCTACCATCAAAAATGCATGTTCCCCGGAGAGATGTTGAACATGGAAGGGTCGAACTTCTGCCCTCGGAATGGAGAGCCTTCCGCATCCCAGCCCTTCTTCAGCATCTCATGGACTTTCTGAAAACAGGGCAGAGGCAAAAGCTCAAGAGATGAATTTATCTTTGCAAGGGTGGCCCAATGCCCATACTTTAAATCAGGACTCTCTGGAGAATTCGGGGAATTGAAATCCACAGGTCTTAAAGTTGCCAAGGCTGGGTACCCCGGTTTAAATTACAGGACAGGCATTTTCAAGGGATTGCAGACAGATATTTAAACTATTTGAGGAAACCAAATCAATTCAAGTTAATGTCAGCCCATGGTTTTATTCTGATGGGGTGAAAGCCATGAATATCACTACAAACCCATTAGTACAGCCTTCAGTTAGAGTGTTTAAGAGTTTTCAACAGTTTAGTGCAATTTTCCCTACCTGGAACTTTCCAGACATTGGGGACTGCATTTCCCAAAATTTCAACTAAAATAGAATTATACCTTGAAGATGGTTTTGATCGTGATGGTTGGGAATTTTGGAAGTTGAAGGTCCAATATGTTGAGAAAGTGCAGGTTGGAATAGACAAGGTATACCTCCCCCTTCCCAAACTGTGATTATTCTTAATAGTTGATGGCAACGGTTTGATAAAGCATATCTGGAAGTTAAATAGTACAGTAGTACAGATTGGCCAATATGGCCACATCTAATGGAAACCAAAATGCATATGAATTTGCAGTTATACCAGGAAGAGCACAGCATAAAGGAGCAAGGAGACATAAAGTTCATTCCCATCATAATACATCATGGTTTAGGATGAAAGTACAAGAGAACGTTGTTACTTTCGGTAAATAATGTGAATGGGATCTTGTATCTGTAGGTTATGCTCAGGAGTGTTCCTCTATTTACAGGTGGCTGTTTTTTAAACAGTGGTTTCCATTTTTTAATTTACCAAGATGAAAAAATGTTTAGTTCCTACAAAAGATTTTGTTTGATTGATGAATTCAGCTAGTTTGCAGGATGAAAGCTAGATACATCCTGGTAGTTCACATAGAGCGCTATGAACTGAGTTTACCCTCTAATAGCCCTTTAAGAAAGAACACCACCAAATATCGATTTTATTTAGTAGTTCAGCTAAAAAACCAACCTAGAATGGTAGATTGGGACCATTAGGAATGGTCCTAATGGTAAGACCCAATATTAAGTATTCTTTTTTTAAAGAAAAGAACCATCTCCAATAGCAACAAGGAACAATCAGCAAACCATAATTATTTTTCCACTTTAACATAGGGCAGTGGAGTTTTATGAAACGTACCATTTCATGGCTCTGGGGTTTGCCTTGAAGTTTCTGATGATAATCAAAAGACAGTCTGTCCAGCACTGCATGTTCCTCTTCGTCCACCGTGGCCATAGAACGCTCCTTATTGATTTTATCAATGTCGATCTGTTCTTCGCCTTCCAAAATGGCACTCCACCAGTATTCACCTACTTTGCTGAGGTTAATCTAGGAAAAGACAGAAACAACATTAGCTGAGATTGAAGCAGATAGCGACAATCAAAGAGGAGGAGGTCCTTGGTGCCATTACAGCCTGGGACTCTGAAACAACTTTCTTCAACCTGGTGCCCTGTAGAAGTTTCATCTTGTACAGAGGTGTCAAATTCGATTTCATTGAGGGCTGCATCAGGGTTGTGTCTGATGCCAGGTGGCCGTGGCTTGGGTGGCCATGGAAATGCAAACGCAAAAAGGGAAACATTTCTCTCTCTTTTTTTTAATTGAAAAGTTTTAAAAAATTTTACACATATTTTCCCTTCCCTCCTCCCCCCTCCTGCCCCAACCCTCCCCCCCACCCGGACTTCCCAGAGCAAATACAGGATATAGCATTTAACAAACATATATAAAAAAACATAAGCTAACTATCTATAGATTTATCTCCCTTTTGCACTTTAACTCCCCTTGTTCATATCTGAATATAACCATTTAAACCAATTATTGCTTGAAAATAATCAATCCAACTTCATTCTTGTCCGTTCTTCAATAATAAGCAAGTCTTCTTTCTTCCAGCATTGCACAATCAGAACCCAATTACAATTAACCATCATATCTCCAACCCTTACATATATTAACACATTAACAAAATATTTTAACCAATCTCAAATAAATTATATTGTAAAAACCTTATTTTTACTTTTTACCCTATAAACTCATATTGATTCTTCCTGGAAACATTCCTTACTTAATAGCTTTGCATAGACTTATTCATCTTATTCTCTACAAATCCACTGCTTATAATCAAATAACATCTTCACTATTTGATATCTATAAAAAATATTGTAAAAACCTTCCCTCAACCCTTGCACCATTTATATTTTCCTTATAACCCACAAGTTTATATTTATTCTTCAACAAAACATTCTTTATAAGCTTATATAAATTTTTCAGCAAAGCATTCCTTGAAATATAACTTTAGTGTTAATATACTTCAGGACAAAAGTGAAAGTTTGGTCAGTAGCCCATAACTATTCAAACGTAACATTACTTAATATAAGACAAATCATGTCCCTAAATATAAGTAAATCATTCATTTACACTATAACATAACTTTTCAAAACAAATCATATCCCTAAATACAGGTCTAGTCATTCATTTTCACTACTACTATCCTCCCCAGGCAAAAAGATTGTAATTTTTCCATCTCAATTTTTTCCTGACTTTTTTGTGAACCTTCTTCTTCAGTCTTATTCCTCCATCTTCTTTTATTTTTATAAGTTCTTGAGTTTTCAGCTGAAGTTGCTGTACCTTATAATCTTGTTCTCTTCGCAAAGTAATTCCTTTCATTAAACACACCTCTTTAACTGCGATTGAGAGTCCATTTTTGTAAAAAAGTTGTAAAATTCCACTTTGAAACTTCCTTCTTATATTAGAGATCCCAACACCTCCTGACAATTTTCCAACTGACTGTATCAAAGCCTCTGGAGAAATCTCTCTCAATATTTCCTGGTTACACTCCTTCAAACCTCTCAGCCTTTCCTTCTTAATTTGAAAAACATCTATTCCATTTTCCAAAAGCACATTAAACTGGATTGTTTCTTTCACCTCTTCATTCAGCAACTCACTATTATTTGGCAACTGAAATACCGATACAGTCTCTTCGCTTGTAACTTTGTTTCGAACTTGAATAAAATCCTTGTTGAAAAACCCTTCCATTCTTTCCAACACAGAGGTAAATGATTCTAAAATTTCTTTAAAGAGATCTTCAATCAATATTTATGTATTTACTGATGTTTGTAATAGTGAGCCTTCATCACTTTCAAAAAAGCCAGCCTTTTTTTCCCCATCCACCTTGAACAATGCTGGGTGTTAACAGCTTTATTGAGAGTCAACTTTCACTTTCACACCCTATTAAGCACAAGCGCCATTTTCTTCACTCCTTTAAGCAGCTTCAAAAAGTAGCAATTTAAGCATGGAATTAAGGGTTTGTTACTTGCGATTGTCTGTTCTCCTGTCTTCACTCCATCTGCATAGATAATCAACTTAGATCTCAGTAAAGATTGCAGAAGTGGTCGCGTCGTTTTTTTCTGCTTAAAGCAGAAGCGCCCTGGATCTTGGAGTTTCACTGGACTTCCTGGGGAGCTCTCACCCTCTGAGCCCCCAAAACTATTTCAGGGGCTTTCGGGGAGCTCTACCCCCATCCGATTACTCTCCTTTCCCTCTTCTCCTGGGGGAAAGATTTTCCAGCCGCCAGACAGCTGATTTGCGCTGTCAGGGAGGCTTTACAAGATCACAGGGCTGGCGCTCCGAGAGAGAGCGTCCAGCAACATCAGCGGTGCCACCGGAAGTCCAGAAACATTTCTTGATGCCTCCTTGCCCTGTGATCAAATGCCACTTTTGCTAGTAGTTTGTTTTGCTAGCACTCTGCCAGCGAAAACAGAGCTCGGGAGAGCTGCAGGCGCCCCCCCAAGCTCCATTTTCAGCTGCCACGGCCTCCTTCAGCACACTGCCAGCTGTCACCAGGTTGTAGATCAGCGCCTGGTCCTTTGCTGTTTCCAGAATGGCCCCATGGGCCAGATCTAAGTACCTAGCAGGCCTCGAGTTTGACATCCCTGATCTTGTAGGATGGTTCCTATTTGATAGGCTAGGAAAGACAATATTAAAAAGAACAGAGGAAACTGGAGGCTAAAACATACGAAGAACGGTTGCAGGAATTGAGTATGTCTAGTTTAATGAAAAGAAGGACTAGAGGTGACACAATAGTAGTGTTCCAATATCTCAGGGATTGCCACAAAGAAGAAGGGGGTCAACCTATTCTCCAAAGAACCTGAAGGAAGGACAAGAAGCAATGGATGAAAACTGATCAGGGAGAGAACCAACCTAGAACTAGGGAGGATTTTTCTGGCTATTAGAACAACAATCAGAGGAATGATTTGCCTCCAGAAGTTTTGGGTGCTCCAACACTGGAAGATTTTAAGAAGAGACTGGATAGCCATTTGTCTGAAATGGTATAGTCTCCTGCTTGAGCACGGGGTTGGACTAGAAGGCCTCCAAGGTCCCTTCCAACTCTGTTATTCAGTTATTCTGCCTAGCTCTGATGCTTCATCATAAAACAACATGCAGCCTTTTATAGAATACATCCAAAAGAATGCAGTCCTCAATATAAAAAAGGTTTCCTCAAAGGGATCTATAATTGAAATGTCTCTCCTATTGAGTAATTTTTCAAATCCTCTTTTTCAGCTGGGACAGTAAAGATACCCACATCATAGAAATGTTTACAAAATAATAGAACGGGAAAATAATTTCCTTAAACTACTTAGATTAACATAGATGAAGGCAGGTAATGCACAAGAAGGAATATAATTTCTTAGCATGCATTGGCTCTCTGCTATAGGGTAACTTTTTTAAAAAAAAGATAAAATGGATGTGTAATGTAAAAAACAAAACAAAACAAAAAACCCTTCAGTATCACATTCCACATATTGAATGGAAAATTAAGATAAGCCATACTCATGAAATGAATCGGTTTGCATACACCAAGAAAGAAGATTCATATATCCACAATATAGAAAGAAACTTAGTTTGATTAAAGCGAACAGGAGGAGGAGGGATTGAAGGGGGAGGAGGAGGCTACACATTGAATCTCCACTCTTCATGTGTAATAGACTGCATAGTTAATGGGCAACTATAGGAGAAGATTCTATTCTGTGACCATTAATACAATTATTAAAGAAACAGGCCTGTTTTGCAATGTGGCAAGAAAGAGAGAGCTGCTCTTTGGGAGGCTGTGGGGAGAAACCAAGAAGTCACAAATACCACTGGCGGCAAGAAGGAGAAATTATTGATGATCACATTGTTTAATTAACAATAGAAAAGATGATAACTTTGGTCAAGTGCCCAGTTGAAACTCAAGGTTTCAGAGAGCTTAATGCATAGCAGAATCATAAGTCTGTGGAATCTAAAAGGAAACAAAAAGTAAGGGGAAATGCAAAGTGAAGGAGAACTGTTTCTCATGAAAATTAGGGCATAGTTTGCTTCTCAAAACATTATCGATTATTTGCAGAATATTCCTGATGCAATCCCACACGTTTACACTTTTTGTTAAAAATATTCAGACTTGACAAACTCTATAAAACTGCCCTTATTACTTTTTTTGCCATGTAAATGAAGATGAAACTGCATCTCGATCCATATAACACAAACTATCAGGTTTGTGTTGAATCAGAAAAAGGCTAAATCACTGAAGGCTTCCAGTTGTCAAAAAGAGAAGGGGAACGCACCATTTTAGAAAGTTAGGCGTGTATGAATTCAGCCACTATGGTTAGTAAGCCACAATTTATAGCTTAATATATCATATGAATTCAATCCATTGGTGGCTAATAAATAAAATGAAAACGAAAATAAAAATGAGTTTGAAGATTCTCAAATATATCTAACATATAAGGCAGAAGCAAAGTCAGGGAAATAGGTAGTTTCCAGAAATTAATGACAATTTCTGGAGCACCCAGAATAAAAAAATGCAGGGTTTATCACTGAAGACCACTAGAAATTCAGAAAAGTTGCACTTCAGGTCACAGCCCCATTTTCCTGTTTTCCCTATTCTCTGGTGCGTAAGCTCTGCATTCAGTCAGCATGACAATTGTTTATACCTTGCCTCCTCTCAATGGGCTTTCAGCTGGCTGCCCCCTTGCCCAGTTTTTCTTAAACATCTGGTGAGCTCAATTAAGCAAAAAAGTACAGGTATTCTTCGATTTACAACAGCTCATTTAGTGACCATTCGAAGTTACAAAATGATCAGTTTTCACACTTACAACAGCAATCCCTAATAGTTTCACCTTCCTCTCCCTGTACGCAATAGCACTTCATGATTTTAAAAACATAATAGCTCTTTTGGAGCAATGCAGTGTTCTACTGAATTTGGTAGAGCAATTTTTTTCCAAAATTCAAATGCCATACAAGAAATGCTATCTGACTCATCAAATATGAGTTGTCACAATACCTTTCACCTAAGTATTCAGCTGATTTATACACTATCAAACTTCATGTCTGCAAGTCATTTCTGGTATCTAGAATGAAAACAATTTACCATAAAACAGCCTTGGCTCTACTCTCCTATATTCAAAAAACTTAACAGTAGCAATAGCAACAGCACTTAGACTTATGTACTACTTCATAGTGCTTTACAGTCCTCTCTAAGCAGTTTACAAAGTCAGCATCTTGCCCCCAACAATCTGGGTCCTCATTTTACCCACCTTGGAAGGATGGAAGGATGAGTTAATCTTGAGCAGGTCAGGATCGAACTCCTGGTAATGATCAGTTATCCTGCAATACTGCAATCTAACCACAGGGCCACCACAGCACATGCAGTAGTTTCAGAGTTATTATTAAAGCACACAATAACTGATAATGATGGGGTGTCTAGAAAAGCCAGTTAAATGTAATGATTAAGGTACCAGGCTAGAAACCAGGAGATCCTGAGTTCTAGAAGGAGGCAATGAAAAACTTTCTGAAAACCTCTGACAAGCAAACTGTAGGAACTGGTCCAGGCAGTCTCTGAGAATCGGACATGATTGAATGGAGAGAAGAAAAAAAATTATCAAGAGAAGAAGTTGGCAATGCCACACTATGAAAAAAATCAGGCTGGTATTGTTACCATTCCAATCAAATAATACGCCATCCCATCTGCAGCACAAATGCCACAAGCCTGATTTTTGCAAACTCTTCCATTTTCATCTCGCACCCTTAGATCTGGCTAACTGCTTCTCCTCTCAGTTTTAAGCGTTTAAGAAGGTATTCTTCAAACATCTGAAGGAGCAGGTGCAGATGTGTAGGTTGCTTTGTTTATATTTATTTATTTAGCCTGCCCACACACCAGGACACTCTGACTAACTCACAATATCCAATACATGAGCAAAACAGTTAAAAACATAATACAAATTGAGACAGCCTACACAAACAGGTGTCTCTCGAGCACATTAACCCCAGGCCTGAAATCAGACCCAGGAGAATGAGTGCCATCCATATCTTGGGAGGTGGGGGGGAGACAAGGAAGGTATGCTTCCTCAGTCCAACAACATAACAATGTTTAATGAAGGGACCTGGACTTGATCTCCACTACCTAGCTAATATTCAATTTGGACTTCTAATTAGAAATGGATGAAAATTTGTAAAACAATTGATCTAATCGGCGCTTCCCAGACAAAACAGAACCAACCATTTTTTAATCAATAAACTTCTTTGAATTTTGCAGTGTTAAGCTCAACATTTGCATAAGGCTCAGAAAAGCCACATGAGAGTATAAATGGAAATTTTTCTATGGCCCTGAAAAAACAAACTCAGAGATCTACTCTAAAACTAAACGGAACATATTTAGGATATAATGCATGCATAACTGACATCAAAAGTACATAAATTATTTCTTTAAGTATTAATAATTGTTCAATTTCTACTTCTAATACTAAGTTAAAATATAAGCCCTACCCTAATAAAGATTCCTGCCGTAATAGAGATCCCTGTGCTATAGTCTGTACTGGAATACAGTTCTGATCAAATGCTAAATTTCTATTTCTTTTTTGCCTCCCATCTCCCAGTCCCTCCATTTGGTTGTATATTTTCTTTAAACATTTTTTAAAAAAGACATTCCAGAGAACTCTGACATCTTTGATCATTTTAATAGTGCTATTACTCTAATGTGAGCATTGGGTTGTTTTCTCCTCTATAGTGCATGTCATTATGTGCTACTATGAGCAGTCCAACACACCCAGACACAGACACATATAACACTCTTGTAAACCAAACTACAGGTTACAGGGGAGGAAGAATTCAACTGAACTGGAGCCTGCAAAACCCAGGAGGAAGAATACAGGTAGTCCTTGACTTACAAGCACAATTGAGCCCAAAATTTCGGTTCTTAAGTGAGACATATATTGAGTTAAGTGCCCTATTTTACAACCTTTCTTGCCATATTGTTAAGTAAATCACTGCAGTTGTTAAGTTAGTAACACAGTTGTTAAGTGAATTTGGCTTCCCCACTGACTTTGCTTGTCAGAAGGTTACAAAAGGTGATCACATGGCCCCAGGACACTGCAACCGTCATAAATATGAGTCAGTTGCCAAGGGCCTGAATTTTGAGCACGTGATCATGGGGGTGCTGCAACAGTCATAAGTGTGAAAAATGGTCCTACGTAACTTAAAAATTCTGTTGTAACTTTGAACGGTCATTAAACGAACCATTGTAAATTGAGGATTACTTGTACACAATGCCAAGAGAACCAGGCCAACATCAACCAAAAGGCTCTGTAGACATTTTCTCAAATGTGTGTTTGATTTCCTCATTTCATAGGATATTATAAATCCTTCCCTGCAAAACTTGCATATAACATTTTTGTTCACGAATCCTGCCCATAAGCATCCTATCAAATCAACTCCTTTGAAGCAGACATATAGTAAGCATGAGACAAGTTCCTAAAGATGACAGTAATATGACACACTGTTTATGAATTTCCAAGGCAACTGCCTGGAAAAATTCCAGCCTTATATTTTCCACTAAAAATCAATTATTCATTCAATCCATTGTGATTATGAGTATTCTCACCACTTTTGCCTTTGGAGTTTCTCTCCAAAAACATAAACATGTTATAATTGTCCACCAAAAAGCAACAATAGAGTGTTTGTCGAAAAAAATCCAAGCAGCTTGCTACTGTGTTAGTAAAAGCAGAAACAAAAATGGTTCAGCCCAGCACCCAGAACAGGTTCTAAAAACAGCTCCTGTGAATCTATTTTAGTCCTGTTCTCCGACAGCTAATTAGGGTAATGGAGAAGGGTCACACAGAGAAATATTACCAATAAGGCCAGGAGTTTTGTGCATGTGAACCAAAGACAGAAGTAAAACCACTCTTCCAATTGGCTGACTTTGAAGAACAGTATTAAAGAATTCAAAAGTATAATTTCCTCCTGAGATACGCTTGATTTGTATTAACACTTACTTCCACATAAGAGTTTTTGCCATATCAGAAAGCAGCACCAGGACTACTTTGCAATGGGGGGAAAAGGAATTAATTTTATTAATTTATATCCCACCTTTGTTATTTTTGCAAATAACTCAAGGCAGCAAGCGTATCCAACACAATTTCTTCTTCCTATTTTCCCTCAACAACAGCCATATGAGATGAGTTGGGCTAAGAGAGAGAGAGTGACCTAAAGTCACCCAGCTGGCTTTCATGACTAAGGTGGGACTCATGCTCTCTTGCTTTCTAGCCTGGTGCCTTAACCACTAGACCAGCGGTTCTCAACCTGGGGGTCGCGACCCCTTTGGGGGTCGAACGGCCATTTCACAGGGGTCGCCAAAGCCCTCTCTCGCCCCCCCCCACGCCTTCACTCACCCTCACTCTCTGCTCTGTTGGATCGCCGGCTGTTCGCTTACCCCGCCCACTCCCAATCTATTGCTGCCTCCTGAGTCCCAGCTGATGGCTAGAGGAAAAAAAACTGTTTAAATTCTTGCCGCGGAGCTTCAAAGGGCCGCCCTATAGCCAGTGGTGGGATTCTGCCGGTTTCGCCCCGCCCCTTGCCCCGCCCCTCCGCACCACTATTTATTGCCAATAAATAGTGGTGGGCAAGGGGCGGGCAAGCCAGCAATTTAACAAATGGTTCGGTGTTTTTTTGTAATTTTATTGGCCCGCGGAGCTTCAGCATAGGCTAATTAGCCCTTGATTAGATTGGCTCCCGACTCTCAGCTGATTTGCTCTCAGCTGTTTTGCTCAGGGCTCTGCTGCTTGCTGGAGCAGATTTTTTCCCCCCTAGCTATGCTGAAAAATGAAACTGAAAGTAAAGCAGGCTGTTGGCTTTGCTGTAACGTTGGAAAATTAGGCAGGCAGATTTCTTTTCTTTTTCCTCACCAAAAAAGGTAGGTGCAAACAATGGGAAATTTAGGGAAAAAGAGGAGAGTTCAAGATTTTAAAACACAAAAGAAAAAAAAGCTCTATTTAACTAGGGAATTGTAATAATTGAGATACT
Organism: Pantherophis guttatus; assembly: GCF_059756535.1. NCBI lineage: Eukaryota > Metazoa > Chordata > Lepidosauria > Squamata > Colubridae > Pantherophis > Pantherophis guttatus. The sequence continues at coordinate 15,921,668 of NC_142071.1, read as the reverse complement.
ATTAATTGTATATTGTGTTGAAAGCAGAAATGGTTAAGTTGTGGTTTGGAGGAATATAGGGGGGAAATTATTTGGTTTATTATTATTGGTAAATATAATTAATTGATTTGTAAGAAACTGGATTGCATGGAAATAATTGGAATATTCATGTTCATATTGATTAATATACAAAAAAGGTAGCTATATAACTAATTGATTTATATTAAAATGTTGAATTTATATTAAACAACTGTAATATTACATAATTAACCAATGTGAGGATGGATATAAAAATAGATGACAATGGGAAGGGGTATAATATAGAATAGAAGGGAAAAATTGAATTTGATTAACATTAGAGATGAGGATGAAGGGTAATATTGGTTTTTTACAAAAATAGATGAGGAATAAATATGGCAAAAAGGAAATATAGAAATTGTAAATTTAATTGAAATGACTAAACACCGTTTAAATTTGTGAACCGGCCAAATACTCTATTCAAAGAAAATACATTGTATGTTTGTATGTGTGTTTCTAATTATTATTTATTCATATTTGTTCTCTTTTATTCTTTAAAGTTTAACAATTCATTCTTTATCTTAATATCTTTATATTTGTTTGGGGTTGGCTTTCTTCCCTTTCATCTTTTTTATTGTACAGCAATCTTTCTCCTCAAACCTACCACCTCTCTCTTTTCTTTCCTTCTTACTTTCTCTTCCTCCCCTTCTTCTTCTCCTCCCTACTTCCTCTTCCTTTCTCCTTCTCCTCCTCTCTTCCTCCCTCTCTTACCCTCACTCCTACTCTAATTTCCCTTCCCTTCCTTCATCCCTCTCTATTGCTGTATCCTTTGATGCATATGGACTACTCTGAGGGCTGAAAAAGTTATTTCTGACTGGTCCTCGCACTTTTGACCAGTCCTCGAACTTACGACTGTCCTCACATTTTACGTTTTTGCCCTATCTTGTCACCATGGTGAAGAGAAGCAATTGTGAAATGAGTGACACGGTTGTTAAGAATGCTACAATGGGCATAAATGATGACCAGTCATAAGTGCGAAGACCGGTCAGAAGTGCGAGGACCTGACAGAAATGACTTTTTTCAGCCCTCTGAGTAGTCCCTATACACATAGCCATGGCCACCTGGTCACATGACCAGCTAGCCACGCCCACCCAGTCACATGACCTCCAAGCCACGCCCACAAAATAAGCCACGTCCACAGAACCGGTAGTAAAAAAATTTAGAACCCACCCCTGTTTGGGGGTCACCACAACATGAGGAACTGTATTAAAGGGTCGCGGCATTAGGAAGGTTGAGAACCACTGCACTAGACCAAACTGGCTTTTTAAAGCAGCTATGGCAATTAGTTTTAGGAATTGCCTGATCATAAATTTCTGAACTTCATAAAGCTGATGAATAAATGACTTGGAAGTCACCTGCAACCCAATAACATCCCACTATTTTGTCTATGGAGATTCTCAGTCATCCAGGTCATGGTTGTCCCAAAGGTGCATTTTCTAGAGGCAACTGGACTTTCTGGTTTTTCTTTGAAGATGTTTCACTTCTCATCCGAGAAGCTTCTTCAGCTCTGACTGGATGGTGGGGAATGGAAGGATTTATACTCCTTGCAGACAGCTGGCCATTTGCATTCTTTTAGCAAGTCATTAAGGCTAGCTGGAGGTTTATCTGTGTCATCAGGGTCACCTGAATGGTGCAGATGAGTGTGAAGCCTTCTTGAAACTGTTGAAAGGACTGTGTTGTAGACTGGAGATAGATGATGTTGTATCCCTCCCCCTTTGTTGAGAGAGGACTGTTCAATTTTGATATAGATGGCCTCTTTGACCCCTTTCAAACCAGTGATCCTCTCTGTCCAAAATATGGACTTTGCTGTCTTCAAAAGAGTGGCCTTTGTCTTTTAAATGCAGATGGACTGCTGAATCTAATCCTGATGGGTTTGTTCTCCTGTGTTGTGCCATGCGTTTATGAAGTGGTTGCTTTGCTTCCCCAATGTATAGATCTGTGTTCTTCCTGAACACAGATGACTACAAGGCCAAGATGAACAACCTTCTGAAATTCATGCTACATATCAGATACTGAAAAGAGATCCCACCAATAGTTACAACAAAAAGATCATTGATTTCTTGCAACACTTACTGAAGGACAATGCCATTGACAAGCTACAATATTACTGTCTTTGCCCTGGGGAAGCCATCCCATGCATATATGGACTCCCTAAAATCCACAAAGAGGGAACTCCACTCAGACCAATTGTTAGTAGCATCAACTCTGTCACCTGCAACATTACAAAACACCTAACAACCTTATTAGCTCCTCTAGTTGGCAACACTACCTATCTCATCAACAATTCACAGGACTTCGCCAGCAAGGTTTGGAAACTAAAACTGGACCTGGATGAGACATGGTTTCCATGGTGTGACTTCCATCTTTACCTGCATTCCGACAACAGAAGCTGTCATGGTAGTGAAACAACAACTGCTACAAGACAGCTCCTTAGGTGACAGAACCAATCTCAATCCAGACCACATATGTGCCATGCTGGACCTCTGCTTGATCACTAGCTATTTTAAATACAATGAAGGTTTCTACAGACAAAAACACAGCTGCGCCATGGCTTCACCTGTATCCTCTACATGGAAGAGATAGAAACCAAAGCCCTAGACTCCTTCACAGGAATTCCACTCACTCACTGGTATACGTATATGGACGATACTTGGGTCAAGATCAAAACACAGGAATTGGAAGCATTCACCAAACATATCAACTCTGTGGACAGATACATCAAATGCACATGGGAAGATGTTAAGGAAAATAGTCTAGCCTTCCTGGACTATGCAGTACACATTAAGGAAGACAGAAGCCTTAACACTGAAGTTTACAGAACCACCCCACCCCCCACCCCCACACACAGATCAATATTTACATTTTGATTCCCACCACCAACTGGAGCACAAAATGGGAGTCATCAGAACCGTACACCACCGAGCTGGAGGCCTGCCTACCAGCACAGATGGGAAAGAAAAAGAACTAAAACAAGGAAGCCCTCAGAACATGTGGCTATCCCAAGTGGGCCTTCATCAAATCTCAAAAAAGACCCTATAGGAGCTCCTCAATAACAGATAACAAAGAGGTCAATAAACAAAGCAACATTGTCATTCCATACATTGCAGAAGTATCGGAAAAGCTCAGGAGGATCTTTAGCCAACGCAACATATGTACACACTTCAAAGCCAAGAATACACTAAGGCAGAAGCTTGTCCACCCCAAGGATAAAACACCCAGACACAAACTGAGCAACATGGTATATGCAGTATAATGCAGTGAACCATGTGCAACTACTTGGTAAACAACCACTTCATAAATGCATGGCACAACATAGGAGAACAAACATATCAGGACTAGATTCAGCAGTCCATCTGCATTTAAAAGATAACGGCCACTCTTTTGAAGAAAGCAAAGTCCACATTTTGGACAGAGGACCACTGGTTTGAAAAAGGGATCAAAGAGGCCATCTGTGTCAAAGAGTCCTCTCTCAACAGAGAGGGAAGGATATGACATCATCTATCTCCAGTCTACAACACAGTCCTTTCAACAGTTCCAAGAAGGCTTCACACTCATCTGCACCATTCAGGTGACCCTGATGACACAGATAAACCTCCAGCTGGCCTTAATGACTCACTAAAAGGATGCAAATGACCAGCTGTCTGCAAGGAGTATAAATCCTTCCATTCCCCACCATCCAGTCAGAGCTGAAGAAGCTTCTCGGATGAGAAGTGAAACATCTTCAAAGAAAAACCAGAAAGTCCAGTTGCATCTTGAAAAAGCACCTTTGGGATCCCATTTTTTTTGGTTGCTTAGCTGTTTCTGCACAGAAAAGTTTTAGTAACATAATGTTTAATTATTAAATGCAGTAAAAATCAAGCATAAAGATATTCCAATTAATTGCAATAGAGATGTTAAACTTGCAGCCCAAGGGCCGGATGCATCACATGCAGACCATGCCCACCCCAGTTCTGCAAAGGGAAAAAACACTGCAATACGTCATGATATGTCATATGATGCGATCGAGTTTGACACCCCTGAGTTACAGGATCACACTCATGATCTTTAGTATCTTGTGTGAAATCTCACCTTAAAACCCAGGAGAGGGAGATGGGCAAATAAAATTATAGAATTGTTTCCAGCCTGACAGGATGGTCTGTTCTTCCAACAATTAATCCTGGATAAAGGAATCCATCAGATGGAAGAAAGGAGGTGGATTGACAAGGAGAGCACCAGCATGTGTCACTGAACTGGTTTCATTTGATTTTTGCTTTAAAAGTATGTTTTTAGAATATTCTTGAAGTGCTACTAAAATAGTGAGCTTCAGCCAAAAAGTAAACATCAAATTCACAATAATAAGTACATTCTTAAAAAACACAAGTTGGTTGACCTTATAGAACTAGAAAATAAAAAAAAGTGGAAATGTGTACATACGATTGAGAAGGCCAAAGCAAAACTAACAATTGGCAAGTGATCTTCCAAAGGAAACAGGAACCCTCTAAGATTAAAGGAGATTGGTAGGGAGGTAAGATAAAGACAATAGATAGTTAAGATGTTAAATCAGTTTTCCTGAACTTGATGTTCCTGAACTTGAAATTGGCTGAAAATTAGTAATAGCTCCCTGAAGAACTATGGGTAGTCCTCAACTTACAACAATTTGTTTAGTGACTGTTCAAAGTTACAAGGGCACTGAAAAAGTAACTTATGACCATTTTTCACACTTATGACCTTTGTAGCATCCTCTGTGATCAAAATTCAGATGTTTGGAACTGATTCATAGTTATGACTATTGCTGTGTGCCAAAGTCATGTGATCCCCTTTTGCAATCTTTTGACAAGCAAAGTCAATGGGGAAGCCAGATTTACTTAACAGCCAGATTGCTAATTTATCAACTGTAATGATTCATTTAACAACTGTGAAAAGAAAGGTCATAAAATGGGGCAAAATGCCCTTAACAAACTTCTCAATTAGCAACATAAATTTTGGGCTCAATTAGTAGTGGTAGCTGAGGACTACCTTTATTACAAACTTTAATCCCTTGATTAAACAACACAAAGAAATATTTAGGATGTCCACAAGAATGCAGACATTTTGGCCACTGCTTTATGTCATCACATTTAAATATCTTTTTTGAGATTTCTTTAACACAGGTAGTAGCCTCCTAAAAATGTTAGAACTGCCCCCATATATGCCAAGATTTTACTGAATTTCCTATGTTCAACCCCTAAAGTGATCCAGTAATGAGGAGTCCACAGTAGAAGCCAAGACTGAGCAAGTTACCTAACTTCCAGGAAGCTTCATTTAAATGCATGGCAGGCACATATTCACTGGCAGAGTTTAATGCTACCAGCACATCACAAGAAAGCTTGAGCAGTCACCAATAATGTATAGGTAACGTCACTGGAAGGTATCATCTTGATAATGCATTGCTAAATATAATTGGATGAAATCCTTCCCCAGGGTAGAAGGATACCCTCATCCTTCTACAATGCTTTACTAAAACCTATTCATTTCACTGAAACAAATCGTTAAATGCCTATATCTGAAAATAGTTGAAAAGATTTCAATCAACTTGCTTTGCATTACAGAGAGTCTATTATTTTCCTTTTCTGACATAAACCAGCATCTTTAGTCTAGTCCATACTACCCGAGATAATTCTGAAGGCTGAGCAAATTTGATCTAGAAACACACAAGTTTAAGTACATCAAATCTGTAATGACTTATGTTCGGGTCGTCACTGTGTTTTTATCACATTGGTGCAGGATAAAAATCAAGCACCAGAGTTAGGAAGGCTTTGCCTAATTCTGACACCCACAGCCAACACTAGAACTAACAACAGCGGATTAAAACTGCTGCAGAACCTGCCTTCAGCATCAACTATTGCTGATTAAATCTAAATTTATTAATATAGTACAGCACGAAAACTTTCACCTCCAGCAAAATTTGCAGCAGTGAGCTGTATGTATAAGAAATAACATAGCATGCCAGAACTCCAAGTGTGTATTTTTGTAACATGCTGAAGCTAAATTTGATCACCTAGTTTGTTGGTTCATCTTTAGTAATCAAAGTGAGGACACAGCCCCATGCAAAGAAGATTGAGGCTGTATATCTTTGTTTGCAATATAATAAAAACTGTTGATAAGAAAGACAAAGAAGTCTGGATAGTGGACACTACAATACTTGGAGACAGCAGAAGAGCTGTCTCCAAGTATTAAATTAGCATTACCCATCCCCAAATCTGGTCAGAAATGTGGTCACAAAGCTATGATTAAACTGGGCCAGCCTTCCACAAACCACCCTGCCTTAACCATTTTTCAATTCTAATTTAATTCTGGTGTCATGTAAGATTTGGCTCAACGTATCATGCAATCTAAATCTAAAGGAAGGTATGATGGGCCCAAATGCAAAGTAGAATCAACTTTTCTGTCTCTTAACCATTCTATCACTTATGCAAATAACTTCAAAAACAACTTTCATAATGCCACAAATCTTTCTGCCCACTCCTTCAAATCCGCCTGCCTGAGAGAATCTTATCCATGAACTCAACGCTCCAAATCATCTCTCTCAATCTCTACTCAAATTAAGGGTATGAAACTGAACCAAATAGTTATTTTAACCTTGGTTTAGTTGTGTTTCTTTCTCCCAATTCTTCCCTGTACATAATTTTTTCTAAAGCAAATGATAGGTGTGCCCATTTGATTAGGGATAGCATGTCTTCTTTGTATTACTCAACAAAGCATATTCACACACTGCTCTTGCCTTAAGGCAGGGGTGTCAAACTCAATTTCATCGAGGGCCACATCAGAGTTGTGTTTGACCTCGGGGGCCCAGGGTAGGTGTGGTCAGGATGGGCATGGCCAGCTTGACATCACTCATGTTGGGAGCGCCTGTGGAGGCCCGAGCGCTCTGCCAGGAAAAACGGGCTCCTGCAACCCCCTGCCAGCGAAAACAGAACTTGGGAGGGCCACACACAGCCCTCCCAAGCTCCTTTTTCACTGGCAGACGCACCATGGGCCAGTCCTTTGCTCTTTCCAAGGCACCCCCCCGGGCTAGATCTTAGCATCCAGTGGGCCAGATCCAGGTCCCAGGCCTTGAATTTGACACCTCTGCCTTAAGGCCTTACCATCTGGACACCAACAACTACTTTTTAATGCCTTAGCACCTCAATATTTTTGGGAAGGTTGAAGGTTGAAGTGAGAGTTAACAACAAAGCAAAGTTGATGGGAACACATCACATCTGTGGGCAGAGCCAGATTTTTCTTCTGTTTGGGAAGAACTATTTTGAGGTTCAGAATACCATTTTAATGTGTTTTCCATTTTAAATGCTTTTAAAGAAGTTTCAAGAACTTCAACAAAAATAAGTGGGGACTGAGGGTTGCAACCTGGACCTGAGTGTTCCAGCTGCCCACTTCTGATATGACTTCAGCTGTGACTTAGACCATTGGGTTGAAGTTAGGATATGTTGTGGCTCCATTGCCTGAGCCTGGGCTATCGACAGATGCAGACTCTGAGAGTGAGGGGGAGGAGTTGGCAAGGCCTCCCTCTCCAGGACCCTCCTCTCTGGCAATGCCTCCGGAGGACACCGAAGGCCAAACGATAGGCTCAGAGCCAAGCACGTCCCCGCAGCCACAGGTGGACAGCGACGAGGAAGATAAGTGCTGCTGGACCCTCGACAGAGGCGCAGGGAGAAGCGTGCACAGCAGAGGGGAAGGCGTGCCAGAGATTAGCTGAGTCACTGGACCACACCCCACAGGGTATAAATGTGGGTGTGGTGGCCGGTTCAGTTTGTGACAAGCAAAAAACTGGAAATACTCCATGATCTCTGCGTTACTGGACTTTGCCTGCTTTATCGGACTGCATTTGGACTAATCCTGGTATTATTGACACTCTGCCTGTTTTATCGGAATGCTGCAGTCTAATCTTTGTTTTGTATGAGTAAAGTCTGAATTGGCAGCTAGCCACTGGGTTGCTGCCAGCTTTATCATCAAAGAGTTTTGTCGTGTGGCTTATTAACTCCGGGCCGTCTGTGGGTGTGTGCGTGGTATGGGGACAGAACAGGATACAGCAACTCCCTATGCTTCTAATAAACTATAGATAGTCCTCAACTTACAACAGTGACTGTTCAAAGTTACAACGGCACTGAAAAAAGGGACTTATGGCCATTTTCCATACTTACCACAGTTGCAGCATCCCCATTATCAGGTGATTTATATTCAGATGCTTGGCACCTGACTCACATTTGTGACAGTTGCAGTGTCCCTGGGTCATGTGATCACCTTTTGCGACCTTCTGACAAGCAAAGTCAATGGGAAAACCAGATCCACTTAACAACTGTATTACTAATTTAACTACTTCAGTGATTCACCTAACAAATGTGGCAAGAAAAGTCATAAAATTGGCCAAACTCACTTAACATATTTCTCACTTAACAACATAAATTTTGGGCTCAATTGTGGTCGTAAGTTGAGAACTACCTATCCAAGCAGAGGCATTTTTGCACTTGGAAAGAGTTAATTTTTCAACCCTCCACCTCTTTCAGACTTCTAAAGATTCTCCCTTATTTTATGACTCCACCAAGAATTCCAGAGTGAATACAGGGTCCTCCCCAGCTCCCATTTTCTATTAGGACATTGACAGAAGAGTAAGGATGAGGGACGGAGAAGCCTGAGGCCGTTTAAAGAGCTACAGGGCCCTAGAGAAAAGAAAGGGAAGGAGAAACAGACCAGTAATAAAAAAAATTGACATAAGAAGCAAGAGTTAAAAGTCTGTATCAGTCTTTTAATGTAAAAGGAAGAACATGATCTGAAACCTCAAGATGAAGCACTTCTGTTAAAGGATAACATTTCAGGTCTGGTTAGTGTCTTGATGACAGAGCGCATGGAAAAGCCTCATAGCAAAGAATATCAAACATTAAAAGCAAAACTGTGGAGTTATATATGCAGTTATACATGATGTTTTTGCAGCAAAAATTAGCAATGCCTTCACTATGCTCTTCAAAAGGAATGTATGTCCATCATATTATGTTTTTGGAAGGGTTACCCAGCTGAGAGGTGGCCCAACTGAAAGGTGGCCCAGCTGAGAGGCGACCCACCTGAGAGAAGGAGAGACAGCCGAGCTGAGAGACAGAGAGGCAGCCCAGTGACCCACCTGAGCGGAGCCAGTACAGTGCAAATGGAGGCCACTGGGTAGTGGTGAAACAAAGCTAGGTGGCAGCAGACCAGTGGCTGTGATCAGCACGGCAGACCTTGAGCAGCAGCAGTGCAGAGCTACATGACAGAGGAGTGAAGCGCCCTGAGCCGAGACTAAGAGCAGTGTGGTAGACTAGCAGTGGCTGAGAGCAGCAGAGGACCAGCTGAGAAGCAGCATGCACAGCAGTGGCTGGCAGACCAGCAGCAGCTGAGAACAGTGTGGTGGACCAGCTAAACAGAGTGCCCACATTAGCATATCATACCTGAAAACCCCGGCAGTGGCCAGGCAACCAAAGGGCAAGAAATCTGGGGGGAAAAGAATAAATGCAAAACACTTGTGGACAAGGAGAAAAAGGATAGTCAGGGAGTAGAGGGTTAAGAGCAAAGCATCATCTCCTAGAAAATAGCCTTCCAACAATAAAAGTGCATATTACTTCATAAGGGCCAAAAACTCTTGTAAATTCTTATTTTTAAAAAATTTCTGAATTCCCTTTCTTAAAAAAAATTCCTTTTCATTTTTTAATTTTTTTTCCAATTTTAAAATTCCTTGTTCCAATTTTAATCTTCCTTTTTTAACTCTTAAATATAATTTTAATTTGAAATTCTTTTTTCAATTTTGAAAATCTTTTTTCAATTTTTTAATAAAATTCTTTTTTCAATTTCTTTTTTCAAATAAACATTTTTTTAAAATTTACTTATTTTTCTTTAGGAAATTTTAATTTCTTAATGATCTAAGAAGAAAAAATAAAAAAACCATAGAAAAAACAGGATAGAGTGAAGAATTTTTAAAGACAGAAAACAAAAGGTCAAGAACTCTTATAAAGTATTGTAAACTGATGCTTCGCAACACGGAAAATATTTAAATTTTTAGAATGTTTTATTTTTTTAGCAAACAGACAAAGAAAAAAGTCATGGAGATAGACACTATAGTGACTTGTAAAGTGTGCCATATGTTTCAGCTTATGCTCACAGAAGATCCAAACTATGAATCTATTAAATGTAAACTACTTGAATTATTAGAAGACAAACTAAAAGGTTTAGAGACAAGTCTAGCCACTTTGAAAATCAATGAGTAAAATGACAAATCCCAACTTAAACAAGAGGACTATACCAAAATAAAACATAATAGGGAGCAGACAGCTTTTTAAAAAAATGACCCCATATATGAACATAAAGAAGAAAACCGATACACTCAAATAGAACACAATAGGGAACAAACAACTTCCATAAAAAAAGAAGCCTACATATGTATCCCAACAGCAAGACCAATGGCAACATGTCACTCTTAGAAGAAAACAACCAAGAGCAAAGTCCCTACTATCTACTATAGCCCACTCCAATGAAGCACCTCTGGAAAGGAACAATTGTTTTCATAGTTTCCCCCTGGAAGAAAATATAGATACTCACAAAAGAGCATTCATCAATAGTTTCCAAAAAAGAGGCACAACCAAGTATTCCTGCGACAGGAAGAAAAGTATTCCAGACTTCCCTAGCAGAAAAAAGGCGAATATTGGTGATAGGAGGCTCAATTCTTAGGGGACCAGAAACTATAGTCTGCAGACCAGGCAGGCAGTCTAAGGAGTTATATAATCTCTCTGGAGCAAGAATCAAAGATGTAACTAGTACCTTCCTAAAATAATCAACCCCATGGATTACTACCCCTTTCTTCTCCTACATTTACTTATTTATTTATTTATTATATTTCTATACCGCCTTTCTCCCGTAGGACTCAAGGCGGTGTACAGTCAAGAAAAATATAGATACACAAACATCATAAAATTGCTAATTAAAATTATTACTTAGTTTGGTCAATTAAATAAAACCCAGAATTAGATAACATTTTTAAAAATCATTCACATTTTCATATGTTTAGCCCCGCCTGTTGGAACATCAGGGTTTTGAGGGCACGGCGGAAAGCACAGAGATCAGGGATATTTCATATCTCAGGGGGCAGTTCATTCCAAAGGGTTGGAGCCCTCACAGAGAAGGCCCTCCCCCTGGGAGTTGCCAGTCGGCATAATTTGACTGACGGTACCCTGAGTAGTCCCTCCCTGTGAGAACGAACTGGTCGTTTTCAGGAGAAGGAAAACAGAATCAGTATAAAACAACAATATTTGGCTGATGTCAAACTTTAAAAAAAAAAACAAAAACGAATGAACCCCTACATGTGGGGACCAATGACATAACAATGAACCTGAAAACAATAACAAGAGATTATAAACAGCTAGGGAAGAAAATTAAAGAATTAGGAGCACAAGTCGTGTTTTCATCTATACTTCCAACAAATATATAATATAGGTAGTCCTTGACTTATGACCATTCATTTGGCAATTGTTCGAAGTTATGACACTGCTGAAAAAGGTCCTCAAACTTATGACTCTTGCATTATCCCTAAAGTCATATGATCATATGTGGTGATGCAGTGGTTAGAATGAAGTATTGCAGGCTAACTGTGACTACAGTCAGCAGTTCGATCCTGACCAACTCAAGGTTGACTCATCCTGCCATCCTTCTGAGGTGGGTAAAATGAGGACTCAGATTGTTAGAGGCAATATGCTGACTCTGTAAATCACTCAGAGAATGCTGTAAATGGTGTATGAAATGGTGTATAAGTCTAAGACTAGTACTACTGCTATCACAATTTGGGCTCTTGGCAACCGGTTCATATTTATAACCGGTTGCAGTGATCCGTAGTAACATGATCGCAATTTGCAACCTTTTTTGCCCGTTGCCCATTCAGAGGAATGAGTCCACACTTACAACCGTGGCATTCACTTAATAACAATGGATTTAATAGCCATCGTAAAATAGTCGTAAAATCAGATCTGACTCAAATTATGACTGCAATGACTTATGATGGAAATTCCAATCCCAATTGTGGTCCTAAATTGAGGAATACCTACAGGGTATGTATATGTGCAAACACAAGAGTGCATGAAAGGAAATGATGAGGTAGTCCTTACTAGAATACATTTTCCAGGTTCTAAACTCCAGACAGAGTTCTCTGTGTTGATCTTGTGGGTAAGGGCACCTTCCATGAGCACTCGGTGTCCACTTTCCTCTACCACTGACACATGGATTGAACTACTGTTGATGTCCACCGAAACCTGAAAGAAGCACAGAAAAATAAATTAGCAAGGTGATTCATCCTTTAATAGTCCTTTCAGGGTTACAGCAGAAGATTAGAATACAAACGCAATGCAGTACAAAGGAAACATCACACTTTTGAATTTCTAATTTATAGACTGCTAGCCTTTATTACCTTGCCAAGTCCACAGGTTCTACAAGATATAGAAGGATTATTAATAAATGTGGAATGGGTCAGGTTGTGTGGGACTGACTTGTGTGTCTTTTAGCAGAAGATGAAAAGGACTACATATGTCCAGTATAGGACTCTTTTAAAGTAGCCTTGTGTAAAGCAAGGTTGAAATGGAAAATGAAAACGAGTAGGTAGAATAGCTGTTCTTTCATAGAACACAGTCCAGGATTCCAAGGTGGAAGGCTAATCCTTTTACTGCAAGCTGCTCCCTCCATGGGGAAGTCAGGCTCCTCATACAAATCAGCAACAGCAATTATAGGATATTTTTATTTTATTTTATTTTATTTTATTTCATTTTATTTTATTTTATTTATTTTATTTATTTATTTTATTTTATTTTATTATTTTATTTATTTTATTATTTTATTTTATTTTATTTTATTATTTTATTTTATTATTTATTTTATTTTATTTTATTTTTTTATTTTATTATTTATTTTATTTTATTTTATTATTATTTTATTATTTTATTTTATTTTATTTTATTTTATTTTATTTTATTTTATTATATTTTATTTTATTATTTTATTTTATTTTATTATTATTTTATTTTATTATTTTATTTTATTTTATTTTATTTTATTTATTTTATTATTTTATTTTATTTATTTATTTTATTTATTTTATTTATTTTATTTTATTTTATTTTATTTTATTTTATTTATTTTATTTTTTTATTTTATTATTTTATTTTATTTTATTTTATTTTATTATTTTATTTTATTATTTTATTTTATTATTTTATTTATTTTATTTATTTATTTATTATTTTATTTTATTTTATTTTATTATTTTATTTTATTATATTTTATTTTATTATTTTATTTTATTATATTTTATTATATTTTATTTTATTTTATTTTATTTTATTTTATTATTTTATTTTATTATTTTATTTTATTTTATTTTATTTTATTATTTTATTTTATTTTATTATTTTATTTTATTTATTTTATTTTATTATTTTATTTTATTTTATTTTATTTTATTTTATTTTATTTTATTTTATTTTATTTTATTATTTTATTTTATTTTATTTTATTTTATTTTATTTTATTATTTATTATTTTATTTTATTTTATTTTATTTTATTTTATTTTATTTTATTTTATTTTATTTTATTTTATTTTATTATTTTATTTTATTTTATTTTATTTTATTTTATTTTATTTTATTTATTATTTTATTTTATTTTATTTTATTTTATTTTATTTTATTTTATTTTATTTTATTTTATTAAATTTCTATACCGCCCTACTCCCGAAGGACTCAGGGCGGTGAACAGCTACAGGATAAAACACATAAATACAAAAATTTAAAATAGAATAAAAACGAATTAAATAATTTGGCTGAACAAATTTAAAATACCCCATAATTTAAAAACAAATTAAAATTTACATTTAAAAAGGGGAGAAGATTTAGGCCAGGCCAGCTTGATGAAATAAAAAAGTCTTAAGCGTGCGACGGAAGGTGCGCAGATCTGGGATCCTCCGTATCTCCAGGGGGAGCTCGTTCCAGATCGTAGGTGCCCTCACAGAGAAGGCTCTCCCCCTAGGGGCCGCCAGTCAACATTGTTTGGCCGACGACACCCGGAGGAGCCCCTCTCTATGGGAGCGTACTGGCCGGTGGGAGGCTATTGGTGGTAGCAGGCGGTCCTGTAGATAACCAGGTCCTAAGCCATCAAGCGCTTTAAAGGTGATAACCAGAACCTTGAAGCACACTCGGAAGACCACCGGGAGCCAGTGCAGCTCACGCAGGAGAGGTGTTACACGGGAACTCCACGTCGCTCCCATAACCACCTGCGCGGCCGCACTCTGCGCCAGTTGGAGCCTCCGAATGCACCTCAAGGGGAGCCCCATGAAGAGAGTGTTACAATAGTCCAGACGAGAGGTGACAAGGGCATGAGTGACTCTGTGTAGAGTGTCCCGATCTAGAAAGGGACGCAACTGACGGATCAGGCAAACCTGATGAAAAATCCTCCCAGTCATGGCCGTCAAGTGCTCTTCTAAAGACAGCCGTGAATCCAGGAGGACACCCAAGTTGTGAGCCCTTTCCGTGGGGGCCAATGATTCGCCCCCAATAGTCAGCGATGGCACCAGCTGACTGTATCGGGACGTTGGAAACTACAGCCACTCGGTCTTGGATGGGTTGAGCCTGAGCCTGTTTCTCCCCATCCAGATCCATACGGCCTCCAGGCCCCGGGACATCACTTCAAGGACATCGTTGGGGTGGAGATGTACAGCTGGATGTCATCAGCATACTGGTGGTACTTCACCCCGAAACCACAGATGATCTCGCCCAGCGGCTTTACATAAATGTTGAACAAAAGGGGTGAGAGGACCGATCCCTGCGGCACCCCACATATGAGGGGCCTCGGGGTCGACCTCTGCCCCCGTCAACACAGACTGCGACTGGTCAGAGAGAAAGGAGGAGAACCACTGTAGTACGGTGCCTCCCACCCCCAACTCTTCCAACCGGTGCAGCATGATACCATGGTCAATGGTATCAAAAGCCGCTGAGAGATCTAACAGGACCAGGACAGAGGAGCAACCCCTGTCCCGAGCCCTCCAGAGATCATCAACCAACATGACCAATGCCGTTTCCGTGCTGTACCCAGGCCTGAAACTCGACTGGAACGGATCCAGATACGACGTTTCATCCAGGTACTGGGGAAGCTGTCGCGCAACCACACTCTCAACAACCTTCGCCAAAAAGCGAAGGTTGGAGACTGGATGATAATTTACCAACATTGCCGGGTCCAGGGAAGGCTTCTTGAGGAGAGGCCTCACCACCGCCTCCTGCAAGGCGGCGGGGAAGGCACCCTCACCCAATGAAGCATTTATAATCCCCTGGAGCCAGCCTCGCGTCACCTCCCAGGAATATATGCAGTCAGATATATGGTATAGGTGCCTCACTGCTGCCAGGAGGAAGACATAGCACTAGCAACATTAAAATATTATTCCTTTGTTGTCCCAGAATTAGGAGTAACTCAACAAGGAATTAAAGTTACTGAGCCATTTTCTCAGAACTGGTCCTCATCTTGTAAACAAACGAGTATCTGAAAGCAGACATTTAGCCATTGAATCACCCGTTTTTTTCCTTGTTATTTTCCTTGAGGTTCTTGTTGTTAAGTGCTCCTGGCATAATTTATTATTTAAATGTTATTTTACAATGTAATTGTACATGTTTATCCTGAAGTAATTGCTATTAAGTCCAATGGGATTCAGATAATAGAGCCCTCCAGCTTGTGCTGAACTACCAATGCCCATCTTCCTTTTATACTAGGGGTGTCAAACTCGATTTCATTGAGGGATGCATCAGGGTGTTTCACCTCGGGGTGGGGGGCTGGGGCATGGTCAGGGTGGGCATGGCCAGCTCGAAATCACTCATCAAGGCTCCGTTCTCACTGGCAGAGGGCTGCAGGAGGCCGTCGCGGCAGAAAATGGAGCCTGGGCAGGCCGCACACAGCCTCCCCGAGCTCCATTTTTGCTGGCAGAGGCACCACGGGCCGGTCCTTTGCTGTTTCCAGGGTGGGCCCATGGGCCAGATCTAAGCACCCCGCAGGCCTTGAGTTTGACACCCGTGTTTTATACTGATTGAACTGGTTAGGCTTGAGGAATCTTAATTCATCTATCCGTGGAGGTCATGGGTTTCCTACCTCTGGTATATAGACCTGCTCGAATTTAGTAGTGAATAAAAATGTATTTTGTATGGTCATTGCTTTCTAGAAAGACAGTTGGTTTAATAAATGGCATATGGACAGAACAAACAAGTGTGCTCAGCATTTCATTTGCTTAGGGAACAAGTGACATTGGCCAAACTTGGGTTCAGTTGTAAGGCTTACAACCTTGTCATTTTACAAAGATGTAGAACGCACACAGACCTACAACCATAAATACTATATTTACAAGAAACCTTTTCTTTTTCTGGTCTAAAATACAAGTTCAGATGGACTGTGTTTTCTGTAGGAATGTAATGCACAACATAATTGATTAATCCATATCAACATGTTCCAGGTACAAGTCCCTTGCCAGAGTTATTAATTCTATGCTAATGTTTGTATCACTCAGTTCTAATGCTGGGCAGATAAAAGTTATCAATCCACACAGTATTATTCCATTAAGTCTAGAGTAGTAATTTTTCATTGACCATTTCCTTCAATGCTCAGCAACAGATCTTTAAAAACAAAGATTCCTTCCCCCTTCATTGTCCTGAGATGGCTACTATAAAGGATGGGAGCAAGCAGAAATAATGACTTGTATGGACTGCTAATTATATGTGAATAATTCAACATACTCCAGAAACTGAGGAGCTCAAGATTGCAACTTAAACATAGAAGAGGAAGAGGGATTTCACAGCATTTTTTTCCACTCATTATTTTATCGCTGAGCAGGTGAAGGAGAATGAGTTGTAGTGAACTAGGAAGATGCACTTCTTAGAATAAGCCACGTTTAAACCCAATTTTGAAGTTCTGACAGATGCACATACACATACCATGGCCACATGACTGCATTTTGGGTGTTTGGCAGGCAGCTCGCATTTATGACCGTTTGCAGTATCCTACAGTTATGTGACTGGGATTTTCAACTTTTTTGCAAGGAGCTCCAGTGTTTATTTCCGGTTTCCACCATTGTATAAACGGATTCACTCAATGATTGCTGTGTTTACTTAATGGCTACTGCAAATAGGCTGACATGGTGGCGCACTTAAAAATTTTACAACCACAATTCCAGGGTCAATTACAGTTATAAGTCAAGAACTACCTGTATAGCAGGAAAAACAGCCGTTCTGACTATGGAATATTACGGAGATCAAGGTTAAAATCCTTGGTGTAAGAAGCTAAACCTGGTTATGATACAGTGGGCAACCCTCCAAGCTGTAGATTGGACAGCATTTTCTAAATCACGATCTAAGGAAAAACTCCTGCTTTGCTTCCTGTAGGGAGAGAACAGCCCTTTTTCGGTTTTCTTGGCTGAAGTTTTCCTGCAAGCTTTAAAGAAAAACAGTTTTTCATACAGCACACAATTTATGGCATCTTCTGCCACAAGAAGACCAATTGTTTAGACTGCTTTAAATTTCAAGAGTAGATAAATTTATAGGGGAAGGGCTATAAATAAATATTGCCTAAGGCCATTTAATGAAGCTTCATGTTCGGAGGCGATATACCACACGGAGTGGGGAACACTTGATCTTCAGCTTGATACATGCGAGACTGACCCTCGGATATCTGTTCCAGCTCACAAATAATGCTAGAGGTTAACCTCAGCTGAATGTTAAATGTATAACTTTGGGTTTATATACTTGCCCTTTCTCTCTTCTCTTCTGGCACAGACACAACTGATTTGGAAGTCTTGGGTTTTGCTTTCAATTAACTTGGGTTACTTTGCACATATGAACCAGCACTGTGATTAATTATAATTTAGGAAAAATTGTGTTCTTTATTTAATCTGTACATAAAATACCCCTTTTTTGTGTGTGCCTTCAAGTCAGTGTTGACTCCTGCTAACTGCCTGGACAAGCAATTTTATTGGCAAGATTTTTGAAAGTGGTTTGCCACTGTCTCCTTCTTAGGGCAGAGAGGGAATGACTGGCCCAAGGTCACCCAGCTGGCTTTGTGCCTAAGGCAGGACTAGAATTCAGAGTCTCCCGATTTCTATCCTGATGCCTTAACCACTACATTAATTTGGCACTCCTGATTATTCTACCTTGACCCAGTTGGGATCTAACAAGAAAATGCAGCTTGTGGAAAACGGAAGCAAAAGTTTCTTCAATTAAGCTGGAGGTGAAAGGAAGTTGAAGGACACAATACAAGGTTTTCTGCTATCTGTTCTTAGGATGTGCAGGAGAAAAAGTGCTGCCTAGTGATTAAAGCACAGGCTTTAAAGCAGGAGACCATGAGTTGTAGTTCCACCTTAGACAGGAAAGTCAGCTGGGTGATCTTGCACCCTTCACTCTCGCTCATCCCAACTCACCTCACAGGGTTGTGGAGAAAATAGGAAGAGGAAGGGGTGCTGGATATGTATATATGCTGCCTTATTTGTAAAAAATAATAAAGGTGGGATACAAACAAATCAATAAAATAAACAGTTGCTGGCTTCAAAATGGTGAGCACCTGGGCAATCAGAATCTACTTGTTTTAATGGGTATCGTATGCAGTGAATACAGGTAAAAAAGAGGCTGGTTTGCCTTGCCCAATCCCACCCACCATTCTGAAGTCAGTGGGTGTTGCTGCAAACACCTTAGTAGGTACTAATTCTTCTGCTAAATAGCCATATTACCCTGTGTGTGTCAGCTGACTCTCTTGAAATTCTGATGTGGAGCTAATGTGAACTGAAACAGATGTACCAAGAGGGAATGCTTGATTCAGCTGCCCTGAATCACAAGAAAAACAAATCACTTTACACATGGGGAAAAAAATGCCTACACATGTTTTTTTTCTCTAACAGTGTTTCTGATATGAGGAAATTAAAAATCAAAAAAGACCACACTCTAACCATTCTGATCACATTGCCTCTCCCTGCATACATCTTTCATCTCCTCCTTAGAGGACTGTAACAGAGCTCTGCAGACTGACAGAGATAAACTGCATCCCTCTGTTGCTTGGAAAGGAAAGTCAAGGAAAGGGTAGGAAGACAGAGAAGGGTGAGGACCGGTATTGTAAATTGAGGGGGGGCCGGGGGGGGGAAGGCGCCTTCAAGCGAAGAATATCTCCTGGTGACATCACACACAGAGAGATACAATTCCCCTAGTAAAAAAAAAAAATGAAAGTAGATTGATTGTGCCTTCTTTGGGATGTTATTTTTCAAGTCCCCACTCTAGTCTATTCCTTTGGACTTTATGGTGGCTCCCAGATCCCACCTTTTTTTTTTTTTTTGCTTTAATTTATATGCCGCCCTTCTCCGGAGACTCAGGGCGGCTTACAATGCGTTAAGCAATAACCTTCATACTTTTGTATATTTATACAAAGTCAGCTTATTGCCCCCACAATCTGGGTCATTTCACCTACCTTTGAAAGGATGGAAGGCTGAGTCAACCTTGAGCCTGGTGAGATTTAAACTTGCAGTAATTGCAAGCAGCAGTTGTTAATAACAGTGCTTTAGTCCACTGTACTACAGGCTCGCTATTAAGCAAACATGAGAAAGACTTCAGGGAAAACATGTTTCCTTTCCAGAGATCTCCCAATCTAAGCATGATTGTCTTCTGTCACTGCAAAGTCATGGCATGAAAACTGCTGATTGCTCTGGAGCAGAAGTCTGAGGGCAAAGTAACACAACAAGGAATCAAACAACCCCTCCAAAATAGGAGTCACCAGAATCCAGCCTAACTCCTCTTTCTTTTGAATCACCAATCCAGGAAGCCAGATGATAAGATACCCACCTCTGCTAGATGCTTTATGAACAGACATCAACCATCTTATAAATCCTTTCTACAAGCCACTTCACTGCGGAAGAAGCAGATCTAGCAACAACCAATATTTAACTCTGCAAAGCAAAAGGCATCCTGGTAAATCATATAAAATTTTCTATTCAGAAAAGAATAGAAAAGGCATCCTGGTAAATCACATCCTTCAGGAAAATCTAGTCAAAATCAATGAGATAGTTTACACAATGTTTGGTCTGTATTGATTATATCAGCTTTAACAGTGGCTGGGCATAAATCACTGCAAAAGAAGTATTGGTTGATGTTCCTGTGCAAAGAGTCTCCACCCAAACAGAGATGTTCGTTCTACTACTTTTTCATGGATAAAAACCACAAATCAAAATTAAGACTTTCAATTCACTTTACACATTAAAAGACTGGCTCTGAGTAAAGACAGAAAGCTAACTCAAAAATGGCGTAAATCACTTCTGGTTTGGCGTTGCAGCAAGACAATCGGGGAAATAGCGGGCTCTAATGAGTGCCGCAAATACTCTGGCTGCCGAACCGCTGTCAATGGGTCTTCGGACCGGAACCATCCTGCAGGGACGGGGAAGAAAGAGAGGCACCTCGGATGACCAAGAGGAACAGGCAAGTTCCTCAGAGGTCAGAGGGAACTCTCTGTGAGTCAGTGGCAGGGGGGCGGCAGCCATGGCAGTTGCCACAAAGCTGGGACAACTGGGCTAAGTATGGAGCTGGAGAGAAGAAAGAAACGGAACAGAGTCTTTTTGAAGCCGGGTGAGTGACAGCCAACTCAGGCTTGAATAATAACAAGAGAAACATCTTTCAACTATAAGACCCCTAATGTGTAATAGCAGCTAAGGAGCATGGGGGCAAAGAGGATTTTGAAATGTAATTTGGAAGAGAGAAAAACCCAATTAAAAATTGATTTCTGAACAAACTAATTGGAAACTTTAAATAATTAGACATGGTTAAAGGATTGGAAAGAAATGAAGAGATCCTTTTTCCCCCCTTTCTTTTTTAAACGTCAAGAAAAATAAAAAGAATGGACAATAAGCTTTAAGAAGAAGAAAAAAGGGATGTATAAATAAAAAGGGAAAAAAGAAAAAAAAAGAAGTGAGAAGAGTTATTTAAATTTGGACTGGACTTTAAATATGATTTGATATTTTTAAATTGAAAAAGAAAAAAGAGAAGTCAAGTAAGATCGTGATGTAATGGAAACAAAATGGATACTTATTAAGCAATTGGAAATTGTGGATTGCAGAGAAACACCATCTGGAGTAAAAAGGAACATTGCAACTTGGTTCTTTGTTTTGGAAAATTGTGAACTTCACCAGATAATAAACGTGAGAACTTATGGAGGAGGATTTCCTTGTCTACAAGAAGCTTGACTTTTGGAGGAATAAAAAAAGAAATAGAAGGGAATACAATGGAACTTTTAGAATTGGAGCAACTATTTGATTTGGAGAATGGAAATAAAAGAAATAACTATAATATTGCACAGAGGACAAAATTTGAGGATATAAAAATCGAAATGGAATATACATGTGTGGACAAGAAAATGAAGATGGAGAAATAAGACATAGAAGTGGAAAATAAACAAGATAAAGATATTGTGATTAAATATGAAGAAATAATTGAACATGTGAATACTAATAATAAAAAGGAGGTCTCTAGAGATTATATTGAGATTAACAATAACACGATGATTATACTGAGATTAATAATGATATAATGATGATTATATGGAGATTAATACTGAATGATAAAAGAATAAAAGGTTGGAAAATATTAAGAAATTTAAAGAAGTCCAGGACCTGGATTTATAAAATGACTATATTGAGATAAACAAATATGAGAAGAATTATGTTACAGATATTTAGAAATGAAATAGGGATTGAAGCTAAAATATATGGAAAATAGATTACATTAAAAGAAATATAGCAATGGATATAATGAACCAATTTTTTATTAAGATGTCAAAAGATAATATTTGAGGAAATTGATGGTTATAATAACTGGGATATTATTTAAATACTTATAACAATTGTTATAATTTGAATATTTTTAATAATATAACTACAAAAGTAAAAGATGATTATGTTGGAAGTAACAGTGAGAAAAATAAAGATAATTATATTGGGATTAACAATAAATAAAATGATTACACTGAGATTAACAGTGAGAAAAACAAAGATGATTACACTGGGATTAACAGTGGAATAAAGATGATTACACTGGGATTAACAGTGAGAAAAATAAAGATGGTTACATTGGGATTAATAGTGAATAAAGATGATTGCACTGGGATTAACAGTGAGAAAAATAAAGATGATTACACTGGGATTAACAGTGAATAAAGATGATTACACTGAGATTAGCAGTGAGAAAAATAAAGATGATTACGCTGGGATTAACAGTGGAATAAAGATGTATTTTGTACATTGGGATTAACAGTGGAAGGATAAAAGAAAAGGTTAAATTAGAAAATTGATAGCTATAATAATTGGGATATTGTTTAAATATGTATAACAATTGTGATAATTTGAACATTTATTACCTAAGTGAAAAAGAAAACTGAAACAATATATGATTATGATTTATAAACAAAAATTACTTAATTGGTGTTATATAAATGGTATGGTTTGATAGAATTTAGGATAATTGGGAAATTGTGTTAAAAAGCATTATTTGAACTAAGAATTATGTTTAAATGTTAAATTGCTATATTTCTAAAATTAAAAAGATAAGATTTAAATTTGATAAAGTAATAATGGAATCAAGATTTAATGAGCATGATGATATATCAATATGTTTGAATTGTAGTTAATAGTGAGGATTTAGGGTAAGAATTGTTGTATTATGAGTTATTAATTGAATTAAAAATTAAGATGGGTTAATAGAAGGGTAATTGTTTTGATTAAGTAAATATGTGTTAATTTTTTTTTAGATGACATTAGTTGAATATGTGATATAAGATTTAGAAATAAGTGCTATGGCAAAATAGTATAGATAAAATTTTGTTAAAGATTTTGTTAAAAATTGAACAAAGTGTTGACTGGATCAAAGCTCTGTTCCAAAAGGATGTAATTTGTATGTTTGGAAAAAATAAAAAAAAACTTTTTGCAAAAAAAAAAAAAAAGACTGCATAGATATGCCGGAGAAAATGAGTCCTAAAGATTTCTTGGGGGGGGGGGGGGGTTGGCAACCATCATAAATCTGCATATCAAGTTTTTTCTGCATTTCATATGCAATGGGAAGGGTGAGAAAGAAACTTAAACTAACTCTAATAATAACCCTACCTTAATTTTATTTGGTATAACATGGGATAAAGAAGAACTTGACTTTCAAAATTAGGTTACTCCACCATCAACGTTACAAGGTAGACCAGATCAGGAAATCAACTCCAGAAGATGACTATGGAAATACTGTAGGTTATAGTAATAGAATCTTGCAAGTCTGCTTGTGTTTTTGTTTTTTTTATTGAAAAGTTTTACAAAGAAAATTCCACCCCCCAATATTCCCCCCACCCACTTTCCCTCCCCACCACCCCACCCCCCTTCCCATCCCTCCCTCCCCCCCCCGACTTCCCAGAGCAAAATACAGGGCATTTCAATTAACAATCATAAGCTAAATTAACCTAACTTATTCTTAAACTACCAAATCACCCCCTGAAACCTTAACTCCACTATGGCTAGAATTTAACATTCATTCATAAGCTATTTGATATTTTCTTGTCTGATACTTATTTTGAATATAATCAATCCATCTTCTCCATTCCGATATGTATCTTTCTTGTGTATAGTCCTTCAGATATGCTGAAATTTTCGCCATTTCTGCTAAATTCGCTACTTTCAATGTCCATTCTTCAATAGTAGGCAATGAGTCCTTCTTCCAGTATTGCGCTACCAACAGCTTAGCTGCTGATATTAAGTTCAAAATCAGTTTAGTCTCTAATGCTGTACAATCCATCGTTATACCCAATAAAAACAATTGAGGAGTAAATTTCAACCTTTTTTTCAAAATGTTCTGCATCACCCACCAAATTTTTATCCAAAATGCCTTAATTTTCTTACAAGTCCACCATATATGATAATAAGTTGCATCATCACATTCACATCTCCAACATTTAGCTTGCAAATTCGGGTACATACATGATAATTTTTTAGGATCTAAATGCCATCTATAAAACATTTTATAAAAATTCTCTCTCAGGTTTTGTGCTTGCATAAACTTAACATTTCTAACCCAGATCTTTTCCCATGTTTCTATCATCACTGGTTCCTGAAAGTTTTGTGCCTATTTTAGCATACAATCCTTAACCAATTCCGTTTCTGAATCTATTTCCAATAAAGCGTTATACAACCTTTTAATATGCATCTGACTTTGATCTCTAATCTGTTTTACCAGGTTTTCCTCATTTTGTATGACACCAATTTTTTGATCTTCCCTCCATCTAGCTTGAAGCTGACCATACTGAAACCAAGTATAAATTATCTCTTCTTCTTTCAATACATTTAAAGGTTTCAATTGCAATTTACCCCTTTCCATAAAAAGAAGCTCTTTATAAGTAATCACCTCCTGTTTTTGTTCTATACTTATATTTTCTATTGCATGTCTGGGATTTGCCCATATAGGTATCTTGTAGTTTAGTTTATATTGATTCTTTTTCCAAACCCTCAACAACGCATTTCTAAGTATATGACCCTTAAACACTTTATCCACTTTTTTTTCATATAACAAATAAGCATGCCATCCATATAACAAATCATAACCTTCTATATTTAGCATTCTCTCTTCAGTTAAATTAAACCAATCGCTAATTTGTGATAAAACAGCTGCTTCATAATACAATCTTAAATTAGGCATTTTAAGACCTCCTCTCTCCTGTATATCCTGTATAATTTTCAATTTCACTCTTGGTTTCTTCCCACCCCAAATAAAAGTATTAACCCCTTGCTGCCACTTCCTCAAATTTCCATCTTTCTTAGGCACGGATATCACTTGAAACAAGAATAAAAACCTGGGTAATACATTCATTTTTATTACTGCTATCCTTCCCAGTAAGTCTGCTTGTGTTTTATCTTCCTCCCTCTTATGTCCCTTTAAGTCAGGGAGCAGCCAGCCTGAGGCTCCTTCTAATACTGCCTCTATCAGGAATCGGATGTTGACTTACCTGAATATCCCTTCTCTGCTGCATGGAGAATCCAAGTGTGGGACATACCCAAGCTTGATATCTATCGGCAGGAGTCTGCCTGATCCCGGGGTTCCAGGGTGGAGTGTACTGTCTGCAGCACTCGTTGTCCAAAGGACGCCTCAGCCGAAGCATAACTGTCTAACTTGTAGTGACGGATAAATGGTGTCAACGAAGACCAAGTGGCCGCCCTGCAAATGTCACTAACGGAGGCTTGGGTAGCCTAGGCAGCTGTTGTTGCTGCACTTCTAGTTGAATGGGCTAAAATTCATCCTGGTAAAGGCTTGGCTTTAAGTGCATATGCCTTTGCAATACACGCCTTCAGCCAACGACCCATGGTGGAGGGGGAGACTTTCCTGCCCTTTAATGATGGGTGGAACGAAACAAACAGTGCTTCTGATCTTCTGAAAGGTCCTGTTCGTTTAATGTACCTGTGGAGGGCCCTCCTAACGTCCAAGGTGTGCCATTTTTCTTCCAATGGATGTTTGGGATTTGGGCAGAAATCAGGCAAAATGAGCTCCTGGGCCTGATGAAACCAGGAGTTCACCTTGGGCAGAAAGGAGGGATCCATCCGCAGAACAACTCTGTTCGAATGGAAGATACAGAGATCCCCTCGCACCCATAAGGCCGCTAACTCAGAAATCCTCCTGACAGACTTCCGGTCGGCACCGCAGGCTCCATGGACAGTCTTTTAAGACCGCCAGCCCTGCGTCTCCATAAAAGCCGCTTTGACAGCGCAAACCGGCTGTCTGGCGGCTGAAAAACTCTCCTTCGGGAAAAGAAGGAGAGGAGAGCCGGTGGGCGAGAGTAGAGCTCCCCGAAAGTCCTCTGGAACATTTCCAGAGGCTTGGAGGATGAGAGCTCCCCAGCCAGCCCGCCAAGAAGCTCCGGAGCCAGGACAACTCTGCAAAAGCAGAGCGAGAAGCCGCAATCCGATCCTGCTTTCAAAAGTGAGTTTGACTGATTACAAGCACAGGCTGAGCGGAAAACAGGAGAACAAGCTTTAAAAGTACAGATCTTAACTCCGAAGTTACTTTATTTCAAACTGAAACTCATTGAGCTGGAGGCTGAAGATGGCGTCTTTGTTATGGTTTTGAAAGTGAAAGCCAGAAACGAAAGTGCTTGAGAACTTTGCGCTGGGAGAGTGACTAGCTGCTTATTAATTGCTGGGAAGTGAGAGTTTGTGGAAAACCAAAAAAAAAAAAAAACTATCCTGCCTGATAAATTGGAGACTATAAATTACAAACATTTTAAAGTTGTTTAAAAGACTTTGTGGCTTTCAAAGATCACTTTAAAAGAGGGGGGGGGAAGGCTTCTAGACAAGTGAAAACAGGAGTTGTTAAAGGAGGGGGAGGTTCTCCAGTTGTGTCAGTGGTGACACAGAAAGCACAACTTCCGGCTGATCCATAGACTCAGACTCAGAGTCAGGAGGCTGCACTTAATGATTTTAAAGAGTTTATGAGAGAAGCCATGAATAATCAAGCAATAGCAATGAAAGAAGCTATGAATAATCAAGCCACAGCAATGAATAATCTAACACTACTTGTGGAAGGAAAATTAAAGAAAGTTGAGGAGGATATCAGTTCAATCAAGGAGGTGGTTGCAGAAAAACACGATGAAATAAGAGATGATATTGTTTATGCTATATCAAGATTGTCAAACCTTGTTATCCAGCTTGATGGGAAAGTTGAAGAAATTAATGAAGCCAATTTAAATTTGGAAAGCAAAATGGGTGATGTCATGACCAGAACAGAGAAAGTGGATGATGAATTGGTAATGTTACAATACAGATCCATGGAGTTTGCTTTGAGATTGAGAGGCCTGAAAGAAAATAGCAAAGAAAACTTAAAAGATATTTGTGCTGATGCTATGGCAGAGATAATTAAAGAAAGACCAGAAGATGTGGCAATCCAAATTGATAAAATTTACAGGGTTAATTCCTGGTTGGCAAAACAAAGACAGCTGCCAAGAGATGTGGTGGTCTATTTCACAACTAGGAGGATCAGAAATGATATTTTACAAGCTTCTTACAAGAATAAAGTTCAGGTGGCTGGGCAAGAGGTGGTGGTTTTGAAAGAGATTCCTCCAAAGATGTTGAGAAGTAGAAAAGACTTTGGCTTCCTGGTAAATGAGCTGAGAAATCAACAACTGGCATACAGATGGGACGTTCCAATTGGTCTAATAGTGACTTATAATGGAGAAAGATACCGGTTAAACACAGTCTGGAAGGCAAAAGATTTCTATGTAAATGTTTTAAAGGATGGATACCCACCCTCACCAAGGGGGGGAAGGAAGAAAACGGAGATGTTACAACAAGAAAAAGATGGAAAACAGATACAAACCTATGCTGAAGTTGCAGCTGGAGGAATTATTATGGAAGAAGATTTGGATCTTGGGGGCTTACCCCCAACTTTGGAACCACCTAAGAAGGGAGAGCCGAAAGTACAACGACTGACCCGATCAACTTATAAACTTCAAGAACAACAATTAAAAAGGCAACAATCTCAAGGTTTATCTCAAGAAGTTCAAAAAACAGAAGCAGTGGGGGGGGGGGGCTAGGCCGAAGAGTAAGGTGGAGGAGGAGCTTCAGCTGATGCTCACAAGGCTTCGAAAGGCTAAAGATGGCAACTAAATTCCTATCTTGGAATGTCAATGGCCTAAATTCACCACACAAAAAAAGAAAGTATTTCACTACTTGAAACAATTTAACAATGATGTTATTTGCTTGCAAGAAACACATATCAGATTATCAGATCAAAAATATTTGATAAATTCAAGATTAGGTACAGATTTTGTGGCATAAGCGCTAGAGAAGAAAAATGGACTAGTCATATATGTAAGGAAAGGACTATCAGCTAATTTAATTGAGGCAGATGATCAAGGAAGATATATTGCAATTGAATTATTAACACAGACCGGAAAAATACATTCCGAGTAACCTCAACCAGAGGGCGGACGCGCTATCCCGTAAGCCGGAATACTTTTGCCCCAAGGACTCCCTTCCCCCCCGGATGGTGCTGCCAGCGGACTCCTTGGCCGCGGTCCAGGAACCGGTGGACCTGCGGGCTCAGGTGCTGGAAGCGCAGCGACGGGACGACTGGTCGCAGCAGCGGAGAGCGGACGTCGGCCCCGCGTCCCCATGGACTGTGGAGGAGGGCTTGCTCAGACACCGGGGTCAGCTGTATGTGCCCACGAGTCCGCTCCGAGCCCTCGTCATGAACCAGTGCCATGACAACCCCGCGGCGGGGCACTTCGGCTTCTTTAAGACTTTGAACTTGGTGACGCGGACTTTTTGGTGGCCTCGGGTACGGCACGACGTGCACGCCTACATGACATCCTGTGTGACGTGCCGACAGGCCAAAGCCGTGTCTGGCCCCCCTCCTGGACTCCTCCAGCCGCTGCCGACACCGGAGAGACCGTGGGGAGCCATCTCCATGGACTTCCTGACAGACCTGCCCCTGTCCGCTACGTACACGACCGTCCTCGTGGTGGTGGATGCGCTCACGAAGATGGCACATTTCATCCCGTGCCGCGGCCTGCCCGCGGCCCGCACCATGGCTCGCTTGTTCCTGCAACATATCTTCCGCCTCCACGGCCTGCCGGACCAGGTGGTTTCGGACCGCGGGGCCCAGTTCACGGCCCGCTTCTGGAAAAGCCTGATGGCCGCGCTGGAGGTGCAGGTGTGCCTGTCGTCGTCGCACCATCCGGAGACTGACGGGGGCACGGAGAAGGTCATCGGCATACTGGAGCAGTACCTCCGCTGTTTTGTCAACCAGCAGCAGGACAACTGGGCCGAGTACCTTCCCCTGGCGGAGTTCGCTTTTAATAACTCCCAACACACCTCCACCCAGATGACCCCGTTCCATGCCAACGTCGGATACCATCCACGGCTTTTCCCGTTGACCATCATGGACTCCCCTGTTCCCGAGACCTCCTCTCAGAGCTGCAGGCGGTGCAGCAACTGGTGCGGCGGCAGCTGATCCAGGCGAAAGAGGATTATAAACGGTTCGCCGATCGCGCCCGCCGGGCGACGCCACCGCTGGAAGTAGGAGATCGGGTGTGGTTGTCCACGAAACACCTCCCCACGGACCGGCCGGTGAGGAAACTGGCCCACCGCTTTATCGGTCCCTTCCCTATCGAGGCGGTCATCAATCCGGTGGCCTACCGATTGACTCTACCCCGCTCCATGCGGCTCCACTCTGTTTTTCATCGGTCCCTCCTGGTCCCTGAGGCCCCCGCGAGCCATCTCCGCCGCCCGCCGACGCCTGCCCCCCCAGCCGCAGCCGACGAGGACGACGCCTCGACATACGAGGTGGACAGTATCCGGGACTCCCGTGGGCTGAAGGGGCGCTTCCAATACCTCATCGCCTGGAAGGGGTACGGGCCCGAGGATTTCACCTGGGTAGACGCGTCTGCCATTCAGGCCCCTGACCTGGTGCGGGCTTTCCACGAACAGTTCCCGTCCCGACCCCATCCCGTCAGACCTGGGGGAAGGGCCCTGCGGTGGGGGATAGTGTTGTGGCCCCGCCCTCTGAGTCTGTCCCATCGGAGGAAGAAAGCTCCGAGCATGAGGAAGAGGAGTCAGCCAGGCCTCCCTCTCCAGGCCCCTCCCCTCTGGCATTGTCTCAAGTGCCGGCCGAGGGAGAAGAGACAGCTGATTCAAATCAGAGTGATGAGGAAACATCATTCCTGGACGCACGCCTCCGAAGGCGTGATAAACGTTTGCAGCAGCTTAGGAGGCGTGCTAGGGATTAGAACTGAGTCACTGGACCACACCCCAGAGACTATATAATAGAGGGTAGTGGTCAAAGGATCCTTGTGACGAACAAAGCAAACCTTGGATAGTCACTAAAGCCTCGTCCGGAGCTGCTGAGAGAAAGATTTAAAGTGTCGGACATTTGGACTCTTGAGTATTTATCTTTCTGTTTTACTTTGAAAATAAAGTCACTTGGCAGACGGTGTGTCTATCGCTGCCAAGTGGGAGATAAGAACTGGGTGCGTTCCAAAGTGTTTCCTTAACCCTCGACTGGCTGTGTGTGTGTGTGTGTGTGTGTGGGTACGGGGACAGATCAGGAGTATATATTGCAGCCTCAAACACGAAATTGTTTAAAAATAATTATGAAGCTCTTTGGCAAAAAGTACAGAAAGAAATGGAAAATTGGAAAAAGTTACAACTATCATTTCTGGGAAGGATAGCAGCAATAAAAATGAATGTACTACCTAGGTTTCTATTTTTGTTTCAAATGATACCAGTGCTTAAGAAAGATGGAAATTTGATGGAATGGCAGAAAGGGGTTAATACTTTCATCTGGGGTGGGAAGAAACCAAGAGTGAAACTGAAAATTATACAGGATGTACGTGAGAGAGGAGGTCTTAAAATGCCTAATTTAAGACTGTATTATGAAGCAGCTGCTTTATCACAAATCAGTGATTGGTTTAACTTAACTGAAGAAAGAATATTAAATATAGAAGGTTATGATTTGTTATATGGATGGCATGCTTATCTGTTATATGAAAAAAAAAGTGGATAGAGTGTTTAAGGGTCATATACTTAGAAATGCGTTGTTGAGGGTTTGGAAAAAGTACCGATATAAGTTAAATTATAAGATACCCATATGGGCAAATCCCAGACATGCAATAGAAAATATAAGTATAGAGCAAAAAACAGAGGTTATTACTTATAAAGAGCTTCTTCTTTTGGAAAGATGCAACTGAAACCTTTAAATGAATTAAAAGAAGAAGGGATAATTTATACTTGGTTTCAGTATGGTCAGCTTTAACCTAGATGGAGGGAAGATTAAAAAATTGGTGTTATGCAAAATGAGGAAAATTTGGTGAAACAGATTAGAGATCAAAGTCAGATGCATATTAAAAGGTTGTATAATGCATTATTGGAAATAGATTCAGAAACTGAATTGGTTAAGGATTGTATGATAAAATGGGCACAAAACTTTCAGGAACCAGTGATGATGGAAACGTGGGGAAAGATTTGGGTCAGAAATGTTAAATTTACGCGAGCACAAAATTTGAGAGAGAACTTTTATAAAATGTTTTATAGATGGCACTTAGATCCAAAAAAATTATCATGTATGTACTCTAATTTGCAAGCTAAATGTTGGAGATGTGAATGTAATGATGCAACCTATTATCATATATGGTGGACCTGTAAGAAAATCAAGGCATTTGGATAAAAATTTGGTGGGTGATGCAAAATATTCTGAAAAGAAGGTTGAAATTTACTCCTCAATTGTTCCTATTGGGTATAACTATGGACTGTACAGTATTAGAGACTAAATTGATTTTGAATCTAATATCAGCAGCTAGGCTGTTGGTAGCACAATATTGGAAGAAAGACTCTTTGCCTACTATTGAAGAGTGGATACTAAAAGTAACGAACCTAGCAGAAATGGTGAAAATCTCAGTGTACTTGAAGGACTATACACAAGAAAGATATGTATCGGAATGGAGAAGCTGGATTGACTATATTCAAAATAAGTATCAGACAAGAAAATATCAAATAGCTTATGAATGAACGTTAAGTATTAGAAGTATTTTGTTATCTATAGTGGAGTTAAGGTTTCAGGGGGGGAGTTAGCAGTCTTAAGGATAAGTAGATTAATCTAGTTTATGATTGTTAAATGAAACACCTTGTATTTTGCTCTGGGAAGTCTGGGGGGTGGGTGGGACGAGGGGAGGGAAAGGGTGGGGGGAATATGGGGGGGAAGAAAATTTTTGTTTTTTGTAAAACTTTTCAATTAAAAAAGAAAAAGAAAAAAAGAAATCCTCCTGGCAGAGGTTATTGCCACGAGGTTTGCAACCTTAATAGTCAGGAACCGGAGGCTTATGGAACTCAACGGTTTGAATGGAGAAGACCTGAGAGCTTGAAGGACTATGGCAAGGTCCCACGTGGGAAATCTATGCACTACTGGAGGTCACAGGTTAGTGGCTCATCCTCGGATGTTGTGTGAGAGGACTTCGAGTGTCACAAGATAGTATTGTAGACAAGGCTGCCACCTGCCTTCGGAGGGTGTTGGGAGCCAACCCCTTGTCCAGCCCCCCTTGTAGGAAATCAAGGACCTCTGATACTGATGCTGAAGTCAGGTTGACGTGCCCCATGGAACATCAAAGACAGAAATGACGGCCAAGTGTCCTTGTAAATCTGATTTGTCGAAGCACACCTGGAAGCCTGTATAGTTTGTATCACCTCCCCGGAGAGATCATCCTTCCTCAGGAGGATCCTCTCAAGTGCCAGATGGTCAACTGGAGCCACTGAGGCTCCAGATGGATTATGACCCCCTGGCTGAGAGTAATTCTGTCCTGGGGAATCCTCCAGGAATGGGACACGGACAGGCTTACCAGGTCCGCATACCAGGGATGCCTTGGTCAATGAGGAGCAACGAGAAGGACCTCCACCCTTTTGGCTAACACCTTCTGAATCACCCTTGGAATGAGGGGAAGGGGGGAAAGATGTAGAGTAGCCCCTGAGGCCTGAGACAGCGGAGGGCATTGCACCCTTCCACCCCTGGACACAGGAATCGGGAAAAGAACCTCGGTAGTTGCATGTTCTTTGGATTAGCAAACAGGTCGAGGATCGGGCAACCAAACCTCACCGACAGCTCTTGAAAGAGAGCCGGATGGAGGCGCCATTCTCACTGGTCGATTTTTGTCCTCTTCAACCAATCCACTTGCATATTGGTTGAGCCCAAGATGTGTTCTGCTCTGAGTGAGAGGGTATGTCTCTCCGCCCAGCTCACCAGCTTCTCTGTCTTGTCCATGAGTGCCCCCTTTGCGGTTTATGTGTGCTTTCATGGCCACATTGTCCATTAAGATCAACACATGTTGGCTTGTCATGGCGGCCTGAAAGTGTCGGAGGGCCAGGCGGACTGCCCTCAGCTCCAGCCAGTTTATGTTGTTTGTTAGGTCCGCCGGAGACCATTGGCCCTGGGCCACTTGGGAGAGAAGATGGGCTCCCCAGCCGAAGAGGCTCACATCTGATGTTGGGGCTCCTGGAATACACATCCCTTCTTTATCACCGCAGAAGTCCACCAGTGGAGAGATCAACGGACCCCGGTCGGTAGAGGGATCCTGCTCCTGGAATTGCAGCGACCGGTTCCCTGGTACAGTAGTGTTGTGGCCTGCCAGCAGCCTGCGCGGATTGTGGCTGATCTCGATGAGGAGGCTGGTGTGGTGTCGCGCCAGCAGCCGGCGGAGCCGGTGCTCACATCAGACAGCAAGGAGGCTGAAGAGGATGTGGTGCCAGAGTCAGAGACTCAGCCAGGGCCTTCAGAACCTCCAGAGGCTCCTTCAAGTGGAGAGAGCAAAGTGGAGGAGCCTCTCCTCAATGCTCGAGCATGCAGGGCTGCCAAAAGGCAGGAGTAGCTACTCAGGAGGAGGAGGTCTCCTCGAGAGTAAGGCTTGAGGATAATTGGCCACCTTAGCCTATTTAAGGCACACGCCATTAGTAAGTTTCTTGCTTGTAATTATCATCAGAGCATTTTTGGAAAAGTCTTATCGTATCTTGTTCTCTGGGCTGGTTGCCAACCTTTGCCAGACTTTGGTTTATTCTTGCTACTTAATAAATTTGATAAGGACCGTTGGTGTGTGTCAATATCCTCAGGAATCCGGAGTTGGGGCAGAACAGGTAGCAAGCACCACTGTAGTGGGCGGGCAGTGCAGGGTACAATTGCAATACATGATATCATCTTCCCAAGTAATTGGGATAGGAGGATCAGAGGGACCAACTTGCGAGAAGCAATCTGCGTAACTAAAGTCCTGATGCTGCATTGACGATCCTGGGACATGAAGACTTGGCCTCTGATTGAGTCTATCACCGCTCCTAGGTGAAGGATGCGGGTGGTCGGTTGAAGATGGCTCGTTTCCAGGTTTAGGGAAAAGCCGTGAAGATGAAGTCCAAGTGGATTGGTCCGTATAACAGTATTCAGGTCGTTTTTGGCTTGTGACTGGGAAGACGACTGAATTAATATGTCATCAAAATAGCATTGTATTCTGACAGGGATCAATTTGATAGTTGCAGCTACCGCCGCTAACAATTTTGTGAAGGTCCTGAGGGCCGATAAGAGGCTGTACAGCATGGCCCGATATTGAAAATGGTGTCCAGCGTATGTGGATCGCAGGAACCTTCAATGGGACGGATGAATGGGAACATGTAAGTAGGCCTCTTTGAGGTCTACCGATGTCAGCAGATCACCTTCCCTTATGCAGCCCAAGATCGATCTGAGGGATTGCATTTTGAAGTGTCTGTACACGATGAAGTTGTTTTTTTTTTTTTGCAAAATTTTTTTTTCAAACTTAAACATAAAATATAAGTTTATTTTTTTTTAATTTTAAAAACAAACTTTATTCAATATAAAAAGATAAAAATTGTACAAAACGTTCTTAACTCTAAAAAAAATAAAAATACAATTCTAAATTACATACATACTAAAACTAACAAACAGGATTATCAGTCTATAATATTTAAACATGTGAATATATATATACATTAACCTTAATTTCTTAATGACGGTGTATATTTGTTACCTTTAATTTCTTACTGTATTTGACTTTACTTTTTTTCCTCATCGATTAATCCATTCATACCATCTGTCCCATATTTGGAAATACTGTGAGTCTTCGTTGTCGTTTAGTTTTAAAGTTAATCTATCTATTTCTGCACATATAAATATCTTTTGAATTATTTGTTGTTCTGTTGGCAACTGTTCTAATTTCCAGGATTGGGCTAGGGTTAATCTAGCCACCGTGATTATATGTAACGTGATGTATTTTATTTCTTTTCTACTACTTTTTTTAAGTATACCTAATAAGAAAATTTCAGGTTTTAGGTCAATCTCTTCTTCCGTTATTTCTGTTATCCAGGTTCTAATTTTCATCCAAAATTTTTTAATTTTTGGGCAGAGCCACCAAAGATGATAAAAGGTTCCCAGTGTTTGTCTGCATTTCCAACATATCGGATTACAATTTGCGTACATTTTTGCCAATCTAGCAGGGGCTAGGTACCACCTATACCACATCTTGTAATGGTTCTCTTTGTATGTTGTTGGCTTTGTTATTCTACAATTATTTTCCCAAATCATTTCCCACTCTTCCAATTGTATATTTCTTCCAATATTCCTAGCCCAAGCTATCATTTGACCTTTAACTATATTTTCTGCCAAATTGAACTCTAGTAGGTATTTGTAGATCTTTGAAATTAATTTTCCCTCTTTGGTTTCTAATAAGTTATCTAATTGGTTAGATTTTATTTCAACTCCTCCTTCTTCACTGTCTTTTTTGTATCTGGTTTGTATTAATAAATATGGCCATCAGTCTATTTCTATACCCTGGTCCCTAAACTCTTGGCGTGATTTTAGTCTTCCATTTATATCCAGAATTTCTTTGTATCGTATTATTTTTTGAGTAGCTGATGCATTGGGGTGCATTGTTGCCTCTAGT
This sequence comes from Pantherophis guttatus, assembly GCF_059756535.1. NCBI lineage: Eukaryota > Metazoa > Chordata > Lepidosauria > Squamata > Colubridae > Pantherophis > Pantherophis guttatus. The sequence continues at coordinate 15,886,101 of NC_142071.1, read as the reverse complement.
GTAGATATCCAGCCTGGGACTTTCATATAGTGCTTACGTTTAATTTCCAACCAGGTGCCAATTAGTGAGTTTCTTATTATATGGTTTTTGAAATGTTTGTATGTTTTGTTTCCAATATTCCACAAATAAGCATGCCAGCCTTTTAATAAATCATGACCTTCCAATTTCGATATTCTTTGGTTATTCAGGTTGACCCAATCCTTAATCCATATCAGACTTGCCGCTCTATAATATTTTTCCCAGGCTGGTAGGCCAAAGCCTCCTCTAGTTCTATCATCTTGTAATGTTTTTAAATTTATCCTCGGTTTTTTCCCCTCCCATATAAATTTTGAGATTATTTTATTCAAATTTGTAAAAAAAAAAATCTCTAATTTAACCGGGATAGTTTGAAATAAGTAGAGGAGTATATTCATCTTTATCGCCGCAATTCTTCCTAGCAGCGATAATTTAAATTTCCCCCATCTCTCTAGGTCTTTTTTAATTTGTTGTATTAGTTCTCCATAGTTGTTGTCTTTGATAGCTATATTTCTGGTTGTCAAGTTTATACCTAGATATTTTATCTTTTTAACTGCTTGCAGTCCCAATTGTTGTTCCAATTCTTCTATTTGTTTTATTGTTAGATTTTTGGTTAATATTTTAGTCTTGTTTTTATTAATTTTTAGCCCTGCCACCCTGCCAAATTTCTCTATCTCCTCCATCATGGCTGAAATGATAGCCGAGATTTTGCAAAGAGATAAAGAAGAGATTATCAACGAAATAGACGAAGTGTTCAGAGTAAATACCAACTATGCGAGACAACATAGGCTCCCAAGAGAAGTCCACGTACGTTTCGTAAGAAAGAAGGTTAGAGATATTGTCTTTAAAATAGCTAAAGAAGAACCAATATATTATAAACAAAAAGAGATAATAACATTAAAACAAATACCAAAAAGAATTAGAGAGTGGAGGAAAGATTATGGATTCCTCACTGCATTATTAAACAGAAAACAAATATTATTTTGATGGTTATTGCCGGAAGGAGTATTAGTCACATGGAAGGGGGAAAAGATAAAAGTGGATACTATAGAAAAGGCACAAAACTTATATGACCAGGTAATGGAACAAGAAGGAATAGACGGCAGAGGAGAGGAGTTGGGAAGGAGAGGCAAAACAACATCGAGACGAGAAGACCAAATAACCCCACGCGAAGAGAACAACAAGGAGAAAGAAAAAGAGGAAGAGGGGGAAATTCAAGAAGAAGAGGGAGTAACAACAAGAGCACAAAACCAAGCAAAAAAAAGGGGCAGGAAGTAAAGGAACAAAAAGAAAGAAGACCAACTTTTAAAAATGGACAGAAATTTGAAAATCATATCAATAAACATAAACGGACTTAACTCTCCTGTTAAAAGAAATCAAACATTTAGAAAATTAATCAAACAAAAAGCAGACATAGTATGCCTTCAAGAAATCCACATAAGAAAACAAGAAGAAAAGTATCTACAATGCAAAAAATTAGGGAAATTATATATATCATTAACAGATGAGAAGAAAAAAGGAATAGCAGTTTATGTTAAAGAAGAAATAGAAAACAAACTTAAATATGTAGATAGAATAGGAAGAATGTGATGATCGAAGTTAATCTTAAAGGTAAAAATGTGTTATTAGTTGTGGTATATGCACCAAATAGTGAACAAAAAGAATTTTACCAAAACCTACATGAAAAAATAATAGAACAAAATATAGAAAATGTATGCCTGCTAGGCGATCTTAATGCCATTGTAGACCCAAAAAAAGACTATAGAAGTAATCAGAATAAAAAAAATAATAAGAAAAATTTGTTGCCGAAAACATTTTTATCCCTCATAGAAGAACTAAATTTAGTAGACATTTGGAGACTATATAACCCCAAAGAGGAAAAGTATACATACTACTCCAACCCTCACAAATCTTGGTCGAGGATAGATCTGGTATGGGCTACGAAGACCTTAACACAGGAGATTCAATCAGTAGAGATAAGGACAAATGACTGGGCTGATCATAACCCATTAATAATAGAATGGAGAGGATGGAGAAAGGGGAAAAGTAGATGGATGATGAATACACAGGTAATGAAAGAAAAAGAATATACTAAAAGGATAGAAGAAGAACTGAAATGGTTCTTCAAGGATAATAATAAAAGCCAGGCATCCTTACAAAATTTGTGGGACACAACAAAAGCCTACATTAGAGGAATAACATTAGCCTATAATAGTAAAAGGAAAAAGGAGAGGGAAAAGGAATATAACAAAATTTATGGTGAGATTAAAAATTGGGAAGAGAAATTACAGGAAAGACCAGGGGATGAACAAATAAGAGTCAATTGGATGGCAGCCAAACACAAATTGAATATACTTGAACAAGAAAAATATGTCAATACATTGAAATTCATAAGGCAAAATCAATTTGAACAGGCAAATAAAGCGGGGAGGTGGATGGCTTATAAACTAAGAAAAGAAAGGGAAAAACGAATGATCCATCAACTACAGGACAATGAAGGTAAATTGCAACAGAGCCCAGAAGAAAAAAAAAGGGATAGCAATTCAATTCTTCCCAAACCTATATAAGCAAGATAAGGTGGAAGTAGAAGAAACAGACCAATATTTAAAAAAGGAGGAAATGCCCGTGATAACAGAAGAGGAAAAAAAGAAACTAAATAGGGAGATTACGATGGAGGAATTACAGGAAACAATCAGGAAACAAAAAAATAATAAAACCCCAGGAACAGATGGGCTACCAATAGAACTATACAAAGGATTAGGAACATCACTAAATGGAATATTATTAGAGGTTTACAATGAGGCATTAAAAGAAGCAAAGATACCAGAATCTTGGAAAGAAGCACATATTTCATTAATCTCCAAAGACGGGACAGATACAACACAAATTAGTAATTATAGGCCAATTTCCCTACTAAATACCGATTATAAAATTTTTATGAACTTAATGGCGAATAGATTAAAAATAATATTAAATAACAGAATATATCCAGATCAGAACGGATTCTTGCCGACAAGACAAATTAAAAATAATTTAAGGATGGTGATTAACATAATAGAATACTATGAGGTGCATCCAGAGAAACAGGCAGCGCTGATTTTTCTGGATGCACAAAAAGCATTTGATCGGGTCAACTGGAGATTCATGACACAACAGATAAAAAACATGAAATTTGGAGAGAAATTTGAAAAGATAATATCTACAATATACACAAATCAGAAGGCAAAACTACTAGTGAATGGGGAATTAACAGATTTCTTTGAAATAAGTAGAGGAGTACGACAAGGGTGCCCACTCTCACCCCTGCTCTTCATTTTAACTCTGGAGAATCTGCTTAGGAGAATTAGACTAAACAAAAACATAAAAGGATTTAAAGTAAAAGGAGAAGAATACAAGGTCCAAGCCTTTGCTGATGACCTTGTATTCTTCACAGAGGACCCACTAGAAAATATAACTTTCAAGAGCAGAGTCTCGATCCGGTCATAGATGGTTACCACGCTTATATTCCTTTAACAAGCTCCATTCTCAATTTCCCATTACATCATTTACAAATAAAAATTCAAAACATAAAAGAACAAGTTTTAACATAGATTCTAACATCTTCATCTAAACAAATCCATTATATCAAAACAATTTTAATTTCAAATTAACTTTTACTCACTTTTATATCTATATATCAATCCTGATTATATCTTGTTCTTCACCTTGTATCTTTTACCATCAATATCAAAATAATTTTTGATAATATTCTAAGCTCTTATTCTAATTATTTCCCTTACAATTTTATCACCACAAATCTTAATTTCAAATTCAATACAACTCCATTTTTATTACACTTTATAAAACAAAGTTCTATCTAATTCTTAATCTCTTGACCCTTTCCCTCGAGTCTTAATATCTTAAATTTTATCAATTTATCTTTGATTTTATCCCACTTATCATCTATTACACTTTTCATGTTACACAGATTTAGCACAAAAACCAGTTTTATTTAGTCTAATTTCCAGCATATTTTCTTCCATACCTCCCTCTATGGTTTAGCTATTATCCAACGTATTCTGTTTGACTAATTCCCAACATAGTCTCCTTCAGAGCACCAACTATTTTTGGCTAATTTCAGTATAGTCTCCTCCAAGCCTACCACCGTTATTGGCTGATTTCCAGCATAGTCTCCTCCTAAACTCCCTCCATTGTTTGGCTGATTTCCAGCATAATCTCCTCCAACTCTCCTCCTATTTGTTTGGCTGATTTCCAGCATTTTATTGGCTGATTTTCAGCATATTATGTTTGGCTGATTTCTAGCATAGTCTCCTCCAGGGCTCCCACTTTTGTTTGACTGATTTCCAGCATAATCTCCTCCAATTCTCCTATAATTGTTTGGCTGATTTCCAGCATTTTAACTAGTTTCCAACGTATTTCGTCCGAGTCTCAAACTCTTATCTAGTTGGTATCCCTCCCTCTTATTTTAACTTTCCCTTAGATATAATTATCTATTTTATATCAGTTTCCCACCATATTCTTTCAAGTTAATTTTCACTATATTTCATAATAATCATCATTTCCAGCATATATTAAATTAAATCACAATTTATCGCTAATATCTGTGTGTCTTATAGTTTGTTCAATAAAACCTTAATCCCTGCATAATCATCAATCTAGCATTTGCGTGCAAATTAAAATTAAAACATATTACATCAAACAGTCAATTTTCTAAAAGTTGTCTCACATTAATATATACTCTTCTTTATTGTTTTTAGCCACCTATATATCATCCTCTATTTTAATTGCCATCTCTTATTTTCTATTTTTATTACTCCAGAAACCTTCCTGTTTTTATCCAAAAATCATATATACCTTTAGGCTTTTAAACTTTACATTTCAGTTAATTACATTTAAATTTATCTACTTTATTTCCTCCTTTTCTTCTTTTTCCTATCTGTCCATGAATGTTCCATTTCAAAGTTCATCTGTTCAAATTCTTGTCCCCCTGTCCCTTCAAGACAGCGGAGGTCCAAAGACCTGTCGGTGGCAGTTTAGCAGACGGGATTTTGGCAGAGCTCCGCGGAGTTCCCCATTTCCCTGTCTGTGTCCCCGCGGCGCCAACCGGAAGTTCTCCCCGATGTCAGCAGATCGCCTTCCCTTATGCAACCCAAGATCGATCTGAGGGATTGCATTTTGAAGTGTCTGTACACGATGAAGTTGTTGAGTGGCTTGAGATCCAAGATCTCCCTCCAGCCCCCAGAACTCTTTGGCACCAGGAAAAGGATTGAATAAAACCTGGTCTGTTCTTGATCTGAAGGCACCAGTTCAATGGCACAGATCTCCAACAGCTGTTGGATCTCCTTGTCCATCAGTCCCATTTTTACTGGGTTTTGGGACACCGAGCATTGGAGGAAACCGTTTGGAAGGCTGGAGGAGAATTCCAATGTGAGACCTATCCGCACAGTTTGAAGAACCCAAACATCGGTTGTGGATGATTCCCATTGGTGTTGGAAGTGGTGAAGGCAACCACCAATGGGAAAGGTGGCGTGGTAGTCACTTGCCTCGCCTGAAAGGTCTGCTACCAGTTTCCCGAAATGGGCGCTTTACTGGAGGTTGGAGTCTACCCTGATCCCTAAAGATAGATCTGTCTATTGAATCCCTGAGGGTAGGAGCACTGGAAGTAGGACCCGCTGGGCCCAGGGTCAGTCCGAAAGGGCTACCTCTGTGAATAAGGGGAATACCTACGATCTGCCTTCCTATAAGTAGCAGGCATTACCTTTCTCTTATCTTTATTTTCAATCAATATTGGGTCTAATGCATCCCCAAAGAGATTTGAACCTTTATACGGAGCTGAGACAAGTCTCCGCTTAGACTTCATATCCGCCTTCCAATAGCGTAACCATAGAAGGCAGTGGGATGTCACCATAGAGGCCAAGTCTCAGGAGGCAAATTTTGCTGTGTCCAGAGATGTGTCAGCCGAATATTTGGTGGCTGCCACCAATTTATTTATATCCTGGTGCAGCCTGATATCGTCCAGTGGCAACCTCTCCTGTAATTGGTGAAGCCATATTAAGGAGGCTTGGTTGAAAAATGAAGCCGATGTTGCAGCTCTAATTGCCCAGGCAGCTGCCTGGTGAGTCTTTTGGAAGGAAATGTCCGCTTTCCTGTCTTCTGTTTTTAACCCCTCCACTATGTCATTGGTAAGAATAGTGGTAGAAGTTAAATTCGCTACAGGGGAGTCCACTGAGGGAAGCTGCAATAGCCGTTCGAGAGCTGGCCCTGTGCAACTGCAATAGCCATTCGAGATCTGGCCCTGTGCAGTATAACTTCTTGTCCTGTCCAAGGCTGTGCCCAGTGGTTGGCTCCACTGTCTTTCAACTATGTCAACAAAAAGTGGTGGACAAGGAATAGACTCTTGTTCAGGTGTTGTCACCGTGAACAGATTGTCATGAGGATTAGGAGTCCCCTGGGAATGTTCTCTGGGGCCCACTGTGACCCCCAGATTAGTTGTTACTTTTGCTTTATGAAGTAACAACTTGAAGATGGAAGGGCGAAAGAGGCCAGTGAAGGCCGGCCTATCAGGTAGTAGCCCTTCATCATCTGAGAACTCAAGGTCTTTTTGGTCATCGTCTCCCAGGAAGGAATCTGCGCTAAGTATCCAATCCTGAGGGGAAGGGGAACCTGGCACCGGTTCGATCTGTGCTGGTGTTGTGACCCAGGCCCAAGTAGTTGATATTAAATGCAAAACAGTTCCAAAAAACAAACAGATTTTATTAAAACAGCTGAGAATTAACTCATTCTCAACATATTCTAATGAAAACGAAGTCCTTCAAATACCAGTTTTTAGTTTATCTCTGACCTTGGGTTAATTAGGCAAACTGCCAGAGGCTTTGTTTGGTAACAGTTCAGGAACAGAAGAAATTAACTACAGCCAAACAAGAAGCAATTCTCTCAACGGTTGTTTTCTGGCAAAGAGGCCAAGAGCTGTTGCTGGCCTTTTAAGCCTTATGGGAGGGACCAATCATCTCTTGGCCCTACTCCCGAGTCGTCCTCTCTGCTTTAGCTGCTCCTGCCTTCTGGCAACTCTTCTCATATGTGCACTAGGAATAGGCTCCTCCTGTTCCTCTGCCTCTCTACTGTCAGCCTCTGGAGGCTCCGAAGTCTGCACATCACTCCCCGATGGCCATGGCCCCATCTCTGCCTCTGATGCAGAGCCCTCATCCGGGCCTTCCCCAGCCTCCAGGACTGGCCCATGTTCTTCCTCAGCCTCATTGCTGTCCAACTCTGCTGCCACTCCACAGGCTGCTGGCGGACCACAACAGCTGGGGCCTGGGCCTGCAAATGGGCCTGCAAGGAATGGTAATGGCCTCTTTGTTGTAGCCCTGCTGAGATTCTTAAAATCGCGTCAGAAATCAGATTTTGAATGTCCAGGGACAGTCCGGAACCCTGACCCCGCTGCTGTCGGGGTAAAGGTTGCCTCAGGGACCGAACCTCTGGTAGAGAGAGTCACATGCAACATGGGCATTACAGTGCACGGCAAATGGAAAGGATTTCCCTGGGGGCCCTCGATAGGAGAGTTTTGTTGCTCCCCAGCCCCTTCTAGTGACCAACATAGCGGGTCTTCCTCTATCGGTCTAGGTAAATTAACCGATATCTCAGGGCCAGAAACCATTGCTTCAGTGATAGAAGCCATCTTCTATCTCTTTAGCCATCTCTTTAGTCTGGGACTTCTGTTGCACCTTAGTAAACTGTTTTTCTAAGGCCTTGTGGCATCTCTTAGCATCTTTATCCCAGCCAGAATGCCCCTTTGAAGGCAGCGGGTAGGAAGCCTGCCTTTGCTTGTATTACTCCTGGTGGTTGCCTTGGAGCCCTTAGCATCAGGAGGTTGTACCCTGCAAGATCTGGGAGGGCTGTCATCTTGCTCAATGTCCGAGGACAGATCCGCCATTTTGTACCCTGCCCTAGTAAGGTTTACAGACCAGTCAGACGCCTTGAGTGCAGAACAGGGTCACGAGAGAGGGTTGCAGAAGTTGATGATACTTGCAGTACAGATCAAACCTCACAAGCACAATTACGACATCACTCTGCTATGCTGGGTGAATATTTGGCACGAGAGCTAATTAAGCTCCCAAGCACCGCTGCTGCGTGCCTCAAGATGAGGCCGTCAGTCGTAGCAATTAGGCGCGCAATTTACTTTTGGTGCCTCCGCAGGTCTCCAAGGCTGCCAGCCGTTATTAAGCAAACTGCGCTGTGAGAAGTTTGCACGAAGCATGCGTGTGACTGTGGCGTGGGAGTGGAAGCCCAACTCCCTCTGTGCCGGTTTGCTGCAGGACTCAATGAAGGGGCACGCGATCAAAAAAATCAAGCCACAAAATGCCCATGCGGCTTGTCTGCTGTAAAGCGGCACTGAGATGCCTCAGTGCCTTTGCGGCGAACCGTTAGCAAAATGGCGCCAGAGTGGAAAATCGACTCTTCTGGCACCTCTGTAGACAATAGAAGCCGATTAACTGGCGCGGGAACGAAATGCTCTCCCAGCACTCACCCAGAGTTTGCTGCGGCTCACCAGGCAGTGACTCCGGAGCCACCTTGGGAATTGGGAGCGATGAGGTGGTGGCAGTTGTGCCGGCGGACCGGGGGAACCAGCTCACGCACTGGTGGCAAATGCAAGCGGGGAATCAGCCTTCCCGCTATCCGGAGTTGCCCTATAAAGGACAGAACTCCAGGTGCTGCTCATTGTTGTTCAGAGGCGGTGACAATCGGCCTGGATCCCCAGGAACGAGTAGCACACCGCCAGCAGTGGAGGAGTCAGGAGCCAGCCAAAGGCTACTCTGCTGCAGACTCCTCTGTTTGACAAAGATTAGAAATTGTCAATTCCTCACATTGGTTGGAAATCCAAGATGGAATAATTCAACTCTGATCTAACTGCCAGAACACTACTACACAGGTCTCTTTAGCTAGACTGAGTGGAAAAACTGAAGCTCAGCCGAGCAGAGGAGGCGTGGTTAACAAAAAAAGAAAAAATCTACACTCGGTCTCTGGCAAATAGATTCTCATCTATTTGTCAGATAACCCACGCTTGGATTCTCCAAGCAGCGTGCTGGAGAAGCTTCTGTTTTTGTTTCTATAACAGTTCACGAATATTCCCTTCAACGCCATCTCCAAGGCCCTCTACCTCTTGCTCACTATAATAAAGAGAATTCCTGGAATCCCTGATATTTCTGTTAACTCAACTTGGCTTACTTTGAAGGGCTGGTATTGGAGGGGGAAGTTTTGACCCATTTTTTAATGTTTGAGGGGTTCAGAGCATTTTAATAGCAACCACTGTGTTTCCAAGAAATAAGCCCTAGCCTGAAAATAAGCCCTAGCCTGCCTTTTACTTGTGCACCTAATATAAGCCCTATTCCCAAAGTAAGCCCTACTTAAGAGCCTGCACAGCTGGCTGGATGCCCATTCTGTCTGGTTGCTTGCGATGCCAACACAAGGTGAGGCAACATGTCCAGCAGGAGCCCACATGGCCGCCAGCCCACTTCAGCTTGCTTGTGGCCGCAACGGAGCAGGAGACCAAGCGGCGCACTGGTACTGTGGCCACGAAGCAAGGCAGGTGTAGAGCTGCCCCACGCACCCCACACCAACTTACCTCAGGGTCCCCGCAGTCAGGCCATCCACACCCCGACACTTGCCTTGCGGTGGCAGCACCAACAGCCATGTCCAGCAAGAGCCCATGTGGTTGCCGGCCCACTTCTGCTTGCTCACAACTGAAACAAAGAAGTAGGCCAAGCAGCGCACTGGTGCCGTGGCCACAAGGTGAGAGGGGGGAATGGAGTTCCCCACATGCCCAGCACCAGCTTATTTCAGGGCCCCCACAGCAAGGCCACCCACCCCTAACCCTTAATGAAATCATGTTTGACACCCCTGATTAAATGGTAGATTTAAAAGGAATTACAAACAAGACAAGATTAGTGCAAAAAGAAAGAGTTATTCCGTCGAGTTCAAGAAAGGAATCGTGGAGGACTCTTGGGGGAAGAATTTTATGGCTTTCAGCAAAGAGAAGAAGTTGGATCTCTGTATGGTCTGAAAATGGTGAGAAGATTATGGTAACCTCAGTAAACAGGTGGACAAGGGAAATGTTAAGAAGTGCAAGTGAAGATTGGGGGAGGCTTTGGTCTTACCGTGATACGCCCTTTCTCTGCGTCATCCCAGGAGTGGCCAAGAATGGGTTGAATCGTCTGTTTCCTGTTGAGACCGAGCTGTCTGTTTCTTTTAGCCACGCCTCCTGCCTCCACTTTCCTGCCCCCGTTTCGGCAAGGGCATATCTGTAAAGACAACTCAAACCATCTATGCATTAGTTCCTGGATCACAGGCCAAGCGAAGCAGGGTGGGGCTTGGCCACTCCTGGGACGCAGAGAAAGGGCGTATCATGGTAAGACCAATGCCCATTCTCCTGCAAGGTCCCAGGAGTGGCCAAGAATGGGACTTACCAAAGCCTCCCCCTATTCATGGGTGGGAAGCCACTTGGCAAGAGCCTGAAGCCTCCCCATGAATACTTTGTAACACTCTTCGCCCAAATGATGCCTCAGCTGAGGCATAGACATCAACCTTATAATGACAAATAAAGGGTTAAGGGGAAGCCCACGTGGCGGCTCTGCAGATGTCCTCAATAGAGGCCTGCGTAGCCCATGCTGCAGATATGGCAGCACTGCGGGTGGAATGGGCCGTAATCCCCCTAGGAGATGGTAAGGCTTGAACCTGATAGGCCATTGCAATGCAAGCCCGCAGCCAACGGCCTATGGTAGATGGGGTCACCTTGGAACCTGTAGATGAGGGATGGAAAGATATAAAAAGAGCTTCTGTCTGGCGAGACTGTGATGTTCTCTTAATATAAACCTTAAGAGCCCTCCTAACATCTAAGGTGTGCCATCATCGCTCCAGGACATGGGAAGGTCCTGGGCAGAAATCAGGCAAGATGACCTCCTGAGCCCTATGGAATTTAGAATTCATCTTAGGGATGAATGATGGATCCATCCAGAGCACAACCCTATTAGGATGAAAAATACACAAATCCTGACGTATTGAAAGAGTAGCCAGTTCGGAAATGCACCTGGCAGAGGTGATAGCCACCAAAAACGCCACCTTAAATGTTAAGAGGCGCAAGCACACAGTACGCAAAGGTTCGAACGGGGCTGATGTAAGGGCCTAAAGAACTTGAGAGAAATCCCATGTGGAGTAGCGATGGACCACCAGAGGTCGGAGATTAGCAGCTCCCTTAATAAATCGCCTAAGAATAGGTTCATGGGCCAATGATTCCTCTTCCCACACCACAAGACCACTGACAGTGCTGCAACCTGCCTGCAGAGCGTGTTGTGAGACAGCAAAAATTCTAAAACATGTGAAATTGTAGCAGAGGTGGGGTCGAGATCCCTAGCCCCACACCAGGCGATAAATGCTGCCCATGTGGAATCGTAAATACGATTCGTAGAAGTTCTGCGAGAGGCCTGGATGGTTACAATGACCCTGGAAGAGAACCCACGCTACTTCAGGAGTCGCCGCTCAAGTGCCAGATGGTTAAGTTGAGCCACTGGGGCTCCGGATGTTGCAAGGCACTTTGGCTGAGTGATATTCGCTCCTGAGGAATCCTCCAGGGCCGGGAGACTGAGAGGCCCACCAGGTCCGCAAACCACGGACGCCTGGGCCAGTGAGGGGCAACTAGGAGGAGTTCCGCTCTCTCCTGAATTACCTTCCTGACAACACCTGGGATCAGTGGAAGAGGTGGAAAGGCATAAAGTAGGCTGCTTGGCCAAGGGCTGCGTAAGGCATTGGTCCCCTCCACCCCTTGTGACGGGAACCTGGAGAAATACCTGGGAAGCTGAGCATTTTGTTGGGAGGCAAACAGGTCCACTACTGGCTGACCAAATCTGATTGTCAGTTCCAGGAAGAGCGTGGGGTATAACTGCCATTCTGCATTGTCTATTGTGGACCGGCTGAGGCAATCCACCTGAGTGTTTGCCACTCCCGCGATATCCTCTGTGTTGAGGGAAAACAAATGCTTTTCTACCCACTTCCCCAGGAGCTCCGCTTCCGTCATGAGGCTTCTGGAATGAGTGCCTCCTTTTTTTTTTTTTAATTTGATTTATATGTCGCCCTTCTCCGGAGACTCAGGGCGGCTTAAAATGCGTAACGGTTGTATGGTTACAATGCTTGACGGTTTGTGTGTGCCTAGGCTGTGATGTTGTCCATAAGAATGAGAACGTGTTGGCCCTGTACTAAGGTCTTGAAGTGGTGAAGGGCAAGGTGTGCCGCCCGAAGCTCCAGCCAATTGATGTTGCGGGTCAAGTCCGCTGGGGTCCAGCGGCCCTGAGCCATGTGGCCCTGAAGATGAGCCCCCCAGCCAAAGAGGCTGGCATCTGATGTTATCGTGATGTGACTGGGTTCCCGGAAGAGACAGCCCTTGTCCAGCGCTGGAGACATCCACCACTTGAGGGAGAGCAACACCTCTGGGGGAACACATACCTTAGTCTGAGACCTGCTGTTGCCTGACTGTTGGTATGGGAGCAGGAACCAGTGAAGGGTTCTTGCGTGCAGCCGAGCCCAAGGCACTATCGAGATGCATGACACAAACATCCCAAACAATCGTGCTAATAGGGCAATGGGGACCCGACGCTCTGCTCTTACCTGTCTGAGGAGGGATGTCAGGTTGTCCTTGCGGTCCTGGGAAAGGAAGTGTTCTGTCCTCGTACCATGTGCACAGCCAACCAGCCAGCCGAGGGTTAAATAAACTCTTCAAACACTCAACGTCAGTGATAAGGAACTTGGCAGCAACTCAGAGTAAAAGAACTTTTACTCTGATAACACGGACAAAAATACACACAGTTTGAATAGTCCAGTTTGTAATTAAATCCACAGCAAAATAGGCGTTGTGTCCAAAGGTGCAAAGTGACTCGCCAGAGATTAGCTTTGTCCATCACAGAGTCCGAATGGCCACCACACTCTCTTTTATAGCCTGTGGGGTGTGGTCCAGTGACTCAGCTTAATCTCTGGCACGCCTCCTTTTCTGCTGCGCATGCTTGTCTCTCCGACGCTGGCGTGGGTCCAACCACAATGTTTCTTTGTCACTATCCAACGGCTCAGAAACACCTGGCTCCTGGCCACTCTCTTCTCCTTAGGGAGACACCTGAGGCATTGCCAGAGAGGAGGGTCCTGGAGAGGGAGGCCTGGCCGTCTCCTCTCCTTCATGTTCGGAGCCTTCTTCCTCCGATAAGATAGGCTCGGAGGACGGAGCCACAACAGGAAGACCCGTCCCAGCCTGGTGTTGATTTCCATCCCTAAGTGTAAGAGTCTCGTGGTCGGAACCAGCTGACTCTTTGGAAAGTTCACGGAGAATCTGTGCTATTGTAAAACGGTGATTGTTGTCTGCAATGCCTCCCTGGTTTCCTCGAAGGAGGACGCTTGCACAAGAATGTTGTCTAAATAACATTGTAGACAAATAGGAATTGATCATAGATAAGCTGCTAATGCTTATCAAGGTTCACCAGAACCTTGGTGAAGACACGGGGTGCTGACGCTAGTCTGAAGGCCCTGGTAGTGAGACTGCTTGAAGCAGAAGCGGAGATACTGACGATGTGCCGGGAGGATTGGCACATGGAGGTAAGCCTCCGTAAGGTCGATCGATGCCAGGAAGTCGCCCTCCTGAATTCCCTCTATGATGGTGGTTAGGGAATTCATTTTGAAACTTTTGTAGACTAGAAACAAATTTAATTTTTTTAGATTTAGAATTGCTCTCCATTGATCTGTCCCCGTCCACACACACACACAAACACAGCCAGCCGAGGGTTAAGGAAACACTTTGGCACACACCCAGGTCTTTATCTCCAACTTGGCAGCGATTTACACACCGTCTGCCAAGTGCATTTATTTCCACAAAACAGAAAGATAAGATACTTAGCGTACAAAAGTCCAATCAGAATAATATTCCTCTCAGCAGTTTCCGGACGAGGCTTTAGTGACTATCCAAGGTTTACTTTTGTTCGTCACAGGGATCGCTGGCCACCATCCTCTATTATATAGTCTCTGGGGTGTGGTCCAGTGACTCAGTTCTAATCCCTAGCACGCCTCCTGAGCTGCTGCAATCGTTTATCATGCCTTCGGAGGCGTGCGTCCAGGAATGATGTCTCTCCCTCGCTCTCATCCGAGCCACCTATCTCCCTGCTAATCTCCTCTCCCTCGGCCGGCACCTGAGACAGTGCCAGAGGGGAGGGGCCTGGAGAGGGAGGCCTGGCTGACTCCTCTTCCTCATGCTCGGAGCTTTCTTCCTCCAATGGGACAGGCTCAGAGGGCGGGGCCACAACATCCATCCCCCCGAAGACTTTGGTACCATAAACAGAGTGGAGTAAAACCCCTGACCCCTCTGGTCCTCCGGAACCGCCTCGATTTCCGGAATTTCCAGCAAATGCTGGATGGCAGCTTCCAGAAGACTTTCTTTTTCACTGCTTCGGGATACCGGATAGCTGACAAAGTGATTCGGAGGAAGGGAGAGGAAGTCCAAGCTGAGGCTGAGCCTCACTGCATTGAGGACCCAGAGGTCGCTCATGATCATCTCCCATTGGGGCGCAAAAAGAGCCAATTGGCCGCCAATGGGTGCGCTTGGCATGTAGTCATCATGGTCTACGAAAGGTGCGACCTCCTGCCCCTCAAAAGGGCCGATTGCTCTGGAGGGTCTGCCTAGGCTGGGTGCGAAACCCTGTCCTATCCGTTTGGTGGTCAGAACATTGAGGAAAAGGTCATTGAGACTGTTGAAAAGAGAATCAGGCCAATACAAAGACCTGCGATAATAAGGAACCGTGCGCCTCTCGCCCTTCTTAAGGGAGGATGGCAGAACCTTCCTCTTGTCCTTATTCTCAACTTATAAAGGCTACAGAGCCTCCCCAAAGAGGGAGCCCGCTGTATAAGAGGCCGAGGCCAATTGCCATTTAGACGTGGCATCCGCCTGCCAATTGCAGAGCCAGAGCATCCTCCTTGATGTGATGGAGGCGGCCAAAGATCGAGAAGCATACTTAGCTGCAGCTAATGTTGCATCTGCAGAAAATTGTATTGCTGCAATCAATTTATTCAAGTCCTGGTGGAGCCTGGTTTCACTGGGTGGAACCCTCTGTTGCATCTGCTGGAACCACAGTAACGAACTGGGATTAAAAAATGAGGCTACAGATGCGGCCTTAATCGCCCAGGCTGAGGACTGGTGCGCCTTGCGCAATGTCAATTCCACTTTTTTATCCTCTGGTTTCAGCCCCTCCACTATATCGCCAGATACCAATGAGGGGGAGACAAGTGATGCCACTGGAGAATCTACCATGGGCAAAAGCAGTTGGTTTTCCAATGCTGGTGTCAGCTGGTAAAACCGATGGTCAAGACCGCCTGGGGTTGGGAAGGATGCTGATAGCGCCCGTTGTTGTTGCACTACATCAATGAAAAACTGTGACACCGGAACATTCTCCTGTACAGTGGCCGGTTTGGAGAAAAGGAGGTCACTGGGATTTGTGGGTCCTGGTGAGCTGAGAGAGGGGTCTAACCCCATCCCTGTGTCACACGTACCTTGTGCAGAAGAGATTTAAACAGGAGGAAAGGCCGGAAAACATTGGATGTTAACCCTTCATCCTTTGATAAATCCACCACTCCTTGACTCCCTTCTTGTATAAGTGAATCTTCGCCATCAGAAGATTCATCCTGCGATTGGCACTTCTGCCTATAAGACAGGTCTCTTGACAAATGCTCTCCGTGGGGAAGACTGGTGAGAGCCTCAACTGGAGGGGCTATAGGCCTGAGAATACTGCTCAATTTATCCACAATTGCCTGAGAAACAGTTTGCGCAATGAGCAATTTGAGATCAGCAGGTAAATCAGAAGTATAGGTCTCACCTTGTCTCAAACCACTTGCAGCCGGTGTGAGGGTGGCTGACACTTCTCTTCGAGGAGCTGAATGTTGAGTTGCAGCAGCGGCAGTAGCAGCAGCAGCAATAGGAGCAGCCGCAGAAGCTGGGCAGAAAACAATCTCGCACAAGAGAATCATTAGTATTAGGAGACAAGTTAAGGGAAGCCTCACTTGCATCCTCTGGTGACAAGGGCGGAGCAATTACAGGCTGATTAGTCAGCAATCTCTCAGAGGAAGAAGATGAAGAAGCTGGGCGAGAAGTACCCTGTTCAGTCCTAGCATGGATGTGTTGGGATTGATCTTTCTCTGCTCTGTGAAATTGTTTTTCCAGAGCCTTATGTCTTCTGCTGGCATCTTTTTCAGAAGCTTTGGAATGTTTTTGCTTCCCTTGGGCCCCAGTTAGGGGAGTGGCCTCTGGAAACACTGCAACATTAGTTGCCAGATTCGAATTACTGGAGCCTTGCTTCTTGGCTCTATGCCCAGTAGCTCTTCCCTCCATTTTGCAAGTTGAAAAATGCAGCCGTTACAAACTGTTTGCAGACTCCTGTAGCCCAAAACCTCCTGCAATCAGTATACCTAGCCGAGACCAGGCAGGGACTTAAGAGCCAATCGGGCTAGCAGGGAATTCTGAGTGTCCCTAGCCGAGACTAAGCAGGGACTCCAATGGCCTCCACTGAGGCTGTGGCTCTTAGGTATGCCCAGCAGCCGCTGGGTAGGGACTCCACGCCTCTCTTGAGGCCACTGCCACTGAATATGCCTAGCCAAAACTAGGCAGGGACTCCCTCTCGCTCCAGTGAGGAAAATGGGCCCTCAAGGACTGTAAAGTCCTTAAAGCAGCAGCTTTAAAAGCCAGCTGCCACCTCTAATCCTTAAAGGCAGAAAAATAGAAAAGGAGAAAAAATTTTATAAAGCTCACGATCCTGAAGATCAGAAGTGACCAGGAATGCTTTGAAATGTCTTGTTCAGGTTAAGACCGAGCCGAAACTGGGGCAGGAAAGTGGAAGCAGGAGGCGTGGCTAAAAGAAACAGACAGCTCGGTCTCAACAGGAAACAGACGATTCAACCCATTCTTGGCCACTCCTGGGACCTTGCAGGAGAACACATCGGCAACTGTTATTTCCTGAATTGGAAGGCAACATCTGTGAATGGATTGCTGATAGGAGGGCAAAGGCTTTGGTTGTGCGCAGGGCTGATATTCAAACATATGCCCTTGCAATGGCACCAGTGATGGGTTGCTCCCGGTTCTGTCTGGTTCTTGCGAACTGGTAGTAAAAGCAGCAGGAGGCTCCGCCCACCTGCCCAGATGTCATAATGGATGATCTGCACATGTGCAGAAGCTTCTGCATGCATGCGCTCCTGTTGCAAACCGGTAGTAAAGGTAAGTAGAACTGACCCGAATGGCACCAGTTAGAAATATCCCCAGAATAATTCAAAGCATCACAACACTGGCTGGATGGCTTCCTTCATTGATATGAACTGTCTCTAAGATGTTCGACAACACTGTTTAAGCTGGAAGATACTATACTTATTAAAAGTGCACTTGCATTCAAGTCCTTTGTTGATGGCATCGACTTTTCTAAATACCAGCTCTCCAACATGATTGCTATAGATGAAACTGTAGTATTTATGGGCCAAAGATCTCAAACGACAATTGATCAGAGGGGTGCCTCATCAATCTACATTCCCTCCACTGGTTATGAAAGTGCATGTGTTACTTGTATTTTGGCAATTCGTCTGGATGGAAACAAAGCCCCACCTCTAATCATCACTAAGGGCAAGAAAGATAAGATTGAATGTTTCAGGCATTTATATTCTTGAAACCAAAAAAGCCTGGTGCACAAAAGCAGTTAAAAGGAAGTGGGTCGATTTAATACTGCCACTTTGTTTTGCGAGGTGGCCAAAGAGGTCTGCTAGTCAGGGATTCAGCCAGCACTCACTGCGCTAAAGACATGAAGAAGTTCCTTGCAGAGAGAAAAATAGATCAAATAATGATTCTGCAGGAATCTATCTCCAGACTCTTGATATTGCAATAAACAAGCCATTCAAGGACCATTTGCACATGGAAATCAATGACTACATTGAAAATAGAATGGAGAGAAATCAGTGTGAAAACTTTGTGAAGCCTAGCCTGCTAGACGTTGTGACTTGGGTGAAGAATTTATGGGATAAAATGACTGACACCTGTGTTGCCAATGTAATACAAGCAGGCTACATGGACAAGAAGTGCTCATTTAAGGAGACCTTTCTTGCTAGACATGAGAGATTGGGGACAATGGTTCTATAGGAAATGGAATCGCAAGAAATTCAGGCTGGAATTCAAGGTTTGGAGAGTTATGATGTTCCAGAAGATGATATGACTGTATTGGGGGGAGGGAGAGGAGAAGAGGGGGGATTTGTTAGGGTTTGGCATTGTGGTTGCCTTGGGGGTGGGGGTGGGTTAGTGTGAGGTGTGGATAGCCTGGCTGCGAGGGCCCTGAGGTAAGTCAGTGTGGGGTGGATAGGGCGCCTCCACCACCCCCGCCTCACCTCACCCTGCCTCACCGGTGTGTTGCTTGGCCTCCTGCTCTGTTGCAGCTGTAAGGAAGCAGAACTGGCCGGTAGCCATACGGGGTCCTGCTAGATGGGGCTGCTAGAGCCACAATCGCAAGGCAAGGCAGGTGTCGGGTGTGGATGGCCTGGCTGCAGCGGCCCTCAGGTAAGCCGGTTAGCTCCACCACCACCCCTAGTCTCCTG
Source organism: Pantherophis guttatus (assembly GCF_059756535.1). NCBI lineage: Eukaryota > Metazoa > Chordata > Lepidosauria > Squamata > Colubridae > Pantherophis > Pantherophis guttatus. Next base: position 15,867,453 of record NC_142071.1, on the reverse strand, counting down.
CTCCATTGCAGCCACGAGCAAGCAGAAGTGGGCATACCATACATGGAAAAAATAAGACCTCCTCTGAAAATAAGCCCGAGTGTTTATTTTGGAGCCCCCAAAAAATATAAGACCAGGTCTTATTTTCAGGGAAACAAAGTAGCAGCATTAAGCCCATTAAGCCTCCACATTGCAGTTTTAATTTAAAAGTGGAAGGAGGGTTTTTCCCCCCAAATTTTGACAACACAATCTCCACAAACTGGCAAGAATGGACATTGACTTACCTGAATGTCCCTTTTCAGAACGCTGCGGATACACTCCAGCACTGGGAAAATCCTCATCTCTGACAGCAACTGAGAGGACTAATATTTAAATTAATCACCCACTCTGTGCTCCTACCACGCCCCCTTTTGCACTCAGATCCCCAGTCTTGAACGAAGGACCAGCAAACAAAATGTAACAAAACTTTATTAACAACAATGAAACCAACAACAAAATAAGGGAGGGAAATGGAGTGTATCCGCAGCGTTCTGAAAAGGGACATTCAGGTAAGTCAATGTCCATTTTCCAGAACGCTGCTCCTACACTCCAGCACTGGGACATACCCAAGGCTAACCATCAGGGGCGGGCAAACAATCTCCACCCACAGAAGCCCTTGAAACAACACCCTGCAGAACTCTGCGCCCAAAGGACGCCTCAGCCGACGCATAAGCGTCAATACGATAATGTCTAATAAAAGGCGACAAGGAAGTCCAAGTGGCCGCCCTACATATGTCCAGCACAGAGGCCTGAGTCGCCCAGGCTGCCGAGGTCGCCGCACTCCGAGTCGAATGAGGCTGAATCCCCGCAGGAACAGTCCTAGACTGCTTCTCATATGCAGACGAAATGCAGGCCTTAATCCAACGACCAATCGTGGACGATGACACCTTCTGACCCATTGTGGCAGGATGAAACGACACAAAAAGAGCCTCCGACCTTCGAAACGAAGCAGTTCTGCGGATATAACGCCTCAAGGCCCGACGAACGTCCAGAGTGTGCCAAAGAACCTCCCGCTGATGACTGGGTGAAGGACAGAAATCTGGCAGAACCAGCTCTTGTGAACGATGAAACCAAGAATTCACTTTAGGCGTAAACGCCGGATCCAGACGAAGCACCACGGTGTTAGGACGAAAAATGCACAAGTCCTCCCTGACGGACAAAGCAGCCAACTCGGAAATCCGTCTGGCCGAAGTTATTGCCACAAGAAATGCAACTTTAAACGACAGAAACTTGAGGGGAATCGAACCAAGGGGCTCAAACGGAGCCATAGTAAGAGCTTGAAGAACCAGAGGCAAATCCCAAGAAGGATAACGATGAACAGTGGGAGGTCTCAGATTCGTGGCGCCATGCAGGAAATCCTTCACCCAAGGATGATGAGACAACGAAGTGTACGGAGGAAAGGAGAGGACCGTAGCCAACGCTGCCACCTGACGCCTCAGAGTGGCCGACGCCAGCCCTTTGTCCAATCCGGATTGGAGAAAGCCTAAGACATCCTGGATAGTTGCAGACGTCGGGTCAACATGGGCCCCCGCACACCAGCGACAAAATGCTCTCCAAGAGGCTTCATAGATCCTGGTCGTGGATGGCCTGCGGGCCGCCTGCATCGTGCCAATCACTGGATCCGGAAGTCGGCCCTTCTTTAAGATGACACGTTCAAATGCCAAACGGCCAACTGGAGCCACTGGGGCTCTGGGTGACGAATGGCCCCTTGGCACAGAACCACTCGATGAGGGGGGATCACCCACGGGTCGGTTACGGAAAACTCCACCAGGTCCGCGAACCATGGTCTGCGTGGCCAACGGGGCGCCACAAGTAACACTTCCGCCCTCTCCGCAATCATCTTCCTGATCACCTGCTGGATCAACGTGATCGGCGGGAAGGCGTACAGAAGCCCGGCCGGCCACCGACACCTCAGTGCGTCGACGTCCTCTGCCAACGGAGACGGGTAGCGAGAGAAGAACCGGGGCAGCTGGGCGTTGGCGGGACTGGCGAACAGGTCCACCACCGGCTCCCCGAAACGAAGAGAGGCCTCCTGGAACAGCCTCGGAAGCAGCTGCCACTCGGCTTGATCGATCACCTCTCTGCTGAGCCAGTCCGCCCGCGTGTTGGCCGTGCCCGAAATGTGGTCCGCTCGAATCGACAACAGGTGACGCTCCGCCCAGTTGAACAGTCTCTCCGACTCGAGCATCAACACCCGTGACTTCGTCCCCCCTTCTCGGTTCACGTGTGCCTTGGCAGACGTGTTGTCCGTGAGGACCAGGACGTGGCGACCCTGGACCAGGTGTCCGAAGTGGAGCAGGGCAAGACGGATCGCACGAAGCTCGAGCAGATTGATGCTGAGTATCCGTTCCTCTGGGGTCCACTGCCCCTGGGTCACCTGAGCACCCAGATGGGCCCCCCAGCCGTGGAGACTGGCATCGGTAGTCACTATGATCCGGTTCGGCTCCAGAAAGCTGCAGCCCTTCAGGAGCGCAGATGTCTTCCACCAACGGAGTGACAGTCGGACTTGGGGGCTCACGAGCACCCTCCTCGTAGAGTTGGAACAGCCCTTCCGCTGGAAAGGAAGTAGAAGCCACTGCAACTGGCAAGAGTGTCTGCGAGCCCACGGTACCACTCGAAAACAGGAAACTAGCTTCCCCAGCAACTGTGACAGAGTCAGCAGAGACACCGACCTCTGGCTCAGGACCTGGTCCAGCAACCTCCGGATGCTGCTCACCCTCTCTGAAGACAGGAACACCTGCCCTTTCACGGAGTCTATCACGGTGCCAAGGTGCAGAATCGAAGTCGAAGGAACGAGTTGACTCTTTTCCAAATTTACAGTGAAGCCGTGCTCTCGGAAGGTGGAAAGCACGTGTTCTATGTCGTGCGCTGCACGCGCCTGGGACGACGAGAGGACGAGAACATCGTCCAGGTAACACAACACTCTCACCGGAACCGCACTGACCGTTGCCGCCACCACTGCCACCAGCTTGGTGAACGTTCTGGGAGCCGAAGAAAGTCCGAACGGCATTGCACAGTACTGGTAATGCTTGCCCGCATATTCGAAGCGTAGAAATTGTCGATGAGAGGGAAGAACTGGAACATGGAGGTAGGCCTCCCGTAAATCCACCGACTGTAAAAAGTCCCCTTTGCGGACCGAAGCCAGAATCGAACGAAGGGAGTGCATCTTGAAACGACGATAGCGCACCGCTAGATTCAAGTGCTTGAGATTGAGAATCCCCCGGACGCCTCCCGAACTTTTCGGCACCAAAAACAGGATCGAGTAGAAGCCGGTCCCTTGTTGATTTAGCGGAACCGGTTCTATCGCCCTGATCTCGAGCAAGTGTGAAATCTCTGCCGCCATGAGACGCCGACGGTCGGCTGCCAATGGAACTGGACACCTGATGAAACGGCGAGGAGGGGATTCGGTAAATTCGATCGAGAGGCCCTCCGAGATCGTGCGCCGCACCCAAACGTCCTGCGTGGACATCTCCCACCGGCGATGAAATGCTTGAAGACGACCGCCCACAGGACCCGGGATCGGTGAGTCATTTGCCTCTACGGAAAGGCCTGGAGCTGGCCCCACGAAATGGCCGCTTCGACGAGGTCTGAGGTCTGCTGCGGTCTCGGAAACGTTGACGGTCTGTGAAGCGGTCAGCCGGCTGAAAGGATTGTCTGTAAGAAGAGGATCCACTCGACCCCGAATAAGGCCGAAAGGACTGGCGCTGAGCGTACGGCACGTAACGTCTGTCCTGCTTGCGAAAGGAAGAGGGCAGCACTTTCCTCTTATCTTTATCCTCCACCAACACCGGATCTAGGGCCTCACCAAACAAATTAGGCGCTTTATACGGAGCTGCCGCCAGCTTCCATTTTGCCTTAACATCGGCTTTCCACGGACGTAGCCAGAAAAGGCGCCGTGACGTGATGGTAGCTGCCAGTGCCCTCGATGCAAATTTGACAGAATTCAGCGACGCATCAGCTGAATATTCGGTGGCTGCAATGATCTTGTTGACATCGTGGCGCAACCTAGTTTCTTCCGGAGGCAGGCGCTCCCGAAGCTGACGCAACCAGATTAACGAGGCGCGATTGAAGAAGGAAGTGGCTGTGGCAGTTTTGACAGTCCAGGCCCCTGCCTGGTGGGACCTCCGGAAGGCCATCTCCGTACGTCTGTCCTCAGACTTAAGACCCTCAAGCGGATCAGACAAAACCATTGATTGAGTAGTGAGGCTTGCCACTGGAGCATCTACTGTGGGTAAGTCCAACAACTTCTCCAATTCAGGAGCCGGACAGAACAGCTTTTTATCCAAATTACTGGGTGCAGTGGACGACCCAGGTTGTGCCCAAGGGGCCTGCAACACTTCAGTGAACAGTTGAGGGCACGGGATAAAGTCTTTTTCCTGCTTAACTTGCTTGAACAAGGCATCATGCGGACCTGTTTCCGACTGTACCTCTGGAGGCTGGGCTCCCACCGACCCCAGGTTCGTGGTCAATCTAGCCTTGTGTAGAAGAGATTTAAACAAGGCCGGACGAAACAGGCCCGTGAAGGCTGGTGAGTCGGGCAGTAATCCCTCGTCCTCAGAGAATTCCGGCTCATCAGCACAATCCTCGTCCTGCTCAGAGCTTTCCGACGTGTCGGACTCTCGAGGAGAAGTTCCTGCCGCAGAAGACTGGGCCGTTGTCTGTGCACTCGCTGCCATGATCGAAGCCAGGGCCGTAGAGAGCATTGACTGGAAGTCCATCTGCGACAGAGGAGGGGAGGGCTCCACTGCCCGAAGTCCTGCAGCCGTGGGAGTGAATGTGGCTGATGGTTGTCGCCCAGGACGCGCTGCAGCGTCCAGCCCTACTAATGATACATCAGGCATCGACTGTGAAACACCCCTACGTAAAGTTGACGAAGTGGGTTGTGCCATTCGTGTCTCAGACCCTGCTGTGATAGGGGGCGACTGACGGCTTGAACCCGCCTCCCGGCTTGGAGACAAAGCTGCTGCCTGTTTGGCCTTCTCCCATTGCCTCTCCAAAGCATTGTGACGCCTAAGAGCGTCTTTATCCGCTGCAGACGAGCTCTTGGATGAGTGGGCCCCATGACCGCTCGAGCGAGACTTTTTGCCCGACTTTTTCTTGCGGGACTTAGAAGGTCGTACCGGGCTGGCCTCCAGCTCAATATCAGAAGAAAACGAGGAATCGGCCATGGTTTTTTTTTTTTTTTTTTTTTAAGCAAGGCCCACCCCTGCTGAGGTCAGTAACACTGTCCAAAAAGAACTCACAGAATAATGGACTAGCGCTCTGCCTTGGGATAGGCCGACCAAGGGCTACACCAGAATTGGGGGGATATCAAATGGGGCCAGTGAGGTCTCTGGAAGGCCCCCCCTCTTTTTTTAAAATGTCCCGGCAGGAACACCCCACTAGGGTAGATCCTCGCCTGATCCTGCATCCAGATGGGCGGGATAAAGGCAGCGGCACAGATGCAGGCCCGACAAAATGGCGGCCGTCCAAACCGTCCAAAATGGCGGCCCCGTTGTAATGGCGCAGCAAACGATCGCGCCTCCCAGGAAAACACTTGCCGCCCTGGCCTCTCCCGGCCGCCACACTCTTGAGCTCCACGCGGAGGATTGGAGCTGCGCCCACCAGCTGCTCAGCGGGGAGACGGCGAGCCACCACGAGCCGCACCGCGCTCCTCCGATTGCCCCTCAATCGGCTGGCTCCAGGCCGCGGGAATGCCTCAACACGCGGCGCCGCCCGTAGAAACTCACGGGACGGACGCCGGAACGGAGCCGAGCTGGAGACGCTCCTCACCTTCGGCTCTTGATCCGCTGCTGCCCCTCTCTATGTGAAGCCGCAATGGGGGAGCGACGGCTAACCGCCCTACCCCCGACTCTCCAGCGGCAAAGTTACAGCCGGCTCCGCCCCGCAGGGACAGAAGCCGGCGGCAGCGAGCGCTCCACGCGCTAGGGTCGGAACGGCCCAGCTCCCCGGGCACGAAGCCGACCAACAGCTGTTTGGGGCGGAATTGAGCAGCCAAAAGTAAAAAGAGACAGAAAACACCTTTAAAGGAACAGAAACCTCCGAAGGGAAAAAAAAAAGGGGGCTAATCAAAAATAAATAAAAACCTCACGCAATCTAGGAGCACAGGAAAAATCCTCCCAGTCTGTCAGCAACTGAGAGAAAGACTGGGGATCTGAGTGCAAAAGGGGGCATGGTAGGAGCACAGAGTGGGTGATTAATTTAAATATTAGTCCTCTCAGTTGCTGTCAGAGATGAGGATTTTCCCAGTGCTGGAGTGTAGGAGCAGCGTTCTGGAAAATGTGTGAATCCTAGAAGCTATCTAGACCTCTTCTAACTGAGGACACCAGGAATTGAGACCTGCGATATGCAATCAATATACTGTGGTTTTCCCTTTACATTTTAATCTGGCTAATGGCAATCCAGGCTTGTTTAATGCTGGGGGATGGTTGGAAACGACTGCAACATTCTGCAAGTTTGGACTGCTATAGGATAGCATCATTATTCTTAGCCATAAAAGCAGCAAGGGAAGAATTCTAAACAGAGCTACAGTGGACATATTATTAGGAGAGGCGGGGACTCTTATCAGCCAGTGGGCCAAAAAACTTCTCATACTCTCATTACCTGTCTCCCTTTCAGAATATGCTTGGGCACTGGAACTTTAATTTCCAGGTCGCTATAGTCCTGAGACCAAGTGTAGTTTTCTCGCACAGCTCCATTATAACTGTCAGGATTTGCCTGGAATTGTTCCTGTTTCCTAAGGAAAAACAGAGAAAAGAATGAATTGGATCAACATAAGAACATCAATAACCCTTATAAGGAATATACCAGCCTCTAGGAGGCTCTCAGTCCACCTTTACCAAAACCTTTCCCAAGATGCAACTCTTGCTCCTATTATCACCTTTAGATGACGATTTACATCCAGCCTTCTGCACACCTGAAACATTATTGGCTTTTGACTCTCAGTATTATTAGGCAGCAGAATTTTACTGGCTACAGACAGAGATTCAAAACTTTATTCTAATATCCAACATCCAAGGTGAAGAAGCTAGTCTACATCAAGTTCCATTAAGGCTGGCTGATGTGCCATCTTAAAATGAACTTTCTAGCTTTCCCAGAAATAAGACAAGTTTTGACACTCTTTAGTGGCAGAAAGCAACAAATAACAGAAATTGATTATGCTAGACAAGAATAACTGTCTTTATTCAGAAGGTGGCTATGTCTCTTTAGGTTATTCAACTTCACTATCTTCCCCTCCCCACCCCCTCTACATACAGAAACCTTGTCTAGTTCTGGGCAGCCTCCAAGACAAAAGGAAAAGTTAAAAATAGCATAACAAAAGGGTAATGCAGTCAGACTTAGTAACATGGGAGAGAAATCTGTTCTTCCCCAAAGGCAGAATCATAACATGGGGACAGGATAAAACAATGGAACCCCCCAAACCACAAAAATTTTGAGTGAAAAACTAACTTTCCCCTCAGTTTTTCTTTTTCCTATGTTTGACATTTGTATTTAATTCTACTATTTAAATTTGCTGAATTATCACAGTGGCAGAAAATACTTGGTCCTGTCTTTTCTGAGTCATTGGAAAATCCAGGCACACTTTCCTTGGTCTGGGGTCATCCAGGGCTGCGATACAGAAGTAGCCTTGGCTTCCTGTAATGGATTTGTGAGAACATTCTTGAGGAATAGGGTGAAGAGATGCTGCCTAGGGAAAGAATGGGATAACTTGCTGCAGGACAACTCACCATGGCCAACTTGACATGGGACAACTTGCTGAGGGACAATTCATTATTTAAAATAATTTTAAAAATAATTTTAATTTTTGTCATTCACATTTCATTTTGTCCCTCCTTTCGCATCCTTTCTTTAATAATTTGAATCCACAATTTCTTCGATATTAATGCAATTCTTGTCCCGCAGCAAGTTTTCCTGCAGTAAGTTGGCCATGGTGAATTGTCACAGACCTGCCTAGGGAATGGCTGGATAAGAGAAGGCAAAGCCCGCAGCTGCATAAAGGTGCAGAGGAAAAAATCTTAGAAGAGACTCCCTTCTTTAAGCTCTCAGACTAAAAGGGAGATGGTGGCAGATTTGTACTTTTAGACTTGCAAGATTAACGTCAGTGTTTACAGGTAGATCAGACAGGAAACACGACCAGGTGTGCTAATTCTACTTAATTGTAAGGCTACATTAACAGAAAAATTCGAAAGTATAAAATTCACTAAGAGAAGTATGTAACCACTTTTCAGCTTACCAAAACTAAAATGTCAAACATTTTGAAAAGAAATTAACTTGGTTAATCCAAAAGAACTGTGGGTGTTGAACTGCTCAGAAAAAAAAATAAGCCACTTACATAAATTATACCTGAGTAATATTTAAAGTGGGAATTTCCTTTTGTTTCTGTTTAGCTACAGGGATCTGTGTGATTATACGTCAATTCTCACTGGAAATCAAATATAAATTAGTGCATCTGTTTATTATCCTATTACATATTTTAATGAAAAATATTACATTTACATCCCTCTGGTTCTCAAGTGGTCTCCAAATTAAGGGACCGAGCAGAGTTTAGATACCCAGTAATGTTTGCACGCATACATTCATGTATACTCAGTGAGGAGAATTTGTGAAATATCAGAGAAACAAAATGAGGGAAAAGGAGCAAAACAGTAAAAAAAAAAAAAAGGTAAGTAAAATGTTATCAGGTTATAAGTATTAAAAATAATCTTAGTCACTGCAGATTTATTGTGGATAAAAAAATCAATGTCCATAGAATAACATTTCAAATAAAATTGAATATTAAAGTAATACTGATGTGCAAAATGTATTAGATAGAAGGCACAATAGTGTATATATTAATATATATTGTTAGTGCATGTATGATATGTCCTATGCTTAATAAAAAAAAATAGTGTGCATTTTTAACTACTCCAAAATTACCAAATGGCACCAGGCCAAGGATGGCAAACTCCAGTGATGGCCAGTACTCTGGATAAAAAACAGCTATGTACTTCAAGATACAGTATAATGGAATTAGGTAGAAATACTTTGGTTTAATTCTAGACAGTAGTCAGAACACCAGTTGGAAACAATATCCCATATGTTTACCTTAATGATCTTGGTTCAATATTAAGATGAAATTAATAAGTCCAGCCCAATTTATCTGAAATGTCAAGCAAGTCTTTTGTTTTATTGCTTCTAACAGAAATAAACACAATGGATTTAAAGTTATCATTTAGCCATGTTTGTGCAGAAATACAAACCAGGATCTTAAATAAAGAGAACTGAAATTATAAAGTATAAGAATTAGCTCAATCTTTCAGTTTTTCATAGTAATTGCCAAGGACAGGAATTCACACTTTTAAATAAATACTAAGCCAGAAGAAATGTTTAGGTATTGCTTACCCCTAAAATGATCAGCATTTCAGGACACTCAATGCTCAAACAGCGGATTCAAGATGTTCAAACCATCTGCTCCAAACCATTAACTCAGTTAACTTCTAGTGACAGGCTGAAGTTAATATGAAGTGCAAAACACATAGGTTGCATCTATACTGACCAAACTTAATTGGCTTCTAATGTCCAAGAGGGTTGTTTGTCATAGGAGTAAGTTTATTAAAAATTTATTAAAAATTCAATTCATTTTTCTGTGCTACTGAAACAACTAGGAATTCGATGTCAAGATTAGGAAAAGAAGGATAATAGCAGAAATGGTCTTTCTAGAATGGTTCAAACACGGTTAGAATACGGTGTGCAATCATCTAAAAAAAAGTAGTTTGAGGAAACTAAAATTATCACAGATTAATCATCATCCCTGTGAGGAAAGGCTAAAGAGACCAAGCCCTTTCAGTTAAGGGGCAATCAAATAAATAAGGGAGGTGGGAGGTATTTTCCCCTCCTACAGTATTAAAATGAAGGGCCATTCAATTAAATTGACAGATGATAAATCAGAGGGAACCAGCATACGTGGAGTGAAAAGCTTCTAGCATAGAACACAGGTAGCCTTAATTTACGACCACAATTGAGCCCAAAATTTATGTTGCTAAGTTTGACATTTGTTAAGTGAATTTTGCCCATTGTACCACCTTTCTTACCAGAGTTGTTAAAGAGAATCACTGTTGTTAAGTTAGTAACACGGTTGTGAAGCGAATCTGGCTTCCCCACTGACTTCGCATGTGAGAAGGTTGCGAAAGGTAATCCCATGTCCCTGGGACACTGCAACTGTCATAAATATGAGTGTGACCATGAGGATGTTGCGATGGTCATGTGAAAAACAGTGACAGTTCATTTGTGACCAAAGTTACAATGGCACTAAAAAGTGAGTTATAACCATTTTTCACACTTACGACCGTTGCCATATCCCCATGGTTATGTGATCAAAATTCACATGCTTGGCAACTGACTCATATTTATGACGGTTGCAGTGTCCAGAGGTCATGTGATTCCCTTTTGCGATCTTCTGATAAGTGAAGTCAATGGGGAAGCCAGATTCATTTAACTATTGGGTTATTCACTTAACAACTGTGACAAGAAAGGTAATAAAATGGAGCAAAATTCACTTAACCAATGTCTCACTTAGCGAGAGAAATTTTGAGTTCAATTGTGGTCATAAATAGAGGACTACCTGTACTCAAGATTAACTAAAAACGAAAATTAAAAACTTTCTATAAACTTTGCAATTCCTCTTAGTAAGTTTGTGGGTTGGTACCTTTTTTTGCTCCAGAAGTAATGATACACTTCTGAACACTGAGAATAACAATAATTTTGATTATGCATTTATATAGCAGCTTCTCCAATCTAGTGCTTTTCAGATGATATATTCAGTCGGATGCAAAGTCATGTAAGGTAAATCTAGAAAATGTCAAATTATTTAGCATCTCAAACATGATTGGAAGGGAGCTACAGGCTCAAAGGCAGCATTACTCCGATGAAGCAATACGAGATAGGCTCTTCAACATGATTTCCTTGTGAGATATCCAGAAGAGTTAAAAAACCTCAGATGGAGACTGAGTTATATTTGTGCAGATGGGTAAGTGACAGAATTAGAGGTGTTTATATATTATCTATGAGACAAGACAAATTGATTACGGTATCTCCTTAACAAGGTTCCTCATGGAGGAAATCATACTCTATACAAAATTATTTCTTCCTCAATCGCTACTACCATACACACACTTCACTATAGCCAAGATGAAACATCACAATGCAATCTTCTCTTGAAGAACTCTACTAGCACGAGGACAAAATGCATGTAGAAGCTTCCAGTCCACTTTTCAGTTGTGAAATAAAATCTGGCAGATTCACCCTCCCTTTCTGGCTTTCAATAAGTACAGGGAAATATTCCTTGCCAGCATCAAGCCTCAGATAGCCTTGCAAGACAGACAGCTGATCTCTAGCTTTTTCAAAGCTGTCCAAGGCAGAGTGCCAGATTGTGCAGAGTCTCCCACTCTCTTCCTGGCTGGCAGGAAGTATGGAGCATCGGCAACACTGTCGTTCATATTGAGGAATATGCTCCAATGTGGTGCTTCACCTTTGCTTGTCTAATGCAATTCCAAAGGGAGAGAGAGAGAAAAAGCAGAAGAGAAGTGGGTGACCTGGACCAGAAGCCCTGCTGCTGACTATCAACATTTATCAAAACAATCAATCAAACAACCACAACAACAACCACAACAACAACAAAAGCAGGTTCTGTAATGGTGCAAAAATAAAGAAGGGGCCATAACGGAGTTTACAAAAGTTCTCTCATTGGATCATCATTTCCATGGAGACAGTCGTTATGGCAACACAGAACAAACCTTGCTGATCCCAGCGTCCTAAAATGCTTGGCGATTTCATGAGCCAAACAGATTGGACGACAAATAAAATAGGAAAGCAGAGGGAAGGTATTATGCTTCCAATAAATACAAATCTTTCTCTCCCCCCATTTCCCCACCCCCCAGTAAATATAATTGGACAACAAATAAAACTTCAAGAGCATGAAATTGGTTAATGTTCATATAACTGAATAATAGAGAAACTATTATATACTATTATGATAAACATTGCAGTTTCTCTGCTAAAGGGCTTGTGATAGACCTGTCCTTTGTATCTGCCTGCTCTAGATTTTCAGGGCCAATTCTGATAGTTTTGACTTATAAACCCTCAAAGGCCCCCATATCTTATTTTCTGCTATATAGGGGCTACATTGGACATGCCCACACACTTTGAAATGAAAAAGAAATTGCAGGCCCATCCATGGCTGAAGTAATTAACTTTCATTCCTTCTCAAAAGCTGAAAAGAGAAGGCTTCCTCCTCTGGACAAGGAAGGAAAGAAGATCACAGAAAACCAAAATGATTCTAGAGCAATTTCTAGAATATCTTAATGAAGAGATCTGGTCTGCCCCACAGGAGCTGCAGATTACCTCCAGGCTCCACACTTATTATTCCATTGGGAAAGAACATTTTTACAAGGCTGAAATATAAATGATTTCATGGAGGCAACACGGGGTGCTGGATTCATTTGGCCTTTTAAATACATTGTTTTCTGATTCATAAGAAGGACTTTCACCCTCTTAACTTCAGAAGGCCATGAATACCTGGCTCTTCCCTCAAGCGTTGGGCTAGGATGAGAGCTAGGGAATTGATGGGAGGTTGTGGCATCATGATATGGTGTGTGCTGTTTTTTTTGCAGGGTGGATTGTTATTATCTTTCTCTTTTTATTGAAGGTTGTGAGCCATTTAGGATTATTATGTATAAGTTGGGCAGCCATATAATTCCCATAAATATGATGTAGCCCCAAATAGTTTTCAAAGCTGACATTGGCCGAATATGAATCTTAATTTAAAAATAATGTGATTGATTGTGACTTTTAGACTATGGCATTGGCCAATGCTAAGCAGCAAATTGTATTGACTGGGATCGGATTAAAAGAATATTTTTCTAGACTATGATCAGTAGTTAATTTTTAGTTCACCTGAATCTGTGTTTTATTTACGGCTATAGACAGTGTTAATGCTGAAATTAGACCTCTTAAAAACAAAACATATACTCAAATTTTATCTTCAGTTTCAGATATTTTGTTCCTCCATAATACAGTGTTGGTTTTTCAAAGTGGGTTGCATACTTTTCCTGGAAGTTACCTGAAAAAAATGATGGACTTAGAAAAAAACAATTCAGGAGAATAAATCTATTTTTTTTCTGACCCCTGTTTATCCATATAAGCAGATATCAGCTTGTTGTACCACTTCCCCCCAGCAGCACGAATCTGTTCAATACAAAAGCCTTGGCGTTTAGGGAAACTCAAAAGATGGAGATTCAAAAAAGAAAGGTCACAGCAAACCAAGTTAAGTCCTAGCACTTGAACTATTAACAAAGCTGGATAGCTAAATGGGAACAGAGCAGTACAATAGTAGCTATAAACCCTGTGGCACTGACATTGTGAGAGACAGTAGGGAAAAAATTAGCTTTTAAGTAAAGGGATGAGTGCTGCTCATGCTTAGCGGACAGAAGGACCCCACTATTTTGTCTTGTTCTATTTGCACACGAGTGTATCTCTAGGGGGAAAGTGAAATCATTAAAAATATGAGCATGAAGAAATCAACTCTTATCAACATCAATGCAGCTCTATGTTATGTATGTATTCCTATTTCTTCTTCTATCAAGGATCTGCAAATAGGCTATTCAATTCACCACTAGAGAGCTTGTTTCTTAACTTAATAGATTTAAGAAGAGTTGCCACACTGTCCCTGAACCTAGAAAAGAATGGGGAAATTTTCCAGGAGTCTGCTCAGTCTTTACATGTTCAGAGAACAAATACAATTTCTTGCAGTTTCCTGAATCCTGGTCAAAATCTAAGAAGTGATTCAACAACTATTTCCCTGACATTTGCTTTTGTCTTGAGCGTGGACAATTATCTTTTTTCCTCTGCAGGAAGAAGAACTGGGTAGTGATACATGGAAATACTGGCTGTATATCAAGATTCAACATTAAAATCTGGGGTTTAATTTGCCTGAATGTAATAATGCATAATTTAATATATAATAATATATCTTTGATATATGATAGAAAACATCTAAGAATTCTTATCTAAAAAAATATATGTAATGTTCTCATTTGATATATATTTGATACTTACATACTAAAGTAAAGAAGAGCCGTGGTTGGCATAGTGGTTAGAGTTCAGTACTGCAGGCTAAATCTGCCAATTGCCAGCAATTCGATTTTCACCGTTTCAAGGTTGACTCCATCCTTCCGAGGTCGGTAAAAACCAGACTGCTGGGGGCAATGTGCAGACTCTGTAAACTGCCTAGAGTGGGCTGTAAAGCACTGTGAAGCGGTATATAAGCCTAAATGTTATTGCTATTGCTACTTCCAAGTGATTGTTCATAATCACCAAAATTTTAGGACTGAGAGGTTCTTTTTTTTTAAAAAAGCAACTTAAGTAAAAAAAGGGGGGGAGAAAAAGGGGGATGATAGTGACAGAACAGAACATTTGCCTACTAACTAAGCTATTAACTAACTAAACAAGTACATTTAAAGTGACAAAATATTCTGTTCTGCTCCATTCCATTCTATTCAGAACTCTGTCACTTGTCAGTGTCACAAAAACTCTCCAAGTGATTATGTGACATCAAGTCATTTTTGGCTCCTAGTGACCGTGTGCGTTTTTTTCCCATGATGATCTATCTCTGACTGGCTCTTCCAACAGTGCCTTCACTGCCATTATAACTGAGTCCATCTACCTTGCTGCTGATCTTCTACATTCTTCCGCTTTTCCCAGCATTAGAGCTTCTCCTAGTAACCGATACAAAATTATTTTAACTGGAGAGAGCAGAAATGGAATCAGAAGCATCCTGCACATTGTGGTCCTCTCTTGGATTCTAGCATTAGCTTAACAGTTGCCCAGGGCTGAAAAAAGGCCCAAGACTAAGTTACTTTTCAGGATCATCATTTAAATCCAATGCAACAACTGGGCAATACAGTGAAGATGACACGAAGAATTTACAGGCAACGCTTGCATTTACAGATGAACAGTACTGTGATAATAAGTACCTCAAGCAACAAGATTTCCCTCCCAAATTAAGTTCAAGACAGAGATGCTATTAAATATATAACACCTAGATTTTTTTAACCTGAGGCTATGCCTCCAACAGATAACAGAAAAGGCCGAAAGGTTCATAGCAATTACTAGCCTACAAAAAAATTGTACGAGCTGGAGGAAAGATTTAGTTTCTATGCAAGGCTTTGAGGATGTTTCACCCAATGGTAGGAATAAAAGGGGCAATTACTGTAACTCTATCTTGTCTCTACCAAACTACACACTAATCTGCATGAAGCTCTAAGCATGGGTCTACATGAAATTCTCTTGCATATACCTACAGGAAAGGTGACATGTCTGCTGGGTCCCAAAGGTGCCAGCGAAACAAGAAAAACTTTCTTGTTTTTCTTTGAAGACATTTCACTCCTCATCCAAGAAGCTTCTTCAGCTCTGACTGGATGGTGGGGAATGGAAGGATTTATACTCCTTGCCGACAGCTGTCCATTTGCATTCTTTTAGCGAGTCATTAAGGCCAGCTGGAGGTTTATCTGTGTCATCAGAGTCACCTTAATGGTGCAAATGAGTGTGTGAAGCCTTCTTGGAATGGTTGAAAGGACTGTGTTGTAGACTGGAGATAGATGATGTCATATCCCTCCCCCTTTGTTGAGAGAGGACTATTCAATTTTGACATAGTTGGCTTCTTTGACTCCCTTTCAAACCAGCAGTCTTCTTTGTCCAAAATCAGGTGACTTTGATAACTCGCTAAAAGAATGCAAATTACCAGCTGAATGCAAGCAGTATAAATCCTTCCATTCCCCACCATCCAATCAGACCTGAAGAAGCTTCTTGGATGAGAAGTGAAACATCTTCAAAGAAAAACCAGAAAGTCCAGTTGCCTCTTGAAATAAAAGCACCTTTGGGACAACCAGGCCCTGGATGACTGAGAATCACCATAGACGTGTCCATTGGATTTTTTTTTTTAAATACTTTATTGAATTTTCCAAAATAAAAAGAAAATATATATACAATCTCTATCTCCATCAGAGGTACAGTGTTTATACAATTTGGTGAATCATACGTTAAACAAACTTCATCCTTAGCTATAGAATATTCTATGCAATATAACTCAAATTCAAGTGCATAACAAGTCATATCCTAAAGTCATGTTTTGGTTTTGTTCTTCAACCAATTATACCAATTTCCCCATACTTCATCATATTTCGATTTCTCCTCATTCTTTAACTCACTCGTCAATTTTGCCATTTCTGCGCACTCTAGGATTTTGTTTATTAATGTTTCTTCTGAGGGTGTAGATTTATTTTTCCAGCATTTCGCAAAGGCTAGTCTAGCCGCGGTTGTAATCTGGATTAGTGTCCATTGGATTTTTACCTGATTTAAGAGAGAGATCATACTGCAAATCCCAAAATGAACCTTGTTCAAATAGGTTCATTTGCCTAGTTGATTTCTCCCACTTTCATCCCTCGCATCTTTTTTTTAAAATCATATGTTAGAAGAAATATCCTTCTGGGTTCAGCTCCAAGTGAGGAAAAAGACATTGGAAACATGGAGACTGCTGGGAAAGATAGTTTAATGGTGGACAGGATCAAATGGTTTGAGTTCCTGAACAGAAAAGGGGCGAGATGCAGCGAGTCCCGGGTTTTATGCCCTCTCTGACTTTGAACTTCTTGGGGCCCCGAAAAAGTATCCTGATTGGTTGTCAGACTCCCAGGGGGTGGGGGTCTTAGCTAGCCTTGCTGGCTGATGTAATCTTCCCAGGTGCCATGTGGTAAGTTTCTGTTGCTAGATGGGTCCTATTGTGTTAGTTTCTGTTGCTAGATGGGTCCTATTGTGTTGCAGATGATGGTCCATTGACAAAGGGTGGGGGGGGGACAGGAAGGTGGGAAGTGCTTTGTCTTTAAAACATGCTTCTCCATTTCTCATACAGGGAAACATAATATTCTGCCTTTTTAATATTTCCTAAAATATTTCATTCTTCTAGAAAAGGGGTGGGTGCTAACTTCTTATACATATTTATATCTGCCCTGGGCTCAAGATTATAAAATGTATGAATGTATATCCTGAGCATCTGGTAGGAATCCTAAGAGTGCTTTTCAATAATCAGAGGAAAAGACAATTTCATCCTTTGCCGCTCCATTTTACAGGTAGTCCTTGACTTAGTTTGTTTAGTGACTGTTTAAAGTTACAACAGCACGGAAAAAAGTGACTTATGACTCTCTTTCATACTTACAACCCTTGTAGCATCCCTATAGTCACGTAATCAAAATCTGGATGCTTGGCAACTGGTTCATATTTATGACAGTTGCAGTGTCCCGGGATCATGTGATCCCTTTCTGCGACCTTTTGATCAGCAAATTCAATGGGGAAGCCAGATTCACTTTACAACCATGTTACTAACTTAACAGCTGTAATGATTCACTTAACAACTGTGGCAAGAAAAGTCATAAAATGGGGCAAAACTCACTTATAAATGTCTGATTTAGCAACAATTGTGGGCTCAATTGTGGTTGTAAGTCGAACACTATTTGTACCTTTCCTCATGCATAATCTATTATCCAAAATTTCACAACAAATACTTTTCTTCTATTTTCTTTATTACAGTATGAAAGAATTCTCAAACTTGGGCAGATGACCCTCTTAAATAAAACAACCAATTGTGCAAAATTGCTGGAATGTTTAGCACCATTTTCTATGATTACATAGATAGAATAATAAAGTTGACTCTGGAAATTGGGATCTTGAACTACATACAACATAGCTTCAAGGTGAAATAGCAAAATAGCATCCCTCCCCAAATCCCTCCCCAGATTGAGCTAACCTCAATCTGGCAATATACATTTTGCACAGACATTGCAACTCCCAATTTCCTTACATAGTCCAAAAGATTATGCTAGCTAGAAATCTGGGAACTGCAGTCCATATATATCCAGAAAACTCCTGGTTGGTGAAGCGGGACTATGTAATGTCACCTTCCAATTTAAATAGTATTTTAAAGTTATATTCTTAAGCAAGTTGTCAGCCTCAGCTTTGCCTGCTTCAGCTGCCATAAGAAACGGGGGAGGGATTACTTATGGGGCGAAGGGAGGGGGAAGATGCAGGAGGTGTTTTTTTTCTTTCCATTGTAGGACGTGTCTTCCAAGGAATCGAAAGTGGATCTTCAAAGGAAACGGCTGACCAACTGCCCTACATTCCTGATGAATGACGCTGCCAGACGTGATGCCACCTGACCTTTGGGAGATCTTTGGATTGGCTGATGACCAATGGACACGGGGGGGGGAGAAGCTTAGTAGATGCTATTTCGCGCGTTTTGCTCACTTCCAGCTTTACCTGGGTTGCGATCATTTCATATTCAGTAAAAGTACTAAACTCTTCAAAATGTTTGAGTTTGGGTTTTTCTTTCCTGAGTATTGAAGGAAGCATACCTGACATTAAGCTGGAAGTCACATCCAGTCATCCCGGACAAAAACCGAGGGGACTGTAAATCCAAAATATGTCAGATCGAGGGAGTGATGGAGAAGAGAAGATGGGGGCAGCGGTTTCAACAGCAGCCGCCCTCCAGTCGGAAAAAGAGACTGCAGAATGGTTGGAAAGACTCCGTTTAGAGCCGGAGGAAGCTAGATGGTCGAAAGGAGTGGGGAGACTGCCGGACTGGGGGGAGGAACCCCGGGGAGTGACGACTTCCAGACCCCGTAAAAAAGAGGCAGTGTGGATGCAAGAGCAAAAAGAACGTCTCATGATAGAACAAGCCTTGCACCTTATCCGTGATGTAGAAGAAAGCAGAAAAAAACGTGAGTCTTTTGGAATTCCTGTGGAGAAGGGGGAAGCAGGCCCCAGGGGGGAGCCAGAAGAGACAGCCTGCGGGGGAGAGGAAGAGTTTGAGGAGGGAACATCCCAGGCTTCGGCAGCTCGAGGGAGAGATGCAGCCGGCCAGAGAACCCCAGCCTTGCAGGCCCCCCCCCCCCGCAGACGTAAAAAGCCAAAAATCCCCCCCCTTCCTGGGAAGTTTGATGGGAATCCTAAAGCCTTGGGATTTTTCCTGACCCAAGTGTGGAACCACATGCAGGACTGGGGGGAGGACTACGAAACAGAGGCGGCTAAAGTCAGAAGCGTCGCGAATGCCCTAGAGGGAGTAGCTGCTGAGTGGATGGTGGTTCTCCACAATAACAACTCCCTCTTGCTGAGAAATTACAACCAGTTCATGAGGGCCCTTAGGAGGCGTTTTGAAGACCATTTAGCTGAACGAAAGGCGAGACTCAGAATGAAGAGCATTCAGCAGGGCCGGAGGCCGGTAGCAGAGTATATCCAAGAGTTTCGTGAACTGGCACCCTATATGACAGGCTGGTCAGAAATGGCTCTTTTGGAGAGCTTCAAGGATGGATTGAATGAAGAGATATATCGAGACTGCAGAAGCATGGGGGTCCCTGATGATTTGGATAGATGGTACATAGTAGCTGAGGATGTAGAGATCGAGCTGAGACGGAGCGAACTCCGAGGAAGGCGGTTGGGGGACCAGTCATCCTCTTTCCACCGTAAGGGGGCACCCAAGATGACTGGCGGGAAGACCGAATTCAAACCCAAGTCAAAGCCCTTCACCTGTTTCAAATGTGGGAAGGAGGGTCACCGGGCTGCCGAATGTTTCTCCAAGCCACCGCCAAAAGCTTCCGGGGCCGGCCAAAAGAAAGGCGACAAAATACCCGCCAAAACCCGCGGCACCGCCCTGAAAGGAGAAGTCGTTGAGTTCACTCCCCGAAACCAGGGTGAGTTGGGAACTCCAATCAACGATGACGACAGCGAGACGGACTCCGACTCCGACACCGACGATCGGGTGAGTCACACGGAAGAACCCTTATTCATCCCCGTAGAAATAAGGGTGCCCTCCACAGGGGCTCACGCGCAATTGTTAGCCCTGTTGGACTCGGGGTGCACTAGGTGCATAATTAGCCCCAAAGTAGTGGAGGAAATGGGACTGAGACTAAAAACTTTAAAAAGACCCATTGCATTTTGTCAATTAGACGGGTCGATTGCAGGAGGGGGCCCAGCTAGCTTTATGACCGAACCCCTTGAACTGCAGTTGGGGAATCATGTAGAGAATCTCAGATTTATTGTAGCCCCTGGTATGGAAAGACCCCTCATTCTAGAACTTCATTTTTACCAAACTTGATTTAAGAGAGGCATACTACCGAGTGAGAATAAAAGAGGGAGATGAATGGAAGACAGCATTTAATTGCCCACTGGGATGTTTCCAGTTTAGAGTACTCCCTTTTGGACTACAGGGAGCCCCGGCTGTGTTCATGCAGTTGATCAACCAAGTATTGCACGAGCACCTGTATAAGGGGGTGTTGGTCTATTTGGATGACATTCTGATTTATTCTGACAACATGGCCGACCATGTAAGATTGGTTCGAGCGGTCTTGAAGAAACTCAGAGCAGCTGAACTCTATGCCAAACTTTCTAAATGTGAATTTCACCAAGACAAAATCGACTATCTTGGATATCGTATATCGCATGAGGGAATAGAGATGGACCCTGAAAAGGTCCGGGCAGTACTGGAATGGGCCGCACCGCGCACCCGTAAACAGTTACAGAGTTTTTTAGGGTTTGCTAAATTTTATAGACAATTTATCCCCTCTTTCGCGAAAATCGCACTACCAATTACAGACTTGCTAAAAACCAAATGGGAAGTAAGGCCCAAACCTTCGAAACCACTAGAATGGACTATGGACTGTCAAGCTGCTTTCGAAAAATTAAAACGGCTGTTTGCGGCTGAACCTGTCCTCAAACACCCCGACCTTTTGTAGTACAAGCTGACGCTAGCGACGTAGCTGTAGGAGCAATACTCTTGCAAAAGAATGAAAACGGGATATTACAACCCTGTGCTTACACGTCCCGTAAACTATCAGACACGGAAAGGAGATGGGCCATATGGGAGAAAGAGGCATTTGCAGTTAGATGGGCGCTGTTAACATGGAGACAGTTTTTGGAAGGGGCGAAACATCCTTTCGAAGTGTGGACTGATCATAAGAATCTAGAAGCATTAAAAACACCATGAAAACTATCACCAAAACAGGCTCGTTGGGCCCAACATTTCAAGCGTTTCAATTTCACTTTACGTTACCTTCCTGGTGGAAAAAATTTCATGGCGGACGCACTTTCCAGATTGCCGCAGTACAACAGCATCAAGAAGGAAGTGGTTCAACCAATGATCCCCTTGACAAAATTGGCAACACCTGTCACTACCAGAGCGCAGCGTAAAGCCGAACCAGAACTCTCGGGGGATTTACTCGGAAAATTGCGAGAAGCGCTAAAAACTGACGAGTGGTTTAAGAACCACTCGAATGAATGCACACTTCGTGACAGACTAGCTTGGGTTGGATCGAAATTGTATGTTCCAACCACTTTAAGGACAACCGTATTGACATATGCTCATGATGCTAAGGCCGCAGGACACTTTGCGTTTGTCAAGACTCTACATCTTGTTAAGAGACAATTTTGGTGGCCTGCACTTAAAAAGGACATAGAGGCATATGTGGCTAGCTGTCCAGTATAAAAGACCTCCAGGAAAATCCCCTGGATTACTGCAAAGTGTGGCTAGACCGAACGCCCCATGAAAGGAAATATCTATGGATTTTATTGTGGACTTACCAGATAGTGAGGGCTGCACTGTCATTTGGGTAGTAACTGATTTGTTTTCCAAACAAGTACATTTCATCCCTTGCTCAAAGATCCCTTCAGCAAAAACCCTCACAAAACTGTTTATTCGGCAGATTTACCGACTACATGGATCTCCGAAAAGAATAATTTCTGACAGGGGTGTGCAATTTACTTCCAGTTTCTGGAAGGAGTTTTTGAAATTGATAGGCTCCGCACAGGAGTTAAGTTCCAGTCACCACCCTCAGACAAATGGGGCCTGTGAAAGAACCAATGGGGTGCTCGAACAATACCTGAGGTGTTACGTAAATTACCAACAAGACAATTGGGTAGACTTGTTGCCATTTGCAGAAGTGGCATATAACAATTCTGTACACAGTAGCACCGGATTCACCCCTTTTAAGGTCGCATCAGGCCAGGATTTTGTACCCATTCCCGAGCTACCACAAGATGATCCCCAAAATCCCTCCTTGATGGATTGGATTGAACAATTAAAGAGCACATGGGCAGTGACTCGGAAGGCATTAGATGAGGCACACCGGGCTCATAAGGCGCAAGCCGATAAGAAAAGGTCCCCAGCTCACATTTATAAAGTGGGGGATAAAGTCTATTTATCTACCAAATACTTACAGACCACCCAGAAGTCCAAAAAGCTGGAACCTAAGTATGTGGGACCATTCCGTGTGATTAGACTGATTAATCCAGTAACAGTTGAATTGGAATTGCCAAAAACGTTGAGACGTATACATCCTGTATTTCATGTTAGTTTATTGAAACCTGAACACTCGTTTCCCCTAAGGGATGACCAAAGCACCCCTCCCATTCCCATTCTCATAGAGGGGGAGCAGTTTCTTTCATTTTTTTCATTACTTTTAGGCCAGCAGTGTCCAACCTTAGCAACTTAAGACCTGTGGACTTCAACTTTCAGAATTCCCCAGCCAGCCATGTTGTCTGGGGAATTCTGGGAGTTGAAGTCCACAGGTCTTAAAAGTTGTCAAGACTGAACATCACTGTTTTATACACTTCACCTCTAAGCACAGAAATAACTGTATTTATGTAAAATCTGTCTAAAAAGGTTCTTAATCAGCAGCTAAATTATCTTCTTCTAGTTGTAATTCTTTTCTATTTTATCTCACAAATATCAAAGTACCAAAACCCACTTACATGCCTAAAGCCATGATTGTTTGAAAGGAGATATGTACCACAGAGTAACATGACCATTTGTCTGTTAAGACTCAATTTATTTTGTTTGTTCTAATCTGTTTTCTTCTATGTACATAGCTAATTACATAGATATGTTATGTATTTGCTAAAGGGATTCTGGTCCATAAAAGCTTAGGTATGTTAGGGTAAACACTGCTGCTCTTTGAAATCTGAGTCACTTTAGAAGCAGTGAGCTACAAGTGACATAGATCTCATAAAAGCATGTGCTACTGCCATCTACTGGTAAATAGAAGAATAACCAGGATGGTTATTATTCAGCCATGATCCAGAAAAGAATCACTGGAAAAAGAAAAAAAGGGTCTCTATCCCTCCAGAAGGAGACGGTATAAAGGTTGTGTCTTAACACTTCTATCACTGAACACTTTCAATAATGTTCCTTTGTGCAACACACAAGAAAAATAACTCATAAAATGAAAACCTCGAACCAAGGAAAAATCACATTACTAAGTCGATTTTTGGCTCAAAACTAGATGCCACATGGTGGTGATCTAATTTAGAAACCTTAACAGAGCCACAAGTCCTAAATCTAGCTGAGATTTCAAGACACTAGTCCTAAAGAACAATCTAATCAAGTTTACAATGAATTTTACTGCATTTCAAAATAGAAGCTGTAATTGTAGAATTGGAAAGTATTTTTTTTAATTATCAAAATGAATGAGAAAGCACTTAAACTTTAAGGAAAGTTTAAGTATTTTCAATTTAATTGTTTTGGGGAGAAGAAATTATAGAAATTGATTACAGTTATACCCCACATAGATTCTCTTATAACAAACAGGTTATAAACGCTGTAAAATAAACACATACATTGAGCAAAACTACACCCAGTGTAAACAAAATAGGTGATGTTTTTCCTGCCTCATATTAAGACATGGTCACCCAACAAAATTAGAAAGGGATTCAATGCAAGTAGTAGTACATAATTGACTTATTAAAATGCTACAAGTTGGCACCTAGCTTTATCTGTTTAAAGAGGAATTAGCTTCGCTCATAGCATGGGACAGAACACATTGGGAAGAGCTGGTTATAGACAACCTGTGCAATTAAAATTGTTTATCTAAAAGGAAAGAATTGCTGGCTGGCTAGCAGGTTTCCCCTGCTAAATCTCATCTCTTATTTACTGACCAGTATCCCACTTATCACATTTCTTCTTCATATTGGAGCAACATCAAGGTCAAAAAATCTAATAAATGATGAAATGTTTCCTCAATTATTTCTTAATTGTTTTTCCAAAACAAAGTCTCCTCCACGAGAAAACTGATGCTTCCACTAAGTATGCCTAGTATGGCCCTTGAGATACTGCCCCTACAGTTGCATAAGGTAGATTTCATTAAAAAGTTGGGTACACCCAAACAGCCTCCTCATAAATATTAATGAACCCAAAGTGCTTGGGTTTTAGGAGCATTTCAACATCAATTAGGTCTGGCTGAAGTCCTGCATTTCAGGGTTCCTCTTTCCAACAAATTAAACTCCAGATTAGGACAGCTTTATTGAGCTAGCCAAAGGTTTACAAACCTTATGCAAGCTTTTGAGCTTCTAGGAACTCTTTACCCAGTTGATTGAATGACTATTCCCAAAGTACAGGTAGTCCTTCACTTACAACCACAATTGAGCCCAAAATTTCTATTGCTAAGTGAGACATTTGTTAAGTGAGTTTTGTCCCATTTTACGACCTTTCTTGCCACAATTGTTAAGTGAATAACTGCAGTTACTAAGTTAGTAATATGGTTGTTAAGTGAATCTGGCTTCCCCATTGACTTTGCTTGTCAGAAGGTCACAACAGATGATAACATGACCCTGGGACACTCCAACTGTCATAAATATGAATCAGTTATTAAGTGTCTGAATTTTCATCACATGACCCTGGGGATGCTGAAATAGTCATAAGTGTGAAAAATGGTCATAAGTTACTCTTTTCAGTGCCGCTGCAATTTTGAGTCACTAAATGAACTGTTGTAAATTGAGGAGTACCTGTAATCTTTTTTTTAAATTTTTTATTAGGACTACCTGTAATCTTTAGCAGCCTTTCCCAACCCAAAATACCCTTCAGAAAGAATGAGATAAGCATTCTTGAAACAACCAATTCAAAACTGAGAAAATTTTCCAGAAATTGGCATAAATGCCAACCTACGTTACACAACCAACTAGGTCAGACCTATAAAGCACATGGGTAGGGCTATTTACCAGTACTAACATGTCCTACATACAGGAAAGCATCATTTTTTTTTTTTTTTAATTTGATTTATATGCCGCCCTTCTCCGGAGACTCAGGGCGGCTTACAGTGCATTCAGCAATAGCCTTCATACTTTTGTATATTTATACAAAGTCAGCTTATTGCCCCCACAAACTGGGTCCTCATTTAACCTACCTTAGAAAGGATGGAAGGCTGAGTCAACCTTGAGCCTTGGAGAGATTCGAACCAGCAGTAAATTGCAGGCAGCTGTGTTAATAACAAGGTGCTTTAAACCACTGTAGTACCAAGGCTCTTTTTGTATTTGCACCAACTCTTTTATATATTTAAAACGATCACTTTAAATCAATAAAAGTTCTGGACAGAAGAAATACACATCTTTTACCCAACTTTCAAATTGGACTAGTGAGAGTTACTAGATTTATTTATGGTAGGGCTTGCAGCAAGAGACCTTTTCTGATATCGAAGGAATTAAAATGCAAGTATTAGTAGGCAAAGCAGCTCCAGGAGATCCCTGACAGGATACTGAAGTTTACTTCCTTTAAGAAATTAAGGCTAAAAGCAGAAAGACTTGCTGTGTTCAGGAAGCAACGCTTGGGAACTTAATGGAGCACACAATGGCTACAGGCAAAAGCTGTTGGGGAGAGTTGTGCAGAATATATTGGAAGGAAAATAAGCTTTGAATGCCTAAGAAAGACATGTATTTTCTGCCAGCTCTGATTTCAAGGCAAGCCTTTTCAAGCCTAGACAAACCTAAACCGTGCACAACAGGAAGTAACTTGAATTAACCCCTTCCAAAGCCACAATACTGCAATAGGACTGGGGCTCTTCTGGTGACGATTCTAGAAGTTTCTCCATTTTAATAAGTGTCAATTGTAAGCAAAGAAGTCATTTTTATTGACTTACAGCCAAAAGTGTATCTCAGTTAAATGAAGCAGCCAGCAGGGGAAATATCAATGTAAATTCAACCTATGTTTCAGATGGTTTTCGTGTCCTCATTCCCAGCTCCCAACCAAACAACATAACACAAGACAAAAGACATGATTACAGTTGCATTTTGAAAACTGCATCTGGCTAAAGATCTATCCTTTGACAAGTGAAAAAGCTGGTTGTGATTCTGCAGCAACTGTAAAGGTCTCATGATTACAAATGTAACATAAATGTAACATAAGAGCAACTGCCAAAATAATCCACGAAAAATGGTAGACAGGTTCCAAATTGCCATACAATTTCATTTTATTGGGACAAGTGAAATATCTAAATCTGCTGACAGATCTTTGGGGCAATGAGGTCTATCCTACAAAGTCCCAACCCTACAACATTTACAGACTGAAATTCACACACAACATTTGAAAGCATAATGAACCATGGTTCTATGCCCAAAGAAAATCAGGAGCATGCCTATTTCAACAACACAACACGAAAAATGTGTTACAGAAATATGCCTTGCCATCATGTTCCTAGCAGATGAGTGTGGAAGACTTAATAGGAAGAACTAAGCAAAAGTCACAGAAAAAGTATACCCTCATACCGTGTGTTCCTTCCAACACCACAAAATGGGAAGAATTAAACACAATTGATTCTCTTCAATCTGAGAACCTACTACAAGACTAGAACTATGTCCTTGAATTTAAGTAATCATGGGGGGGGGACGGACAATTAAGTTCTGGGTCACAGAAAACTTCAAGGCAGACAAATCTTTGGGGAAGCAACCAAGTCATAAATAGGTCTCACAGGTGTATTAATTCTACTCTACCAATGTAACCTACTTTTGCTCTATCTATCAACTCCTCTTTATTCTTTCCTGCCTCAGAGAAGAGCTCAAATGAGCTCTACTTGCAAACAATCCCTTGTGGTTATAATGATGATTGCCATCATTAGCCCTGGCTTGTCTTCAGAGACATCTACTACTTCTACCATGTCCCATTTAGTGCTGCAATTTTATTTTTTATTTCCAAGAACTTCAAGTGAGTCTTGTACTTCCAACTCTTCCAATGGGAGAAGGAAAGAGTATTTATGTTCGCTGCTTTGAAAAAAATTCCAATAAATATGAAGGTCATGTGGAATAGACAACTGATTGGTTTAAAAAGGCGGAGGGAGGTTAGCTGCTACAGTTTCAGAGTCTATGTTTGGCAGGAAACTTTTCTCTTTCATTGTTTCAAACCAATAAATAATGTTTGACTCCTGGACAGGTTGATGAAAAAGCAATAACAGCAAGAGAATCTTGGGAAACTTCAACTTCTTTTTAAAAATATTTTCAATTTAATGCCAAGTAAACTCCGATTTTTTTTTTTAAATTTTTAAACTTTTATTAATTTAAGAAACCACATAATACATTTATAAATGCAAGTAAAACAATTTACAACAAGCATCATCTTAATGATATCTACCTATAATATCTGAATTGTTACAATATCAATATCCTATATTCTTCAGTATACATTATTTCTCTCACCTTATATAATGATATTATTTTATTGATATCTGGTGTCTCTTTCTTAAATTTCATTTGATGTAAAAATTTATTTTATTCTATTGATATCTTTTTTTTTATTTAATTTTTCTTTCTTTCTTCTTCTCTTTTTTTTCACTTCCCTCTAACCATTTATACCACTTTTGCCAGACCAGATAATATTCAGATTCTTCCTTTCCTTGGATCTCCTTGGTAAGTCTATCCATCTCAGCGCATTCCATAATTTTGGATATTAATTTCTCTTGAGTCGGGACCTCTTCTTGTTTCCAATTTTGTGCGTATATGATTCTTGCTGCAGTCAAAATGTGTGTTATTAAATATATTATTTCTTTTTCATATTTGCTTGTAGGTATTCCTAATAAGTAAGTTTCTGGTTTTAATGGTACCTTTTGAGTTATTATTTGTTCCAGTTGCATTTTTATATTGTTCCAGGATTTTTTAGCTTTGGGACATGACCACCATATACGATAGTATGTCCCTTTATGCGCTTTACATTTCCAACAGCGTGGAGATGTACTGGGAAACATTTTAGAAATTCGTGCCGGTGTTAGATGCCACCTATAGAACAGTTTATAAGCATTTTCTTTGTATGGTACAGATGTTAATTTATTAATACTTTTCCACAATTTAAATTTTTTAAATTTTCTAAATTAAATACAAATTTATTCTACCATTTATTCAATTTTCTATCAAAGACTTCCTCACAATCTATTAATTCCAGGCCAGATCTATTTATCAGGTAAAAGGGCTTTCTTCTCAAGTGTTGGCTATACCAACAAAAAGAACAAGTGGATGAATGCAGCTATGCATGTTAAAAAGAAAAGAAAAGAATTTAGAATCCGTGTCAAAGAACATAAATAGAAATAAGAAGGCAGGAAGCTCAGCGGCACATGCAACTTTATTTTAAATACTGCCAGGCAAATGTATGCAGAATCAAGTCTATAAGTGGGCTAAGTGAGAAGGCGGGCACTCAAAATAAAAAGCAGATGAGCTCAGACATAGAGAATGAAGAGAACTACTTGTCAAAACAGATGGAAATATCTGAGCCCAGAAGAAAGGGTGTAAAGAACAGCTCTGCACCAACCAGATGGCAATGAAATAGACAACTCTTCCCTCTCATTGTTCAGAACTTGGAGACATGGGACCACTGACTGTCTGTTGCCATGAAGGATGGTGCAGAGGGTTAAACCAAATTAATAGGGCTCAGCAACTGAAATTTATCTATTGTCACATTGAATTCCATAACGCTCAGCATTATTTAACTGATGTGCTCAAGTATTACATTATAGTATGAGAAGCAGAAAGAGTAGAAAGGATCATATTGATTCTGTATTAAAGAGCTGTAGTGCATCTACCAAAGTTGGCATACAGTGTTGGAAGGGTAAATAAAATGAAAAGCCAAGCTCCCTTTTGAGTTGGAGCTAGCTGTCCAATGCAGAACCAGAAAGAGGAATACAGTATTTAGTTTTCAAAAGCTACCGAAGAGGAGGTCCTTGGTGCTCTCTGAGCTTGGTTGTTTTCTTGCAGACGTTTCATTATCCAATGCATTGATTGGGTAATGAAACGTCTGCAAGAAAACAACCAAGCTCGGAGAGCACCAAGGACCCCCTCATTTCAGCCCTGAGCTACAAATATTCTCCATGTTGCCGAGTACAGCTCTATACTGACTTGCAGCATCTCTCCAGGATTTGCAGTACACGCTGGGCTTTTGCAGGTCAAGCCCACAGTGGATGAGCGCAGCCTTTGCCATCCTGCCCACTCCCACTCAGAATGTTGCTTCATACAATGTTTTCAGTTATTTTGAAGGGTGGAATATTCCACAAAAACAGATATTCACTGCCTTTCTTAAAGTCATAAAATATTTGGGAAAATTATCCAAAAATATCTCATCTCCAGTAGAAAGGTAGAAAACCATCAAGTTTTACTTTACTGTAATATATCATATATTGGGGTTAATCTAAAAAGATAAATGTTTGAATCTAAAATACTGAAAAAGGTAAAATGTAAACACTTCTGAACTTGATGTCCATGTACCTCCCATCTTAATGGCATTTGCTTTCAAGTAATCATGCATAATTTTTCACTTAATATAGACTTGATTTGGACTAGAACTTGACATACAGAAATAATGAGCAATTTTGTTTAACACTTCCAAAGTGACAAGAACAACATGGAAGAGGCAAGATTCCATCCTTTATTTATTAACTATTTCCTGTTTTTCATCACTGAGACTTACTACCTTCAGCTAAACAGATGGAGATCACACTGTATCTCAATTTGCATCAATCTGTATTCAAAAATGCATTATTCATAGCATCTTATCAGCCAAGCTTTTAGATTGAATGTCTAGAGGGAAGCTTAGAAGAGTTCAAAAATACAGTACTTTAATATGCATTTGAAGATGCATTAAGTGGACACTGACACCACCAAGTGGAGGCATTGAAAAAGGTACTATAATTCTGAGATGTATGCAGCAAAGATCATTTGTGTGTAGTCATCAAAAAACCCTGATCATGAGTGCTTTGGCAACAGATAATCACATACTGTACTAGCCTAACTTTTCATGAAATCTGTACTGTTAATTTATAAATTTGATTCAAATATACAACATGTCAGGTCCTTCCCCACCAGGTTCTGGTGGGGAAGGCCTGGATGCATTCCTCACTTTATAACCTTTTTCCTATTGCATGCCTATCCTGTACTTTGATTTACTTTCCTGGGAATGTAAGGGGGGGGGGGGGAGGAAATGGCTAGAGAGCCATTTGTTTTATCTCAGCAAGTGACGCCTGAGAACAGCTTCTTATCACCTTCTCAGCCTGAAGTTCTCAAAACAACTTTGCATCTGGGGATTGGCTTGTTCTGCACTGGACTGAGGGGAGTGGTCTCTATCCTTTTTAACCTAAAGGTTTTGCGCTGGAATCTTTAGATCCTGCCTTCTTTGTCTTGCTATCACTTTCTCTGATATAAAAGTTTCCTTTTGAAATACCAACCATTTCAAGAGTTCTACTTTCTGGAAAACAGATTGTAAAGCCACCATGTATTCCAAACTATGTTTTACAGGTTGAGGCAATAGCTAAATCAAAATTTGGAAGCCCTCTTGTTCTGCTTTTGACAACTACATTAAAAGTCAGCATGGTTTCAGATCAAAAATGCCCCACCCTCTTTAATTAGAAAACCAGTTCCTATAGCAACATCTCTTTACAGTTTTACAGACATTTCAAAGCCCATTTTACTTCCAGGTATACATGTCACTTCAAGAGCTGTTTTACCTATATTCATTTCAAGTGGCTCTTTTCTCCAATCTTTTCTTGAAGCAACCACCTTCTCTGGTAGTCTGTGTTCAGAGAAAGTAGTCAACTCAAAATCACAGTGAGCTGCCAGGGTAAGGGTGAATTAACAAACATTGATCTCACTACGCTTAGTCTAATACTACAATCACATAATCCTTTTAAACATCTCTAATATAGAATAGTGCTTGGATGCTAAAGAATGGAATTTCAGCTAAATAGGCTTTTGGCTAGGTGTTTTCCAACTTAATTGGGGAAATGGCTGTTTTAAATACCAGTATTTTAAGAAATCTGCACACTACTTTAGAACAATTTTATATGCATCCAATAAAGTGATAACGTGATAGGAAGACATTTATAAAGTGACATCACAATGCAAACTATATTACTGCCTATTTGAAACTTGGATTTTAAATCTGATATTACTTGCTACTATCCATAAGCAGGAGAGAGTGATAATGCATTTTTAAGGAATTGTTCCAGACATCCAAATGTCTCACTCATTACTTCAATTTGATAATAACTAAGTCAGTACAGTACTATTAACACCATAAATTAAACATTGACTTAAAGCCAATGTTACCTTTATTGTTCATTCATGTAGTATTATACATTTTATTAGTTTTTAAAAATCACAAGAAGAGCCAGATTATCATTAAACCACAGATTACATAAAAGAGGTTGAACAACTGGATGTAAGCAACAATTTCATAGTAAAATAGTAACTTTGTCTTGCCAAGCCTTTTGCTCCGAGTACAGGATTTGAGATTTGTGAACCATAAAATCTCAGCCACAAAATGGGTGTTGTATTAATAGACACTGTAGATGATATCTACTTCCCTCTTAATAGTGCCCCAAAATCCTGCAAGCCAAGGAAAACAAAGTGACAGAGATTCAGGTGATTCAACATGTCTAAAGTAATTGTCAGCCCCATGAATTGTGGAATAGTTAGATACTAAATCACATGATTTATAGCTATATATCTCAACACTTACAACACTTGCTAATTTTGAGAGGCTAACTTCATTATATACCAGTATATGGTTAGAACAGCAATTTTAAGCAGTTACCAGGCAAACATATTTGTCACATGTTGGCTTCTCAATGTTGTAATAACCCATATTACTGACATATCTCTTATATATTGCCTTTAAATGTGTATAACAGCTTTCCAGTTTCGTCACTATGTATTTGTAGAAATAAAAACCCAGTATGTTAATGTTATCTCAGAAGCTAGGGATGGATGTTACAGCAAATGGAAAACTTTAAAAATCGGGAGCGCAAAACAAAAATTAAATAGATTTGAAAGAAAGGTTTGCCAAATTAGAATACATTATTCTGGATTAGGTGAACAGAGTCTGACTACTGTAGATAAAAGGCAGATTTCCAAGATTTTGACTGCTGAGATCTGTTTTTGCCATTCAGAGACTGCTACTGCATAGATTAAGCTCGATTATTAGAATTCCCACAAAAGCCACATGGTCAGAAAAAAGGTAGGAAGTACTGTGCATTTTAATATACAACTACCACAATGGTACATAATCAGTCACTTAAAGCAGCAAGACCATGGCTTGTTCACCAATGTGTTTCCATAATAGTCTTTCCTCTTTAGCAAAGGCAAACCTATCCCAAGTTTACTAGGTCACTATGGCTGCGCTTTGTCACTAACTCTTTGACGTGGACCAAGCACCACTAGAGCCACTCACCTGGGGAATTCTGTTTGTTCACTTTCTACAGGGGCAGCAACAGATACCGGAAGTTCTGCTGTTGTATCAGCAACTTGTGCTTCTATGGTTTCTTCTGCTTTTACAGGCTCCTCTGCATCTGCAGCCTTTCCACTTTCCAATCCAGAGTCCTGCTCCACTGCCGAGGTGATTTCAACCTCCTCAACAGCAGGAGGCACCTTTGTTCTCTCTCCTGCAGCCACCATGTCCGCCTCTCTTTTCTTCAACTTCCCCTCAATTTCTTGCTGTCTTTTCTCATCATCTTGGCGGGCCAGATGTTCAAAGGTTTTGAATGCCTGAAAGTGATGCAGCAATCAAGCAACAACCCAATAATTAACCTACAGACCATCACTAGAGATTAGCTAACACACTGCATTTCAATTTCAAGGAGATAACAGTATTGCTCTATGTGTCAGATCAGCTCTAAGAACGAGTATTTATCTACTTGTCTGACAGTCATAAGCAGTGAATCCAGTGCATTTTATGGTGAGTGTAAAGGAGGGACAAAGTCCATTATGGATAAAGAAAATTGAGTTATTTGGATTTAAAGAAAAATGCAGAGTAAAAGGTTAATAAAGGTCTGCCACTGCCCTATAACTGCACTTCCCAAACACCAAATTAGCCACCCTGAAGAATCTCTTCCTACTCATAACTTGATACGGCTATTTCATAAACATACTTGGATCCAAACATTTATTGTATTCAGCATAAATCATACTAACGATAGCCAGTTTTTGCTATATACACTATCCCAAGCCATGGTCTGTGCTTAAGTCTTAACTGCCTCAGTTTGTCCTATATTGTACAGTACAATCCATTTTCATGTAGCACACTATGAATCCAGCAGCCAGGCCACATATTTATATATTAGATTTATATAGCCACCGATCAATCTGAAATACAAGACTGGGGGTAGCTAACACTATTAAAGATAGGTAAAAACCTATGCTCCGATCTGAATACAGAATAATAAAAGGGCCTTGGAGGTCTTCTAGTCTAACCCCCTGCTGGAGCAGGAGACCCTATACCATTTCAAACAAAGGTTGTCCAATCTGTTCTTAAAAGCGACCAGTGTTGGAGCACCCACAACTTCTGAATCTCAATCAATAAAACACCATGACTGTCTTCACACCGAGTGCCCAATCCAAACCAACCAATTATTTCACGGTTTAACAGCCCAGTTCCCGCAACCTGTTTGAACTAAATTCCTCGCCCCACTTCAGCTCTCTCTGCCTGGCCTACTTCACGGGGCCATCCTGGGGTTTTGATTTGAGAGGCTGCCTAAAACACCCGGCAGGAGAGGACAAAATTCGGGCGTCCAAAGCAGAATCGGCCGGCGGGGAGAGGGACCCAGCCAGGCTTACCCGAACGGCCATGCTCTTGGCCACGCCAGGCGGGAAGCCCAGCCGGTCCGAGGGCTGCATCAACAGCCGGTAGAAGTCGGTCTTGCGGTAGAGGAAGCCGAAGAGGATGTTCAGGAACTCCTGGACGTTGCCCACATGCTGCAAAATCCCCAGCAACGCCTGGTCGTACATGTCCGTCATGGCCCCGGAGCGCTCCATGAGGCAGGCGGGGACAAAGCGAGTCCGGACGCGGAGGCCCCACTCGCCTTTCCCGGGAAAGAGGCAAGAACTGCCCCCCGCCCCCCCCCCCGCCGCCGCCGCCGCCGCCGCCGCCTTGCCTGAGCGAACCCGCGAAGGCGATTTTGCTGTCAGGGCAACCCTAACCCTAAGGGCAATGCGGTCACGTGATCGACACGCCCCTTCCGGTCCTGTCCCGAATGTTTCCCCGGTCAACTTCCGGTTGAGTGTGAGCTACCGTTCCCGATAAAAAGTTTTCCTCCGCGCCTCTCTGTGGTTTGGCTGAGCTTTAGAAGGAAGCGCTTTTAGACACACACAAACAAAAGGGGACTCCTTGGGCTGTTTTAGGGGATCCTCCCCCCCCTTCCCACGCGAATGTTGTTGAACGGGCTTATTTGCGAGAGGGCTCCTTGGTGCTCTCTGAGCTTGGTGGTTTTCTTACGGGCGTTTCATTATCAAAACTAGGTGCTGAGCTGAGCACTGATGAGGTTGCCTAGTTTGATAATGAAACGTCTCCCCCCAAAAATCACCAAGCTCAGAGGGCACCAAGGAGCCCTCATTTCAACCCTGAGCTATAAATATTCTCCTTTATTGGTTAGTTGCAAGAGTTTGTTGAAAAGTCGAGGAATGGAAGAGCAAAGAGCGATTCAAAGGAGGTCTTGGCAGTAATAGGGATCCGAGTCAGGGCAAGGGATCCAGGTCTATTGCTCAGACGTGTCGCTTTTTCCAAAGTTGCATCCTTTTTCCAGGAGGGTGCAACACCAGGAAAAAAATATTTTTTTAAATAATTGAAAATACTTGTAGCTCGAGTTTTAAATTTTGGCAGTGGTTTGCTCTCCAAGCTTGCTTCTATTTAGTTTCTGAACCTTTCATTACCAGACTAGGTAACATCGTCAGCAAGATTTTCTTGTCCTATTCTCCTTAGCTTATAAATGTCTTCTGTGCCAGTTTGGTCAGTTGGTTATGTGATTAGTTGTTCTTTGGAGTTATATTTAATTTCTGAGCAGCTGATAGGTTCTCTCCTCGATTGGTTTTCAAATGGTCTGATTGACCATTCTTTTTTTTTAAGGTTTTTTTTTTTACAAACATCAATGCATGAACAGTGTGGTACCTGGGTGTCATACATTCTAATACAAATAAAGCTAGTAGAACTAATCATAGTTATTTCATTCAATCAACATATATTTCTATTAATAATACACATTTACATTAAATTGCAATCTGTCATTATCCAATTCTTTGTTTTCTCATTACTTTTATTTTATTATATAAAGATATATACACTAATATTCCCTCTT
Organism: Pantherophis guttatus; assembly: GCF_059756535.1. Classification (NCBI taxonomy): domain Eukaryota; kingdom Metazoa; phylum Chordata; class Lepidosauria; order Squamata; family Colubridae; genus Pantherophis; species Pantherophis guttatus. The sequence continues at coordinate 15,832,000 of NC_142071.1, read as the reverse complement.
CTCTTATTTCTATCTCTTATTCTAACATTTAGTCATGTCACCCTGTATTAAAAAAGTTTTTTCTATCCTACCTAACTTCTAATCATGTCACCTACCTAAAAAAAGCAAAGAGAGAGAAAAAGAAAAGCAAATCAGAACAAAAAGGAGAAATCATCTATCCATCATCTCTTGTCCGCTTCAATACTTCAATTGCTATGCTTTTTTTTGACTTGCCTCCCATATTCCTCCCTTGGATCTTTATCCCTGTCTGCATCTGCTTCTTGGCTATTCAATCTAGGTGTTTCTCCCACCTCTACCCTCTTCCACTGCCTAGTTTCCAAAATTTCTACCCAGGCCTCTATCTCCCTTTCAAGAGTATCTTCCTGTATCTCCAATTCTCTTTTCAACTCTTTTAATATGTTTTCTCCCTCATTTAATTCATCAGTCACTGTTATTTTCATTGTTATCTCCTTATCATATTCTTTTGTTCTCTGGTTCTTCAGCTCAATCTTTTCCTCCATTTCTTTTGTTGGCTCCTTCTTTTCCTGGGCATCTTGGTCTTTACTCATCATCCCTCATATAGTATTTTCCATTTTTTCCATAATCTGCTTAAATCCTTTCTCCATTATATCCTTTGTGTTTTGAAAAAATAACACCATTGCCTTCTAAATTCCACTAATTTCTTCCTTATAAAGCATCTTATTTTGTTTTTAACAGTTCAACTTTTATCCAGCAGGCCAAGAATTATTTCTTCAGTCCTTAAATTGCCCTTCAAGGAGTGCACTAATCACAGCTCTTTATATCCCATAGGTATACAATCAATTCCCAGAGTTTATCCAAAGCCTCTTTGCGTTCCCTTTACAGGTTCAATCTTCTAGCATAACATTCAGGGGTCCCTTTAATTAGATAGCTTCCTTATTTTTGTATTTGAGTCTCCAGTAGTCATGGGGTAGAGTTAGGGATAATCCAGTAAATATTTTCAGTCCTTCATATAGGTATTCCCAGACTTGTTACTTTTCCTTTTGTCAGCAAGTGGCACTCTCAACTTAAATTTCAGTATTGTCAATAGTCAATCGTCATTTTAGCTATAAATCCATTATAAAAGCAGAATAAGATTTGTAAATAAATGATTCCAGCATTTTAAAATGCCTTCCCAGTACCATGTCTTCTCAATTTAAGAGTCCAATTTTTGTATGTTTCAAAATTTATAATTTTTTCTCTTACATCTTTCACTTCCAATCTGGTAATTTCTCAGAATGCTTAGACGCCACTTTAACAAATAGTTCTGAGCCAATAGTTCTAAATTATTCCTTGGGGTTTAAGGGTTTAAGGCTAAATAAAATCCTCTCCCCCAGTTCGAGTCACAGTTCATCTACTTCGCTCCAGCACCAGTCATCGTTGTTTTTCAGTTGTCCTAGCTTTGTGGCGGCCATCTTTAGGCTGCCTCTTCTCCTCACCATGGCTGAGAGGGAAAAGAAACCCTGGGTCAGAAAGGACAGCTGCGACTCTCTGTGATCTCACTTTGGCTCAGTGGTGAAATCCAAATTTTTTTACTACCGGTTCTGTGGGCGTGGCTTGGTGGGCGTGGTGTGGCTTGGCAGGCGTGGCAGGGGAAGAATACTGCAAAATCCCCATTCCTTCCCACTCCTGGGGGAAGGATATTGCAAAATTTCCATTCCCACCCCACTCTGGGGTCAACCAGACTGGTATTTGCCGGTTCTCCAAACTACTCAAAATTTCTGCTGCCGTTTCTCCGAACTGCTCAAAATTTCCGCTACCGGTTCTCCAGAACCTGTCAGAACCTGCTGGATTTCACCCCTGCTTTGGCTCCTCTCAGAACCCACAAACAGGAGAGATTTCGGCACAGAGAACACAGAGCCCCGTTCTCTGTGTCTGATATCGCCGCGACATCACCCGGAAATCCATCTGGTTGTCCATTCTGACACACAAGACATTAATAAGCTTAGGGGAATAGGATAAAAGAATCCCACTGATTATGTTACCTAATCTGGCAATGAAATGGTCAGAAACTAAATTGAAACAAGCCTGGAGAGTAAACCACTGCCAAAAAGTATTTTTCCCCAATCTGAGCACCCTGCCCGCTGGAAGCTCTTTTCTGCTTGGCATCTCCATGGCTGAATGAAGGAAACATGAAAGTGGGTGCAGACGACAGCCCTGCTGAGTTAGATCAATGTTTCTCAGTGTAGGGAGCTGTATGATGTGTGGATTTCATCTCCAGAATTCCCCCTCCAGCATGCTAACAAGGGAATTCCAGGAGTTGAAGTCCATCCAAATTAAAACATGCTGGTAGGAGAATACTGGGAGCTGAAATCCACCTATCTTAATGTAGTTAAAGCTGATAAACATTGCTCTATCAACTACTGTGTCTGAATTGGAGGAAAGGCATATATAAAGCTAATATTTTCTTAGATTTTATTTACTTAGAGTTTCATTTCTCACCCAGATACCCACACAAAATAAAGATATCCATATTAATTATAAGAAAAATTCCTAGGGGGATTTATAATACTTTTAGTAAGTAAAGGTCAGTATTTTGAGGAGGGAGTAAGTAATCTGTTATGAATTAGGGTTTTTTTTTGTTACGAAGAAGTCACAGGGGGGGAAGGGTGGGGAGGGGGGGTTAGGGAGGGGGGGAGGGGGGGGGGGAAAAGGGGGAAAAATTTGTATTTGAAAACCTTTTCAATAAAAAAAAAAAAAAATTCCAGTCTGTTTTAGAACGGCACCTTTACTAATCAAATTACCAAATCATATGCAAGTTTTCAAGGTCTTTAGATCTCTCCATTAGACAGCATGAACTTGGGAGGTAATAAATTATCCCTGTTGGTTGAGAGCTCTGGTGGCTCAGCAGACTAAAGCACTGTTATTAACATCCATTTACATCTGCTGTCTGCAATTACTGCAAGTTCAAATCTCACCAGGCTCAAGGTTGACTCAGCCTTCCATCCTTTCTAAGGTAGGTAAAATGAGGAGCCGGATTATGGGGGCAATAAGATGACTTTGTATAAATATACAAAAGTATGAAGGCTATTGCTTAATGCATTGTAAGCCGCCCTGAGTCTCTGGAGAAGGGCGGCATGTAAATCAATTTTTTTTAAAAAAATGGTGCATTTGCATCCTACATTAACAGATTTTGCACTGAGCAGGAAGAAGGATTTACACTGAAGCTGGTTTCATGTGCAAATGGCAGAGTAGCATTAATTTTCCATAATATATTCAATTGTGAGAAACATAAAAGATGCTAAACAGCACTGTGTTTTTGGCAACCGGTATCATTATTTTCACAGGTTTTCAATTTTCTAACCTGATCTTAGAAAACTCAACTGCATTAATTTCACAAATTCAGTTTTACAAGGCAGACAGAAAAGTTCTTTACAACTATAAGTAGCTTATTTCTTCAGGTAACAAGTAAAAACTGTTATCTCAGCTTGAAAAAATACATATTCAGCAAGACATGGAAGAATTGATTGCCTGGAAAGTCTGTCAGAAAAGCCCTTAGACAGAGGGAAATCACTTTTGGAAGAAGAACATATTAGAAAGATGTGTTGGAGTATTATAAGTTCCATGAATAGACAGTCAACATATTGATAGAATACAATTATTGGGAGTTCATTATCTCAGTGCCCCTCTACTTTTCGAATTCAAGGATCCAATGGTCCATTTTGCTTTCTCTTCATATGATTCTTCATCACAACAGCGACTTTCTTGTGTGTTCATATACGAAGACCATATGAAAAGCATTTATTTTCAGGAAAAATACCCTCAGTTTACATCCAAATAATCAATAATCATATAGGGCAATCTTAAGATCCATTACACTCCCCATGCCCACTGACAGCTATACTGTAGCTGGAATGTAATGGTATTTCTATCCCAAAGTGATGGTGGCTGTACGGAGACACAGAATAGCTCACTTGTGGACTATACATGGTAGTTGTGATTTCTGCATTAGAAAAAGAAAGATGTTCCCGTATTGCTGTCCACCTAGTGAGACACTTGCAGTACCTATGAAAAAATAGAAGATATCAGCTTATTACATTTATTTATAAGAGCTATTGTTGAGTGACCACACACACAAAGGTTGAGGATAAATGTGGTAGTTTATTACCTTACATAGTGACATTATATAGTTTGTTACTTTCAAGTTACAGCGTACTTGGCAGAATATCATTGGCTCACTGAATCTTCCAGGTAACTAAAATCTTTGGTTAACCATTTATTGCTTGCTTAAGCACTTCTAATATTTAGCTATGGTTAAATTCTAACACATATATCCCATTTCCTCTCCTCCTGTTCCTCTTATTTACAGAGTTAGGGTCTTTATCTTCTAATGCCATTTCCTGGCGCCTACGTGCAAGTAACCTTCCCTATCTGAGGTTTGCCATCCAAGATAGGAAAAATTCCTGCACATATGCAGACTGCAGACTCCTACAAGCTATGGTGGTGCAGTGATTAGAATGCAATACTGCAGGCTACTTCTGCTGACTGCAAGCAGATTGGCAGTTCGATTCTCACTGGCTCAAGGTTCACTCAGCTTTCCATCCTTCTGAGTTCAGTAAAATGAGGACCCAGATTGTTGGGGTCAGTATACTGACTCTGTAAACTGTTTAAAGAGAAAGCACCGTACAGCACTATACGTCTAAGTGCTATTGCTATTTTGGAAGTTTTCCACAATACATGAATCAATTTCTAGAAAGAACAGTCAACCCACACCTTTCAAATGCATTGGATGATGGTACCTATAATTCTCAGCATAGGAAGGGATGATCTGGGGAGGAATATAGCTGCAATCCCTCATTACTGGAGGGAAGATTAGCCATTCTATCATGACCTGGAGACCCTCTAGTGAGCTGTGCTCTCCCACCAGGACACCTCCAGTTCTTTATCCCCACCTGGACTGGGCCATCTTCTCCTGGAAAAACTCAGTGCAGAAAATAACAAGAATGGGGCTGACACAACTGAGGGCAAAGCTGAGACAAATAGTAGCTTGGTACAAGTAGAAGAAGGTTGCTGAAGGAGTGGCTGTCAGATTAATCAACTGCAGCACATGATAGGGTGTCCAGCAAATGAAGAAGGCTGCAATGATTGTGAGCGCCATGCGAGTCACCTTCTGGCTGCGGGCGGATGCCTTCCAATGCACACGGTGCATGGCACGGAATAGATGCTGCAGAGTCAAAGAATACAACACCGTAATTATTCTGTCCTTAGCTGAGACATTAATGAGGCGGGGGTTGCATAACAAGAACTGTTTATTTACCTCAACAGCAACGATACGAACAGACAGAACAGAACAGCAACTTCTGCACTGACAGCTCTTTTATACCCCGAGCTGTCAGTGAACTAACCAATAAGAACACAGTAACTCTCCCACGCGTGTTAACCACACCTCTCTAGCCAATCCGCTGGCGGCATCCCAGTTGCCGGGCAGCCGCGATCACAACACTCCTTCATCCCCGACTATAACATACATAGTCTTTTAGATACTCCGGGTGCCTGCGTGCTCGAGTTGAACGTCTTAGCGCAGGCACCGGCTCTACGTGTACTGGTTCAGCTTCCAGAGATGATGCTGCGGATGGCCCCTCCTGCTCACCGGCTGGGATGACAACTACTGGTATGTCCCATTTCAACTCATGATGTTCAGGTGCCGGTGATGGCAGATTGATTGCTTGCGATGGCAGGAGGGTAGTTTCTGCTCGGGGGGCCGTGCGAGGGGTCACCGTGTCATGCGCGCTTGGGATCGTTGCCAGTCGCTTCCTTAGTTGGTCCACGTGTCGACGCCACAGTCGGCCGTCATTCAAAAGTATCCTGTAAGAGCAGGGGCCGGTTACAGCACTTACTAGTCCTGGTAGCCAGCGAGGCTCCCCCCCGAAATTCCATGCAAAAACCGTATCTCCTTCTACAAAAACCTGCGATCCCTTATCCAAACTCTGGGACCCCACCGGGGCATAATTGGTCTAGGACTGTCCGTAGATGCCGTCCCATCAAAACCTCGGTGGGACTTCTGTGCGTAGTTGGGCAAGGGGTCGTATGCTGGGCAGTCAGGTAGGCGGCCACCTTTTCTTGCCAGTTTGTCGGAGATAGTAGGGCGAGGGCCTCTTTGGCCGATCGCACGGCCCTTTCAGCCAAACCATTTCCCGCCGGATGGTAAGGGGAAACGGGGGCGTGGTGAATGCCCAAACTGGCAAGGTAGCATTGGAACGTGGCGGACATGAACTGTGGTCCATTATCCGTTACTATCACGTCAGGAACGCCATGGGTGGCAAAAAGGTGGCGCAGGACCTGGATGGTCGCCTCGGAGGTTGTGGAATTCATTATATCCAATTCGACCCATTTGGACAGGGCATCAACAGCAATCAAGAAGGTCCGGCCCATGTACGGGCCGGCGAAATCTAGATGAAGTCTAGACCAGGGGCCCCTAGGGGTTTCCCATTCCCGGGGAGGTGAGGAGGGTGGTGCCGGCCTAGATCCTTGACAGGCAGGACAGTTCGACACCCAGTCCGCGACTTCCTTATCTAAATCAGGCCACCATACGTAACTACGGCTCAACTCCTTCATGCGGATGATGCCGGGGTGGCCAGCGTATAAATATTCCAGTACCTTAACCCTTAGATCCGGTGGTACGACCACCCTATTTCCCCACAGGAGGCACCCCAGTTGTACAGAAAGCTCGTGCTGACGGGCACGGTATGGGTCAAATTGACTGGGCACCTGCCCTAATGGCCAGCCCCTGACCACCCACTCAAGAACCTGGGACAGGATCCTATCCCGGCGGGAGTGGGTGGCGATGACGGTGGCGGTCACCGGTAAAGCGACCTCACTCACTAACAGCACAGGTAGGGTAGGCGCAGGGTCAGACACCGGCACCGGTAAGGGGCAGCGACTCAGGGCATCCGCATGGGAAATTAGTTTTCCGGGGTGGTGAATCAAGGTGTAATTGTACGCGGCCAAAAAAACAGCCCACTGGGCCATACGGGGTGATAAAACTTGGGGAGTCTGGCGATGACTAGCTAAAAGCCCCAGTAGGGGCTTATGGTCAGTTACCAGCTCGAAGGATCTGCCATACAGGTACTCGTGAAATCTTTTCACTGAAGCTAACACTGCTAAAGCTTCCCGGTCGAGCTGGCTATACCTACGTTCAGTGGCAGACAATGTCCTGGAATAAAACGCTACGGGTGCCTCTAACCTGTTTGGGAGGCGATGGCTCAAGACAGTGCCAATCCCGTAAGGGGAGGCGTCGGCAGTTAGCGACAGAGGCAGGGCAGAACTGTATTGTACTAAGACCGCAGAGGAGGAGAGCAGGTCTTTCACATTCCTAAATGCGCATTCATGTTCGCGGCCCCAGAACCAAGGAATGTCTTTGGCCAGTAACCTATGAAGAGGCCCGGCCACTGAGGCCTTGTGTGGCAGGAACATGTTATAAAAATTTAATAGCCCCAGGAAGGATTGCAACTCTGCGTGGCAAGTGGGCGTGGTGGCGTGTTTGATTGCCGCCACTTTGGAAGGGGTAGGATGGATTCCCCTAGCATCGATCAAATAGCCCAGAAATTCAATGACACATTTGGACTTTTTTTAATTTGAGGCCGCAGGACCGAAAACGGAGAAGAACAGCCCTAACTCTTTCAATGAGCTCATCTCGGCAAGACGCCAAGATGAGCACATCGTCAAAGTAGGGCACTACTCCTGGCAGGCCATGGAGCAGCCGCTCCATGAGGTTTTGAAAAAGACCAGGGGAGGACTTCCGGTGGCTCCGCGGACGTTGAGGAAGGTCTCAATTGACCGCCAGCCACGCGATCTGTTAAAACCGCCCTGACAGCGCTAAACTGCTGTCCGGCGGTTTGAAAAAACTCTCCTTCAGGCAAAGAAGGAGAGGAGAGTCGGAGGGGGTGGGTAGAGCTCCCCGAAAGTCCCTGGATTAATGCCAGGGACTCGGAGGGTGAGAGCTCCCCAGTTCAGCCCTCCCATCGCTCCGGATCTGTGGTGTCTCTGCTAGCCAGAGCCAGACGTCGCGTCCAATTCTGCCGGCAAACAGTGAGTTTCAATGATTACTAAAGAGGCAGACAGAGCGGAAGCAAGAGTGCAAGCATTTTAAAAGAAACAGAGCTTAATTCCGTGTATACATTGTTGCAAACAGAACTTTCTTGAGCTGGAGGCTGGAGAGGAAGCTTTTGTTATGGGCGGAATGGAAAGTGAAAGTTAAAGGGAAATTGCTTGTTTAGAGTCTTCCGCTTGAAGAGAAAATTGCTGGGGACTGAGAAAAGACTGGAGAGAGGATTGACTATTCTGAAAAACTTTGAAATAAATATTGCAAGACTGTTTACAAGACTTTGTGGCTGTAAAAGGAATAACTCATTTTAAAATAAAATGGCTGCTAAACAATTAAAGCCACCAACTTCTAAAGGGGGAGGAGGTGACTCAAAAGCAACAACTTCCGGCTGATACACAGTCACAAGACCTTAAAGAATTTATAATGGGTGCCCTGAATAATCAGGCAGAAATGATGAAAGAATTCTCGGAGGAGTTAAAGAAAATTAAAGATGTGGTGGAGGAAAAACATGATGCAATAAGAGATGACATTGTTTTTGCAGTTTCAGGATTGGCTAATCATATGTTAAAGATTGAGGAGAGAGTACGGGAAGTTGATGAAGCTAATTTGGAGCTAGCAACTAAATTAGGAGAGGTTATGATAAAAACAGAGAAAGTGGATGATGAAATGGTCATGCTACAATATAGATCAATGGAATTTGCCCTGAGACTGAGAGGTTTGAAAGAAAAGAGTGGCAAAAACTTAAAGGACATTTGTTCTAATGCTTTAGCAGAGATGATTTCAGAAAGGCCAGAAGATGTGGCAATTCAAACTGACAAAATCTATAGGGTTAATTCTTGGCTGGCAAAAAAAAGGCAGCTGCCAAGAGACGTGGTGATTTATTTTACAACAAGGAGAATTAGAAATGATATCCTGCAAGCTTCTTACAAAAATAAGATTCAAGTGGATGGACAGGAGTTGGTGGTTTTGAAGGAGCTTCCTCCTAAAATGTTAAGAGACAGAAAGCAGTTTGGTTTTTTGGTGAATGAATTAAGAAACCAGCAGTTGCAGTACAGATGGGATGTCCCATTTGGGATAATAGTGACATATGCTGGGCAAAGACATCATTTAAACACAGTTGGAAAGGCAAAAGACTTTTATGCCAATGTCTTAAAGGCTGGACGGCCACCCTCGCCAGGGGGTGATAGAAAGCAATTGGAAATGACACAACAAGAGAAAGATGGAGGGCAAGTACAAACCTATGCTCAAGCTTTAGCTGGAGGATCTAACTTGGAAGAAGATTTATTGCTGAGTGGGAGTCCACCACCAACCCTTGAGCCACTAAAGAAGATAGAGATGCCAAGAGAACAACGATTGACAAGAGCCAGAGCCACTTACAAACAGCAACTGACACAACAGCCTCAAGATCTAACCCAAGAAGTCCAAAAAACGCAAGCAGTGGGAGGAGCTAGGCCGAAGACTAAAATGGCGGAGGAGGTTCAGCTGATGCTCTCAAAGCTTGGAGGGCCTAGAAATGGCAAATAAATTTTTATCCTGGAATGTCAATGGTTTAAACTCTCCACAAAAAAGAAAGAAAATATTTCACTACTTGAAGCAATTTCAGAATGATGTTATTTGTTTGCAAGAAACGCATATTAAATCTTCAGATCAAAAGTACTTGATAAATTCGAAATTAGGTACACATTTTGTGGCATCAGCACCAGAGAAGAAAAATGGCCTAGTTATATATGTTAAAAGAGGCCTATTGGCCAATTTAATTGAGGCTGATTCTCAAGGCAGATATATTGCAATTGAATTAACAACACAGAACAGGAAGTTGCTTGTAATTGGAATATATGCACCTAACCAACAGCAAGATAATTTTTTTAAATTTTTACATACTAAAATACTACAATGGGATTACAGATCTTTACTTTTAATGGGTGATTGGAATGGGGTAATAAATACCCAGAAAGATAAAAAAGTTTATCCAAGATATCTATGCGTGCTAAGCTGCCTAAATCTTTTTTTGATATTTTGGAGGATATGGAGCTGAGAGATATTTGGCGAGAAAGGAACGTATTGGAAAGTGATTTTACTTTTTTTTCAGATAGACATCAATCCTTTTCTAGGATTGACTTTATATTAACCACAAATGATCTTTTTTCTAGGGTGAAGAAGACGAAGATATGTCCAAGAACGTTAACTGATCATAGCCCGGTTTGGGTGGAATTAGAACAGGAAAGAGGGGAAAGGAGGTCTTGGAGGTTAAATGAAAATTTATTTAGATATGAAGATAATTTGAATGAACTTAAAAAACAAATGAAAGAATTTTTTGTTAACAATATGAATAAAGGTACTTCTATGGAAATGGTATGGGATGCAAGTAAGGCATATATGAGGGGAACATTAATTTTTCTGAACAATAAATATAGATTAAAACAACAAAGTAGACGGAAAGAGATAGAGGAGGAAATAAAAAAGAAAGAACAATTGCTAATAACTAATCCAGGAGATAAAAAGGCAAAAGATATGATAAACATTTTAAGAGAGCAATTTAATATGTTAATGGCTGGACAAGTAGCAACCAGCATACAATATGCTAGACATAATACATTCTGTAATGCCAATAAACCTGGGAGATAGCTGGCTTACACGATGATGAAAAAGCAAAAATCACATACTATAGACAAGATAGAATTTAGAGGTAAGGAGATTTACTAACAGAATTTAATTAAAAAGGCTTTTTTGGATTTCTATACAAAGTTATATGCTAAAGACTCAATTCAAGATGTTGATATTGATAGATATTTAAAGATAGACATTCCTGAACTAACGCTGGAACAGAGAGAAAGATTGAACCAGCCAATAACTTCTGAGGAAATTGCTGGGGTAATTAAATAATTAAAAATAGGTAAGGCTCCGGGAACAGACGGACTAACAGCTGTTTATTATAAACATTTACAATCTGAAATGTTAGAACCACTTAAAATCCTATTTAATAAAATACAGGTAGGTGGAGGAGTACCACCTTCTTGAAAAACAGCTTTTGTTTCACTAATTCCAAAGGAGGATCAAAACTGTATCAAACCTGAGAACTTTAGGCCAATTTCACTTTTGAATACCGATTATAAGATTTTTGCTAAGATATTAGCTAATAGATTAATGCCAGTTATGCAACAAATAATTCATAATGACCAGTCAGGGTTCATAAAAGGGAGACAAATGAAATATAATGTTAGACAAATTGTAAACCTATTGGAATATTTGGAAAAAAATAACCAAGTCCCTGCAGCATTTATATTTTTGGATGCAGAGAATGCATTTGATCGTTTGAACTGGCAATTTTTGTTCAAAATAATAGAGAAAATGCATTTTGGGGAGTATTTTACACAATCAATTAGAGCGATATACCAGCAGCAAACAGCACAAATAATAGTTAATGGAGGTTTAACAGAGGTTTTTAGAATTGAGAAAGGAACAAGGCAGGGGTGTCCTCTGTCCCCATTGTTGTTTATCTTGACTCTGGAAGTGCTACTGAATAAGATACGTGACTGAGAAAAATTGAAGGGTATTGTAATCAGACATCAAGATTATAGATTAAGAGCATTTGCAGATGATTTGGTTGTTACCTTATCTCAACCCATAGAGTCGACTCCATATATATTGGATTTAATTGATCAATATGGGAAAGTATCAGGATTTAAAGTCAACTCATATAAGACAAAGATGATAACCAAAAACATGTCTGTACTTGAAAGAGACGAACTAGGAAGAATAACGGGGTTTGAGATAGTTAAAAAGGTTAAATATTTAGGAGTGTATATAGCAGCTTCAAATACAAAATTATACAAAAATAACTATGAAGATCTCTGGCACAAGCTACAGAAGGATATGGAGAATTGGAGAAAATTACAGCTGTCTTTATTGGGAAGAATTGCAGCAATTAAAATGAATGTGTACCCAGATTTTTATTCTTGTTCCAAATGATACCAGTGCTTAAGAAAGATGAAAATTTGAGAGAATGGCAGAAAGGCAGAAAAGGAAATACTTTTATTTGGGCTGGGAAAAAACCCAGAATAAAGATGAAAATTATATAAGATACACGTGAAAGGGGCGGTCTTAAAATGCCTAATTTAAGATTATATTATGAAGCAGCAGTCTTATCACAAATTAGTGATTGGTTTAACTTAACTGAAGGGAGAATGTTGAATCTGGAAGGTAATGATTTACTATATGGATGGCATGCCTATTTGTTATATGACAAAAAAGTGGATAAAGTATTTAAGGCTCATATACTTAGAAATGCTTTGTTGAGGGTTTGGAAAAAATATCAATACAAGTTAAATTATAAGATACCTGTATGGGAAAATCCTAGACATGCAATAGAAAATATAAGTATAGAACAAAAACAGGAGGTGATTACTTATAAAGAGCTTCTTGTTATGGAAAGGGGGGTATTATATTTGAAATCTTTAGATACATTGAGAGAAGAAGATATAATTTACACATGGTTTCAGTATGGTCAGCTTCAAGCTAGATCAAAAAACTGGCTTTGTGCAAAATGAGGAAAATTTGGTAAAACAAATTAGAGATCAAAAACAAATGCATATCAAAAGGTTGTATAATGCCTTATTGGAAATAGACTCTGAGACGGAATTGGTTAAAGATTGCATGATTAAATGGGCACAAAATTTTCAAGAGCCAGTGATGATGGAGACTTGGGAAAAGATTTGGATTAGAAATGTGAAATTTACACAAGCACAAAATTTAAGAGAAAACTTTTATAAAATGTTTTATAGATGGCACTTAGATCCCAAAAAACTATCATGTATGTATCCTAATGTGCAAGCTAAATGTTGGAGATGTGACTGTGATGATGCAACTTATTATCATATATGGTGGACTTGTAAAAAAATCAAAGCATTTTGGATAAAGATTTGGTGGGTGATGCAGAATATTTAAAAAAAAAGATTGAAATTTACTCCGCACTTGTTTCTACTGGGTATAACTACGGACTGTACAGTTGTAGAGACTAAACTGATTCTGAACTTAATAACAGCAGCAAGATTGTTGATAGCACAACATTGGAAGAAGGACTTTTTGCCTACTATTGATGCTTGGATATTGAAAGTAACTAACTTAGCTGAAATGGCTAAAATTTCAGCATATTTGAAGGATCATACACAAGAAAGATATATACAGGACTGGAGAAGATGGATTGATTATATTCAAAATAAGTATCAGACTAAAAAATATCAAATAGCTTATGAATGAATTTTTAATTGTATAAGCGTTATATGAGTGATATTAGAAGTATTATATCCAAGAAGCAGGATTTTATCTATGGGGGGTTAAGAATTATTTTTTAGAGGTTGTTAGTTTAATGGATAGTTAAGCAATTTAGTTTATTGTTAAAAGTTAATAGAAATACCTTGTGTTCTGCTCTGGGAAGTCGGGGAGGGGGAGGGGGGTTGGGTGGGAGGGTTGTGGGAAAACTGTGTTTTTTCTTTAATAAAACTTTTTCAATAAAAAAGAAAAAGAAAAAGACCAGGGGCAACACAGATCCCAAATTGTAGGCGCCGGCATTTGAAGGCTCCCCGGTGGGTGACGATGGTTTGAGCCTCGGCCAAGGCATCGTCCACTGGGAGCTGCTGATATGCTTGGGCCAAATCTAATTTAGTGAATATGGAACTGGGCCCCAAAGAGTGTAGCAGATGTTGGACTACAGATACTGGGTAGGAATTTGCTTGCATGGCCCTATTTAAGGTACATTTAAAATCACCGCATATTCTCACGGAGCCGTCAGGCTTAATGGCAACCACTATGGGAGTTTCCCATTTGGAGTGGTCAGTTGGCTCTAGGACCCCTTGGGCAATGAGCTTGTCCAGCTCTGCATCCACTTTAGGCCTAAGAGCAAGAGGGACTCTGCGTGGCTTAAGCCTTATTGGCGCCACATTAGGATCCAGGTTCAAAGAAATGGGGGACCCTATATATTTTCCCAATGTACCTGCAAAAACGTCGGCAAATTCAGTGAAAAGGCCTTCCGCCCCCAGAACCGACGTACTGTGTACGCCAGATATTTGCAACCCCAGCGCCCTGAACCAATCCATGCCTAATAAACTAGGCAGGGCCCTTTTGACCACAATTAAAGGTAAATGCCCCACAAAACCATCTGATTCCACTAGGAATCGCCCCTGTCCCAGGATGGGGATAGAATTTCCCTGATAGTCCCGAAGTCTGATGGGGCACTGCTGTAGCAGACTCTTGGTAATTGTCGGGATCAAACATCTCAAAACCCCCAGGACACTATGGATTTCACAGACCCAGTGTCCAATTCCATCTGACAGGAGGCGCCTTCTATTTTTACTGTCATGGAAAGCTTGGCGCCATTCAGCGCGGAGGAGCGTGTGGTCACCTCATTAACGCAGCGTGCACGGAAAGTGGGAACACAGCTCTCCTTTCCCGGACGGCAAGGCTTTGATGCAGCAGACGACTTTGCCATTGAACGGCAGACCTTCGCGATATGCCCGTTTACCACAACGGCGGCAAACAGCTGACCTGAAATGACAGGTCGCTCTGGGGTACCCCTCTCCACAACTGAGGCAACCGGCTTGAGGCTCCGCCTTCACTCGGGGGCTCTTCCGACGGTTTTTTGATGCTCGCAGGCGGCTCACGCCCATCTCCTCCTCATCCGTGGAGTCGTCTGAGGCGATGTCCTACTGGTGAACTGAGGCAGCCGCCTGGGATGATGCAGGGAAGGATTTCCTGATGTCAGCGGTGGATTTTTCAGACATCTCTGCCGCCTGGGCTTCTTCTATGGTGGTCTGCAAATCTAGGTTTTTCTTAGCTAACAACCGCCTCTGCAGTCGAATGTCCCTCACCCCGCACACCAGCTATTCCACCAGCACGTCGTCCAAATCTCTATATTCGCAATCCAGAGCGGCCGTTCTCAGACAAGCCATGTAATGATTTACTGACTCCCCCTCCTCCTGTATAACTTGTCACAGCTGGAACCGACGGGCTATTTTAGAAGGGGCCGGGGAGTAATGGTTCTTCAGCTTTTCGCGTAACGAGTCCTAAGAAGTGGTGTGCACAGGGGCGGGAGCGAATAAGGCTCGGGTGGTTGCAAATATCTCAGGGCCGCAAGAATTTAAGAAATGCGCCCTTTTTCTGCCGCTGGAGAGATCAGTGAAATCATTTGCTTCCAGGAAGCATTCGAATCTCTCCATATAGGCATCCCACGTCTCTGCGAGGGCATCATAGGGAGCAAACATTGGTGGGGCCATCTCAGTCTCTCTATAGGGTCTCAGCAGGGGTTAAATCCCACCTTCGTCGCCAGTATTCTGTCCTTAGCTGAGACATTAATGAGGCAGGGGTTGCATAACAAGAACTGTTTATTTACCTCAACAGCAATGATACGAACAGACAGAACAGAACAGCAACTTCCGCACTGACAGCTCTTTTATACCCCGAGCTGTCAGTGAACTAACCAATAAGAACACAGTAACTCTCCCGCGTGTGTTAACCACACCCCTCTAGCCAATCCGCTGGCGGCATCCCAGTTGCCGGGCAGCTGCGATCACAACAGTAATGGCCAGCAAAGGCAGGAGGAATGCTATTAAGGATTGATAGAGGGTGTACCAGTATACGCTATGGGCAAGTCTATAAGGCAGATCTCTGTCTTGTTGTCACAAAATATCCGGGTGTACAGCATAGCGGGAATAGCCAGAATCAAGCTTCCAACCCATATGCCAACATTGATCATCGTTGTGCAACGCAAGGTTCGTCTCTGGGCAATGGTAGATGAGTACACCACTGCTACATATCTTGAGAAGAGACATGAAGGCTCATCACTTATAGAAAACATGACTAAATATATATTACAAACATAGATTGGATAAGAAAACTCATCCTTTGTGATTACCTGCATGCCTACATGCATTTTCTACAGGGCAGTTAATGAGACCAATGTTGGAGATAGAAGACAGTGTAAGAGTTGAGAAACTGGTCTAGAGGCCTGCTTGGGTTACAGATTCAATCTCTGACATTTTCAAATAAAGCTGGGAACATGCTTATATAAAACCCTGTGTGGGATTCGTTGTCTAGTTTCGAAATAAAGTTATAAATAAAAATTAAAAACCAGCCAAAACGTCCAAGAGAAAACAATGGTAATTTTACTCTTCACTTTGCAAAGACGGTGGACCACGCACACGCAGATACAGTGGACATACCCTAAATCATGGGTCCTCAAACTATGGCCCGTGGGCTGCATGTGGCCCGCCAAAGCCATTAATCCGGCCCTCGCAGGACCGCGAGCCTGCTCCGTCCACATCATCCCACCTACCCTTCATACCTTCGCTAGCCCTGTGGGCTGGAACTGAAAGGTAAGGCAAACAATTTTGGCCTGCAGAGACATTCTGGAGGTAGGTGAGGTGTAAAACGGGATGCACAGATGCCACAGGAGGCCAAAAAACAGGCAAAAACGGTCAGTTTTTGGCCAAAAAATGGGCCGTATTTGCCTGTTTTTGGCCTGCAGAATGCTGCTGGAGGTGGAGGAGGTGAAAAACGGGGCGCACAGACGCCCCAGGAGGCCAAAAATCTTCTGAAAATGGCCTGTTTTTCACCTCCCCCACCTCCAGAAGATAGATAAAGAGAGAGAGGAAGAGAGAGAAAGAGAGGCAGAGGCAGAAAGAGAGAAGAAAGACAGAGATTTCTCAAGCTCCTCGGGGCTGAGAAGAATTGCTGCAAAACTGAGTTTTCTGAAGTGGACAACTAGACTCCTAAACAACTGAAAAAATGATCTAGTAAAAAGAAAAGTCAACCAAAAGAGCAGCATGCAAACAAAAGCAAATAAAACACCCCCAGGAGCAAAACAAATTAAAGTTTAATTTGTGTGCATTGTTTAATGGACTGTTAAATTGGCCACGCCCACCCAATCACATGACCTAGCCACACCCACCCACTCTGGCCCCCCAACAGTCTGAGGGACTGTGAATTGGCCCTGTTTAAAAAGTTTGAGGACCCTGCTCTAAATCATCAATACATTTGCTTTATATTCTCTAGTGTCGTTACAAATTTACCTCCCACCTTTTCCTCATTGGCTCAGTAATCATGTCACTACCTATCCAAAGTGTCTAAAATGAATACATTATCTCCACCCCCTGCCACTACTCTAATTCTATCACCCCCTGCTCTTATTTACAAATTACCTTTTATGGTCCTAGTTCCTAGGGGTTGTCTCTAGAGTAACTATCATATCAGCAAATTCTGGTTAAGGCTGGTTTCTAGCATAGCAGAGGCCTTCCTTCATACAATTCTTAAACGTCAGCCTATCTCATGAGATTAGAAACATATACAATGTATATGGCCAGCATGTCTTCTTACAATTCTTTAAAAACAATATGCTGTTTCCCACATCTGGAAAGCTGGTAATAGTTAAGGTGACCAGATTTTAACATTGGTAAAGAGGGACATTGTGGGCGTGGCTTATTTTGTGGGCGTGGCTAGCTGGTCATGTGACTGGGTGGGCGTGGCTAGCTGGTCATGTGACCGGGTGGCCATGGCTATGTCTATAGGGTAAGGTGAACAGATTTTAACATTGGTAAGAAGGACACCATTGTGGGCGTGGCTTATTGTGTGGGCGTGGCTTGGAGGCCATGTGACTGGGTGGGCGTGGCTACCTGGTCATGTGACCGGGTGGCCATGGCTATGTGTATAGGGACTACTCAGAGGGCTGAAAAGTCATTTCTGACAGGTCCTCACACTTTTGACTGGTCCTCACACTTATGACCATCCTCACATTTATGCCCGTGCAGCATTCTTAACAACCATGTCACTCATTTCACAACTGCTTCTCTTCACCATGGTGATAAGATAGGGCAAAAAACGTAAAATGTGAGGACAGTCGTAAGTTCGAGGACTGGTCAAAAGTGTGAGGACCAGTCAAAAATAACTTTTTCAGCCCTCTGAGTAGTCCATATGCACAAAAGGACTAATCAGAGGGCTGAAAAAAGTCATTTCTGACAGGTCCTCGCACTTTTGACTGGTCCTCACACTTATGACCATCCTCACATTTATGCCCGTGCAGCATTCTTAACAACCATGTCACTCATTTCACAACTGCTTCTCTTCAACATGGTGACAAGATAGGGCAAAAATGTAAAATGTGAGGACAGTCGTAAGTTCGAGGACTGGTCAAAAGTGTGAGGACCAGTCAAAAATAACCTTTTCAGCCCTCTCAGTAGTCCATATGCACAAAAGGACTAATCAGAGGGCTGAAAAAAGTCATTTCTGACAGGTCCTCGCACTTTTGACTGGTCCTCACACTTATGACCATCCTCACATTTATGCCCGTGCAGCATTCTTAACAACCATGTCACTCATTTCACAACTGCTTCTCTTCAACATGGTGACAAGATAGGGCAAAAATGTAAAATGTGAGGACAGTCATAAGTTCGAGGACTGGTCAAAAGTGTGAGGACCAGTCAAAAATAACTTTTTCAGCCCTCTGAGTAGTCCATATGCATTAAAGGATTACAGCAATAGAGAGGGATGAAGGAATGGAAATTAGAGTAGGAGTGAGGGTAAGAGAGGGAGGAAGAGAGGAGGAGAAGGAGAAAGAAAGAGGAAGTAGGGAGGAGAAAAAGAGGGTGGGGGAAGAGAAAGTAAGAAGGAAAGAAAAGAGAGAGGTGGTAGGTTTGAGGAGAAAGATTGCTGTACAATAAAAAAGATGAAAGGGAAGAAAGCCAACCCCAAGCAAATATAAAGATATTAAGATAAAGAATGAATTGTTAAACTTTAAAGAATAAAAGAGAACAAATATGAATAAATAGCAATAATTAGAAACACACATACAAACATACAATGTATTTTCTTTGAACAGAGTATTTGGCCGGTTCACAAATTTAAACAGCGTTTAGTCATTTCAATTAAATTTACAATTTCTATATTTCCTTTTTGCCATATTTATTCCTCATCTATTTTTTTAAAAAACCAATATTACCCTTCATCCTCATCTCTAATCTTAATCAAATTCAATTTTTCCCTTCTATTCTATATTATACCCCTTCCCATTGTCATCTATTTTTATATCCATCCTCACATTGTTTAATTATGTAATTATGTAATACAGTTGTTTAATACAAATTCAACATTTTAATATAAATCAATTAGTTATAAAACTATCTTTTTTGTATATTAATCAATATGAACATGAATATTCCAATTATTTCCATGCAATCCAATTTCTTACAAATCAATTAATTATATTTACCAATAATAATAAACCAAATAATTTCTCCCATATATTCCTCCGAACCACAACTTAACCATTTCTGCTTTCAACACAATATACAATTAATAGTATCTCAATTATTACAATTCCCTAGTTAAATACAGCTTTTTTTCCTTTGTGTTTTAAAATCTTGAACTCTCCTCCTAAATTTCCCATTGTTTGCAGTTTTTCACCTACCTTTTTTGGGGAGGAAAAATAAAAATAAAAATAAATCTCTCTCTGCCTCATTTTGTCACGCTGCACCAAAGACCCTGGTTTCGGTTTCGTTTCTGAAGCTTAGCTAGGGGAAAAAAAACTGCTTTACACTGATTGCCTGTAGGGCGGCCCTTTGAAGCCCCGGGCAAGAGTTTAAACAGTTTTTTTTTCTTCTAGCCATCCGCTGGGGCTCAAGAAAAATCGGGACTTTTTTGAAACGCCGCGGGACGCGGGACAAATTGCTCAAAAGCGGGACTGTCCCGCCAAAAGCGGGACGTCTGGTCACCTTAGTAATAGTGCACACTGTGCACATTAATAGTGCACAGATTAATCTGAGCTGATGGTCTCACTTAGCAGCCCCAACCTCCCTGCATCTTTCCCTCCTTCCTCTGACCTCCCTGCTCCTCTGGAAACTGCCAGAAACTTTCCCATCAGCCACCTTCCCCCAAACATATCATATTGAGGGTGCTAAAGCACTTCAAGAACCACAAGGTTGTGAAAATGTGATTTATGTTGTTGGTAAGACATGCCAGCATTCCCTTATTCCTCTGACCAGCAAGAACATTTCCCATCTCCTTCACGTGGTTGCTGCCAAAGTGCAGAGGAAGGTTAGCTAATGCTCTGCCAGACTGACCTTCTGGAAGGACCTGATCCAAGATATACAGATAGTCCTCAACTTATAACTATTTGTTTAGTGACCATTCAAAGCTACAACAGCATTGAAAAAGTTATTTACAACCATTTCCTTTTGAACATTGTAGCATTCACGTCACATGGTCAAAATTCAGGCAGTTGGCTACTGACGTATTTATGATGGTTGTAGCATTCCTGGGTCATGTGATTCCCATTTGTGACCTTCCCAGCCTGCTTCCAACAAGCAAAGTCAATGTGGGAAGCTGGATTCCTTAAACAACTGCATGATTCACTTAACAACTATGGCAAAAAGGCTGTAAAATCAGACATGACCACCTTGCTTAGCAACATAAATTCTGGTCTCAATTGTAGTTGTAAGTTGAGGACTATCTGTAGTTGGTGGTAAGTGGCTGCTGGGTTACAGGCAGTACTCATCTTACAACCATTCGTTTAGTGAGCAAAGTTATAACAGCACTGAAAAAAGTGACTTATAACCATTCCTCACACTCAGGTGGCTGCTGACTCCTGCTGTTCTACCTCTCTCAGGAAAAAGGTTTTAGCCCCACCTACCCCATCTTAGATGTAGATTAGCCCTTACCTGTCTATGCAGAGAAGAGTGATGATAGCCACACTGCTTGTGAGGGATCTCACGAAGAATGATGGTTCGTTGAGGGCGCTTCCAAGAAAAGGTCAGCACGCAAGGATGCAATCAAATCAAGTCTTTATTTAGAAGTAAAAGTGGGGTAAAATAAGGTCCCAGGCATGGAGGCATCCATGCCTGGATTGAGCCCATGGGTCAGTCCCATAGGAGACTAGAACAAGAGCAGGCAAAAGGGAAAGGGTAAAAAAGGAAAGGGAAGGAGCAGCCCCTGTGCAGAGGTTCTTATAGGGGCCCCTGGCCTCTCCCTTACAAGGTGTGTGAGGGGGCCGGAGGGCCATTAACTTTCTCCAATGGGGCTGCAGGGGCCGGAGCCCCTTGACCCACCAGTGGGATCAAAGGTGCCTCTTTGCCCCCATCTGGTGGCCTTTGAAGTGACTGCCATGGCTGGCACAAAACACCTAACAATTCCCTTCTTGCCAGCCAATGACAGGTGACAGTGAATATGTCTGAGAGGGTGAGCAGGTGTCCTGCCACCTCTCCCGCTCTTTAATGGGCAGCTCTTGGATTGCAGAGAAAGTCTTTGGGGTGACCACGACGCTGTTGACGGATGCGATGTGTCAATTCTCTTAGGTGGGACCCCCTTGTTGGACCACTTTGACCTTCTGACCTCCTGCCACTCACCACCCTTCTCCTCTGCGGGTTCTTCGCCAACTGGCTGTTCACGACCGGGATGTGGAGGCCCTCGGTTCCAGGCGTTGGGCATCATGGGCCTCTGGAGCGTCGCTGGAGGCGAAGAGTCAGGTGAAGATGGCGTGTCTTCCCCCTCAGGACTGGACGGCTCATCCTCCTCATCTGGACCAGGTAGGCTGACCTCTTCGTCCTGTTCCTCGCTCTCATCGGTAGCAGGGTCTGTGGTTGTCTCAGGCAGTGTCATGGTTGGTGCAGCTTTGCTGGGCCGGTTAATGTATGGACCCAGATCATTTGAGTGGATCTGGGTCCAACTGGAGTCCTCTTCGAAGGAGGCAGATTGGGAGGTCACAGTCCTGCCCCCTTCTCCCAGGAATCGGTAGGCCTTGGAGCCAGGGGCATAGCCCAATGTTGTGGCCCCGCCCTCTGAGCCTGTCCCATCGGAGGAAGAAAGCTCCGAGCATGAGGAAGAGGAGTCAGCCAGGCCTCCCTCTCCAGGCCCCTCCCCTCTGGCATTGTCTCAGGTGCCGGCCGAGGGAGAGGAGATCAGTAGGGAGACAGCTGGCTCAGATCAGAGTGACGAAGAAACATCATTCCTGGACGCACGCCTCCGAAGGCGTGATAAACATTTGCAGCAGCTTAGGAGGCGTGCTAGGGATTAGAACTGAGTCACTGGACCACACCCCAGAGACTATATAATAGAGGGTAGTAGTCAGTGATCCTTGTGACGAACAAAAGTAAACCTTGGATAGTCACTAAAGCCTCGTTCGGAACTGCGGAGAGAAATATTATTTCTGCTTGGACTTTTTGCACGTTAAGTATCTTATCTTTCTGTTTGTGAAAATAAAGGCATTTGGCAGACGGTGTGTCTATCGCTGCCAAGTGGGAGATAAGACCTGGGTGCGTTCCAAAGTGTTTCCTTAACCCTCGGCTGGCTGTGTTTGTGTGTGTGTGGGTATGGGGACAGATCACCCAAGAACCTCAGTCTCTGGGAGACGGATCTCCCCTTCTTCCGCAGCTGCTTGGGGATGTGCACCCAAGCATAGGAGCCAAACACACGCAAGTGTCCCAAATTTGGCTTCCTACCGTGGACCAGAAAATATGGGGTCTGGTTCACAACGCTGCTCCAGGTGTGGTTCAGGGTGTAGTTGGCGTAGTGTACCGCCTCCGCCCAGTACAATTCCACAACCCCAGCATCCGCAATCAGGCTGCGCACCATGGTCTGCAGAATGCCGTTACGTTTTTCTGACACACCGTTCTGTGCAGGTGTAAAAGGCGCTGTACGAAAATGGTGTATGCCCTTGTGCCTTATCCAGTCCTGGAACTTTCGGGACATGAACTCAGCCCCCCGGTCGCTCTGCAGCTGTGCGATCTTGGTCTTGTACTGAGTTTCCACTTAGTTGTACAATGATTTTATGGCAACAAAGGCTTCAGACTTTTCTGTGAGGGTATACACATGGCCATACCTCGAGAAATCATCGACAGCAGTGAGGAAATACTGCCTTTTTCCTAGGGACGGTGTAAATGGCCCAACCAAATCAACATGTATTAATTGATATGGGTATTGAGTTTTACGCAGTGACGCCTTAGGTATTGGGGCGGCCTTCCCCTTTGCCCTCTTACAGATGGCACAGTCCAGAAACACCTCACAATCCTGGAGATGAATCCCCTCAGCGAATTCCCCCATCTTTTTAACCACTGGGAAACTCGCATGGCCTAACCTCTGATGTAAGAGGTGGGCACATTTAGTATGCAGCGGCTTTCCCACTGACACCCCCTTGGCTCTGGTTGCCTTGGGCGGTGCTGGCACCTTAGGCCCTTCTTTGGGCTTACCTGCCTTAGGTGCCTGCTGAGGCTCGGGTTTCTTGCCCGCATTGGCCTTGGAAGGCCGTGGTACGGTTGAGGCGGCGTGGGCACAACTGCCTCAGTCTTGTGCATCTTTGACAGCCTGGGAGCTGGCTGTGGAGCCTTTCTCTCTCTCTGCGCGCAGGCCCCTTCTGGGGTGGCACCCTGTGAGCTGTCTCCTGTGGCTGGGTACTCGGGGGAGAGATATGGCAAACCATTTCTAATGGTAACATTCCCAATGACCCTTTTGTCTCGAGTGACATGACCTCCCCCTTTGCGAAACAATACCTCCACCCTGCCATCATCACATAGCTTGGTTATGCTTAACAGGTTATTGGCTATAGAGGGAGCGTGTAATACACCTTCGACATTGCCCAGCCCTGGTACAGAGACAGTGCCCTCCCCAACAACCAAAGCATTGTTACCATTTGCAACCTTAATGGAGGAGTTAATTCTCCTTAACCTTTTAAAGCCTTGTGTCCTGCTCCCTTCCCCCCCTTTGCTCCATAACTAATCCCTCCCCGTTTCTTATGGCAGCTGAAGCAGGCAAGCTGAGGCTGACATTCGGCCCCCCTTGCAGAAGAGGCATTAGTCCTAAATAAAAGGAAAGGAAAGAGAGAGAAACAGAATATGTACAATAATTATGGTTTATGGTTTATCTGGGTATTTGGCATAGAATTGTTGTACTTTCTTGGGAGCTCGGGCATCCCGTTTATTTACCCATTCAGCCTGAGATAGAGGGAAATGTTTCCAGGCAATCAGATATTGGACTTTACCATGGTGTTTTCTAGAATCCAAGATTTCCTTAACCTCAAAATGTTGCTCCCCCTCTATGAGAATGGGAATTGGAGGGGTGCTTTGATCAGCCCTTAGGGGAGATGAGTGTTCAGGTTTCAATAAGCTAACATGAAATACAGGATGTATTCGTCTCAAGGTTTTTGGAAATTCCAATTCAACTGTCACTGGTTTAATCAGTCTAATCACACGGAATGGTCCTACATACTTAGGCCCCAGTTTTTTGGACTTCTGGGTGGTTTGTAAGTATTTGGTAGACAAATAGACTTTGTCCCCCATTTTATAAATGTGAGCTGGGGACCTTTTCTTATCGGCTTGCGCTTTATGAGCTCGGTGTGCTTCATCTAATGCCTTCCGAGTCACTGCCCAGGTGCTCTTTAGTTGGTCAATCCAATCCATCAAGGAGGGATTTTGGGGATCATCTTGAGGTAACTCGGGAATGGGTACAAAATCCTGGCCCGATGCGACCTTAAAAGGGGTGAATCCGGTGCTACTGTGTACAGAATTGTTATATGCCACTTCTGCAAATGGCAACAAGTCTACCCAATTGTCTTGTTGGTAATTTACGTAACACCTAAGGTATTGTTCGAGCACCCCATTGGTTCTTTCATAAGCACCATTTGTCTGAGGGTGGTGACTGGAACTCAACCCTTGTGCGGAGCCTATCAATTTCAAAAACTCTCTCCAGAAACTGGAAGTAAATTGCACACCCCTGTCAGAAATTATTCTTTTCGGAGATCCATGTAGTCGGTAAATCTGCCGAATAAACAATTTTGTGAGGGTTTTTGCTGAAGGGATCTTTGAGCAAGGGATGAAATGTACTTGTTTGGAAAACAAATCAGTTACTACCCAAATGACAGTGCAGCCCTCACTGTCTGGTAAGTCCACAATAAAATCCATAGATATTTCCTTCCATGGGGCGTTCGGTCTAGCCACACTTTGCTGTAATCCAGGGGATTTTCCTGGAGGCCTTTTAGCCGAGGCACATACTGGACAGCTAGCCACATATGCCTCTATGTCCTTTTTAAGTGCAGGCCACCAAAACTGTCTCTTAACAAGATGTAAAGTCTTGACAAACGCAAAGTGTCCTGCGGCCTTGGCATCATGAGCATATTTCAATATAGTTGGCCTTAATGTAGTCGGAACATACAATTTCGATCCAACCCAAGCTAGTCCGTCGCGAAGTGTGCATTCATTCGAGTGGATTTTAAACCACTCGTCAGCTTTTAGCGCTTCTCGTAACTTTTCGAGTAAATCCCCCGAGAGTTCTGGATCGGTTTTACTCTGCGCTCTGGTAGTGACAGGTGTTGCCAATTGCGTTAAGGGGATCATTGGTTGAACCACTTCCTTCTTGATGCTGTTGTACTGTGGCAATCTGGAAAGTGCGTCCGCCATGAAATTTTTTCCCCCAGGAAGGTAACGTAAAGTGAAATTGAATCGCTTGAAATGTTGGGCCCAGCGTGCCTGTTTGGGTGATAGTTTGCGTGGTGGTTTTAATGCTTCTAGATTCTTATGGTCAGTCCACACCTCGAAAGGGTGTTTCGCCCCTTCTAAAAATTGTCTCCATGTTAACAGCGCCCATCTAACTGCAAACGCTTCTTTCTCCCATATGCCCCATCTCCTTTCTGTCTCGGATAGTTTACGGGATGTGTAAGCACAGGGTTGTAATATTCCATTCTCATTCTTTTGCAAGAGTATTGCTCCTACGGCGACGTCGCTAGCATCAGCTTGTACTACAAAAGGTTGTTCTATGTCGGGGTGTTTGAGCACAGGTTCAGCTGCAAACAATCGTTTCAGTTTTTCGAAAGCGGCCTGACAGTCCATGGTCCATTCTAGTGGTTTCGAGGGTTTGGGTTTTACTTCCCCTTTGGTTTTTAGCAAGTTTGTAATTGGCAGTGCGATTTTCGTGAAAGAGGGGATAAATTGTCTATAAAAATTAGCAAACCCTAAGAAACTCTGTAACTGTTTACGGGTGCGTGGTGCGGCCCATTCCATTACTGCCCGGACCTTTTCCGGGTCCATCTCTATTCCCTCATGCGATAAACGATATCCAAGATAGTCGATTTTGTCTTGATGAAATTCACATTTAGAAAGTTTGGCATAGAGTTCAGCTGCTCTGAGTTTATTCAAGACCGCTCGAACCAATCTTACATGGTCGGCCATGTTGTCAGAATAAATTAGAATATCGTCCAAATAGACCAACACCCCCTTATATAGGTGCTCATGCAACACTTCGTTGATCAGCTGCATGAATATAGCCGGGGCCCCCTGTAGTCCAAAAGGGAGTACTCTAAACTGGAAACATCCCAGTGGGCAATTAAATGCTGTCTTCCATTCATCTTCCTCTTTTATTCTCACTCGGTAGTATGCCTCTCTTAAATCAAGTTTGGTAAAAAAAATTCCCTTCCCTAAATGGGCCAACATGTCCTTCATAAGTGGGAGGGGATAGACATTTTCCACGCAAATGGCGTTTATGTTTCTATAATCAACTACTAATCTGAAGGATCCATCTTTCTTTTCGTGGAACATTACTGGCGCTGCCACCTTGGGTTTGGCTCGTTCGATGAATCCCCGTTCTAAGTTTTTGTCAATAAAATTTCGCAATTCCCCCAATTCTCGAGGTGTCATGGGGTATATTTTTGGTTTGGGAAGCTTCACCCCTGGGAGTATTTCAATGGTGCAGTCAGTGGCCCTGTGGGGAGGCAGAGCATCCGATGCTTTTTCACTAAACACTTAACACTTAACACTTGAGGTCCCAATATTCCTTTGGAATTTTCTCTTCTCCCTCAATATAGTTAATGGCTACTGCCCCCCTTTCTGGTCTCATGTCGTCCCTTAGGGAGGGGCCTTCCTTTTCCGGAGTTGGTTTTGCCGTACGGATGCGCAGGACTCCCGTTTTCCAATTTACTCGTGGATTCCATTTACGAAGCCAGGGCAGTCCTAGAATGAGGGGCCTTTCCATGCCAGGTGCTACAATAAAGCTGAGCTTCTCTACATGATTCCCCAACTGCAGTTCAAGGGGTTCGGTCATAAAACTAGCTGGGCCCCCTCCTGCAATCGACCCGTCTAATTGACAAAATGCAATGGGTCTTTTTAAAGTTTTCAGTCTCAGTCCCATTTCCTCCACTACTTTGGGGCTAATTATGCACCTAGTGCACCCCGAGTCCAACAGGGCTAACAATTGCGCGTGAGTTCCTGTGGAGGGCACCCTTACTTCTACGGGGATGAGTAAGGGTTCTTCCGTGTGACTCACCCGTTCGTTGGTGTCAGAGTCGGAGTCCGTCTCGCTGTCGTCATCGTTGGTCGGAGTTCCCAACTCACCCTGGTTCCGGGGAGTGAACTCAACGACTTCTCCTTTCAGGGCGGTGCCGCGGGTTTTGGCGGGTATTTTATCGCCTTTCTTTTGGCTTGCCCCGGTGGCTTTTGGCGGTGGTTTGGAGAAACATTCAGCCGCCCGGTGACCCTCCTTCCTACATTTGAAACAGGTGAAGGGCTTTGACTTGGGTTTGGATTCGGTCTTCCCGCCAGTCATCTTGGGCGCCCCCTTACAGTAGAAAGAGGATGACTGGTCCCCCATCCGCCTTCCTCGGAGTTCGCTCCGTTTCAGCTCGATCTCCACATCCTCAGCTACTATGTACCATCTATCCAAATCATCGGGGACCCCCATGCTCCTGCAGTCTCGATATATCTCTTCATTCAATCCATCTTTGAAACTCTCCAAAAGAGCCATTTCTGACCAGCCTGTCATATAGGGTGCCAGTTCACGAAACTCTTGGATATACTCTGCCACCGGCCTCCGGCCCTGCTGAATGCTCTTCATTCTGAGTCTCGCCTTTCGTTCAGCTAGATGGTCTTCAAAACGCCTTCTAAGGGCCCTCATGAACTGGTTGTAATTTCTCAGCAAGGGGGAGTTATTATTGTGGAGAACCACCATCCACTCAGCAGCTACTCCCTCTAGGACATTCGCGACGCTTCTGACTTTTGCCGCCTCTGTTTCGTAGTCCTCCCCCCAGTCCTGCATGTGGTTCCACACTTGGGTCAGGAAAAATCCCAAGGCTTTAGGATTCCCATCAAACTTCCCAGGAAGGGGGGGGATTTTTGGCTTTTTACGTCTGCAGGGAGGGGCCTGCAAGGCTGGGGTTCTCTGGCCGGCTGCATCTCTCCCTCGAGCTGCCGAAGTCTGGGATGCTCCCTCCTCAAACTCTTCCTCTCCCCCACAGGCTGTTTCTCCTGGCTCCCCCCTGGGGCTTTCTCTCTCCTTCTCCCCAGGAATCCCAAAAGACTCACGGTTTCTTCTGCTTTCCTCTACATCACGGATAAGTTGCAAGGCTTGGTCTATCATGAGACGTTCCTTCTGTTCTTGCATCCACACTGCCTCCTTTTTCCGGGGTCTGGAAATTGTCACTCCCCGGGGTTCCTCTCCCCAGTCCGGCAGTCTCCCCACTCCCTTTGACCATCTGGCCTCTTCCGTCTCCAAATGGAGTTTTTCCAACCATTCTGCAGTCTCCTTTTCCGACTGGAGGGCAGTTGAACTGGCTGCCCCCATCTTCTCTTCTCCATCACTCCCCCGATCTGACATATTTTGGATTTACAGTCCCCTCGGTTTTTGTCCGGGATGACTGGTTGTGACTTCCAGCTTAATGTCAGGTATGCTTCCTTCAATATCCAGGAAAGAAAACCCCAAAGTCAAGCATTTTGAAGAATTTGGTACTTTTACTGAATATGAAATGATTAACAACCCAGTTAAAGCTGGAAGTGAGCAAAACGCGCGAAATGCATCTACTAAGCTTCTTCCCCCCCTCGTGTTTATAAATCATCAGCCAATCCAAAGGTCTTCCAAAGGTCAGGTGGCAACACGTCTGGCAGTGTCATTCATCAGGAATGTCGGACAGTTGGTCAGCCATCCCCTTTTGAAGATTCAGTTTCGTTTCTCACGAAGTCCCCTCCTACAAAGACAAAACCACCTCCTGCTCCCTTCCCCCCCTTTGCTCCATAACTAATCCCTCCCCGTTTCTTATGGCAGCTGAAGCAGGCAAGCTGAGGCTGACACCTTGCCTCAAGTTAGCAATGTGAGATGAAGCCCCAGAGTCCAGTAACCAGAGGCCAGTAGGGCCATCAGCCTTTGTGGTGGGGGTGAAATAGTTAGTATTCACAAAATTGCCCTTAGCACCACCTTTGCCCCTGCCAGGCCCCCTTCTCTGCCCCCTGACCCTTCCTTGATTGGAGCCACGTTTAGGTCCTTGCTGGTAATGGGGGCAGTCCTTCTTCAGATGCTCCTCAGAGCCACAGATGAAACACTTGGGTAGAGCATTAACCTGCTCTGAACTCTGGTGCCTTCTGTTGATGCGATAAGTTGTGGCCCTGGTGTACTCTCCCGCATCTCTACGCCTCCTGTCTTCCTCATTGAGCCTCCCTGTGAGGTAGGACAGAGTCATGGCTTCCTTTCTGGTTCCCTCTAGTGAGACAATAAAATTGCCCCAACTTTTGTCCAGGGATGCCAGAATGACAGCGATCATGTTGGCCTCGGTCACGGGGTAGTCCCTGAGCACCAGTTCTGCCCTGAGTGCCTTCAACTTTCCCAGATGCTCAGCCATGCTAGCCCCAAATTTTAGCTTGGTGTTATAGAACTCAGTTGTGAGTCTTGTGGTGGAGCCCAAGTTATCACTATTAAATAGGCTATATAACAACCCCCAAATTTCACCAGCTGTGAGCCCATCTGGTATGCTAGGGTACAATTTAGCATCCAGTGAGCTCAGTAGAGTGGTATAGGCTCTCCTGTGGTACCACTCTTCTTGAGGTCCCCAAGGGAAAGGTGGGGGGTCTAAAACCATTTCTAGGGTCCCCTCTTTTCAGAGACATACCTGAATCTCTTTGTTCCATATATTATAATTATCCCCTGCCAGATGTAATTTCTGAAAATTATCTGGGAGAACAGACACAGCTGGGGCAGAAAATGCTGATATATTTTGCTGTCCAAGGTATCTTTGCTTTGATTCCATTGAAGTAAATGGGAGAGGGATCCCTCTGCTGGCCAGTGTAGGTATTTTTCTGATTATTCTTTTCTTTTTCAGGTGGAGCGAACTAAGCATGTGCGAACTGCTGAGCATGCCCAGATCTCATTCCAGCCCAGGAGCCGATGGGGGCGGACCTCTCCCTCTGTGCTTCAGGGCCAGGCCTGGGCCCAGGCCTGTGGGGCTCTGAAGAGTCTTCTGGAAGCCCCCCTGGTACTAGAACACTTACCAGGGGGCGAAGGCTGCAGGATGGGGCTGGAAAAGCCCGAAAATGCTGAGGATTGCCTGGAGGGGCCCACCGCTGGCCCTGAAGACTCCGGAGGAGGCAGCCATCTTGGGAGGTGGGAGGCTTGGCTGGAGGCCCCCTGAAGTCATCCAGGTGAGTCCTCCATTGCCTCGGTGGGGGTGTTGGGAAGGCCGGAGCCCCCAGGGGTTCTTCTGGGGCTCTCTGGAGGCCTGCGCCCTGGCTGGGGGGCTCCGGACTGGACGCACCCCCCCTCGCTGGTCCCCTGGGGTTGTTGAGGGAGGCTGGCTGCCCCCGAGGTTGAGGCCATGGTCATTGTGGCCTCCAGGGCTGCGACCAGGACTTGGATTGCAGCCCTGATGCCTGCTGCAGCAGGAGCGGCTGGGCAGACTTCGAGGCTTGCCTATGGGGGGGGGGCGAGCAGTTTGCATGCTGCTTTGGCTGGCTGCCATCCATTGCTGGGCCTCATGGCCTAGCTGAGGCCTACCAAGCCTCGCTGGAGTAGGTGGCCTGGGGGCCGCCATGTTGGGGAGCCTCCTGGGCACTGGGGAAGGACTTATCCGGTGTCCAGAGGCCCTCTGCGCTGGTGTCCCACGTGGCTGGGCTCCTGGCGTCCCTCGGGTTGCCAGGAGCGTTCGTAGCAGCTCTCTGCATTCCTCACCAGTGAGCTGGTCTACGCTGGGGGTGGCCTTGTCCCTGGCCTCCTCCCCGGTGTCCTGGCAGTCCTGGGTGGACTGCTGGTCTTCCATGCCTTCCTCTGTGGCTTGCAGCTGCAAGGAAGCATGCAAAAGGGTCCCTTGCATTCCGCTGGGTCCTCTGGGGGCATAGAGATCATCTGTACCCTCCTCTGGATCAAAGCTTGCATCAGGGACTGGATGCAGGGCTGCCAACCTTGCTCCGAGACTCCTGGTCATGACCGGGGAAGTCCTGCCATCCATCTCTTGGGGGTTCTTGCTGGAACCTCCTGGCATCTTGCTTCTGCTGGCTTGGAAGCGTTGCCTCAAACCATCCTCTGCTACCACTTTGTGAGGGATCTCACGAAGAATGATGGTTCGTTGAGGGCGCTTCCAAGAAAAGGTCAGCACGCAAGGATGCAATCAAATTAAGTCTTTATTTAGAAGTAAAAGTGGGGTAAAATAAGGTCCCAGGCATGGAGGCATCCATGTCTGGATTGAGCCCATGGGTCAGTCCCATAGGAGACTAGAACAAGAGCAGGCAAAAGGGAAAGGGTAAAAAAGGAAAGGGAAGGAGCAGCCCCTGTGCAGGGGTTCTTATAGGGGCCCCTGGCCCCTCCCTTACAAGGTGTGTGAGGGGACCGGAGGGCCATTAACTTTCCCCAATGGGGCTGCAGGGGCCGGAGCCCCTTGACCCACCAGTGGGATCAAAGGTGCCTCTTTGCCCCCATTTGGTGGCCTTTGAAGAGACTGCCATGGCTGGCACAAAACACCTAACACTGCTGAACTGGTTATTGAGATCAATGGTAGTTGCAGCCGAACAAAGAAAGTCTCCAAATACCAGCCTCGCTCCTGAAGCAGCTGATGGATGATGAGAGGCATGCCAAGCAGGAACAGCAGATCAGCCGTGGCCAAGTTCAGAATGTAGATGTCCGATGCAACCTTCTGTTTGCAGCCCAGGACCACTGACATCACCAGCCCATTGGCCAGGACACCCGAGGCACAGATGAAGGCATAGATGATGGGAAGCACTAAGGAAACTGCTGGACCCGGAGAGTTGTCATCCGCTTGGGTGCCCTCTGAATATGGCTGCACCAGTTCACTGTCCTTCAGAGACTGGTTGACTACAAGTGGTGTAGGAGTTCCAGATGAAATGTTGAACCCAAGAAGAAAGTCAGAGTTTCTGTTTAGCAAAACACCCATGGCAAGGGAGTTGGCAGTCAAGATAACTTCAACCTGGCCACTTAAAGGAACATGGGGAGGAGATGTTTTTGAACCCCAAAGACGACTTCATCTCTATTTAACTCTTACAAGTCATTCAGGCGCAGCTTCTGAAACAGCTGGGAGGAAGCTGTTTCAGGAAGCTGGGATGTCCATCGTGTACCTCTGTCCCAGATCAGTACCTAGAGTTCTTTGAGGAGGAACTGTCATGCTTCTTGTTTCCGTTCTTTTTCATGCTTGCATGTTCTCCCTTAGGAAGAAATCAAAGTCCCTGAGTTAGTTTCTTCCACATGAAATAAACAATAAAACATAAATGTATCAGACAAAAACTATTCTTGTATCAGAGGAGAAGAGAAAGGAAAGGAGCTTAAGCAACTGGGCTGAATAGACAGTTCTGGAAATAAATTACTTTCCCAATTCCCCAAAATTAACCAGCCTTTCCCAACCAAGTAACTTTCAGATGTGTGGGTTATAGCTATAATACCTTCCAGCCAGCAGAAGCAGCAACCAATGGAGGTTGTAGTCCAGTGGTGAAATGCACTTACCTTCGCTACCGGTTCGGGAATGTGAGCACCCGCATCTCTTCTGCGCATGCGCAGAGGGTCAAAAACGGGACATAATGATGTCCTGGCAGGTGGGCGGAGGCTCCTGTCACTGGTGCTCTCGGTTTGCGTGAACCGGATATATCTGGCCAGATTTCACCACTGTTGTAGTCCCATGCATCAGAAGGGGTATCTCCTAAGGACCAAGGGTACACTAAGTCCTTCTCAGGCTGCTATCCTTTTCTGGAAGCTAACATTCATCACCATCATCAACCTGCATTTGTATTCAACAGTAAAGCTGCAATTGCTCCAGATGTCACCCATGGGCAAGCCCCAGGCAAAATATAGCTCCAAGTTTCATACAATTGTGTAAATCCATATTTCTCATTTTTGGCAAGACCCCCAGTTGATTGAATGACTATTCCGAAAGTACAGGTAGTCTTTGACTTACAACCACAATTGAGATCAAAATTTATGTTGCCAAGTGAGAAATTTGTCAAGTTTGTTCCATTTTATGACTTTTCTTGCCACAGTTGTTAAGTTAGTAGCACAGTTGTTAAGTGAATCTGGCTTCCGCACTGACTTTGCTTGTCAGAAGTTTGCAAAAGGGGAACACATGACCATGGCAACCATCATAAATATGAACCAGTTATCAAGCTGCTGAATGTAAATCACATGACAATGGGGATGCTGCAATGGTCATAAATATGAAAAATGGTTTTAAGTCACTTTTTTCAGTGCCATTGTAACTGAATGGTCACTAAGCAAACTATTGTAAATCGAGGACTACCTATACTTTACTTTGTTACTTTTTATTGTTACATGTTTATTTGTTTAACAGTACAGGGTTTTTTTAAGGGTTTAACATTTTTATTTTATTTAAATGGCTTAGGACCTGGGTACCTACGAGACCGTCTTTTGCCACCAATAGCCTCCCACAGTTCGTTCTCACAGGGAGGGACTATTCAGGGTACCGTCAGTCAAATTATGTCGACTGGCAACTCCCAGGGGGAGGGCCTTCTCTGTGGGGGCTCCAACCCTTTGGAATGAACTGCCCCCAGAGATACGGAATATCCCTGATCTCCGTGCTTTCCGCCGTGCCCTCAAGACCCTGATGTTCCAACAGGCAGGGCTAAACATACAAACATGCGAATGATTTTTTAAATGTTATCTAATTCTGGGTTTTATTTAATTGACCAAACTAAGTAACAATTTTAATTAGCAATTTTATGATGTTTGTGTGTCTATATTTTTCTTGACTGTACACCGCCTTGAGTCCTACGGGAGAAAGGCGGTATAGAAATATAATAAATAAATAAATAAATAAATAATGAACATTGTTCGTTCAAGAAATATCTTATGAATCAATTTTA
This sequence comes from Pantherophis guttatus, assembly GCF_059756535.1. Lineage (NCBI taxonomy): Eukaryota > Metazoa > Chordata > Lepidosauria > Squamata > Colubridae > Pantherophis > Pantherophis guttatus. Next base: position 15,797,863 of record NC_142071.1, on the reverse strand, counting down.
ATTTTTAATATGGTAAATATTGATTAATCTAACCCATACAAACAAGCTTTTTTAGGAGTTCCCACGAGTTTTAAAGGTTGGAAAGGGTCTTTTGAGCAAAAAAGGATTAAGAAACACTGATCTAAATACTAGATGGTGTTTGCTTTAATCTCATCTGTCCTCTTAACAACTCAACAGTTCTACATTTTCCCCACAACACCCCCTCCTCTCTTGAGATATGTTGGATTGGCAAAGAAGGAGTGACCCAAACTTCCGTGGTTGAGGAGGAGCGGAACCTGGGTCTCCCCGGTTCAGAGGGAAGCATGAACCCTGCTCCACGACCAAAAGCTCTTTTCTCCTCAGGAATCCCAGTCTGTTCAAAAGGCCCCACTCTGCGTTCATGTCCACAGAAATGGCTCCTGAAATGTATCCCACCGCTGAAGTCTGAAAGCAGCCTCTGATGCCTGGGGATCACAGACTGGAGAATCGCAACCGGATTTCTGCGTCCCGTAGACTAGCCGGGCTCTCTTCCTCCACGGTCACACATACACACACCCCACCACCATCTGGTGAAGGCAGCTACAGCTGCCAGCAAGCCCCTACCCCACTCCTGGCAGCGGTGCTTGGGCAAGGCAAGAGACGGACGCTAAGCAAGGCGGGTCCCCGCCATTCCCACCCATCAGAGGCCTCGCTCCGCTTTCCTTTCGGAAGAAACGCGCCCGGGAGAGGCGCCGACAAAGACGACGCGCGTCTGCCCCCGCGAGGAATTAGATCCCGCAATACACGAGTCCCGTCTTCTCTCGCCTTCCGTTCCCGGCCTCATCGCAGAAAATTTGCCGCTGGCTCTTCGCCGCGCTGTCACAAGAGCCGCTGTTGCTGCAGACACGTGTGCGCGCGACGGAGCGTGGGAAGGCGCAGCCTTCTGCAGGTTCTCCTGCTTCGCCTGGGCGCCCCGTCATTCGCGCTCGCGGAGCTTTGGTGCCCCCGCTCCTCCGAATTTGACTTCCACCGTCTGTCTTCCCGGGACAGGTGGGAATGATCTTCTTCGGCTGGCTTTGTTTTAATCATCATCCGGTCCCCAAGAACAGGCTAAAACCAGGCCGCCGTCTCTCTGTCCACCCTCTCGGCTTCGTTTGAAAAAGAATCGCGCGCTGTCCACCTTTGTCTGAAACGTCAGCCTTCTAACACGCGGCACGCACACAGGAGGAAAGCGGAGGGGGCCGCCTCGCCGCCCATCCACGCCGAATCCCGCACCGGCAACTCGGCGGATCCCGCAGCCGGGCTGCTATGTGCGCGATCCTGAGCGGCCACTAGGGGGCATCAAAGAGAATTCTTTATTTTGCAGCCCTGTAAAGCAGGGGTCTCCAACCTTGGCAACTTGAAGCTTCGCTGGCTGTGGAATTCTGGGAGTTTAGGTCCGCCAGGCTTGAAGTTGCCAAGGTTGGAGACCCCTGCTCTAAAGGTGCCTTGGAATTCTGCAGGCCAAATGTGGAAACCTCTGGGATGGGAGAAGAAGGGAGGGTGGATGGTCAGCCCAGGCTCCCCTGCCCTCCATTCCTGCTGCTTCTCTTTGACCATACATTCTTCTTAGGGCAGCAAGGAAGACCAGCTGTGTTATCATCAGAGTGGGATCAGCCAGAATGCCAAACCATGGCTTAATTAACCAAGGCTAAATGATCCACAGGACTGAGTTCAGCAATCCAGATGAGTGAACAAAACTCACTTGATAGACTGCAACAGATTCACACGGCACACAAAGATCCAACCACACACACCTAAGATGGTTTTGATGCGAAGGATGAACCCACCTCAACCCCAGCCACCTTTCTCAATTTAGGTCTTCCCAAGTGATTGACATGGTCTATTCAAAATTTCCAACCAGCTTTGCTCCTGACAGATGAAAATCTCTTGTATTTGGAACTTGAGGGTAAAGATATGCAATAGTCTCTATCAGGATGTGGAGGGGAAATTCAGCACTATTTATAAACTGTCACCTTGCAGGATAGAACTATTACCACTTCTTCCAAACCCATTTTGCTGACAACATGAACTGGTATGATTCATTCCAGGATCTGCATCTTTCCACAGAATTGTCTTAGGCATCACTTCTTTTGTCCTCTGCTGCAACTACAAATTGCAACTTTGGGACCCTGATTTTGTACTCTGGAGAGATCCAGCAATGTTTTCCCTTTGGAAACAGAATTCTAGGCTGTAAATCCCACTGCCTTTCTGGGTGAAAGAACCTCATGAAGGTTAAAGAGTAAAATAAAGAAATAAAGGACACCATGGAAGTCTAAAGTTCTTCCACAGGTTTATGGATATTTTAAAATTGCAAGATGGACACAAAATTCTGTGTTTTCAAACTGGGGAGGGGCGGAGATTGTGTAGTAACTCTATAATCTTAAAATCTAGACATAATGATTCTTCAGGGGTGGACTTCGAATGTCTATGTTTATTAGTTGCCTTCTCTTCTATCTCTGACTCTATATTCTTGGTATCTTAAAGCAGAACAGCATACTGTATTTCCATAATTGGACGAAATGTAGGTGATCTTCCAAAATAGTCTTCAAAATTTATGCAATGCATAAAGAAAATAGGAGTTGGAACAAGTTAATACCCTATCCCTCTAAAAAAATAACTAGTCTAACAGAAGAGAATATTTATAGCTCAGGGTTGAACTGTGGGGTTCTTGGCACTGATGATCTTATCTAGTTTGGTAATGAAGTGAGTCAAGTGGTGCAAGAAACCACCAAGAACCCCACAGTAACTACTCCAGAACAATTAGAGGTGAAACAATAGGAGGAACACAGAGCTCTGTTTATCTTAAAGTCAGATTGGATGACATTTGAGGGCCATGTTATAAAACATACTGGGAATGACAGGACTAACATTAAATTGGGTTTTGTTTCTGTGGGGTTAAGATAAAATTAGCTTATACAATGACTAAGGCAGTTTCCTAATGCAGCAGTGTATATAAAGTACAGCCTTATTAATTGCCGATAGCAAAACACCCACACTCTGGCTGTAAATTAAAGACTGTTCTTTTCCACCTAATATTTTCTGGAGGATTTTCCTAATAGCCTTGTCAGTACCAGAGAGCATCCATAGCTTAATGCATTCTTTATTCACCCTCTAACTGCACATACACATACTGTATCTGCACACAGGAAATAAGACAAAGTGATGGGTTTATCTGAAACAGCTGCCAATGTGAATCACATTTCCAATCTTCTCACCTGCCAGAACTGCAGCAATTGCTTGTAATCATGGTTTGCTAAACCCCTAGTTGACTGGCAAGGGAGGAAGACGCCCTCCAAACCCCTGGTATTTTGTGATTGTGAAATATAGGTTCCCTGTGCTTGGGGGGGTGGGGTCTAGGGCTGGAGAGAACAAAGAATCATAGGGTTGGAAGGGACCTCAGAGGTCTTCTAGTCCAGCCCTTGCTCAAGGAAGGAGACCTTATATCATACTGGTCAAATGGTTATTTAGTGTATTTTGAAACCTCCAGTGATGGAACACCCGCAATTCTGGGAGGCAAGCTTTTCCACTGATTTTTGCTGTCGGAAAATTTCTCCTTAATCCTAGGTTGAATCTCTTTAATAATCTTCCACCAGTTGCTTCTTGTCCTGCCCTCGGGTACTTTGGAGAATAGGTCAATCTCTTCTTCTCTATGACAGACCCTCAAGTACTGAAAGACAGTTATCATTTCCCTCCCCCAATCCTTCTCTTTGATAGGCTAGACACACCCAGTTCCCTCAATCATTCATCATAAGATTTAGCCTCCAGATCTGTTATCTGTATCACCCCATAAACCTAACTTTGGTGCCTTAAAGGGCCCCCTTGCCTTTAAGGATATCTTGCAGAAGATCTGCAATTGAGTTGCACAGATATTGGCTCTTCTGTGGAACATCTGTTTTGATGCCAGCTGATGAAAAAAGCAGTGTTTGATCCAGGTCTCAGCAACGTGCAAGGACTCTAGTATGAAAACCTATATTGTTAACAACAGGAAGGCTAAAACAAGAAGGACCCCATTTTTAACCGAACATAAAGATCTCACTCACACAAGTGGGGTTTTCACTTTTTTTTTTAATTTCACCAATGCCCCTTTGCTGTTCCTCTCACTTTTTGACCTTGCCCTGTGCTGCCACAGCTTCCATGGCCTTCCTCACGGTCTCTTCGTCACCCAAGAACTGCATGGGCTTGGTAGGCTTCAGGTTGTCATCCAATTCATACACAATGGGAATCCCAGTTGGAAGATTGAGTTCCATGATGGCAGCATCAGACATCCCTGTGCAGAGACAATGGAGCCAGGTCAGATAATGATCCACAGAAGTCTTCTACACCGAAGTCAACAATAAGACAAAGCCAGCTAAGTACAGATAGTCCTCAATTTACGACAATTGAGCCAAAAATTTATGTTGCTAAGCGATACAGTTAAGTGAATTTTGCCCCATTTTATGACCTTTCTTGACTCAGTTGTTAAGTGAATCACTGCAGTAGTCAAAGTTAGTAATATGGTTGTTAAGTGACTCTAGCTTCCCCATTGACTTTGCTCATCAGAAGGTCACAAAAGGGGATCACATGACTCCGGGACACTGCAACCATCATAAATGTGAGTCAGTTGCCATGCATCCAAATTTTGATCACATGATCATGGAGGTGCTGCAATGTCATAGTGTAAAAACCAGTCATTTTTTTCAGTGCCATTGTAACTTCAAACAGTCACTAAATGAACTGTAAGTCAAAGACTGCCTGTAACTTTCTCCTTTCCATTTTAAAGCTATAGGTTAAGAAGGGTTGGTTGTGGGGAAGAAAAAGTTTCTTTTCTGTGGACCCAATATAGGAAATTTTTGTTTCTCTAGACATGGCTTTTTCTCTCAAGAAATCCAGATTGGTGTTTGGGGAAAAAATTCTCACAATAAAAAAACTTACAGTGGGCAACAGGACCAGACCAAACCGTAAAAGTAAGAAAAATGCTGTGCTTGACGGTACCACAGTTCACAGTATTTATCAAGATGATAAATGTCTTACTTCATGCAATAACTCATTTGAAAAGAGTTTGATCCTAGGGTCCTTGTTACCTCTGCAAATGTCAAGATAAACAAGCATTTGTCTAATCTATCCTGTTATTCTCTAAAACTAAACAACATCAGAGTCAGCCAGGCTTCCCAAGAGATAAAAATGCCTTTTATTCATGTGGTTGGATGGATAAAGAGCAGTTCTTTTCATAGTCACCCATCATTCCTTTTCCACCAGCTTCTTCATACACTTTCATTGAATTCCTCATCAGCAGGACAATTAGTTAAATTGCTAAATGTTACATTAGCCAGTGTCTAAACAGATTGCATCTTCATGTAGCTTGCTTTTAACTCCATCCCTTTCCATCATTTTGAGATTATAAACCATGGAAAGCAATTCATCTAAGAAGCAATTAAAAAAGGACTCAACAAGGACTACAGTCTATGAACCAAAGAAGGCCAAAACCAGGCCAGAAGGTTTAGAGAGGGATGAGAGAAGCTTTCGGAGCAACTAGTAATTGGCTGAGGTCACCACCTCAGAAGCAGCAAGGAAAACCAAGCAGCCTCTTGTAGTTTTTGTTGGAATTATTGCCCAGATAGAAGCAAAGGTGATAGATGTATCTGTATTCCCTAACTACTATCTAGCAGTGGTCTGGTGCTCTTGAGAGTCCCTTGGATTGCAAGGAGATCAAATCATTCAATCCTAAAGAAAATCAACCCTGACTGTTCTTTGGAAGGACAGATACTGAAGCTGAAGCTCAAATACTTTAGTCACCTAATGAGAAAAGAGAAGTACATTAGAAAAGACCCTGATGTTGGGAAAGTCAAAAGGAAAAGGGGACAGCAGAGTATGGGATGGTTAGATAGTGTCATTAACACAATGAACATGAATTTGGGCAAACTCTGGGAGATAGTGGAGAAGGGGGGGGGCTTGGCGTGCTATGGTCCATGAGGTCATGAAGAGTCAGACATGACTTAGCAGCTGAACAACAGCAACTAATGGTGGTCAGGATTTCTGCAATCTAGATATGAGAATCCTTATGAAATATCTCAGCAGCTACCAGTGAAGGATATTAGCAGAACTTTGGAAAGAAGCAGAGCACTTGTTTGAGCCAAAGCAAATGATGTCTCACCTCCTTCCTTATTTATGAGAAGTACCTTTGCAACATTCACAACTTTGGGGGATGTTAGGGAAACACGTTCTTGGGGCAGAAGTAGGGGAGACAGAAATGCTATTAGTGAGAGCCAAGGATGAGATGGAAGACGCAAAAACCTCCCAGCTGCCCTTTTAACTTTTGTAATGTGACACCAGACTGGAAATAGCAACACAACCTTCAGCGGGCAGCATATCAAATTGTATTCAATTCATTTCAAACCACAGCTCAGGCTTGGTAGCAGCTTTTCCAGGACCATTGCTATAGAAAGAGTGTTGATAGATGGAAGGGGAGGGGGAGGGAGGGAAGGAAGGAAGGAAGGAAGGAAGGAAGGAAGGAAGGAAGGAAGGAAGGAAGGAAGGAAGGAAGGAAGGAAGGAAGGGTTTGAATGCTAGAGAGGATAAAAAACAATCTTTCCACTGTACCTTGTGATTAAGTTTAGTAATTGGCTTTATTCATCATGATAACCATTTTAAGGACAGACAGCAACTACTAGGTGAGAACTCCATGCCAGATGTGCTTGTTGGCTCTCATGATGTAGTAATGGTGTACAACCATCATTCTGTTAAGCTGGTTAATACTATGTTGCAGCAAAATGCTTCCTACAGAAGATACTGCAGAAAGGTTAGGATGGTCCAAGAAGACAGACACAAGTTATCAAAGTTCAAGGAACCTAAGTACATATCTGAGAAGCCACAAATCTGATGCTCTGACCATCTAAAGGTCACCTGTAAGTGATATACTCCTTTATGAAGGCCAGGACTCAGCTGTCCTTTGGTGCCCTGGCCTTACAACAACTCTCTTAGCAAACCTGGTTGGTCTGTCCAGGCAACCAAAATTTTATATACTATAAGTAAGTGCTGAGACCTAATCTATACGGCCTCATATGGGTCTATGTATCTGAACACTTTTTTTTCGTCTTTTCAGTAACACCCTGATTCAGTTCAGTTTCAGAAGAGCACGGGATAGATTCATCTTCACTAATCATGCTAAATCATGCTTTGCTTAACAAACTACAATTAACTGGATCTGCATGCTCATTAAATGATCAACCTACCAATCCCATAATGGCTCAACAGTGACTTGGTTGATCTGGAGGCTTTAGTAAAAGAGCTTGAGGTGAAATCAAAAGGTGCTTTTTCCTAATCAAAATATTTAATTTTTTAAAAAAATGAATGGAATTAGCTTGATGGCTTCTACTTCTCTGCCCCCATCCAAACAAAGACATTGCATGAGGCAAGCGGGATGGGAAAATATATTAATATCCATAATATATGGATATTATGATTATGCACAGAGCTGGGTGAAGCATGGTGGTCCTTACCTTCCAAGTGTTTGACAATGCCCCGGAGGCTGTTGCCATGGGCAGCAATGAGTACCCGGTTACCCTTTTTGATCTTGGGTGCAATCTCATCATTCCAGAATGGCAAGGCCCGGGCAATGGTATCTTTCAAGCTCTCACAGGCTGGTAGTTCCCCAGGCTTCAGTCCTGCGTACCTTCGTTCCTATGTAGTTCAAAAGGCAGAGGACATTAGAGCTGAGAAGGGGAGGTTAGAAAGCTTTGGGTCAACCTTGGAGATTGGGAATGACTTCTTGGGAGGAAGAGAGTGATGAGGAGTAAAGCAGAAATACATTGATTCTATTCTTTATTCTTGATCCTTCACTTCGTCCAGAATTTGATGTATGTTTTTAAATTTATATTGTATGGAAGAAAGTTGGAAGTATTCTTTTTCTGCTATTCTTACTTTTTCATTCGTCTTTTTGCATCTTCTGCTTTTGTTGATCTTTTCTTTTTGTTCTTATTTATCTTTTCTTTTTGGTTTTTTTGAATATATATATTTAAAATATATTGATTTTCATGTGCGTGTTGTGTATCGAATATATATATTAAAAAACAACCAAAAACAAATTAAAAGATAAATGAGCAAGAAAAGTGTGTGTGTGTCCGTATGTATGAAAACCAATATATATATAAAGAGGCAAAGGTGTTTCCCTGTCAGTTGTGTCTATATATATGATTTTTATCAATATATATATAGGGGGCGCGATGGCTCAGTGGTTAGGAAGCTGAGCTTGTCAGCTGGAAAGCTGAGAGCCTGAGTTTTAGACCCAAGCGCTGTGTGACAGGGTGAGCTCCTATGCTTGCCCCAGTTCCTGTCTACCTAGCAATTCTAAAGCATGAACATGTAAGTAGATAAATAGGTACCAATTCAGTGAGAAGGTAATAGCATTCCATGTTTCACGATGTCATGCTGGCTATATGACCATGGAAGTTTCTTCAGACAACGCTGGCTCCCTTGGCTAAAAAACGGAGATGAACATTGCGCCCTAGTGTCTCAGTGGGCAAAATGTGCATTACAACCTTCCTTAACTAGATCATCCCAGCCAGTCATGTATCAGGTTGGGGAACTCCAATGTACTTCAAGTCCTGGTCTGTCCATCTTAGTCTGGTACTTGAAACTATGGCATATAGTAGGTATTTTTTAGATATTGCTGAAAAATAGCACAATGAAATAGCAGCGTAGGAAACTGCTATACTTTCTGATTCTTAATGAGTAGGGAGTATGATTTTTTCCCAATATGTGGAATGCATCTTTGGAAGGCGGGGGAAACACGTTTGCGTTTGTCTGGGTGTTTTGATGAACTAAGGGGTAGCTAAATGTTGATGAATACCAGAAAAAGCAAACTATTTCTGTGACATTTTAGAATAATGTATTCTGGAGCATCAGAGAAACTGCTTAATATCCTCCCCTTCTTTTATTATGACTAATAGCATTTGAATAATTTCCACACAGTCCCTTTGTTAGTCTTTTGTAGCAAACACAATAAATATTCTTTAAGAATTAATTGGCTGATGTTTAAAATGTAATAGTTTAAAATTAACAAATGCCTTCATCTTCTATCTGCTTTTTCCATTTTGTTTGCAATTACCCCGCAAGTTGGAGGCAAGGGCTATCAGGTTTTGCAAAGTAGCCTCTAAAGAGCTAATTAAGTAGCATCCTTAACTCCCTGTAGACTAACTTTACACCTTTCATTAAATTACACCATGGTTTAATTGTGTTATGGCTTAGAAAACATGGTTGATGGCTTAGAGTGATGAGTGAACCCAGAACAATATGGCTCATTCAACTAACCACTGCAAATTATGCTAAAGTGTAGGGAAAATATATCTTAGTGCAGTGTTGGTGAACCTTTTTGGCCCCAAGTGCTGAAATGGGGGCGTGCGTGAGCATGCACGCACACATGCGGGAAACCGGAAGAGCAGCCACCCAGTGTGCATGCATGCATTGGGAAGATGATCTTCCGGTTTCCAGTCAGTTGGTCTTCACGTGTGCATGCGTACCAGAAACCAGAAGACCAGGTGGCCGGTGTGCATATCTTCCCAGCGTGCACGTGCATGCCGGGCAGCTGCTCTTCTGGTTTCTGGCATTCCCGCACACGTGAAGACCAGCTGGCCGGCGCGCCAGAACCTGGAAGAACAACGGGAGACGGCTCGCATGCCTGGAGAGATGGCTCTGTGTGCCACTTCCGGCACACGTGCCATAGGTTCGCCATCACGGTCTTAGTGCAATGAGGAAAACCTTTAGTGTTGGCCTGTAGATTCCCACCTCCTTTAGCTAGTCAAAATTTCAGGCAAAGACTGGATTGGAAATCATTTCCTCATGATATAGGACTCTTTCTCAAAATTATTGGAGATTTTTTTTTCAACAAGTTCCATACAATTCCCATTTTAAATTGGTGGCTGTAGAGCTGTGGGATATAAGAACTCTTACCTTTTCATAGAGCTAACAATTGCTTAGAAGGGACATGGTGGCTCAGTGGCTAAGATGCTGAGCTTGTCGATCAAAAGGTGTGGCAGTTCATTGGTTCAACTCCCTAGTGCCGTGTAATGGGGTGAGCTCCCATTACTTGTCCCAGCTTCTGCCAACCTCAGCAGTTCGAAAGCTCGTAAAAAATGCAAGTGGAAAAATAGGGACCACCTTTGGCGGGAAGATAACAACGTTCCGTGTGCCTTTGGCATTTAGTCATGGCAGCCACATGACCACGGAAGATGTCTTCAGACAGCACTGGGTCTTCGGCTTTGAAACGGAGATGAGCACCGCCCCCCAGAGTCGGGAGCGACTAGCACATATGTGCAAGCTGAACCTTCACCTTTATCTAACAATTACTGTATTAATGGTACTGTATTAAGAAAGTTCTGTTGGGAAAAAGACTGGGAGGGGGGTAGGAGGTAGAGGAAGAGGACAAGGAAATAGATAAGAGGGGGAATGGACAGGGAGGAAGAGAAGGGGTGAAGAAGGACATAATAGATCCCATATTCAAGCTTCCTACTTCTTCATTCCTAATTAAAAAATATCAGGAAATGCTGACTTCTTTGCTGGAGAGATCATCAGACAATCATCTCATCCTGCACTGATTAGGAATCTGAATTATTTATTCTGAACAGTGTCTCCAAGCAAGCCATGGTTTATTAACTGAACCTCACCTAGCTTAACATCTCCTATTGTCCACCAAACTAAAACCCATCCAAGCATATTATAGGTCAGAGGATTATGCGAAATCTTAGACTTTTTAATTTTTAAGATGGACTTTCCTTCGCAGAGCCCCGTGTTCCTTGCACAGTATTCTACCCAGATGGAAGATCTTTATGCAGGGACATAAGGAGGTTTTCCTCTAAATATGTTGTAACAGACAATCGATTAGCTTTTTGCTACTCATATTTCGAACATTCCTCCAAAAAAACACAAGGCAGCAAAACAGCTCTTCCTTCCTTTCTGTATCTCTTATTCTCACATCCTTGTTGAGAGTTAGATGAAGAAAAAAAGAAAGACTGAGAGTCAAGGTCACCTTTGACTCCCAAGCTTCCTACAAATGAGATACAGGTAGTCCTTAACTTAAAACAGTTCATTTAGTGACCGTTCAAAGCTACGACGACACTGAAAAAAGTGACTCATGACCGTTTTTCACCCTTATGATCTTTGTAACAGCCACATGATCACGGGATCAAAATTCAGATGCTTGACAACTGGCTCATATTTATGACCATTCCTATGTCCCAAGGTCATGTGATCCCCTTTTGCAATCTTTTGCCAAGCAAAGTCAATGGGGTACCCAAATTCGCTTAACAAGTGGGTTACTAATTTATCAACTCCAATGATTCACTTAATAACTGAGGCAAGAAAGGTCGTAAAATGAGGCAAAACTCAGCCTTACAAATGTCTCACTTAACAAAAGACATTCTGGGCTCAATTGTGGTCGTAAGTCAAGGACTACCTATAGTTGAATCCACATTTCCGCAGCCTTATTGACTGCCCCAATGCCCACCAACTGTTAGTACTCTATCAAACGTTGAGCTGCCACTGACCTTGCTGATGACTTTATAAAAAGGGTGGCTTTCATCCATGGGGGGAGGTGGAATGTCATAAGATCGCCTCCAGATTTTGACCTGCTCCTCCCCATGCTTGGCTGCGGTCTCAGCCTTGTTGAGGCCCGTCAAACCCCCGTAGTGGCGTTCATTCAGGCGCCAGGTGCGTACCACGGACACCCACATCTGGTCACAGCCGTCCATGATGTACCAGAGGGTGCGGATTGCTCTCTTCAGTACCGAGGTGTAGAAACAATCAAACTCATAGCCTGCTTCCTTGATGGCCTGGGCTCCACGCTTGGCCTCCTCCTTCCCCTTTTCACTCAGTTCAGCATCAAACCAGCCGCAGAAGCGATTCTCCTGGTTCCAGGTACTCTCACCATGGCGCACAATCACAAGCCGGTGGGTTGGCATTGTTCTGGAGGAAACAAACACCGTCGGCCTCAACAAGGAGCCAGCAAACGCCGAGTTTGGCTGCTGCCCGGAACTACCCACACGGAGAATGACAGTTTTGATGCTATTTATACAGGTCTTCTGTTCTGCCCTGCCCATCTCTCCCCTCCTGACCAAGCAGCTCCATCTTCGGAGCCACTCATGCTGACGGAAGAGCAGCTCTCCCATTCTGGCTAAAGCTTCCTGATTAAAAATAGTAAAAAGATAACTTCTTCTCCTGAGTAGGCCAGAAATAGCAGAAGACTTGGCAGCGCTCAGAAGTTTCTGATCAGAGGCCTCTGGCTACAAATGAAAGGGAGGAATGGGATGGTGAGAACTTCACCACCACCAGCAGCTTTGTGAGCAATTGGGAACTGCCAGGAATCTCCCCTTTCTTAACTGCCACTTATCACCAGGCTTAGGAGCAAAGCAGAAAGGCCCCTCCGGGAGTAATAGAGAGTTTATGTCTTGTTTCTTCACATTTCGCTTCTCATTCAAAAAGCTCAATTCTCAGAAGAAGAACTGAACTGATGAACAAAACTGAAGAAGTTTCCTAAATGAAAAGCAAAATATTTTCAAGGAAAAGACCAAGAAACTCCAGTTGCCTTTTGGAAAAGCCCCTTTGGGAAGCCCTTTTTTCTCTTCCACATTAAGAAGGATCCATGGCCCAAATAGTTTCAAGAATTTTAGGCAGAAAATCAAAGGCAGGAAGTTATTAAAACTCTTAGCTGCTTTTCTTCTTTCTTATTGCTCCGGCTTTTGCTTACTTCACCCTCTAAAATATTCAGGGAGCAGGCTGGCATAGAAAAGGCAATGACATTGGTTCCCCAAACCCATTCAACTCAAAACTAGGACTGGTAAATCAGAACAGCTGGCTCCACACAATACAGAAAACCTTGATATGATCTGTGAATATTGCTGTGCATATTTAAGGTTGGATCTTATTAAAAATGCATCAGGGTCTGAGCTAAAAACTAAAGATACAAGAGCAGCAAGACTTTAATTTCCACCCCCACCCCCCTTCTGTATAATTGGCACTTCTGCTCTGTGGTAAATGCAACACGGAAAGGCCCCTGAGCACTGCACCACTGGGAAGTGAAAAGGGTGGTGTAACTTGGTTTCTCTAGCAAGTTAAATCACCATTAGAGAAAGAAAAACAAAAGCTGCAGTAACCATAAAAATCTAGAATGCGCCCATTTGGACCACCAGGTGACACTGTGAGTCACAGTCAGAAGGTTTTATTTAATTAGTTCTCTAAATGTGCTGGACTTCTATTTTCTTTGTCAAAAAAAAGGTGTCTGGGAATTATGGGAACTGAGATCCAACCCATGGAGAAAGCATCAGGTTTGAGGAAAGCTACTTTTTTGGAGGCCAGGAAAGGACATGGACAATACTGTAATCTTAACAGGAGAAATATCTAGTCAGGGGAACCTAAGTACAGTAATGTAAGACTTCAGATTTACTCCTTTTTCTGCAGCTTCCTCTTTGGATACAGTATTAGCTACGCATCTTTCCACAAAAAAATAAATAAATCACATGCTTCTTACCTGCTCAAATCCAGAATCTATGGCTAACTTTTTTTGAACCAATCACATCACAACATGCAAATACCAATCAAACCAGGTCATAAACATTTCCAAGGGAGGGAGCTGCTTCATTATGGACCAAAGCCAAGAGCTGCAGGTATTTTCTGGGGCTCCAGAAATTGAAGCCCTTTGAGGTAGGATAGGCCAGGAAACAGACCCCAGAAGGACTACTGGAATTCTTTTGTAGCCATAGTCTGATCAAGATAATTAAATCTTGAAAACCTGATAGCTTACCTAATTTTCTTTCCATTCTTACACCAAAGAAAATCAAGGCAGAGCTATCTTGAGCTACTTTCTCACCTGCTCCTCTTTTTCAGGGTTAAGCTGATGTATACGTACGTGCCCTTGCGCTCTTCACTGTTTCATCAGTGTTTCTCTACAATACCAGAACAGCAAGAGCAGTTAAGGAACATGCCCATCCCTATGAAGTCCTTAAATGCCTAGGGACCAGTTTATCTCAAACTGAACCTGGCTTACACATAAGACCAGCCTTAGGGATCCTGCTCCATGCTACCTTAGCCACTGAAGAGAAAAGTGGATAAGATCTCTTTCAAATCAATGGGATTTAAGATTGATTACCAACTGAACTTCCATTCAGTGCCTTCCCAGGATTATGTCAGCTGTAGTATCTTCATCTGCCAGTATTCTGTTATTTTCACTTCCTGGTGGCAATATATATATTTTCTTTGTACCTTCTAATATTGTTTGCACTAGATTTCAAAACAAACATTTAGGACTTGATTGTCATATTTCTGTTGCGATTCTATGTTTACTGTTAGCATTTCATTGTTTGTACTGGTTTAAGTATATCATGTTGGAATCTTTTGAGGTTTAACAGCAGGTAAAAATAAGCATTTCAGAAAGAATCCTGCCTGCCAGATAATCTTCCAGTAAGCCCTCTCTCAGCCTTCCACAAGCTCTCCTACCCATGTGTCTTCAGAATGCAGTAAGGAATTAAATCAGGTGCTCAGCCTGGCAGTGGTTAACCCTGAGTGGAGTAGAAACTAAAATATTGGGCCTTATTCCCTCAAAGGGATTTTGCAAAGTGGCAAAACATGCTATGGATTTAATAAAGGCAACATCTGCGCAAGTCTTCCAAGTCATTTTTTGAAACAAGCAAATTTATTGCAGGTGAGATTGTATCACACAAAATGCTAAACAACAGTGTATTTAAATGGTTTTGCATTTGGTGAACCCAGCCCGTTTTAAACCCAAATTGGGTCCACTTATCCATCTAGATCAGCTTTCCTCAACCTGATACTCTCTGAATGTATTGTAACTCCAGCTCCCATAATTCCCAGCCAGTTAGTATGAGAAGCGAGAAATGCACCTCACAGTCTTCCAGTCTGACAATTCCATTTGCTTATGAATACCACATAGTTCAGTTTTAACAACCAGCATACAGTTTTCCTTCTCAGTGGGCTGTTTTGTAATTCTCAGCCCAATGAGATTTGGGGATTTGATTTTAGATAGCAATCTTTTGGGATTGAGGAAACTGATGGAAGAAAAATCCGGTCCGGTTCCAAGCCAGGAGAAAGATGTTGGAAATAAAATGTGAGGCTGATTGGAAAGAATATTTATTGATGAGCAGAACCAACCACAGCATGCAGTTCTGGGACAGCTGATAAATTGGTTGAATGAGTGGATGGCTCTTTATAGGTTTCTGTGACTTTGAAGTTTGAACTGTTCTTGTACAATGAACGGGTTTTTGTGTCAATGGTGGTGGGTTAATCCTATTATGTCATAAAGTTCAGGTCCTGTTCTTAGAATTTGTGTGAGGAATCTAAATTTTAATCCCAGTCTGGGGGAGCTGTGGCTGAAGGTGTTTTGTTTGTAAATAGACTGCCTGGATTTCTTAATGGGCATAAAATATCCATCTCTAAAATTTTCAGGCATCTGCTGGCAGCTGTTTTACTATGCGGGAAATTGGGGCTGCTTTCTGCCTTTAAGAACATGTTTCTCCATTTCTCCTTTAGGGAAATATAATATTCTGCCTCTTAATCTTCCTCAAAATATTTCATTGGGGGGCGGGGGGGGGGCTTCCCACAAAACCTTTAAACTACCTTGTTCCTTAGCAGAACCCAGAAAAAGCGCATAATTAGCTCTGGCCGATTGCAAGTTCTCCAATAACCTTGAGAGCGGGAAGAGGGAAGAGATTTTTTTTTCAAACCGCAAGTCGACTGGTAGGTATTTCCTTGTCCACAAACGCAGGGAAAGACGTCATTTTTGGTACCAAACTCGCAAGCGCCATCCTGGGCTCCTCAGGGCCGCTAGGGGGCGCGCTGGGAGCGAAGCCATTGCGGGCGGGCGCTGCGGCGGCGAGAGCCTGTGGGATTGAAGGCTGGGCGGGAACGAAGCCTGGCTCGGAAAAGGCGCTGTAGATTTCCACTGCCCCACATGGGGCTGGGTTCTTCCCCGCAGCCGGCTCGGCCTCGCCCGCGCACAGGGTCGAGTGAGTCAGCAGGGAGCCGGCTCCGTCTTCTCTCCCTCGGGGCTTTGCTCGGTTTCTGCAAGGAAGGGCGGCTGCCGTGGCCGCAGATGGGAGCGGGAAGGGCTTTTCGCCGCGCTGCACAGCTCGCCCGCTTTTGCAAGCGTCCTGCTCGGCTAGCCTGGCGGTCACGCCCTGGCACGAAAGCGAGGCAGGGCCCGAAAGCCGCCATTTGGGGCTCCGACCAGGGCTACGGAGGGGCGGCAACGGACATCCCTGCCTCACCCCCCCCCCCTTTCCGGCCTCCCCTTGTGTTGCATTGCGGCGGTTTCAGCCGCGCGGGCGCAAAACTGCGGGGCTACTCCCGAGCAGGAGGGAGAAAGGCGTCAAACACGCTTTGTTGCAGCAAGAGCATTCAAGGGATCCCGCTGGGGACCGACCGTCCTGCGGGAACTCCTAAAATGCCTTAGCAGTCCCTTTCCCTTTACAACGCGGAAAACTGTTCTTCCCGGGGGGGGGGGTGGCAGGGCAGGAGAGGGAGGATGGGGTCATCTGTGGTCTAATTTTATGTTTCCATTTCATCACATTGAGGCTGGTATGTTGGGACTACAATTCCTCTCTGCCTGGCCATGCTAGCTGGGGATGATTGCTCCCTTCCGATTTAGTTATGTGTAGGCAATTTGAAATGTGGGGTGATGCGGCTGGCATGCAATTCTCTGCTGACCTTCAGTATCAAAGATCCTGGACCACCTCTGATGGACAAATGGGAGGAAAACCAGGACATTCTGCTAGGCTGGGTTGATTTCCTCCCCCCTTACAGTAACAGTTGCTTTCTCCGGGAAGGCATAAATGCCCCTCCTCCCTGTGTTCCTCTCTAGCAGTAGCCAAGGTAAGCATAGGAATTGAACTAGGTCTTGCTGCAAAACTCACTTTTATCACATGCTGCTGCCAATATAGTTTTGATAATGCTGTAATGTGGAGTATTCAATCTTCCGTAGGGATTTTCAAGTTATGGTCTGATCCTGCAGACCTTCATAAGTGCTTTAAATGCAAAATCCTTCCAAACATTTTGACAATTCTGTGTTATCTTCACCCCTTATTTTTATTTGTTATTTATTTATCACCTGTCTGACATGGAGCTACTGTAGGGAGCTTACAAAGTAGAATAAAATAATGAAGTAGAACATGAGAATACATCAACATAACAAAAAAATTAATTACACATCTGAAAGAGGACCCAGTGGTTGCACTGTTTTGGATTGACAGATTTAAGCCTGAAAGAACCGACTTGCCGGAGGACGGAATGAAGAAGCCTCAGATTGAAAGAGAAAGGATGCCTACCTCATGCCAATTCTTTTCTTGCTGAAGAAAATTAAGGCTGTATCTGTCTAGGAGAGGGAGACAATTTTTGAGAACTCACGAATTTAGCAATAGCAAAAGCACTAAGACTTATATACTACTTCACAGTGCTTTACAGCCCTAACCGGTTTAGTCAGCCTATTGCCCCCAACAATCTGGGTCTTCATTTTACCTACCTCGGAAGGATGGAAGTCCGAATCAACCTTGAGCTGGTTAGAATGGAACGGCTGAACTGCTGGCAGGTGACAATCAGAAGTAGCCTGCAGTACTATAATTGTAACCACTGGGCTACCATGGCTCATATATAAGGGGTATACATGTTCAAGCATTTTTAACAGTGTGTCAAGGGCCTGTTACTTGGCTTTTCTATTAGTTGATTAATCATTACTGTTTGAACTTATTTTATGGATGATTTATTTTGTTTGTTTTATAATTTTAGAATTGTATGCTGCCCAGTCACTTGGTTAGAAATTGAGTAACATTCTGAATGGCATTTGAGGCTGAAATAACTTCACAGGATTTTTTCTCATGAACAGTATTAAGAGTTGAAGGTTCATATGCAGCTCGTTCTCTAAAATAGCCTGAATGGTAACTTTGCACTTTAACTTCGGTTTTATTTGTTTAGATACAGTGGGGATGGGAGAGATTTTTTTTCCAAATTCCAAATCAAATGGTAGGCATCTCCTCAAACAAATGCAGAGAAAGATGTCATTTTTGGTACCAAATTTGCAAGTGCTGGCCTTAGCTTTTCGAAGTCCTATAGCCCATGAGCAACTAAAGAGTAGTTGTGTGAATGTATGTCAGGTTCCTAAACATTTCTTGATCTTGCTTTGTAATACTTAGTAAATTACAAACCTTATCTAATGGCATTTGCTATTAGAAGGCAGGCCAGTTTGAAGTCTAAACAGTTTAAATGAATCTCACATTATTTTATATGGGAAGATCTCAAATCTTCTGAGCTTGCAATCATGATCAGGAAAGAAATATTGAACACCTTATAAGCAGGGGTATGAAACTGTCATCATGTGACATGACTTTTTTCCTTCGCTAAAATGGGGTGGGCATGGGCATGGCCATTGTGATGCATCTGGCCCACAGGCCTAGAATGACACCTCTGCCTTATAGCTATTGCAAGACTAAAAGAAATGAACCTCAACCCTGCATTTTTCAAAGAAAAACCCTGAGGTAGGCACACCTAAACATTAATCACTAGCAAATCACTCTGCCTATTGAGGGTATCACCAATATCCTGCAATATTAGCAAGAATGGAAAATGTGAAATGCACTTATTTGCAAATTATAGATTGAAGGCTTTTTTTAAAGCTCAGACACTGGAAAAAATGGTTGTTTAAGATCCTTAACTTTGGACATTTACTGGGAACGCATCTGGACTTTGCACTATTCTTAGGACTGCACTGCTGGATATGCTGCCCTATCAAACTTTATCCTTCACATTAAACTCTTTGCAAACCTGGTGTAGCAAAATTGGATTCCACCCAATAAATTTAACAAGGCATTGACAGGACCAAGAGGATCTCAATGGAACACAGTGAATTAACCAGTCCTGTTATGCTGACAGTGTTATGAAACCAGGTTTTAGGAGGCAAATGCTGAAGCAATCCAGATTTTATTCCAGTGTACATTTTCTTTTATGATCTCTAGTCAGTTGTTACTCCTGGCACTGCTGTATAGTCCTTGTAAGACAGATCTTCTGATGACAGGCGATTGGTAGCATTAACCTAAATGGGAGCCATTATTACATAGAGCTTGCCCTAAATAAAAATACTGGGTAAAGGAATCCCTTTTATGCTTCTTAGACAACTTAAAATGGATCTCTGCAGGAATGTCATGCTTGGGCAGTCAACCAGGAAAAATGTAGACTAAATGTGGGAATATGGCAAATATGCAAGTACTGACCTCTCCTGTAGGAAGGTAGCCTCATAGTTACCATAGAATGAAAAAATGAGGCATTTAGAAATATTTCAATCAAGGAAAGAAGCCAGCAGTGGGTGCACCCACAATCTTAGCAAAAATCAGAATCATTTGAAGCTAATCACTTGCTAAGATACTGGTCTGCTTTTGAGATCCAGCAAGAAATCCATTAATGAATACTTTATGAGGAAAAGCTTGAGCACATATGCTCTAGTAAGTTTGTTTCTCATTTGTTTGTTCAATACATCAAACTTTTGGGACAGCACTGTTTCAACCTTAATTCTTTTGATTGTTTCTAAGCTATGCAGCTTAACCAGCCTAATTACATAAGTGCAGCAGCCTATTTCATAATCCCTGTCCCAACTGTGAATTGGAATCTCCCACAGCCTGTATCTTAAATCAGTTCAAATAATTTTCACTTATTTATGTATCAGCAGAGCAAGAATTTGCTTTAGTAAACTGATACTGAGCACTCTATAGCCATGCCCTCCAGAACACCAGGAATAAAACTTTTTCCTACTGCCCAATTTGTAGTCTATCCCCAACATCTGTAATATCTGTTATGCTCTCGGCATAATTCATCAGTTTTGCTACAGTGAGCTTTTGCCTGCAGGAAGAAAACACAAAATCAGCACCTGGTTTAACTTGTTTTATTTCACTTTGAAAACAAATTTGTCTTCAGTCCAGCTGGACTTGTGAGGGAGCAGAAATTGAAACCCAATAGAAACGCAGCAGTAAGTCAGGAGCATAAAGATTCAGAGGGGACTAACCCCAGCTACAGAAGGAATGGTCAATTTGTTAAGACAAGAATGTTATTTCATATCTCCGCAATCAGAGATGATGATCTTCTTGCTTGGTTTGCCATTCTTTGAGCCAAAGCTCTCTATTTTCCTCACAACGTCCATTCCCTCTCTGACTTGGCCAAAGACCACGTGTTTCCCATCCAACCTAAGGAAGTAGAGATGAATACCATGGTGAATACAACCTGCAATTCCACAAACGAATATCCTGTCGGCATTCAGGACATGGCAATAGCTATTTTAGCAGGAATTACACCGATGGTTACTTGTGCAACTTCAGACAAGGCTCTCTATTCCAGGACGATTGCTTAAACAAGTCAAGTAAACCAATTCACTCTCAAACCAAGGCTTACTTACCATTCAGTTTTCTCGGTGCAGATGAAGAACTGAGACCCATTTGTATTGGGACCAGCATTCGCCATAGATAAAATGCCAGAGCCTGTGTGCTTGAGTATGAAGTTCTCATCGGCAAACTTCTCACCATAAATAGATTTACCGCCTGTTCCATTATGGCGGGTAAAGTCACCACCCTGCAGAAACACATTCCAAGTACAGCTGAAACATCAGTTTAACCAGGCTTTCCCTATCATGGTTTTCATCACTTCCAGCCAAGATGGCTAGGTGAAAATCCACCTGAGAGACTTTAAAACACAGTGGACCACTTGCTATCACATTAATGTACAATGGTTCTTTTAGTAATTCCAGTAATTCCAAGGCTTCTCAAGCAACTAAGAACATACACTGGTAACAACACATGCTACTAAATTGATTTGACTATATACCTGACACATGAATCCAGGAATGACTCTGTGAAAGCATGATCCCTTGTAACCGAAACCTTTCTCCCCAGTGCTCAACACACGGAAATTTTCTAAAAAGAGATTTCGGAATTCGTTTAGATATTTGACAATGTATAAATTCAAATGAACATGCCAATAAATGTTTCTAACTTTACTAACCTGCTGTCTTTGGAACAGTGTCTGAAAACAGCTGTAGAAAAAAAGTGAGACAATAATTAATGCAATTCATTGTTACACCAAAATGCACATATTTCTCCAACTAATGTAAACAGTATTCTCTCCATTAACTAATCTTAAATACTTTGCACTAAGGAACTATGATCAATAGTACAAAAGTATATAATATTGGCACAATTCATTTAGTCAGATTGAGAAATACCTGCAAATGGTTTACTGGCCTACCACCAGGAAACAGGCTGGTGAGTAGAAAATGTGTGCGCTTTCAAAAGTGCAAATACAGGGGAAATCCAAATTATATACAATCATTTCTTGGATCTACCAGACCTCAGGAAATGATACCAAGAGGAAACTATACTTGTGGAATTCTAATTACATTGTCAACCCTAGTAATATAGACCCTTGCTCAGATAAGCAAATTTTCCAAAGCACTGCAATTTAGCAATTTGTATTGAGAAACCTAACACTCTAAATATTTGGAGGTCATACGTTTTCAGCATGCAAGAATTTTATTCTGAGCAATCAGTTTGAAAGTTCTCCTAATGGAGGGCAAGTTTAAGTTACATGTAGCTGCATTCACAATGGTTTTTCCTTTACAAGTTACCTAGAATTTCTCTCTTCATTTATGGCTTTTTAACCATACAATGTAACAGGAACCAAGAACTGCTCCAAGAATTGACTGCCGCTTCTCCCCGTAACAAGGAAGCAAGCCTTCCAAGCCATAGAAATTAACTAAAGCTCACCCATCTCCATTCATCTAGATATAGAATTCTATACAGAGATGGGTTACAGTATGGGTTATCTTCTGCTAACTTTTATTTTTGTGGCTTGCTCTTTTGCTCTCCCTGTACGAAATCTAGATAAGAGGGCGTCTCAAAAAGTCGTGACCCGGCTCGATATATCTCTGCCAGTGTCTAGAGCTACACTATAGCGCTTTTGGGACGCCCTCCTTGCTCGTTTTGTCCGGGCAGAGTGAAGGAGCAAGCATCCCATTGGAGGGAAGTGCTTCTCCCCCACCCTGTAATAGGAAAAAAAGCGATTAAGAGGCGAAAGCAGCCATCCTCTCTTCCCGCATCGTGGGCACTCCCTTCCCCCGCAGCATGGAAGGGTGGGGCGCGGACAAGCGCAGCTGGAACCGTGCAAGAGCAGAAAAGGAAATCTCAAACAAGAGGATCGCGCGGCTCCATGAGAAGTCCCGCCGAGCCTCCATTTCCGAAGCACGGGAGGGAAGCAAGAGGAAGGCAGCGGCGAGAAGCGGGCGGCGGCCACGTGGAGGCGGCAGCGGCGAGGACGTGCGCGCTCCCGCGCCCTCCCTCCTCCTACACCACCCAGGTGCGCGCGCAGCCCCTCCGGCGAGGCGGTTGCCTTTCTCCCCCCCCCCCGCCCGGCCCCCGTTTCTGCTTCCTCCCCTCCCGCTGCATTCAGCGAAATCCCAAAATGGCCCCCGCGCTCCCACCCAGACAGGAAATGGCGGCACGTCCGCCTCAGACCGTGCTTTTCCCACCCAGACGGTCTTTTTCTTTTTCCCGCCTCCGTACCTCGAAGGTGATGCGCCCAAGGGGCTGTCCGTCGGCGGCAACATCGAAAAACACGAGAGGGTTAGGCATAGCTGGGGGAAACGCACCGCGTGAACGAAATGTAAGGGTTTTTTTCTTTAAAAAAAAGCGCGGCACCAGCCACAGACAAGAACCAGCAACCACAGCTCCAGACCAGCGAACGCGGCGCAGCGGGAAAGAAAGCGCCTATTCCCAGCCCTTATATAGACGACGCCCCTCCCCCCCTCGCCCGGACTTTCCCTCACGCGACCTTCCGCCAATCACAGTAAGGGCAAGTTAGCGAAATGAAAGGAGCGCCGGCTAATCCGGGCGCTCCTTGACGGACAAAGGCGGGCTCGGCGCGTCCCGCGCCTCAATGTAGGGGCGTGGCCTTAACGAGAGGCGGGAACCGAAGAAAGGTAGGCATGTGGCGCATGCGCGGTACTAGACTGCGTTGAGTAAAGGGGAAGGATGGCTGGAAGAAGGAGGGGTCGTAGCTGTTTGGGGGGGGGGTTCGCCTTAAAATTATTTTCTGAAGGAATTGCTTATTTGCCATTAATTTTATTACTTTTTTTAAAATTGAGCGCGCATCCATTGGCTGAGAGAGAAATTGTCTTGAGGGGGGTTGGCACGCGAATTGCAACCCAAATGGGGAGATGCCCTGAAGGGGACGAGACAGGCATGAAAAGCAAATCTTTTAATTAGGAGACCAGGGCGAGGAACACGCGAGGATTTGGGATCTGCAACCAGGCCTTGGAAAGCAGCCTGTGCCCCGAATCCAGGCCAAGGAAGCTGATTTGCTGCTGATTTTATTTGACGTCGCCAGTTTTCTTCAAGTGATTCAAAAGGCTTTTTTTTAATCCCACAAACTACCCCTGCGGAGTAGGATTCAAGCGAGGAACTAGCCCCAATTGTAACCAAGCTCTTGGTGCAAAATTAATTATTAGTGCGAATTAGCTGAGTCAGGATTTGATTCAGATTGACTGCTATGGCATACTGACACCCTCTGGCTTTGATTCCATTGAGGTTGGGTAATGTTTCTCCTTAATAAAATAATAATTAAAATTCCCATTCTCCAGTAGAGAAAGATTACATGGTGCTACCTCTATGGTCTATAAAGTAGATTAAGCCACAAAGTTGCCAAATCTGTTCACAATGAATGGCAGTTTTACAGCATCATTCTGGCTGATCTAGGATTTTTCTCCCTAATTGTAATCTTTAAACTTTGCAAGGTGCTCAAAAATAAATTAAGTGCCTCATTAGTTGAATTGGTCATCATTTGCAATATGTCAAAATGATCTGGAATCAGTGTCTTACTGTTTTTTTTTCTCCCCCTTCAGTATGTACCAGATCTATATCCTGATACCTAATGTTAGATGTAGTTTGAGTTTTATTGATAGTAACTGGCATGTGGGTTAACAGCAATAGATAAGCCAGTAGCTTTGTGTCCTTCATTGGTTCCAAATTACAAAAAGCTTCCAAATTTATTCTGCCACCTCTGCAAAGCCTATTTAGTGTAAAAGATAACATTGGGAATAACAGTTCAGAGTCCTTCAGCCTATTCCAGTAAAAGGAAGCACAGAATTCATGCTGCTTCTTTGGAGTGAATTTAGACACAGCTTTCAAATGTGTGACCAGCTAAAGTTTCAGTTGTGAGACAGGCATGTGCTTCAGGAAGGCTCAGCAGACACAGACCCCAAAGAATCTTATGAGAACCTAGTGGCTGAAATTTCCAAATCTGTTCCAGGTCCAGTTTATGAGGATTCTGCAATATAGGTAGTCCTCAATTTATGGCCACAATTGGGACCAGAATTTCTGTTGCTAAGTAAAATGGTTAAAGGAAATACACCGGATTTTATGACTCCCCCCCCCCATGGTTGTTAAGCAAATCCAGCTTCCCCATTGACTTACTTATTGGAACTCAGCTGGGAAGGTCACATCATAATCTGATGACTTCACAATGCTGTAACCATCATAGATACATGTGGGTTTCTAAGCGCCTGAATGTTGAACATGGGACCATGAGGATACTGTGACAGTGCAAGGATTGGTCATAAATCACTTTTTTCAATATCCTTTAACTTCAAATAGTCACTACATGATTGGTTGTAAATCGAGGACTATTTGTATACTCCTAACAGATATCCTTCAAATATCAGACCATTCAGATGGGTAGGTGGTTTAGATAAAAACTAAAACCTTTTAGCCTCATTTGCTGTCCATTATGTGGTTCTGGCAGTTTTGAAATCAACATTTTTGACCTCAAAACATTTTTCACTTAAAAAATTTTTTTAGAAGCACTCCCTTCTGAAGGAAGCTTTCTCAATGTAAATAAACATTGGAGAAAAGCCTTAAGCAATTGGCTGCTTAAACTGCAAAAGTGGAATAAAGGGTGCTTTTGTAATCCTTGACGTAGTCTAGCATCAGTATCAACCTGAAATTGATAAAAATGCCTTCTTATACCTTGAAACACACCTAGTTAGTTTCAGCAACCATGCCTGATGTTCCTTCAATTCCACAAGCTGTCAGAAGCTAAATACATATTGGGAAACTTTGTGGAGTTGGTTGGAAACTCTTAAGATTAATAATTCCAGCACCTGTGGAGAAATACCATTTTGAAAAAAATCTGATACTGTTGGGAACGGAAATCCTGTTCATCTTGCTTTTTTAGTAGCCCTATCCTAGGTGCACTTGGACAGTCTCCTGGATGGTCGTGAAATTGACTTTGGTCTTTTTCTTGCCTGTCTCCCCACCCTACTCTATGACTTCATTGCTCTTTTAGTTCCAGGTCTAGCAGGTCAAGTATCCTTAATTCCCCATCTCCTTGCATTTTTAGATAAATAAGGCAGAAAATAATATTTATATGGTTGCAAAAGTGCTGACTTTCCTCCAATAGAATCATAGTGACTGGCTCCTTTATTTCAAATTGTAAACACTGTTATATCCCAAAATTAGGATTAGGATTTCCCATACTCAGGAAATAATTTCAATTTATTCTTACTCTTTAAAAACTAAAGGATCAAGACATTCCATAATGGAGTGGATTCGTTATTTCAAGCAAGAACATATCTAAAATTCTGACATTTGACAAGGAAACATCAATCAAATACACAACACTACTACTTAGGTTGATTTATCTTGTCTCATGTCAGAAATCAGGAACTAGAAAGGGGAAAATATTTATTTTTTTGTTTTTTAAAAAATAATTTTTAAACAGTTTGTCTTTAAAAACAACACAAAAAACAATCACACACACACATAAAAACAAAACGTCAAAACGTAATGTATTGAACATTACATAACATTAATGGTAATTTTACAGCATTTCGTATCAACATACATACTTTGCTTTTGTAGTTCTCTATTCTATCATTTCTATTTACTACTCAATAGTAGAATAATCGCATTATTCCAACATATATATATATACACATAATATTCATTTGTTCCTATCTACACATTTATATTCATTTATATTTACCTCTCTTTATTTAATGTTGTTCAGCTACTTTAAGTTTCATCAATATTAAGTTTAACATTTCTTGTTCTGATTTCTATTTTTGAGCCAACTGTATATTTTATTCCATATTTCATAGTAGTCCGGATCCTCTCTCTCTTTCAACTCCATAGTCATTTTATCCATCTCTCTGCATTCTAGAATTTTCCTTATTACAGTTTCGTCTGACGGTATATTTTTTTGTTTCCAATATTTTGCAGATGTGATTCTTGCTGGGTAAGTATGTGCAATATAATGTATTGAAGGTTTTATTCATTTTCAGCTCCAGTATTCCTAATAAAAACAATTCAGGTTTCATATCTATTTTTTCCTTTGTGATTTCTTCCAACCATTTTTGAATTTGACACCAATACTTCCTTGTAATGGGGCACGTCCACCACATATGGTAGAATGTTCCGGATTTATAATTACATCTCCAACAATTAGGTGATAAGTTGGGATACATCTTGGCCAATCTTGCTGGTGGCAAATGTCACCTATAAAAATTTTTATAGAGGTTTTCTTTGTAGGTAACTGCTGTTGTGAGTTTGTAGTTTCTTTCCCATAGTTTGTCCCACTGTTCTAATTCTATGCTGTGGCCGAAATTCCTTCCCCAACTAATCATCGTTTCTTATACAACTTCCTCCTCCATTTTATGTCTTAGTAGAAATTTATATAATTTTGTAATTATTTTTCCTTCGGTTCCCAATAAAATTTTATCCAACTCCAATTGTTTTTCATATATGCTGAATTGATCTTGATCTTTTTTTAGTCTTGTTTTGATTTGTAGGTAGGGCCACCATTCTATATTTATTCCTTGTGTTTTCAATGTTTGCACTGCTTTTAATTCTCCTTTCTCGTCTAAAATTTTTGAGTATCTTATCATTTTACTGAGGTCTGTTGTATTTGGGTGTGTCATTGCCTCCATTGTCGATAGCCAATTTGGGATTTTCATATAGTGGTGTTTTTTAATCTTTAAGGGGAAAATATTTGATTTATCTGCTGCACCGGGATACCTTGCCATGCTCCAGGAGTGAAACAAATGCTTACAGTTAACCTGCCCCACCAGTTATTTTCCTTAAAGTGATAATAGGGCTATAATATTAGCAAAAATTCTCTTGTCACTGGTCAAGTGGCATGTAGTCTTAACCTTCATGCCACTTGACAAAAGGATCAAGATGCTAAGAGAAAGTGCTTTGCAAACCCAAGGCATTTGTACCTTAGCTAAATACATTTTCTTATCACAATGATCTTAACTTATGTGTGCCCAGCCCTCCTAAATATCCAAGAGGAAAGGTCAAGATAAATGAGGCCTGTTGCTAATATACCAGCTCCTATACTTAGTAGCCCTGTACATAAGCAATCATCACAAAGAGAGTGAGATGGATCAAAGCCAGTGACACAAACCATCAACTTCCCTTATAAAAGTTGGACCTACACAAATGCCCAATAATACTGATCCTAAATCCTGGCCCTGGAAGCTGCCTCATCAGATTTACTAAAGTGCTTCACTTTTGTTCTTCCAGTACAATAATTTATCCCATTGACTGTTAGTTTATTCAAGTTATAAGAAAACAAGATATTGGGTAAGGTCTTGTATTTTTTGTATCCGTCCCAGGGGCTGTACTTTGAGGACCCCTGATTTAGTGCAATATAAAAAATGCAAATGATTTTTCTGTGGACTACCAAAATTTTCTCGCAGACCACCAGTGGTCCATGGACCACCAGTTGGTGACCACTGTTTTAGAATGAGACCTTTTCAGTCAGAATGTAAGAATCAGAATCGACCTGGAAGGGACTTTGGAGGTCTTCTAGTCCAGCCCCCTGCTCAAGCAGGAGATCATGTACCATTTCAGACAAGTGACTGTCCAGTCTCTTATTAAAAACCTCCAGTGATGAAACACGATGTCTGAAGGCAAGCTGTTCTATTAGTTACCAGTAATTGTCCTTACTGTTAGGAAGTTTCTCCTCAGTTCCAGGTTGCTTCTCTCCTTGATTAGTTTCCATCCATTGTTTCCTATCCTGCCCTCTGGTGCTTTGGAAAATAAATTGACACTCTCTTCTTTGTGGCAGCCTCTCAAATACTGGGATACTGCTATCATATCCCCCCTAGGCCTTCTTTTCTCTAGACTAGCCAAACCCAAATCCTTCAACCGTTCTTCATATACAGGTGAAACTCGAAAAATTAGAATAGTGTGCAAAAGTTCATTTATTTCAGTAATGCAACTTAAAAGGTGAAACTAATATATGAGATAGACTCATTACATGGAAAGCAAGATAATTCAAGTCTTGATATGTCATAATTTTGATGATTATGGTTTACAGCTCATGAAAACCCCAAACTCACAATCTCAGAAAATTAGAATATTACATGAAATCAATAAAACAAGGATTATACATAGAACAATATTGGACCTCTGAAAAGTATAAGCATGCATATTTTTTATTTTTATTTTATTTTATTAATTTAATTTGTATACCGCCCTTCTCCCAGAAGGGACTCAGGGCGGTGAACAGCCAAAATTAAAAAACATACAAATGCAAAAGTTAAGATAATTAAAAGAATTAAATCATTGGCTACCCAAATTTAAAACCCCAAATCCATAAAATTTAAAATCCCAATTAAAAAACCATTTAGGCTAGGCCGGCTTGATGAAATAAAAACGTCTTCAGGGCTTTACGGAAGGTCCGGAGGTCCGGGATCAATCGTATTCCAGGAGGCAGCTCATTCCACAGGGCGGGTGCCCCCACAGAGAAGGCTCACCCCCTGGGGGCCGCCAGCCGACATTGCCTGACCGACGGCACCCCGAGGAGGCCCTGTCTGTGAGTGCGTATTGGCCGGTGGGAGGTTATCGGTAGCAGCAGGCGGTCTCGCAAATACCCTGGCCCTAAGCCATGGAGCGCTTTAAAGATGAGAACCAACACCTTAAAGCGCACCCGGAAGACTATGTACTCAGTACTTGGTTTGGGCCTCTTTTGGGCCCCCTCAATGCGTGGTGGCATGGATGCTATCAGCCTGTGGCACTGCTGAGGTGTTATGGAAGACCAAGATGCTTCAATAGCGGCCTTCAGCTCTTCTGCATTGTTCAGTCTCATGTCTCTCATCTTTCTCTTGGCAATGCCCCATAGATTCTCT
Source organism: Pantherophis guttatus (assembly GCF_059756535.1). Lineage (NCBI taxonomy): Eukaryota > Metazoa > Chordata > Lepidosauria > Squamata > Colubridae > Pantherophis > Pantherophis guttatus. Next base: position 15,768,666 of record NC_142071.1, on the reverse strand, counting down.
ATGGGGTTCAGGTCAGGCGAGTTTGCTGGCCAATCAAGCACAGTAATCCCATGGTCATTGAACCAGGTTTTGGTACTTTTGGGCAGGTGCCAAGTCCTGCTGGAAAATGAAGTCAGCATCCCCATAAAGCTCGTCTGCAGAAGGAAGCATGAAGTGCCCCCAAAACTCCTGGTAGACGGCTGCGTTGACCCTGGACTTAATGAAGCATAGTGGACCAACACCAGCAGATGACATGGCTCCCCAAATCAACACAGACTGTGGAAACTTCACAGTGGACTTCAAGCATCTTGCAGTCTGTGCCTCTCCATTCTTCCTCCAGACTCTGGGTCCTTGGTTCCAAATGAGATGCAAAAGTTGTTCTCATCAGAAAAGAGGACTTTGGACCACTGAGCAACAGACCAGTTCTTTTTTTCTTTAGCCCAGGTAAGACGCTTCTGACATTGTTTGTTGTTCAGGAGGGGCTTGCCGAGATGGCCCAGTGGTTAGAGTGCAGTACTGCAGCTACTTCAGCTGACTGCTAGTTCAGGAGATCAGCGGATCAAATCTCACCGGCTCAAGGTTGACTCAGCCTTCCATCCTTCCGAGATGGGTAAAATGAGGACCCAGATTGTTAGGGGGCAATATGCTATTTAATATACTGTCTTTGGTGTAAGCCGCCCAGAGTCCTCGGAGAGTGGGCGGCATAGAAATATGACTAATAAGATAAATGATAGATAGATAGATAGATAGATAGATAGATAGATAGATAGATAGATAGATAGATAGATAGATAAATTTGAAGCCCATATCCAGGATCCGTCTGTGTGTGGTGGTTCTTGATGCACTGACTCCAGCCTCAGTCCACTCCTTGTGAAAGTCCCCAACACTTTTGAATGACCTTTTCCTGACAATCCTCTCCAGGCTGCAGTCATCCCTGCTGCTTGTGCACCTTTTTCTTCCACACTTTTCCCTTCCACATAACTTTCTATTAATGTGCTTTGATACAGCACTTTGAGAACATCCAACTTCTTTTGCAATTACCTTTTGAGGCTTTCCCTCCTTATGGAGGGTGTCAATGATGGTTTTCTGCAGAACTGTCAGGTCAGCAGTCTTTCCCATGATTGTGATTCCTACTGAACCAGACTGAGAGACCATTTAAAGGCTCAGGAATCCTTTGCAGGTGTTATGGCTTAATTAGCTGATTAGAGTGGGACACTTTGAGCCTAGAATATTGAACCTTTTCACAATATTCTAATTTTCTGAGATTGTGAATTTGGGGTTTTCATGAGCTGTAAGCCATAATCATCAAAATTATGACAAATCCAGGCTTGAACTATATCGCTTTGCATGTAAAGAGTCGATCTCATATATTAGTTTCACCTTTTAAGTTGCATTACTGAAATAAATGAACTTTTGCACAATATTCTAATTTTTCGAGTTTCACCTGTATTTTAGTCTCCAGGCCTTTAATCATCTTAGTTGCTCTTCTTTGAAAACTTTGATTTCAAAGAAGAGCAACCAAGCTTTTAAATCAAGGTTGCACAGTTTTAAGATCCCCTCTACTAAGGAGATCCATCTAGTGTGGACCAAGAAGAAGGGCCTCCTCCTTGGGGACCACCATCCTACAGAGATCAGATTGGGCCCCCATCTTGATATTCTCTCAAAAGGCCCTGAAGCTGCAACGATGCCCATCAAATGGTTTGCTTATTCTCACCATGGTGGTGAGTGTTTATTGAGTTTTGTATTTTGGGTTTTACTTCCGACATAGTTGGGTGGCCACATCAGTTTTCTTAATAAAGTTGTTGCTATCAGATGTGTGGGGCCACAAGTCTTAGAATTCCCATCCAACTTGTGGTTTTCCAATTATATGAATGGCCCCAGACCAGAGAAGACTGAACTAGGGAAAGAGAATGACATCAATGTGATAGTCATATAGTTAACATAGGAATAAGCTTTGTGAGAAGTTAAAAAGATTTGGACTTCTACTACTGTAGCAAAAAAAGACCAAATTTGGAAAGAGGAAAGATTACTAGGGTTAGTGCAGAGGTCCCCATATTTTTGGGATGCTGAGCATATTTAGAATATGTCCAAGGGATTGTTACAAAATAGAGACCAATAGTGGTCAGTTGTAGCACTTCCCTTACCAGATGGGTGAGATTGCTTCAAATCACGGTCTGCACTGTACTAGATTCAAAAGGGCAAAACTACCTGGAGCACACACGAGTGTTCATAAAGCACTGATCAGGAATGCCTCAAAGCAACTGGGTCATGAGGAGAGGACATATTTTGTCCTTGTTCAGCAGAACACTACATTTTGAGAGCGCTGAGGGTAGTGGCGATGTTTGGTCATCAAACTAAGCCATGCTCTATTCTGTTCTGACTTGACGTATTAAGGATGCAGCCCATGCTACTTGGATTTGTGTTCCTCCTACAGATTTGAAGAAAATATAATGATTATGGCCAGGGAAGTGTCTGTCTGCCCACAAAGCATTTTCAGTCTCTAGCACAAACAGCATCAGCATTAATCATCTTCATGTGCAAGCCCATGGTACAAAACTAGGGCATTCATTGGTTGGCCCTGCTCCGGGCAGTTCTGTATTTAATTAGCTAAAGTGGTAAGATGTGTGAGAAATGTTAAAAGCTTTGTCTGCAGCCCAAGGACCCTCTGGGATGGCTGGTAGAAGCTAGCTGGCAGGTGGTGCTTCCTGTGGGTATCTTTATGGCTTTTCTTGGATTACACAAAATGGTAGTTTCAATAGGCATGTCATACGGAAAGGCTTCTTACAAGCAAACAATGATTAGAATCTGCTCGAGGGACTCAATGTGCCATTTAAATTCCATTTGGTCTTTTAAACCCTATGACAGGGTGTCAAACTCGCGATGACACGTCATCATGTGACATGAAGGTGAAGGTTCCCCTCGCACATATGTGCTAGTCGTTCCCGACTCTAGCAGTGGTGCTTATCTCCGTTTCAAAGCTGAAGAGCCAGTGCTGTCCGAAGACGTCTCCGTGGTCATGTGGCCGGCATGAGTAAACGCCAAAGGTACACGGAACCCTGTTACCTTCCCACCAAAGGTGGTCCCTATTTTTCTATTTGCTTTCAAACTGCTATAGGTACTTATCAGAAGCCTGGAATGTACAGGTGGTCCTCGATTTACAACATCTTATTTAGTGACCGTTCAAAGTTACAACATCACTGAAAAAAGTGATTTATGATGATTTTTCACTTACAACTGTGGCAGTATCCCCATGGTCACATGATCAAAAATTCAGATGCTTGGTCACTGGCTCATATTTAAGGTGGTGGCAGTGTCTTGGAGTCACTTGATCATCTTTTGTGACCTGACGAGCAAAGTCAATGGGGAAGCTAGATTCACTTAATATCCGTGTTACTAACTTAACAACAGCAGTGATTCACTTAACTGTGGCAAGAAAGATCGTAAAATGGGGCAAAACTTACATAACAGCTGTTTCATTTAACAACAGAAATATTGGGCTCAATAGTGGTCGTAAATCCAGAACTACTTTTACAGGATAGTCCTCCTGGGTAACTTTTTATTGTTGCTGCTCCCCTAACTAAGTATATCTACCACACCTGCAACTTGAGAAACTATTTCATTAGTGCATACACTTGCTATAGGTACAAAAGCCCTCACATTCAGTTCTCTGCAGTTAAAAAGAATGATTTGCCATTGAATGGAATCAACGTTTGTCCAACAGAGCCTTCTCAAATACAGTAAGTACCAAATGATGGAGAACAAAATGATAACTGGCTGCAATGCAACCTCTCATCATTGGCTGACGTGACAAAAAGCAGTTTTCTCTGTAAGATTGTACTATCCTTAAGACTGGAAGGTGCAATATATTATTTATATCAACTCATTTCTTTTTCAGCTGAAAATGGTTGCAGAAACAAATCTTCAGATATATGTATAAACCCACTTAGTAGAAAACTATCCCAAAAAGCCAGTCGAGAGAAGCAGATTTGGTGCTCTTGCAACAGAATTAAACAGTTGCAATGTATAAGAGGGATCAGGTTGAGGGAATAAACCAAGAAAGTTAAGCTAATCAAAAAATTGAACTCAGAAAAAGGAAAATTATCAGTCCCTTCCCCCCAGTGAAAAATATTTTTAGTTTTTGCTTTGGAAGCCAACACTACAGTTGAGCACATTAAATCCCTTCCTGGGGCAATCCGCCCCCCCCCCGCCCCCCCCCATTCCCAGGTAGGATTGCAATTCTGACTGGCAGGAAATGCAGCCTGGTGCATCTCCTTGACTGCCTCTAGAGTTGCTCCAAATAGCCCCAAGGAGGTTGCACCAATAATGAAGTCAAGCAAAAGCAGTGCTGGTATGCTTGTTATGCTCATGTCTGACACTGAAAAGCCGCAAGTTCTTCCAGCAAGATGGATTTCTTGGAGAGATTCTAGAATAATCCTTGGGGATTAGACCTTGAGGCCCCACCTGCTGCCTCATCTTCCCCGCTTCCTTTGCTGTCCTGTACCTGTCACTGGAAGCTGAACAAGAGCCATCTGTTCCCAGGGGAGCCTTTGGCACAGCTGTCAGACACGCTCAGCTGTCCTGCTATGCAAAGCACAAGCTCCTGATTTAATTCACCCAACAGCTGCCAAGATTGCATTATGCTTCTTAGTTGCAGACCCAGGAAGTACTTCAACTTGATCTCTAGGGAATACTTTACAAGTGGGGCTATGTGAAAATTCAGGAGCGTTCAACCTTCTGTGGCTAAAATGGATTCCTTAAAGCTTTCAGAATGAATTTGAGCTCAGTCCAATCTTCGAAACATTTCAGAACACAGGATGACTATCCAGAAAAATGTCCACACCCTAATTCAGAGTCTTGAAACATCTGATCGAGTTTCCACATTGTGCTAAACTTTAATGTGATTTGATTTAGCATGCAGTGTGAAAAACAGTCATTTTGGTTTCTAAATCATGCTTTAGCACTTAGTATGATGTGCAAATCCTGTCAACTACTGTTTTTACATTAAACTGCCTTACATAAACAACGGATAGAGTGGAATGTCTTGACTCAGCCATTGTCCCAAAGAATATTGGGGAATGGCAGGATTTATATTCCTTGCAGACAGCTGGTCATTTGCATCCTTTTAGAGGATTGTTGAAGCACTTGGAGGTTGATCTGTGTCCTCAGGGTCACCTGAGTAGTGCTCCTGGTTCCTGTAGTCCTGCAGTCTACAGGTTTTTTCCTCTGGAAATCCATTCCTACTTCCACACCTGTCAGAGCTGAAGGAAGTTTATTGGATGAGAAGCAAAATGTCTTCAAAGAAAAAACAAGAAAGTCCAGTTGCCTCCTGAAAAAGCATCTTTGGGACAACCATGACCTGGATGACTGAGAATCTCTACAGAACTCAGCTATTGTTTGGGCAATTAATCTTTTTAGATCAGACTTGTCATTAATTTGAATCTGCAGCACCTCAGTTTTTCAGCGCTGGGAAGGTCAGAAAACTGAATTATTTGCATACTTGCAGGACATCATTGTTCAAATAACTCCGTCAGGGATAATATGCTCCACGTCCAGTGGCAGCTACCAGGATGGCAAATTAGAATAGGGAAATAGGAGACAAATAGGGGCTTGTGGGACAGCATATCTGGGTTGAAGAAATTGAACCTAATTTTTCCACTTGAAGGCAGGAAAAGCAATGGATGGAAACTAATCAAGGAGAGAACCAATTTAGAATTAAGGAGAGAATATCAAAGAGAGCTCCACCTACTGGTAGAACTAAGGAGAAATTTCTTGACAAAACAATCAGTGGAACGGCTTTCCTCCAGAAGTTGTAGGTGCTCCATTACTGGAGGTTTTCAAGGATAGCCATTTATCTGAAATGGTATAGGGTCTCAGGCTTGAGCTGGGGGTTGGACTAGAAGATTTCCGAGGTGCCTTCTAACTCTGTTATTGTTTTTTGTTCCTGTGCCTGCTGCCCAATAAGGTAGCACGAATAACTATTCTACATTAATCATTTTGTATTAAGTAACTGTCTAAAACACAGAAGACTTCAGAAGAAAGTTGCAGCATTAACAAGCTTATAATGGACTGTGGTTTGGTCTGTTACATTGTCCTCTCCAGGAATGTAATTGCTATGCATGGTTATCTTCAGATGTGCTGAATTATGACTCCCATTGGCCATACATGGAGATTCTGAGAATTGTTGCCCAGCACATCCAGAGTACAATTGTGAGGATGGAGGTGGAGTTGAGGAAGGCTGGTTTATGCTTTTATTTCTTCCAGTGAAATGCCATTGGAGGGAATAGCAGGGAGAGGGAGATGTTTAGCCATTCATTAACCTATGTTATTCCTTGTCAGAAGTTTCTGGATGCTGAGAATATGAGAAAATAATTCTTTATCGTGGGATTTGTTTACATGCCCTATGGGGCATGCATGTGTCTGTATTCTTGTGTTGTCTATGTCAACTAGGTAATAAATGAGCCCAATCATCTCTTTCCAGAGAAAGAATGAATAAGAATTAAAATCAATGGTAATAAGTAATGGATTATTTTGTGGGTAAAAATGGACCAGTTTCTTTCAGTTTCACTCCTCTTCCCCCCAAGCCTTCATTTCATTATGGCTGGCTTCAAAATCAAAGGTCAGTTGTGTTCTTCACCTGGAATAACCTTGAGTTAAGCTGAGTTTCAGTTATTTATTGTAATCTAGTGAGAACAGAATGACAACATGTAGCAACATTTATGCAGATGTTTTTCTGACAATTCAGAGCTGCAAAAGAAAAAGATGTATAGCGCTCTTAGGATAAAATTAAGCTCAGACTTGCTGGTGCTAGTGATAAAAGCAAGCACTCCTTCATTAGAAACCTTTATGTTTGTTGGGACGTCCCCTGCGGTGATAGTGGTGGTCAGTAGAACAAATACCTGGCAATACAGAAAGAAGAAAAAAAAAAGCCTTATTCTGAATAATGTATTATAATCTAGTACATTATTAATTAGTGAAAACTGGTAGGCCTACATAATTGAAGGCATGCGATTCCTAGCAATGGTCTTACCTGGATATTGAACTCATGAGCTATGAGTTATCAGTCAAAATGACCTCTTCTTGCTTTCACTCACGGTCTGTACGTCAAGAAAGGAAAAGTGCCGAATAGGGTATTTCTCTGGGCATGCGTTGGTAATTAGGGACATCTGAAGGGCCTAGAGAGGACATTCAGAATCTGCAAGACTACCTAATTCTCCTCCAGTCACTCCTGATCAACCATCTGGAAACTGGTAGGGGAATACTTATCATCCTCAGCATTAATTTTCTACATACCACAAGAGGCAGACTCAATCGAGATACCAATTTATTTCCAAGACTTGCTACTTTTTTTTTTTAAGGTGGCATCTTGGCTGTTGCCCTTTCCCAGTAATCTGCAGAAGTTCAGCATACAGGACCCAACATCATTAACATCCCCAGGCAAAATAATCTGGAAGAATGATGTGCTTGCTGACAATTATACGTTCTACTGTGCTTCCTATATTTTGTTAATACTATGTTATGTAGATTCTGTTCCATCTTACATTTCCTTTTGGAAATTTAATTTTAAGCAATCAAGTTGTCTTTAGCCCTTAATGATTTCTCCACTTTGTTCTAAAAGCCTTCCTTGCGCTTTGCAGTAGGGTGCTTTGTAAGCAAGAACTGCCTTTAGCTCATTTTTATTCCTTCCCAAAATTTGTCTTGGGGTGCAAAACAAGTGCCTTTCGAACTTCCCTTGTTGGTTAATGCTCCAGGAAAAATTTCATACTGTGTTCCCTTCCCAAAGTTTTGATTTTTGAAATTTCCTCCATTTCCTGGAGACCATCTGGGGTTCAGGAATTCCGGGCATTTGCCTGCTTTCCCTATCTCCCTTTTACTTAGAAATAGCCTTGAGTACATTTAACCCTGGAATTTCTCCTAGGTTACTAGGAACCTGCAATCTACCAGACCGGTTGTAATTCCATCTATCCCAACTACTACCTGACTAAAGTCAGTCAAATATATTTCGCAACCTAATCTGCTGAACTGGAGATGGGGGATCGAACCTTGATACAGTGCTGTACCAGTGACCCTTCTCCTGTTATGCAGGGCACCTTCAGACTCTTCTATGTCCGACACCAGGGTGACTTCAAAATGTCAGACAGCTGAACTCTGGGACTCAGTCTTGGAATGAGATTCAACTTGCTAAAAGCTCTTCTCACCAAGGTGGTTTTTTGGAATTGTTGTTTTAACCATTTAGTTGTGTCCAACTCTTGGTGACTTTATAGGCAAGTGTTCTCCATGCTAGCTTGTGAAGCACAGCATCTTTCAGTTGTTGGATGTTCATCTTTGTATCAGATTTGATGTTATCAAGCCAGCAAGTTCTTTGCTTGACCCTTCTTCTTTTTCCACCAACCATTCCTAGCATCATTGCCTTCTTCCAATGAATTTGCACACATGACATGGCCAAAATAACTCACACATATCCTTATGATTTTAGCTTAGAGTGATGTGTCTGTTTTATACAATTTAACACCTCTGTTAATTACTCTGGCCATCCATGGTATGCACAATAATTTACACCAGCACCATAGTTCAGAGGAGTCAATTCTTCTTCATTCAGACATTCTTAACTTTTTGGACTACTTCAAAGGAAACCTGTAAGGTAGATTTCCTAGACTTGAAAGAGACAGGAACATGCATGCCCACAGGAAGGCTAGATCCAGATTCAGTCATACCTGAAATTAATAGGAGTTTAGTTAGACATGACCAAAATTTCAGTAATTTTAATAGCTGTCTCTAGCTACATCAAGATCCAGCTCACTGGGCACTGCCATTATAATCACTGGCCCAATGCCATCAACTTGCTTCCTGAGGTTGCAAAAATCTCTAATTTGCAGCAGAAATTATTCTGGGGCCATCAAAACTTGGGCTATATATCACAGATTGATGGAGTTTCTTTAGTACAAAGGAGGCACTGCTACTTGTGAGATGTTCCCTTCTCTCTTTTTTTGAGAAGTATTGTAACTTTCCGTTCTCCTAGGCATACCAGGACAACTAACACAGCAGTAATTTATTTCCTTGATGTGCACAAAGTCCTACAATTAAACATAGAGGCTTAACCTGGACATGCATGACAATCCCAGCACCCTGTCTGGCTCAGAGATGTTCGCACCATTGGTAGGATAGTAGCTGATTTGGGGTGCTTCATATGGGGTGATTCTAATGATGGTATTAGGAGCATGTGGCCGAGTTTCCTTTCCTTCAAACACTCAGATTTGAATGAAAATGGACCAAGGTTTACTGAATTCTAGCACAAAGACCTAGAAGAGGTAAGATTTATGTTTTTACTGGAGGACATATAAATACCAGGTTCTCTTAAAAGAGGAGAAACGTCGATCTGTTTTAGAGAGGGAGAGATTTTTTAAATAGCTATTTATAGGTTTTTCTTTTCGGCACCCTTTCAGCCTCCACCTTTTAGCATGGCCCTAAAATGTTTCTCCCCTTCCAAAGTGGTATTCTCTGCAGTACTTGTATTCAATTGCCCTCAAGGTTATTTTGCCTCTTGTGACAACAGACCATCTCCAACCACACAAATAATTATAGTTATGCCCTAATTAAAATTGTGCTCCTGGTTATTCCTTGACATGGCTGCCAATTTCAATATTTTTTGGCCTTGGGTTGGTCATCAACTTGTGTCTTCAAGAAATGAGTTTCTACATTCTACAGAAGCAGAGGAGAAAATAACTCACCAAGTGACCTGCCCTTTCCTCCCACTTTTACCCCTTGAGGCCGCAAGCAATCAAACTTGAAAGTCAATGGCCCACAAAAGGTATTTGGTGAGCCCCACCAAAAAGAATCCTTTAATATATAGCAATAATGAAACAAGATACACGAAAGTCAACAGAGCTGTCAGCACTTGGGACACAGGGACTCCCTGGCTCAGGAAACCTGGCCACAAACAATGGCTTGATTTTTCACAGACAGACCACATTTGGGATCTCTTCACCACCATCCCAAATGCAACCCTTAACCAAAGTAGGTTCCTGGGCAGGATGGAAGGGAACGGAAGGCCAACACACACACATATTTTAAAACTTAGGTTTTTGGATTTGTCTCATTGCGACTTAACTTTCGGGGGCTCAGGATTAAAATGGGTAAAATCTCGGCATCCAGACTCTCCTTTGGCAGAATCCCCACAGGTCAAATGCAAGGGACAGGCCCTGGCTATGGCTAAAAGCATCACATCTCTGGATGGTGCACTCTGTCCCATGTGGAATGGTCTATATTACAGTCTAGGAAGCTTATGCACATTTATACAGAGGACCTTTGCCCCACGCCTGGGGAGCCCCATGAGACTATACAACAAGTGTGATGAGTTTTTAAAACATTTTCTTTCCCATCCCTCCCATTTCGTTTCCTCCCACCCTTGCTTTTTTTTTTGTTTTGTTTCTGTTAGTGTTTCTACATTATGTACATTGTTGTGCTTGTAGATGGATCCATCAACTGACGGAGGTAATCTGTCAGGCTGTATCTGAAGAACCTTTGGTTCTTTCAGTCAGAGATGCGTTTCTTCACTTTTGCAGTCAGCAGGGGAAGATTTCCTAGCTGGAATTTGCCTGGGGTCCTTCTGCAGGGTACAGCCTCTTTTTGAAGAGAGAGACAGTGGGCAGGTTGCTCATCTGAATTTGAGGATGCTCTCACCATAATGCTGGAAACCGCTAGGTGAACTGCTGCTCTGTCCATATCAAGGCTGTAGAGGGTGGACAAGAAGAACTACTGTAGCTCATGGGGAGGAGGGCTCCAGATCCAGGGACAGATAAAAGCAGGCAAGCTTTATCTGCTTTCTGTAGATGTAGTGGAGCTCTGATATTCCTTGGAATTTGTTCTTTAAAATCCATTAGGAAAATGGATGAAGTGTGAGGTGTCAGTTTCATTTCATAGGTTCAGATGATCAGGCAGACATACTCATCTCAAGATATCAAGAATGATGCACATGATGGGAGTTGTCAGTTCTTCTAACATTTCCAAAGGCTAACCAAATGCATTTCTTCCTGCCCTGGCTGCAGGTTTGTGGGAGATATCTTGGGATTATTATTAGAAACAAGGCAATGCCCTGTACCTGATCTGGCCTGAGCAACATGATAAAAAGCCGTTTTTCAGGAACAGTCCCCATCAACAGCAGCAGCACCACCATCTCTCCTGGGCTGGAAGGATTTCTCAAAACAAGTAAACCAAGCATTCCTAGTCTCCCATGGGAGCCCTTTTATAGACAAGAGGCAATCCTAAGAAAAGGAGATGGCTGTCTGGCCAAAGTCCCTTGCACTGATTCACTAGTAGGGCTTCATGGTTACCACTGGGATACAAGGCAAGGTCTCTCTCTTGATGACAGCCTAGGAAGCTACGGGATGAATTGTAAGTGAAAGTGTGTGTGTGTGTGAGAGAGAGAGGGGGGAGGGAGGGAGGGAGAGAGAGAGAGAGAGAGAGAGAAAGAAGACATGGTAGGTGGAACATGATGCCTGGGTTTCATCTGGGGTGGCTTCAATTGTTCTCAAACAAAGAGAGCAGATCATCGTTGCTATTATTGGGAAGGTCGGGGGGCCCCAGGTAGGACAGCAGCTCATCTGGATTTGTCAGCTCAGGAAGAAGCTGAGGACAAGACAGAGATAATCAGGGTTATTTGCTAGCTCTGTAGTGGTAGAACATCGCAAACGTGACCAGAGTGCAGGTTCAAAAACATACACAATCAAGAAAAATGATATGGGGGAAAAGGACATGAAAATCTCAGGCAAGAGGCCTGGAGAAAGATGGAGACCATCCCCACAGTAGAAATCTGAGGGTGTCGCCTTCTAACTGCCAGGTTGAGATCTTTTGCCTTTGCACTTGACCTTTTCTTAATGGAGACCCGTAATTCTGGGGCTGAGCCCTCAGCGCCAGTATAATCAATATTTAAATCAAACTGTTGTTTTTCTGCCTTGACTGTCTGATACGGGTCTGTCTGCCATCAATAAGTGACAAAGGCAATACACTGAACTAGCCAACATATGGGATGGGACCCCCCCTGTGCTGGAGTTATGCTGAATAATAAGGCAGGCAATAACTACTCTGTATTAGCCTTGTAGCTTCCTGACTAATGTACCATTGCCATGCACTAAAATAATAATAATGTGCTGGAATGCCCTCTTCCAAAGATTACACCCAGTTCTCCCTTTTCTGACAAAAGGTGAAGATGATGGCCTTCCATTGGACTATTAATAGTATTACCACACCACTATGTTTCTCATCTGGCGACATTGCTGCAAGCCTTGTGCGAATTACTATCTTTTCAATTCTCGTATGTCTGATTTTATTATTTGACTTGCATTTTAAATTGTATGCAATTATATTAAAAGCCTATGGCAGAAAGAAAGGCATAAATATTGACTGTCTTTTTAAATAAGCCATGGCCTAACCATGGCAATGTTGCCCTGAGTCTGCAGGGAAAGGTCTTTCCACTATCTGCAAGATAGGGTGGGCAAACAAGCCTGTTAGGATATGGTGTATGCCTAACAGGTTGCCCAGGCAATATATGGACAATATATGTGTTCTATGACTTTAACATGAATATGTATTATATGACTTTAAGAAGTACTGCTGAGTCATTGTAATGCTGAGTCATTGTATCCTGATTGGATAAGCTCTGTTGTAACTGTATTTAAGAAGGGAGCTGAAATGTAATCATTGATGATATGCTACCATCGTGTGTGGAGATGCTACCATCGTGGGTGGATATGCTACCATCGTGATCTGTTACCAGCGTGAATATGCTGCTGTTTATTATTTACTGCTGTTTTGTATGGTAAGAAGACTCTTGTATCACTGGACTGATTTCACTGGCAAAGACTTGGATTGTTTAAAAACTAGCATAGTTAAAAAACTATGAGATTGTTTTTTACTATAAAGTAAAAACTTTGATAAACCAGTTTGTATGTATTTTATTCATCGCTCTCAGCACCGTTTCCCTGTGCTCTACGCTCTGCTGGTTGGTTAACACAACAATATCCTTAACAAAGCCCTTTCTGCTTCCCAAACTACCTCTTAAAATGAGTAGAACTGAATTTTTCAAAGCTTTATTTTGTACGTGGGTATGGCTCTAGGTGCTAAACAGATCTTGTAGAGACTTAAGTGTGTATCTCATTCCTTAGTCTGCTCCCCCATGTGGGTCCCAAAGGTGCTTTTTCAAGAGGCAAATGGACTTTCTTGTTTTTCTTTGAAGACGTTTTGCTTCTCATCCAAGAAGCTTCTTCAGCTCTCACAGAATGGTGGGGAATGGAAAGAGAAAAAGAATGCAAAAGACCAGCTGTCTGCAAGGAATGTAAATCCTTTCATTCAGAGCTGAAGAAGCTTCTTCAAAGAAAAACAAGAAAGTTCCGTTGCCTTTTGAAAAAGTACCTTTGGGACAAACATGACCTGGATAACTGAGAATCTCTGTAGACAATGTCCCCCAGCTGGGCCAACTTTTGTAGAAGCTTCTAAGGTACCTATTTTGACTCCTAGCCTTCCTGACAAGCCACTAGGATTTGCATAACCCCATTCAACAATGAGGGAGCAGGGGAGAATATACTGGGAAGGCAGACACTAGTTTGGGTTCCTTCCCTCCACTTTATGTGCCCCTTGGAGACCTTCTGATGTCCAGCTGTCTTAAGGTACATCACACCAGTTGTGTTCCTACACATGGGCACAGCTGAGGGGAAAGGGAATTTGGGTCTTCAGGCATATCCAGAAAGAAAGAGGGGAAGGTGAGCTTGGGACGCACAGCCCCATGCTACTTACGTCAAGGGAAGGTTCAGGCCCATCCACAGGTCCAGGTGGTGCTCCCATCCCAGGACCAGGATTGAAAGGGAGCTCCCCACCGTGTGCTGGGCCTCCGGTGCCTGACTGTCCTGGTGCCTGGCGTGATGGTGGGGGAGGAACAGGGGGATTCCGATGGTGGAGCTGTGGCTGCTGCTGCTGCTGCTGTTGTGGTGGTGGCTGCTGGCCCGGCTGATTGCTGAGGTTGGGGTTGTTTAGGCCCTGCTGCACAGGATTGTGTGAAGAAGGATCCATCCTGCTTGATGGAGGCATCTGCAATCGCAAAAGAAGACAGCAAAACTGCTGAGAAACAGGAGGGCAGGCAGAGCTGCAATCCAGGGAGAGCTTCACCATCCCACAATTCAGACCCTTTCTCTGGTGTAGGCCACTTCATCCCCCAATATTCTCCCATCTCAACCTGTGCACATTCCCAGGAGACTGCACTCCCATGTATTGCTAAGACATATCTTTTGTTGACTTGGCTGGGTCTGTACACCAGCCTCAATGATCAACAACAGTGGATTTTCTCCGGGCGGCTTCCAGTTACATAAAAGCTAAAACATAAAAAGTTAAAAACAAACATTAAAACCAAGAGGACACAAGAGGAGGGCAGGGGCAGAGTGGGGGGGGAGAGGGGGAATCTCTTATTACTCAACCAACCACCCCATTGGACTGGGCCCCCACTGGGCCCCAGGCCGACTGCCAGACCCAGGTCTTGAGTCCCTTATCAACAGACAGGAGGGTTGGGGCCCAGCACAATGGGGGTGGTTGATTGAGTAATAAGAGATCCCACCACCACCACCACCACTCTGCCCCTGCCGTCCACTTGTGTCCTTGGTTTTAATGTTTGTTTTTAACTTTTTTATGTTTTAGCTTTTATGTTATATAAAAGAGCCTAGAGTTACCCTGTGGTAAGATGAGCGGCAAATAAATACAGAAAATAAATAAATAAATAAAATAAGGCTCTCTCTCATCACACAAGCCAAATACAGGTAGTTCTCAACTTACAACAGTTCGCTTAGTGACCATTTGAAGATACAACGGGACTGAAAAAAGTGACTTAAGACCATTTTTCACACTTATGACCATTGCAGCATCCCCGTAGTTATGTGATTTACATTCAGAAGCTTGGCAACTGGTTCATATTTATGACAGTTGCAGTGTCCTGGGGTCATGTGATCCCCTTTTATGACTTGACAAGCAAAGTCAAAGGGAAAGCCAGATTTACTCAACAACCGTGTTACTAATTTAACAACTGCAGCGATTCACTTAACAACTGTGGCAAGGAAAGTCGTAAAATGTGGCAAAACTCATTTAACAAATTTCTCACTTAGCAACATATTTTGGGCTCAATTGTGATCATAAGTTGAGGACTACCTCTACACATTTTGGTTTGGAGCAAAATAAGCATCCAGCTGTAGACATGTCTCATGTTAGCAACAAGGATGGAGGCGTATCAACCCTCCTGGTCATCCAGGCAGAAAACATGACCAAATGAGCTAATTCTACTTTATTGTAAGACTACAGCAACAGAATCCAGCAAGTCTGAAGGTACCAATTTTCCACCCTTCACTTTAAACTGTTTGATCCATTGGGTGGATCTTTTTTAAGTTTCTTCCCCTAACCATTAATCCACTGGGTGTTCCTTCCTCTCTTACTTGTTTCCTAGTGTTCTGTCCCCCTTCCTCACACAGGCAAACGTAATACCAAGCACGCCTGCCAATATTTTATTAGGTAAACAGATTAGAATTCTTTTTTTTTATTGAAAAAGTTTTTCAAATACAAATTTCCCCCCCTTTTTCCCCCCCTCCTCCCTAACTCCCCCTCCCCCTCCCCTCCCCCTGTGGCTTCTTCATAATAAAACCCAAATTCATAACAGATTATATAATACTTTACCATCCCCTTACTCCATCCCCATATGCTGACCCTTTCTTTCTAATAATATTATCATATCCGCCTTATACTATACATTTCAAAATGACATTCTACTATAACATTATATAATAACTCCTAATTTAGCATAATAATATTATTATATCTCCCAGTTTAGCGATTTCTGCTCATAATCTACCTTTTTCCTACCCCCCATACATATATCTCTTAAATCAAATCTTTTATGTATATTAATATAACATTTCAAAGCAATCTTCCGCTATAAAACTATATAATAAATCCTAATTTAACATTTATTCAATTCATAGTCTCCATTTCCTTCACCCCATCGTTATATCTCTTAACTCAAATCTTTTACATATATTCATATCTAAACATAATATCCCTTTTCTTAAACTAAACAATCAATAAACTAACCTGTCTCCACCCACTTTCCTACAAGACTACCATACTTAATAATTCGTAATATCTTTATTCTTCTGCCCACACCACTAAAAAATATTCCCTTATGTAAATAAAATCCTCTTAAAAAAGACTAAGCTTGTAATCCATATCTTCTGTAATGTCTTTCAGCTGGATTGTAAACTCCATCACCCATGTTAGGGTAACATCACATCCTAATTCCAACAGTATGTTCGGTATCTTCAATTACCATCTGCCCCCATCAATAGCAAATACCTTCATAAAAAAAACAACCACCACCACCCGAGTGACTTTATATTTGTATTCCATATAGTGTCTGTAGAGGTGTCTTTTATCCAAATTATTAATTCCAACCACCGTAATAGGGTGACAGCCAGATCATCTGCATGCCCCAATTCCATAACTCTCTCGCCTTGTAGCTCAGCATAAACGTAGTATATTTATCAAAGAGTCCAAAAAAAAAAAAAAAAGATAGTTCCAATCATTTCAGTTTAAGGCCCTTTTCACATCCCAAAAGTACAGCACTGCAGAAGTCTGTCACTCTCCTCAGGATAATATAAACCAATACTTCGCCTCAACTATCTTTTCATGTATTCAATCATCTCTTAAATAACTGGCATTACACTGTTGTTTGGTTTAAAAGTTTTTGTTTTTGTGTGACCTGCTTCTTCTTTTCTTGACTTTTTGTGGGTTAGATCTCCATCCTGATTTCCTTTCTATAAATTGTATATCAACTGTTTGGTTTTCATGCTGATCTATAACTTGATCTTGTTGGTTTTGCTTTTGTGGCTTAAATCTCCATTCTGGTTCTATGAGTTTTATATCAACTGATTGATTTCCATGCTGGTCTATAACTTGATAAGTCATCACTTTAGAATCCAGAGCCGCCTCTCTTGTATTTATAAATAGTCCAGCTGAGACCTCTGAAGGAGAATCCAGAAGCGGCTCATCTACGGGGACCTCTGTAACTTGTTGTTTTTCCATTACTTCCACCTCCTTTTGCTTATCTTGAATTTCTATCTCTTGTTGATTTTGCTTTTGGAGAACCTTGTAGTAAAATTCTTCCACTTTTTCAACAGTATTTAGCTGATATCTTTCTCCTTGATATCTCAATATTATACCAACTGGAACGTCCCACCTGAATGAGATATTTTGTTTCTTAAGCTCAGTCACCAAAAATCCAAATTTCTTTCTATCTTTTAAAATCTTAGGCGGCAACTCTTTATATATCCAGATCTTTCTTCCATACAATTGTAGAGTAGAATTAAAAGATTTTTGCACAATATCATTTCTTATTTCTTTGTCTGTGAAATAAATCACCACATCTCTAGGCAATTGCCTTTGCTTTGCAATCCAAGAATTTACTCTATAAGCCTTGTCAATCTTACAAGATACCTCCTCAGGATGAACCTTTAAAATCCCGGCCAGAACTTGAGCAGATATTTTTCTTAAATCATCTCTATTATTTTCCTGTAACCCTCTCATTCTAACTGCAAATTCTGTGAGCCTGTATTTCATCATTGTAATTTCTTTTTCAATCCCTTGCTTTATATCTTCTGCATTGTAAGTCTCGTGAGCAGCTTCCTTTTTAGACTTTACTTCTAAACTATTGTCTTGAATATTTGTCAAATCATTTTCAATTATTTGTATTTTATTGTCCAAATTATTAATCTTATCATCAACTTCCTCCATTTTGGACTCTAATAACTTGATATTTGTATCCATCTTTATTACAATTTCTGAAAAAGCATTAGTCACTGTTACAATCTTTCGTTGCAAATTATCATACTTTAGTTGTATCATTTCTTTAATTTCTTGCCTAAATTTTTCAAGTTTCTGGTTCACAGTCTTGTGATATCTTGCCATTTCCTCCTGGACAAATTCTTTTAAATTAAAGCCATTCTGCTGAGTCTGTAAGCTCAGAACTTGTTCACATAATTGTAAATGGGGGAAACCCCCCCCCACTGCTTGTTTGTCAGGCTTTATTAGTTTTAACGCCATCCTGCCACACTTTAAAGAAAGAAAACTTTTCCCCAAGCAAGATCAAGTACAAATCTCCAAGAGAAAAGAAACTTAAAATAGATATTTTTCTTCCAGATTCTAGCGAGCAGTTTATTCCGCTACTTTGTAGCTTGTTACAGAAGGACTTTCACTTTCGGCTTTCTTCTTCTTCTCAAGCCTCAGCAGTCGCCATTTTAAACTTTTTTTTTCCTTCACTCTGAAACGCTTGTAAAATCATTAAAAATACTTGCGATTTAGGGTCCCAAGTCCAAATCTCGTCCTTTTTAATTAGTCCATCTGTTAATTTCGTTGATTGGTCATGTTCCAGCGCCTAGCTCTGCAAAAAGGCAGAGTTCTCCCGAAGCCCGGAGCAGCGGTGAGCGAAAATAGGGAGCCACAACCTGCTCGTCCCCAAGAGTAAAAAAAAACCTCTGGGGACTTCCAGAGGGCTCTACCTGCCCTCGCCTGCTCTGTCTCACATTTCCTTCAGGAAATGGAGTTTTTCAAGCCGCCTTTCAGATGTAAAGGCGGCTCTTTACAGGCAACGGGGCTGGCGGTCTCAGAGGACCATCTGGTGGCGATGGAAGCCAGACCGGAAGCCTACAGATTAGAATTCTTGGCAGACCAAGGTTTTGGCAGCAAACTCATGCGCTCGTCACCTCCCGGATCGACTACTGCAATGCTCTCTACATGGGGCTACCCTTGAAGACCACCTGGAAGCTTCAGCTGGTGCAGAATGCGGCCGCGCGGGTAGTGATAGGAGTGTCCCGACACTCTCATGTTACACCCCTCCTGCGGGACCTGCACTGGCTACCGGCTGCCCTCCGGGTGAGATTCAAGGTGCTGGTAATTACCTATAAAGCCCTACATGGCTTAGGCCCGGGGTACCTGGCGGACCACCTGTGGCCAGTGACAGCTCCCCATCGCCCAGTGCGCTCTCATAGGGAGGGCCTTCTTGGGGTCCCGTCAGCCAGACAGTGTCAGCTGGCGACTCCCAGGGAGTGGCCTTCTCTGTAGGCGCACCTACTCTGTGGAATCAGTTCCCCCTGGAGCTCCGGATGGCCCCTGACCTTCGCTCTTTCCTCCGTGACCTCAAAACATGGCTATTTGGCCTGGCCGGATTGGACTGAAGGGGTTTTTAAAGGGGATTGTATTGGTTTTTATATTTGAATACTGAATTTTATGTGTTTTTTATCGTTGTGAGCTGCCCTGAGTCCTTTGGGAGAGAGGGCGGCATACAAGTTTAATAAAATAAATAAAATGAATAAATAAACTGCCGAATGCCTGCCAAGACCGTTTTCACTCCCATAAAGCAGAAGAGGACTTATCTTCAGTCTGTTCCAGGAGCAAAAAATTATCCACGAGACAAGAGTTTAGTCAATGTTCAGTCCAAAATATATCCAAGCCGAATTTCAGAGATCACGATGTGACTTTCAGGGTTTAACTTTGTCCGTCACAAAGCCTGAAGAGCAATCCCACCCACTTTTATTCCTGGTGGGGTGTGGCTCCATGACTCAGCTCAATCTCTGGCCCTCCCACACCTCTTCCGTTGCTGCGCACGCTTCTCCCTCCGACGCTGCCTGGGATCAAGCCAGGATTCATCCTTCTCGCTATCAATTGGTGCTCCGATATGCCTTCCTCCTGGCACATCCCAGGCTGTTCCTCCTGGCCTTTGGATGGAACCTGAGGCATTGCCAAAAAGGAGGGTCCTGGAGAGGGAGGCCTTGTCAGTTCCTCCCCATCACCTTCTGAGTCCTCTTCCTCTGTTAGGACAGGCTCGGGAGTCGGGGTCAAAACACCTAGGCAGAATCTCTTCCCATTGTCCCTTGATGTCACCTTCACATTCCATCCCATCCCATTGTGCAAGTCATCTAAACTTCTATCTAACTGACTTCAGGATGTTGGGCATCATTCCTGCACTGCAGAGATTTATTTCTGGTTCTGTTGCGGTGCCTTATTCTGACTGGGATATATGCTTTCATCCATTACCTTAACAAGGTGCAGACTCACAGAAATACACACACAGACACACACACGTCTAGGAAATGTTTGCCTAGCACTTCTTCCAGCATCAAACAGCTTCAGTACTTCTGTCACCTGAAAGAGGAACTGTCTGATTCCTCACGGTCTCTGGCAGAGGCGCAAAATACATTTTTTCGCAGAAAGCCCCTTCCCCTGAAGATAATCTGATGAGGACCCCCTGCTGATGAAGCAAATAGTCCCCTTCTTTTCTTCCCTTCCTGGCTTAGTGGGTTGCCTGAAATTAAATTCCTCTCAAAATTACATGGAGTAGGCTGAAGTCCCTCAAACCTGCTATTTTTAAGGGAATGTTTTTAGCATGAGGCTTCTTTTATGCATTGAATCACTTGGAACTTTGGGTGATTTTTCTTTTGGAGGGGGGTATTATTGGCTTGTTTCATTATTCATTTCTCCACCCTGGAATTCCACACAGAGGAAATCTGGTAACACAATGAGCAGAACTGGCCAAGAAAGACAGTTTGTGCCATGCAAAATGTGGCTCTCCCTCAGTTCTGCATGACGGGATTGGGAATTGGCTGCTTAGCAAGAGCGGAAGTCACGCATCACAACAGCTGATGTGCCAATTCTTCAAGTGGTGCTGAGATCCAGTCACGCCCAGCATCCCTGTAATCATGAGTCTGGATTAGCTCTCAGCCTTAGCTGAGAGTTTTGTTACCCAGCTGATAACTCAGTTGGCGCACCGTGCAGGGGGTAAAGCCTAAACCCAGTAAATCTTGAAGTTCTTAGTTGAATCCTGGGCTTGAGGGGGGCAGAAAAGACAAGGTTGTAGCTTAATGAGCAAGGCTCACTTTGCAGGCCAATGTTCACAGACTGGAGAGTGGTCCAGCTTACAGAATAACACAGGTGGAAGAGACTTTGGAGGTCTTCTAGTCACCCTCCTGCTTAAGCAGGAGACCCTATACCATTTCAGAGAAATGATTGTCCAATCCCTTCTTTAAAACCTCCAGCTTCAGAGCAACCACAACTTCTGAAGGCAAGTTGTTTCACTGGTTAATTGTTCTTACTGTCAGGAACTTGCACCTTAGTTCTTGGTTGGATCTCTTTTTGATAAGTTTCCAACCATTACTTCTTGTCCTGCCCTCAGGTGCTTTGGGGAATAGGTTGTCCCACAGAACAGGTTAACACTCCATTGACTGGCTGTCAGTCATTGTGGACAATAACTGAGAAGGTGAAGTTTCAGATTCTTTGTAAAGCACATTTCTATGTTCCTGTGAATCTTGTGGAGCCACCTACTGGTAGCTGGCTGAATTTTCTCTCTCCTATGCAAGGCAGGGCAGGGACTTCATGATAATGATGCTGAGAGAGGAAAACCCTTAGTGCAGAAAAAATGAAGGCTGGGACATTTTCTTCTCTTTGTCATGATGCTAGAGCTGGAGGTCAGCTTGATTCAAAGCAGAAACAGAAGGCATGAGAGGCTTTTTCAGCATTCACTGCTTTACACACTAAAAGGAGAGACAATCAGCTCAGAGAGAAGGGATGTGCCTTGGAGGGGACACTTTTGTAAGGTATTAAAAAGCAAAACTTAATATTGATGAAACTTAAAGTAACTGAACAACATTAAATAAAGAGAGATAAATATAAATGAATATAAATGTGTAGATAAGAACAAATGAATATTATAATGTGTGTGTGTGTGTGTGTGTGTATGTGTATGTGTGTATGTATATGTATGTATATATATATATATATATATATATGTAGGTCTTTGGTTATTCGGGTCTTCTCCCACGTAAAATTGGAAGTGTCTTGGCGACGTTTCGACGAAGTCTCATTCGTCATCTTCAGGCTGGTGTTCTCGGCTTCGTGCTTCCAGGAGCAATGTGAGATCGCAGCTGTCTCTTCCTTTTAACTGCTAGTGGGGGTGTGAGCTGATTGGGTGGGAACTTGGCTGTGTTCTGATTGGGTGGAGGTGTGTTCTGATTGGTTAGGGGCTTGGCTGTGCTCTGATTGGCTGGGGGTGTGTTCTGTTTGGATGGGGGCTTGGTTGTGCTCAGCTTAGTCTGAGTTGCAGGGGGATTTGAGCTGGTGAGCTGCATTGTTGTTGTTTGGCTTCGTGTTTGTGGCCGTGCGAGCTCTTCATGGTGGGTGTCAGTCTGCTTCATGTATGGATTGGAGGGGTTTAAAGTGGCTAATGAGGCAGCTGCGGTCTGGCTTCTGGTCCTTGGTCGTGGCTCATTATCAGTGTGGGTTTGAGTCTGCTTTCTGCGTGGATGTGTGGTGGTGACATCCTGTGTGGCTCTCGTGAGTGTGGGTCTGGTGTCATTCATCGTGGGTATACCTCCCGCCTACCAGCTATTTGGAAACCCGCCCTTATTGACAAACGAGTCCCTAACACGATGAAACAACAACAATGCAGCTCACCAGCTCACCAGCTCAAATCCCCCTGCAACTCAGACTAAGCTGAGCACAACCAAGCCCCCACCCAAACAGAACACACCCCCAGCCAATCAGAGCACAACCAACCCCCCATCCAATCAGAGCACAGCCAAGCCCCTAACCAATCAGAACACACCTCCACCCAATCAGAACACAGCCAAGTTCCCACCCAATCAGCTCACACCCCCACTAGCAGTTAAAAGGAAGAGACAGCTGCGATCTCACATTGCTCCTGGAAGCACGAAGCCGAGAACACCAGCCTGAAGATGACGAATGAGACTTCGTCGAAATGTCGCCAAGACACTTCCAATTTTACGTGGGAGAAAACAAATATATATATATATATATATATATATATATATATATATATATATATATATATATATATATATATATATATATATATATATATATATATATATATACACGCACACACACACACACATATATACATATATATATGTTGGAGTAATGTGATTATTCTACTATTGAGTAGTAAATAGAAATGATAGAATAAAGAACTACAAAAGCGAAGTACATAAGTTGATACGAAATGCTGTAAAATTACCATTAATGTTATGTAATGTTCAATACGTTACGTTTTGACGTTTTGTTTTTATATATGTGTGATTGTTTTTTGTGTTGTTTTTAAAGACAGTTTAATAAAAATTATTTTATAAAAAAAAAAGCGAAAGTACAAGTAATCTTCGACTTACAACAGTTTGTTTAGTAATCATCGGCACTGGAAAATGTGACTTAGACCATTTTTCAGTTACGACTTTTGCAGCATCTCCACAATCATGTGATCAAAATTCAGATGCTTGGCAACTGGTTCATATTTATGACCATTACTGTGTCCCAAGGTCCTTCGATCCCCTTTTGGTGACCTGATGAGCAAAGTCAATTGGGAAGCCAGGTTCACTTAACAACTGGGTTACTGACTTAACAACTGCAGTGATTCACTTCACAACTGTGGTTAAGTGAGACTTGACAAATGTCTCACTTAACAACAGAAATGTTGGTCATAAATTGAGGACTATCTGTATGTTGGTGTGTTGTGTGCCTAACAGTCAACTTCTTTATTGGTATGGGAAAGGCAAGGGAGTAAGTGATGACACAACATATAACAGAATAATAGAGTTAGAAGGGACTTTGTAGGTCATCTACTCCAACTTCCCGCCCAAGCAGGAGACCTCACACCATTTCTGACAGATGGCAGTCCAGTCTCTTCTTGAAAGCTTCCAGTGATGAAGCTCCCACAACTTCTGAAGGCAACTTCTGTTCAATTGGTTGATTGGTCTCACTGTCAGAAAATTTCTTATTTCTAGGTTGAATCTCTCCTTCATCAGTTTCCATCCATTATTCCTTGTCTGGCCTTCAGAGGCTTTGGAAAATAGCTTGACCACTTCCTCTCTGTGGCAGCCCCTCAAATATTGGAAGACTGCTATCATGTCTCCCCTGGTCCTTCTTTTCACTAGATTAGCCATGCCCAATTCTTGTAACTGTTCTTCATATGTTTTAACCTCCAGTCCCGTAATCATCTTGGTTGCTCTTCTCTGCACTCTTTCTAGAGTCTCAACATCTTTTTTATAGTGGGATGACCAAAACTGGATGCAGTATTCTACATGTGGTCTTACTAAGGCTTTATAAAGTATTAGTACCTCCCTTGATCTTGATTACTGCTGTGCAAATGACACTTATGTGATTGATGCAAATTAAGCAGCTTGCATCACCTGCGTGATGATATCATGACCCTAATGAATGATATCACTGAGGCTTCTAATAAACACTTATCGCTTCCTGTCACAATGACATGAGTTTTCTATTAGATGGATTAGTAATCTACCCAAGCCTGGCTCTCCCCCCTCTTTTTTTAACTCTTTTCTTAGATTATAGTCAAGTCAGTTTCACCAAAATAACATTTATAGGAAAGCGGGAAATGTCTCAATAGTCTCTTTTAGTTGCTTAAACTCCAAATCTTTAGCATTAATTCTTCATCTCCTCCTAACATATCTATTTTGAATCCACTTCCACAAGGCTAGGAGGAATAAAGTGCAGCTAGTGTCTGTGAAATCAACAGCTGTTTTCTCTGGACTGGGGTTTCCCAGGTGTCAGACTACAATTCCCATGAATGGCCGTGCTTGGGGATAAGATGGGTGGTACAAACCGACATATATTTCAAGGATCTGAGGTTGAGGATGGATATTCTGGAGAGTGAAGACTATGGAAGAAGCTTAAAACTAAAAGGAGATGCTCTTCTTTTCTACAAAAATGGATCGGAATAGGTAAGACATTGCATTTTCTTTTGTTCTCTCTTTTTTTTAAGTGTCTCGCATAGCAGAGCAAGCTGTCTGATCATCCCTGCCTTGCTGACTCCCAAGAGAACTCTTTCTGTTGATGTTCTCTTGAGGATTCTCCTTGTAAGGCTGGGGGAAAAACTGTATTGTCATAGGGGAGAAACGTGCCATTTGTTCAGCTGCCTTTACAAGGCCTCCTGGTGGATGGTGCAGAAAATCACCCAAAGAATCCTGTCCTGTTCCTGTGTTCACATGCTGCTGATAAATGCATGATGGGAGTTT
This sequence comes from Pantherophis guttatus, assembly GCF_059756535.1. NCBI lineage: Eukaryota > Metazoa > Chordata > Lepidosauria > Squamata > Colubridae > Pantherophis > Pantherophis guttatus. The sequence goes on along the minus strand of NC_142071.1, from coordinate 15,743,572 downwards.
TATGAAAATTGCCGCTTCTTAGCCAAAAGCTATAGAAATGGGAGGGCTTGCCAAGTAACTGATCGTGATGTTGCTCGTGAGGTTTTTATGAAAAGTTTTTTAATGGGTCAGAAAAAAACCTACACAGGCATCGTTTGCTGCCAAACTTCCCAGATTTAAGAAACTGCCAGTAAATCTTTCAAGGATATACAATGTAAATTCTGGAAGCTCCCTGCCTGTGGAATCTATCAAAATCCAATGCTAGGACTGTTACTTATCATGAAGGGGAAACGGGAGAGGAATTTATGTACCTGTTCAAGAAGACTAAGAGGAACTGACCATTACAGAGTGAAGATCCCAGGATCCCCATACCCCATTTACAATGACCACTTCCCAATATTTTCCAGGAGGAACATCTCACTGACCTGTCCAGGGATGGAAGGAACAGTTGGCTTTTCGGGGGTCAGCAGGCTGCCTGGAATGTCAGACTGGTAGGAGATGGGAGGAGGCCCAGGGTTGAATTCATTTAACGTTGGGGTGCCGGGGTTCACAGTGGGGAATGAATCTGGGTAAGTTCCAGAAAAGGTTGAATCTGAAAGAACAAAAAGTAATAGTCAGAGGGAAAAGTTATCTTTCAGAAAAGGCATGTACATATACAAATGTTGTGAATGAAGGTTAGTTCTAACCCCATGTAACATAATCTAGGGAGGTAAGTAGGGCAGGGACCCAGCAAGTCATCGTATCAATAGAATTCATAGAAATCCCCTGCGATAGTTAAGCAGCAATTATGTGCGTATCTTGTTTCTTAATGATACAAATGTAACACTTGTGCCTTTTAATGGTGCTTATGCACCATACACAAGGTAGATCCATGAGATCCCAGTGAGATCTAAAAGAAGGTGCTCTCTCTCTCTTGGAGGAGAAGACTGTACCCCTCTCTAGAGCCATGGTGGCACAGTAGTTAAGAGTTCAGTATTGCAAGCAAACTCTGCCACAGCCAGTTCGATCCTGACCAGCTCAAGGTTGACTCAGCCTTCCAACCTTCCAAGGTCGGTAAAATGAGGACCCAGATTGTTGGGAGCAATATGCTGACTCTATAAACAGCTTATAGAAGGCTATAAAAGCACTATGAAGTGGTATATAAATCTAAGTGCTATTGCTGTCTCTCAAGAGCTGGGCCTTTCTCCCTCTCCACCTGCCCCAGGACTCAGAGGCTGACTCACTTTGGCTGGTATAGTCGTTGGTGCCACCGCCAGCAGAAGAGGACTGCAAAGATCCAAATGGCGAGGGACCCGGTCCCAAGGCTGCAATCATCTCCATGACACTGGGCATCACCATATGGGTGGGACTCATGGTGCGGCAACGCTTCAGCACGGGTCCATCCTGTTCCTCCTTGATGTGGATGTCAGGTTTGATTGGGACCGGCTTCCAGCTGCACGTTGGGTCAATGGTGATCTCTTCATATTCGGAGCTGGGTAAATGGGACGTTTGCACATGACACTCAACCCTGGCCCCCACACATGGTGGATTTATACAATCATACAATTATTCACATGTCATAAAACATGCTGGGTTGAGCAGGAGGTTGGGCTCAATGGCTCACATGGCCTCTTCCAACCCTAGAATTTTAGGTCTCTACACAGGACTTCTTGATCATGAGCTGGTAACCTTGAACCGCCCACAAGACACACCAGGTATGATCCTTCACTATTTCAGCTATGAGGTCATTGTCTAGCCCACAAGGAGGAAAAGGAAAAATAGAAAAAGAAAACAAATAAACAATCCCAAAGGGTTCTAAAAAAGAAAATCTCTAAATGGCTTTAAGGTGATGGTTAACTGCTGCAAACTAGTGGTAAAAATGCCTCACAAAGATTTGGGGGTTGATGTTGAGGGGCTTCCAGCTTACATTTCTGGGGCTACATGGATGGTTGCCCCTGTTCTTAGCAAAGTTGTTTTGCTCACCAAGAGACATTATTTCATTTGGAAAAACAGACAGCAGAATACAGCGCCTTGCTTGTTCTTTTCTTCATTGAAAAAGAATGCTTGTAAGCTGATTGCATTAGGCAAAGAATAGCTTATAGGAGAGCTACTGTTACTCCACCCATGGAACAAGCTCTAGTGTTTTTCATGGGGCTGTTATCAGATGGAGGTCCTTGGGGAAGCATTTTTTCTACCAACATTGTTATAAGAAACACAAGCCTGACAATATTATGGGAATTCAAATGAGGAACTGTGACTCTAGAGGAAATAAAACAAGAGAGCCAGCTGCATGGAGTAATATTGTGCTGCATTTTGCTTTAATGGAAAGATCTGGTTTCTCTTCGAGCTTAGCCTCCCTCCTTGAGTCCTTCACAGTAGTCCAGATATGATGCAGCCCATGGTGTGGATAAGCACAGGTAGTCCTCAACTCGCAACAGTTCGTTTAGCGCCCATTTAAAATTACGACACTGGAAAAAGTGACTTATTGTCGCAGCATCCTCATAGTCACGTGATTAAAATTTGGGCAGTTGCAACTGGCATGTATTTAAAGTGGTTGACATGTCTTGGGGTCATGTAATCACCATTCATCACCTTCCCAGATGGCCTTTTACAAGCAAAGTCAATGGGGGAAGCTAGATTTGCTTTAAAACCACATGATTTGCTAACAACTGTGGTGATTTGCTTAGCAACCACGGCAAAAAAAAAAAGGTTGTAAAATCAGGCACGATTCATGTAACAACTGCCTTGTTTCGCAATGGGAATTTTAGTTCCCATTGTGGTTGTAAATCCAAGACTACCTGTATTACCAAGGTAGTTCAGTGCTGGTCACAGCTGACATGCTAAATAGCGCTCAAGCTCCTGAATGAAAAGGAGGGTATCCCTCAGTTAAATAATTGTGCAATTGGCTGCTTGCCAATCACAGTCCAGGCACAATGTGGTGCAAAGGAGCTTTCCTAGGCTACAGTCTTCAGAAGGACAACCATTTACCAAACGGATGAGTTAGGGTGAGTGGGTGATAGCCCTTGCCTGCCCCCTGGCGGCCATAAAACAGCATCATCACACCTGGCCAATCTCATTTCTTTTTATACAAGAGTGAAAAAACCAGCAAATCCAAGAAACTTACTTTTGAATGTAAATCAGGATTCCCAACATGTACTGGTCCACTTCAAGCCCTTCCAACAAGGCTGTTTTACTGAATGAAAGAAGAAAAAATGGGGGGCGGGGGGAGTAACCATATGCAATGCTCTGACAGGCTGCAGCTGCAAAATTTCAAACCTTAAGGTTTTATAGAGAAGGGAGGTGGGGTGGGGTGCAACTTTTGGCTGTCTAAGTTTTTAAAGGTAAAAACAGAACAATAACTGAGTATATAGTCAGCCAGACACCTGATTATAATCTTTAAAAGGGCAAAGATGTAGGGACAAACCCTATCTCCTCTGGACCTTGTTGGGAGGTTGAGCCCAGCCAAAGAATTAATGCTGGGCCTTGGTGCTGCTGTCAGTCAACTGACAACCTTTAAGGGCTCTGTTTTGTGAGCAGCTCTTGACTTCAGCCCAGTAGCCCTGTGACAGCTGTGCCACTGAAGAGGAATGGAAGGAGAACTATTGCTTTTAGATCTTGCTTAAGAACTGTCCAGCCCAGGCTGGCCACAATAAACAGCTACACAAATTAATCCACAGCATTTTTCCCAACCTTGGGAACTTTAAGATGTGTGGACTTCAACTCCTAGAATTCCCCAGCCGGCACTGGAGTCCACACATCTTAAAGTTCCCAAGGCTGGGAAAAACTGGTCCAGAGGTTTTCTCTTGTATGCTGCTTTCCTAACGAAGGTCCTTTCTTGGATTTAATATCCCAAATGTCTTTGTTTTTGCCACAACCGCTTCAAACATAGATGCTTACTTGCAAACAGGACATCTCCACGTCCCCCTTTCACAATTTAGCTGCAGATAGGATTCCAAGTCGAAGCACTGCACAGAGAAAGAAAACAGGACTCAATTGGGCAAAAGGCATTAGAAAACAACTCCAAAACCTTTGGGGACAAGGGCAACTGTCCAATTTCAGGATGATATCTGTACTGGATCCCTCGAATGCTTTCCCTTCCACAAGAATAAATGATTGGGGTTTTCTCCTTCTGTTCCTTCAACAGCCCACCTCCTTTTGTTGGCAGTTCATCGTTCTTGCTGCAGGACTCTATTCCTACCTTCTCTGTTAGCCAGAGGGCAGGAAGACATAGGAGATGATCAGAGACTCACCTGTATGTGCCTGCAGTCATGACCCCTGGCAGGAAGTTGGATTCTCCGAAAAGTAATGGGGCACTTCAGAGACACCTTAATGGCTGTCTGCTCCACACCATCTTCGCCATTTGGACCTGGAGTCCCAGGGATTGTGCCGCTGCTGAAGTTCCGTTTGACTATGGTTGGAAAGAGGAAAATGATGTGTCAATGCAGACCCAATGGACCAAGGGCAGATTTGAAAGACCACTGGGTCTTTTTCTGCTGTCAGTTTTCTGTTTCTATCTTTCTACGCAACTCAATGGGCTAGGAATGGTGAAGGCCAGCAAGGTTGGGAAAGGGTTAAGATCAGGACAGAGGAGGCCTTTTCTTATTTCTTTACCTTTTTGGCTTTTCCCGTCTCTATCAAATTGTTCATAATCTAACCTAACACGTAGTATTCCAACCTCAGTTAACAATAATAAGAGCTTCCCTGGCCCATCTGATAACTTGGCCCTCCTTACAGGTACTCTTTGATTTATAGACATTTGTTTGAAGTTAAGAAGTGCTGAAAAAAAGTGACTTATGACTGGTCCTCACACTTACAATCGTCATAGTGTCCCTGCGATCATATTATCAAAATTCGGACACTTGGCTACCAGTAGGTATTTACAATGGCTGCAGCATCCCAGGGTCACGATAGCCATTTGCGACTTCCCCAGACAAGCAAAGTCAGTGGGGGAAGTCAGATTTGCTTAGCAGCTTGGTGAATTCTGGGAGGTGAAGTCTACAAGTTTTAAAGTTGCCAGGTTGGACACCCCTGCTCTACACTCTTCGGTTTGGTCTTCAGAACAGCCTTTTCCAATATGGTGCATAACGGACCTACTCCAATGACTTACAGGAAGCATGGAAATTTTCCCCCTTCTCCTGAGCAATGCATTTGTGAAGCATCTGCTCTTTTGCCATGCATCTCTGATCCCAGCCTAATGGAACTCTGCAGAAATTCTGCTGGTTGCTTTTACTCTCCTGAAGAACCAGGCCAGACAGTTCTGTCTCTTTGGTCAGACTTTACAGGGGGGGGAAGGATGCCAAAGAGCAGAGATACTCACTTTTGGTGATGCAGTGCTCGGCCGGCAGCAGCCGCTTTTTGATTAAACCTTGCAAAACGGACCGTACTGAAGGCCTGTGCACCAATTGCAGGACAAAAAGGTGGGACTAAAATGAAGAAAGAAGAGAAGTCACCAGAGCTAAACACACTCACAATTTGTATTACATGACAAAGCAGTGTCAGATCTGCCATCTTCAGCATGCCTTGCTTCCCGTCATAAAACGGAGGGATGACAGGGTGAAAGGAACCAGATGTATCAATCTGGAATGAACTGGCTGATCAAGGATGAAGCTATGAGAGTGGAATGCGAAACTCAGCCAAAGAGGTGCCAAACCCCAAAGCTGTTCCCAAAACATTGGAGGAATATGATTGGACATTGATTGGCTGGTCAAGGGAGGAGGGCCAGGGAGATGGGAAAACTGTGGGCTTTGAATGGGAATATTCAGATCCAACTTTGCTTATGCTGTAGCTGCTTGACTACACTGAACCTTTCACTTGAACAAAATGGAGTTCAAAGGTCTTTCTTTCCTAAATATCCAAGTTGGGACACACAGACAAAAAGGGCCTTCTGAACCCATAGAAGTGGGTATTTGAACCCAGGGACCAATCAATGAAAATAGTATGAAAAGCTGCTCCACAAGGAAATGGTATCATATGTAGCACACAATCCACTTATGAATTTGCTGCTGCAAGGAATGACAAAGGTAACTCGGTTGGCTTAAAATAGAGGAAACGTCCCCTTTATCCTGGACTTCTTGCATCTGTATGGATTTAGTGGCAGAATTCATCCAGCCAAGAGTAGGCCAAGACCGTCTTCCCCGATCTGGTGCCCTTTGAGTATGTTGGGACTGCAGTCCTGTAGAATTCTTCATCCTAAAGGAATTTGGGAGTAGCCATCTCCACCTACTCAACAGACCTCAAGTTGGAAAAAGCTGATACAGAAATTTTGGGAATTAGGACAAATGGCAATGGAGGACTAGATGGCCATCTGTTATGAAGGAGTCTGGAGTATCAATACCCTTCATAGCAAAACAGAGGCTTAGAGAAGCTGCTATCTTCACTCTATAGACCATTCCCAAACAAACAGAAGTTGAACTTACACAGCAGCAAGCCGTGACTGTGATCTGGATGGTGTTCCTGCCGGGCTGGCAGACCTGCTTTAGGTAGAGGGGTTTGTGTGAAGTCTTGTTGTCTCCCCGCTCGATGGTCAGAGGGGTGGCATTCACGCTGACCTGGACTGAGGCTGGCCAGTTGGTGTTCATTTGTCGGTCCTCATGATGGTAGCATTTAAACTGCAGCTCTAAATCAGGCCTGAGAAGCAGAGAGGAACCACAAAATGCCTTTCTAAAGAAAATCCTCATGGTGCCTTGGAGAAAGCAAGGAGACCATGGGATAAGAACTTAGCAATGGGAGAAAACTCTGCTATGGTCTCTTGTCCCATCTCTTTTGGCTATGAACCTGTGGTCCTCAATTCCTGCTGAGAATTGTGTTGCTGGGGTGCAATTCCCAATAGCCCTAAAGAACACTGCCAAAAGCGATGGGTGCTGAGAACTGTAGCGGCTCAATAGCTGGAGGACCACAGTTCCTCATCTCTATTGTTGAGTTCTCCCTGGGAATGCATGGCAATTGCTGAGAATTCTGGGAGTTGAAGTCCTCTCACCTTTAATTTACCAACGGTGGGAAACACTCTCCTAAAGAGACAGGGAAACGTTTTTCCCCCAGCTAAGGGAAGTTCCTTCTTCATTGGTTAAGATTTATGAAATTGTTTACTCACACAGCAAAAGAATACCTACAAACGCCTAGGGGAGAAGGGCCAGAATTTTTTTGGTGAAATCTTTGGAAAGTTTCTCTCAAACAGACCTGTCAACTAGTTATCTGAAATAATTATTGTACTAAAATCAGCAGGATAATATCCAAACACCTTCCTTAATGATAACTGAAACAAAGTCACTTGGTAGAGAGATGGACAGGACATAATTTAATAAATAAACTGAAATGAAGCAGTTAACAACTAGTTGATAGCTACTACTGTTTTCCCTTTGATTCTCTACTGTTTTCCCTCCACTGTTTCTCCGCTGTCAAAGCAAATCCTTGAATAACCTCACTTGTATTGCTTTTTTTCTCCAGAACATTTTCATTTTTTCCCAGAACGTTCACCGATCTGCAAAAGAGCCTCTCACAGTGTTCAAGTGAGTGCCAGGTACAGCCCAAAGACTCAGAATATACCTGTTGCTGCTTTTTGCAAAAACAGCCGATTAAAATGTTCCACCTAAAGGTGAACTGGATAATTCTCAGAGTTCTCCTGTGCTATTTCAGAAAGAAGATATGGACCAAGGCTGTAGAAACAACAGGGCAGAAATGTGCTATTGTACAGAAAGATGGACTTGAGATCATAAATAGGTCTTGTTCAAAGAACCTTTTCTGGTTTTCAGGACTGTTGGAGTTAGGAGGCAAATAACACAGTTTAGAGCTTTGCTCTTTTGCTTTGTTCGAATGTGGGCTCAAAAGCAATGATGAAGTACGTTCTAGTTTATCCTCTGCTCCCAGCTCACCACTTTCGACCATCTTTCAAAAACTGCCTATACTTAATGATCAGGGTGGCAGAAGCCAATTCTTGGTTAGAGAAAGAACAAGATGATGTGTTTACTTAGTAGGATGAACTTAGGAAAATCATCATAGGTCTCACCTGAGCATCAGTGTCTTATAAACAGAGTCCCTGAGCTGGAAGACATGGTTGCTGACCGCCAAGTTGTGCTGGAGGCGGAAAGGCTCCAACACTACACCATCCCGTACAGGGAAGGTCAAACGCAACTCATCACAAGGGTTTCCTGGTGGGACAAGAAAAGAGAGTGGGCTGATCATGAGTGGAAGGTGCACAGCCATAGGTGCAGGGATGATATGGGGCAGAGGAGCCAAGGCAGGCATGGAGGGAGACAGGCTGACCCAGCAACAGGGGACATAATAAGAGATTGTCTGGGCTGTGGGGCATGGCAAGGGGCAGCCAGGTGGAAAAGTGCTGCAGGTGGTGTGAAGAACAGGCCTGGCTTCTGCCTTGACTCCACCAGGGCTGTCATTTCCTTTCCTCCCCCTAATTCTGTTGAATTTTGCAAGCATTTGGGAAATGGATTTTGGTACTCCCTCTTCTTTCTATTCCAACTGCAAGTTAAGGAAGTCTCTCAAGATTTTTTCCCCCAGCACCAAACTGCCATTCCTTAACTGCCACGGAACACACCTGACCCCCAAAATTCCATTGCTCTGCACGTAGTCCCAAATTCACATCACGGTCCAGAGCCCAGCCAATATGTAGAATCCAGAGGGTAAGTTTTTCTAGGACTCAACCATTTTGAGTTGTGGGGTGGTGGTGGTGGTGGTGCATTGAGATGTACAGACACACCTGTGTGAACTGGGTGCCTCATTTTTCAAATATCTTTTGGGGAAAGGTGCCTTGCTCCTTAAAAAAATAATAATGAGGGAGACGTCCAGAATGAATTTTTCTTGCTAAAAAAGTGTGTGTTTTGCAAAACGGAGTGGTACAGTCAAGAAAAGCTTTGCCACTTGAGTCCTATGTTGGTTTTCCTACCTTATTGTGTACTATCCCAACTCTCACAACTGAGTTGATCTACAAATATTGTAAATGAGTAAATCAATTAACTAGTGAATTGTCATTACTAAATGATGTCTCATACCCTCTTTAGCTAGGAGAAGCCATAAATCAGCCAGATTGGAAAGGTTTTCTCAGCGTCTAAGACTTACCAGATGGAGAAGGATGCAAAGAACCAATGTTGGGAGATGGAGAAGGATGCAAAGAATTGATATTGGGTTTGATGTCTGGAAGGAATGGTGACTTCACATCCTGTCCTGGGGACATGTAGGGAGGGATATTACTTCCAGGGGTCATCGGAGGTGTGGGGTTACCAGGTAAAGGAGAGCTTGGATAGCCAGGCATAGATCTTCCCGGCTACAAAGAGAACAGAATTATAACTCAGATGTTATCAACTCTTATGAAGCTTCAGCCCACGTTCTAGTAAAAACAATCCCAAACTTTACACAATGGAATACAAGTTGAAAGTCTTCTGAACATTGAACCAGGAAAAAAGTGACTGCATTTACATTCTACTGAATGCATATTTTCCAAACTAACATCCTTGAGATGCATTAACCTCATGGACACAAAGGAGTGTGAAAAATTGGCAGGTCCGTGTGCTGAGGCTTCCTCACCTCTTTTTTCTGTGGGTCTCCCCCACCAAGCCATTATTGCCCAAAATGATTACAAATAGTCCTCAACTTATGACCACAATTGAGCCCAACATTTATGTTGCTAAGACATTTGTTGTTAAATTAGTAACACGGTTGTTAAGTGAATCTGGCTCACCATTGACTTTGCTTGTCAGAAGGTCACAAAAGGGGATCACATGACCCTGGGACACTGCAATGGTCATAAATATGAATCACTTGCCAAAAATCTGAATTTTGATCATGTGACCGTGGGGATGCTGCAATAGTTGTAAATGTGAAAAATGGTCATAAGGTCACTTTTTTCAGTCATTGTAAATTTGAAGAGTCACTAAATGAACTATTGTAAGTGGAGGACTACCTGTACTTAGAATTATACAATAGGAAGAATTATAAGAAGTCTGTTTAAAGCAGAGGTGTCCAACCTTGGCAACTTTAAGACTTGTGGACTTCAGCTCCCAGAATTCCCTAGCCAGGAGTTGAAGTCCACAGGTTTTAAAGTTGCCAAGGTTGGACACCCCTACTTTAAAGTATCAAACCCTTACAATCATGCACCCAAGGACTAGTCAAACAATGTAACTCTCAATGCAAGATCATTCATTCACTCTCAACAGTAAGCAGAATCTAGTTTGTTTTTACATGGCTGGTTTCCTCTTTTGGGCTTTTTGGCTGTAATCTGGTGGTTGGCCTGTTCTCATTTTTTGCTAGTCACCAGCCACCTATGAATGGGCCAATTGTTTTACAGAAGGAACCATTTCCTTGTATCTTTATAGACCGCCTTAAAAAATATTGCATGTTAGGCTTCTCAAGCTGAACTCGCAGTGGGTAAACAAGGACATAAAGATGCAAGACTTCCTGATTTACTGTCGATCACATTGTGATCTCTATGTACCAAATAAGAATGCTATTTATACTTCAATCAATGTGCAACTTCTTGCCTTTTCTCTCTCCTACTTTATGAAAAGCACTAGAAACTACTCTCTTGTAGATGAGAGACAGTTTATGCCTGTATCTTATTTGGGGGGCTGCAAAATCTGGTATCAGACTGTGCTTTTTACCATGTGAATATATATTTCAATTGTCCCCCAAATGTCCATTTTTTCCAGCTAAAAACAGTTAGAAAAAAAAATATACTCAACTTTGGCCACACCAAGGAGAAGCTCTTGGAAGTTAAAATATAACATTATTCTCTTTGAGTGAAAAGGTGAACTCTGACCCATAATAGGGAATAGGAGCTAACCTCTTGAGATGACACAGGAGAAAAGTATTAAAAATGGACAAAAAATAACTTGCAAAAAGATGCAAGAGAGCGCAACTTCTTGTTAACAAATTACCCCCTTTCTTTAACTCAGTTAGCCTCTACATGGGGCTACCCTTGAGGTGCACCCAGAGGCTCCAACTGGTGCAGAATGCAGCCGCGCGGGTGATTATGGGAGCGACATGGCGCTCATATGTAACACGTCTCCTATGCGAGCTGCACTGGCTCCCGGTGGTCTTCCGAGTGCGCTTCAAGGTGCTGGTTATTACCTTTAAAGTGCTCCATGGTTTAGGACCTGGGTACCTACGAGACCACCTTCTGCAACCGATAACCTCCCACCAACCAGTACGCTCCCACAGAGTGGGCCTCCTCAGGGTGCCGTCAGTAAAGCAATGTCAGCTGATGGTTCCCAGGAGGAGAGCCTTCTCTGTGGGGGCACCTGCCCTATGGAACAGGATACCCCCAGGGATACGAATGATCCCAGATCTCCGTACTTTCCGTCATGCCTTGAAGACCTTTCTATTTCACCAAGCCGGACTGGCATAAATTTTCAGTTTATCTAAATTCTACGCTGAGGATCTTAACTGATGAGCCAAATCGGTTTAATTATTTTAAATTATTTTTATTTCACATTATATGTATGTTATTCTGACTGTTCACCGCCCTGAGTCCTTCGGGAGAAGGGCGGTATAAAAATTAAATAAATAAATAAATAAATAAAGTGTTTCTCCGTGTTTTTTTTTAAAAGTGGGATAAAAATGGAAAAGATGTCAGTCAAAAAATGAACCCAGCAAGAGGTTGATGGTAATTCTAAACTAATATAAAAATACACAAAGTCAAAGTCTTGCTTACATGATGCTCCATTTGCTTCAATTCTGTTTAAGAAACAAGAAAAATGACCCAACGAAGACAGGATGTTGTGTTTTGTTTGTAAAAGGAAAGAGAAGTGGATGAATGAGGGAAGATGTGAAGGTATGTTCTAGGTGGAAGGACTTTGTGAATCTATGTAAAACACATGAGTAAGCCATCCTGGAATGCAGAGGAGATTGGTGAAGAAGATCTCCAGCCCCCCCAAAGATGGGGACCTGGAGGCTAAAACATAGGAAGAACAGTTGCAGGAATTGGGTCTGTCTAGCCTAGTGAAAAGAAGGACTAGGGGAGACATATAGCAAGTGTTTCAATATTTGAGGGGTGCCACAAAGAAGAGGGGATCGATCTATTTTTCAAAGCACCAGAAAGCAGGACAAGAAGCAATGGATGGAAACTGATTAGAGAGAGAAGCAACCTGGAACTAAGGAGAAATTTCCTGATAGTAAGAACAATCATCCAGTGGAATAGCTTGCCTTCAGAAGTTGTGGAAATATGGCAGAGAGATAACACCCGACATCTAACAATAGCAATAGCACTTATGGTATGTACCACTCCACAGTGCTTTACAGCCCTCTCTAAACAGTTTACAGAATCAGCATATTGTCCCCCACTATCTGGGTCCTCATTTTACCGGAAAGATGGGAGGCTGAGTCAGCCTCAAGTCCTTCAGGATCGAAATGCTGGCAGTCAGCAGAGTTAGCCTACAATACTGCATTCTAACCACTGTGCCACCACAGCTCTACATTATTGCCAAATACCTTAGAAAGCCTCATCAGGAGCAAACAACAGAACTCACCCCATTCATAGTAGCTTGTCCATAGGTATTGAAGTTGCCACCGTTAAAATTGGCATTTTGACCATTGAACTGATCAGTAGGCTAAAAAGAGAAAAGTCAAAAGCATTTGTTACTAGAATAATCTGGGCCCTGATTCCCAAGGCAGGAGTTATCCAGTTCCATCCCACCTTAATTGCAAAGCAGTGCTTCTCAACTTTTGCAACTTTAAGATGTATGGACTTCAACTCCCAGGATTCCCGAGCCAGCATGGGAGGTAAAGTCCACATATCTTAAAGGTGCCAAGGTTGAGAAATGCTGCTCCAAAGGATACTGAGTAGGTCATAATTCTACAGACTCATTTTATCCCAAGAGCAAGCAATGACAAACAGAAGATCACTGAATTCTCATGTTATATGTAATTCTCATGTTATATAATATGTTATATAACCTGTTATTCTCATGTTATAATAGGGTCTGACCCCACTAGTAATTTTTTGATCAATTTTCTTCAGCCCAAAAGAAGGCTTAGCTGCACTGAACTGCTGACTTGAAATCTCTCTCCAAAGAGAGAGAGTTTGCTGTGCATGAACTATTGTTAGAAGCCAATTCTACAAGTTGTATGCTTCTTAAATGTTGAATACTGGAAGAGAGTGGAGCATCTCAGCACCTTGGAATTGCTTAACCATTATAGAATTTTCTCTCAGGCCTGATTTAAAGTCCTTCCACCCATATTATGTTTATGTAACTCTTTTTCTTATTACAGGTAATCCTCAATTTATGACCACAATTGAGGCCAGAATTTCCACTGCTAAGCAAGGCTATTTAGTGAGTTGCACCCAATGTTAAAACCTTTTTGCTGTGAGTTTTAAGTGAATCACTGCAGGGTTAAGCAAATGAAATGGCCTCTAAATGAATCTGGCTTTTCCCATCGACTTTGCTCAAAAAACAACTGGGAAGATTGCAAATAACCATTGTAAACATACGCTGATTGCCAAGTGCCTGAATTTTGATCACGTGACTGGGAGGATGTGATGGTTGTAACTTTGACGACCTGTTTTAAGTAACTTTTTTTAGTGCCATTGTACCTTCAGTCACTAAATGAATAGTTGTAAGTAAAGGACTACCTGTACAGTATATACTATAGCATTATTTTCTTGTAGGCTATTTTATATTGCTGGCCTGAGACTGTATTAAAGAAACATCCATTCATCTGCATTTATACAACACACCAATGTGTACCTTAGTTGGGCTCCCACAGTATGGAAAGATAGCCTTGCCCAACAGGAGCTTCTGCTGAGGGATGCAGCTTTTCTACTGAAAGACTATGCTGGCTATGGATTTGGAGAAGTGAAATCAAATCTATTTGAAAGAGAGCCAGATCTAGGATAGTTGAACTAAACTGTAACCAAGATTTACAAATGATAAAGACTAGATTCATACAGTGCAGTAAACCAGACAAAAAACAACCACCTTAAATTATACTTCAGCACAACTTGAAGATTCAAGAGATGTGAGATGGGGTTAAATGAACTAACAGAAAAAGGATCTAGATCCAGTTTCCCCCAGGCTGCATTGGATTAAGTCCCAAGAAACAATGTTTTTTTTCTGTTATTGCTGGTTTACTCTATAACCTTGAGAGAACATTTTCTTCTGCCCTGTGAAATTATTCAATCAACCTGCACTGACTCTGATTGGGAAGAGTTGTTCTTATGACTGCTAGCTGAAGATTAGAACAAACAGAATATTTTATTAGAACCTTAAAGCCACTTTTCCCCCAACTGACTATTTTCGGGATTGTGGGTTTCCTGTTTTAGAATTCTCCATGATCATTGCCCAGAATTTTGGGAGGTGAAGATCCCACATCTGAAGGCCACCCAGGTTGGAGGAGGCTTTCTTTACAAATCACCAGAATAATAGGGAAAAACCAGTGGAAATACAGATATCTCCCTCCTTCCTTAGGGAGATGTTCTCTTGATCATTCCATTAGGAATCTGCTTTCTCTCCTTACAGAATGAATGTCTGTAGGTCTCTTTCACCTTCACTGAATCTGGTACAGCTGTTACCATAGCAACGGAGTACCTTATAGTATGGGCCGCTAGTACTGGAGGCAGAGAGATAATGGCTCACTCCTTGTTGCAGTGGCAACCGGTGACCAGGATAGGAGGGGGATGGAGCAGATGGTTGAGGCACATTCGTGGCATACTGTCCGGCTTGAGAGGAATACTGGCCACCTTGTATATATTGTTGTCCCGGATAACCCTGGAAGAGATCCAGAAAAAAAGGCAGCTGAGTGATAGCCACATACAATGATGTTGCTTAAATCTGTAAACTGTTTTTAAAGTAATAAATCGAAGAAGGGATTAACAAGAAGGACATCAAGATTTCAGTGAGTTTAGGCATCTCCTTGAAAAATCAACTGGGGGTGGTTTAAGGGTGTCTTATGTCTCTGCTATCCACTAGCCCCATAACCCATAAAACCCTGGAAAAATATTTGTCCCACGCAATCTTCCCTGGTTCAGGGAGCCTCAGAGAAATGCTGGGGTGGGGGGCCTGGGTAGCTTGCAAATGGCTCACCTCTGTGCTGAAAGGTTATGGGGAACTCTGCTGGATGCCCCCACATCTTACTTGGAACGGTCTCCTGGTGTTAATTTCTTTTCTAGATTTGATTGGAGGGTGGCAGGTGTGGTCTCTGCCATCTTGTCTCGGGGTACTGTCAGTGAGACTATACGACTCAGCAAGGGCACTGTTTCAGCCAGTTAAGAGACTAACAAGTTTCCTAATTGCAGGCATCCAGATCAGACCAAAAATGTTAATTGCTAGGCTCTATTTCACTCATTTTAAGTCTGGATGAAATCTTCAGGCCCAGGAAATTGGTTGTTATCAATATTTCAGGAGGGAGCCCAGAATGCCCAACATACTTAATAATTCTAATATACTTTCCTGAGATTGGGTCTTTCAGTTTATTTCTTGCAGTAATTTCATCACCTCATGCTATCTTGACGTCACAGATTCTTTTATGTTGGAGCCCAGATTAGTGAGCTCCAAAACTAGGAGTACAAGTAGCCCTCAACTTATAACCACAAGTGAGCCCAACATTTCTGTTGTTAAGTTAGATATTTGTTAAGTGAGTTTTGCCCCATTTTACGACCTTTCTTGTCACAGTTGTTATCACTGCAGTTGTTAAGTTAGTAACATGGTTGTTAAATGAATCTGGCTTCCCCATTGACTTTGCTTGCCAGAAGGTTGCAAAAGGGGATCACGTGACCCCGTGACCACAGCAGCTGTCATGAGTCAGTTGCCAAGCGTCTGAATTTTGATCACATGACCATGGGGATGCTGCAAAGGTTGTAACTGAAAAATGGTCATAAGTCACTTTTTTCAGTGCCGTTGTAACTTTGAACACTCACTAAATGAATTGTTGTAAGTCATGGACTACTATAATTTTGGGTAGGAAGAATCCCAGGTTCCTTCCTTTCCTGCTTTATTTCTGCTTTATCCTTTCCTTTTCCTTAGATTGAGCTCTTGTAGTTGGATGTAGGATGTTGACTAGTTTCTGCAAAGTCTGCGCTCTGTGACCTGGTCTCTAGGTAACACACCCACAAGTACTCAAAAGCTAGTACTCACTCTTTACTACACCACTCTTCCTTAATTCTAGTGTAACTCCTATTCCTTCATTACTTCTTTTTGTGAATAACACTTCTATTTGTCTTAGGCTGCTTCAGCTATTTTACTTTCTCAAACACAACCATTGTTCCTGTCCTCTCACACTTGGCATACTGGAAGTATATGCCCAGATCCCAAAGGTCATGTTGGTTGGAAATTCTAGAATTATAGCTGCAGCACAATGGAACAACACTCAGATGGGGAAGACTGACACTCCTTGGCAAAGGATGTAGGTTGTATCCTAAGGCTTCAAAGCTTGAGCTCCAAAACCCTTCCACCTTTGATACACACCTCATTGGAATAAGTTCTCTTGACACTTTGCCGGGGTATCTGCTGGCCTTGTGGTGGAGTAGGGTAGCCATGCTGTGGCATCCTCTGCCCAGCATACAGGGCGCTCATTGTAGGAGTCCTTGCTGTGTTCATGTTCATGGGTGACATCCCGGAGGCATTCAACATGTTGGCTGGATTCATCCCGGGAGGTACAGTTGGTCCTCGAGGCCCCGAATGAGGGAGGAATTGATTGTTGAAAGGCTGCCCAGCACCCATCTCCAGAAAAAGAAAAGGGGAAGAAGTTAAATAGGATTTGACACAAAGCCAGATCTTAGGGAAATGGGTTTGTAGGATCAACTACACCATGCTGGATGTTACAGTAGTCACAATTCTAATGTTTCTATTCAATTCAGCTGACATTTCAGCACTAGACAAACACACCATGGCACATCAACTGTAAGCCATAGCAGTCTCGTTTGCAGGTTCCTCACTTTGGGTCACAATTATTTCAACTCTAAGACCTTGTAGAGTTGACTGTGCTCATTTCTCAGTGAACAACTATCAGACCCCTCATTTTGATGGGTTAATTTGGGGCCAAAAAGCTAATGACCCCCCCTTCTTTGTGTATTCTGACTACCAGGATTTATTATTTTTCTATATTGGCTATGCTAGCTTTGATGGACCACTGGTTGCCTTCCTGTTATGTGCATACTCCATACCCTAAAGCTGCTGCTGAAGGCTAGATCCAAAGAATGACACTGTGTCTACTTGTAGACAAAACATCTCTGGCACTTCAGTAAAGGAAGAGAAAGGCCAAATAAAAGCCAAGGAAAAATATTTTGGGATATAGTGTAGTTAGCGGTCAAAATAAACAATGAACTGGAAGAGTTGACACTTGAACAGTGCAGCCTTCTGATGTTCACAGGGAACCATATGAAACTTTGAAGGTCATCTTGATCAACATTATAGAATGCTGTGATCCCGGCTTCCTTGCAGATGACCAGAAAGACCTGATTTCTAAGCATGAGAGGGAATATTATCTCTCGACTGAACACCTCTCTCTGGATTGTCAAATGAAATTTCCTTCTACATAATTCCTGTCTCCATGGCTTTCACCCGTGTCTATCTCTGCAGCAAAAGAGAAGAAATCTACCTCATAATTTGCCTTCTAAAGTTGTGGGTGCTCCATCATTGTAAGCTTTAAAGAAGAGACTGGACAGTCACTTGTCTGGAATGGTATACGGTCTCTTGCTTGAGCAGGGGGGTCCAAGGTCCCTTCCAACTCTTATTCTGTTCATTGTTCACGGTGATAGGAATTCCTCAGTTACTTCCAAAAAACACACAGCACTGCTGCCCTGTATTATTCACACAATTTCATTCTTTGACTTCAACCCATATTCTGGCCAGAGAACAGAAAGAGGAGGAGAGAGTTTATCCTCATCCAGTATTCCAGGAGTGGACAACCTGTAACTTGTGGACTGGCTGCATGTGATTCCTTAACTTTCTGAAGTGGCACCATCTTTGGGTAGGTGCTATTAAATGCTTCATAATTCTGCCTCTTGGACTTGTATCACAAAGTATAAATAGAGGCACATCTCTTCCCATCATGCATCTTTTCTGCCATCTGGTTAGCACTTTCCATCACTCTTATCCCACATTAAACAAACATGCTCAGCTTACCGCTCCATACTGACTCAGCTCCTGGCTCTGCTTTTCTTGTAAGGCAGCAACTGTGGCTGTGGCCGTGGCCGTGGCTGTAGCGGCTGCAGCTGCTACAGCGGCTGCAGCGGCTGCTTGGGTGAAGTCTGCCGGGGGTCTTCCAGTATGAGAAGGAATGCCCATTCCCCCTGGGCCATTTGGGCTCCCTGCATAACTAGAGAAAAGACAGGTTTATAGCCAGGTGGCATATGTTCTGTACCCTCTAATGATGGCCACAATCTAGTGTTGGAAGTCCTCAGAATCTCATGTGCACAGACCATGGTGTCAAATGGCTGGAACTCCAGGATGAATTAAGACAGTACCCTCCCCCCCAACTTTTTGGGCACCAGGGACTGGTTCCATGGAGAAATATTTTTCCACTGTCCAGAGGGGGTGTGGGTGTGCATGCTGCCTGCATCCTGTGGATGGGGCTTTGCTTGTTTGCACGGCCTGGTTGCTGGCATGCTGCAGACTGGTGCTGGTCCTCACACCGGGAGTTGGGGACTCCTAAATTAAGGGCTCTCAGAACTGCTGCTAAATGGAGGAAAAACAAGTACAGGAATTGTGACATTTAGGAAACATGAATGGAACAGAGAGAAGGGCTAGCATTGCGTCCTGTTTTTTAAAGACATTGGCTATGAATATTTTAATCTCAAATACTATTGGTCATAAACTACATCGCTCTCAGCTTCTGAGTTTCCTGTCCAAACATTGTTTTAACTTCTTTTGTTATTTTTGAATGTGGTTGGACAGATATGCATGCATATATAGGACAAGTAAAAGATCACAGGAAATCAAGAAATATAATTAAGATGTGGGATGCTAAACATTAAAAAGGGAGAGACAGAGAAAGCATGCTTCTTTCTAGGCTCCAGATGCTGGTTGCCAAATCCAATTCCTCAGATGGTAATGGCAGGCTGGATTTCTACGTCTTGGTAAATGTTTTGGAGATGCAGTAAAAATTCCCATTGTATCTTCAGCTTCTATGCAGTGGAAGGAGCTGAGATGCCCACTGAGGCAAGGAAAAATGATGATGTATAACGTCTGGGAGATTAGGCAACCAGACCTGTGACTATGAGATGGCCATCACACTTACACACCTTTTCCCCCACTGACTTGGCAACAGGCATAGCAGAAAGGGGCTGACTCTGGGTGCAATTACTAACAAGCTCATCTCTTCCTATCTCTCTGGTGACTCTCCTCCTCTCACGGCACATGGAGTTGATTCACTAACTATATGGAAACGTTAAAGAAGAAATGTTGTAACTATTTTAGGATTCCAGGGAAAGAAAAAAATGACCTTTTTTCCCAAGAGAGGGAGAATGGACAGAGGTGGGTAGCTGTGGAGATTCTCAAAATGGGCTCCCCCTAACCCCTGTTTTGCTTAGCCACACAAACTCTGGTTTACAAACCACAGGAAATATTTCTGCAACTCCTCAAAAGGAGCGTCAATTTGCTTAACCTTAGTACTCCGCTATGCTCTGCCCCTAACTCTGTGAATTCATGGTCTGTCAGAAATCACACCAACAAGCCAGAGGAAAACAAATACAGGGATACCTCGGTACTCAACTCTTCTAAAAGTTGTCATATTTGGTACTTGATGCATTTTGGTGCAAAAATTTTGTCCCAATACTTGTTTGTTTGTTTGGTTCTTGGTGTCAGCTACCTCATGACTTGATATTCTTTCCAGCTGAATCAAGGGATCACATATTACATGGTTTGTTTGGCCCTCATCATTTTTAGTACTCATCGTGGCTCCCAGAACCAATTAACGATGAATACCAAGGTACCACTGTACTTGGAACTGCATGGAATGGCATGTCTTCCAGGAGTCTTTGAACCTATGATGTAACCAGGGTGCTTCAAAAATAATTTTTGAAGGCTGCACTACAGGTATGTTTGCCAAATTATGAAGGCTGGAACTTATTTCCAGAACAGCACAAGACCTCTGTCTTTAGGGTAGGACAGCTTTTATAGACAGGGTTAGGCAATCATTGAGCATGTGTAGTGGATAATATTAAATTCTGAAAAGCAATTAGGAATTTCATTCTCTGGCTTTATTGAGGCTTAGAAATGTAAAACGAGAAAACTCAAATAAGGACCGTGTGGCTCCAATGAGCTGAACTCTTAAGAAGGCCATCTTTTCCCAGATATGAGTGAGAGAAGTAAGGAGAAATTCCTTCCAAGCCCCAGATATGACAATCATTAAATGGGTGAATGTTCAATCAATAATAGACTGCTATGTAATTTTGTTCAAAAATAAGCTGTATTGTTGAGGAGGATTAATTCCTAGGCAGGCATAGCACTGCCCCCTGATTTAACTAAACTGCTGATGTTGAAAAATGCTGATTGGAGCTAAGGTCTCCATGCAGAAGAAAGGATGAGATATGAGAAACTTCCCTACAAGTGGGAGAACTCTCTCACTTGTAGACGTGCACAGATGATCTTTTGAGAAGCCTCTTTCAGTTTGTTTGCTAGGGACTTTTATCTTTTCAGATTATAACCAAATTTGCTGCGTTCAAGAAGACCATCAGTTTTGAAGTGAGCACCAAACAAAGAAATAAAACACAAATGGGTAATCAACAGTTCAGTAAAAGCCACCATGGGCAGGGAAAAACCCACCAATGAACCACCCCTCCTGGTGATTCAATGCACAATCACTTGTTTAGTTGATTGCACACTAGTAGTTTCAAGAACAATCAACCAGGTGAAATCCTAGCAGGACATCATGATATGGAGGTCATATATTTACTTGTGAGCAATTCACTGTTGTGTAACTCATCCAGGACAGGCTTGGGGCTTCATGTATGGTGTGACCTCTGCTCACTGTGATTGTTTCAACAAATTAACAATTTGTTAATAATTTCCCATCAAAGGCGCCACATCTGCTGATCCAACTTGCCAACCAGGACCTACCTTGTGGTGAAGCCTGGCCCTCCGGGGTATGAACTGCGACTGTACATCCCAGGTTGCACGTAACCTTTGCCTGTGGAACCCTCAGGGAAAGGCTGCTGTCCCATAAATTGTGGTGAGTTCATGCCAGAGCCACTGCTGGCCACGCTGGGCATCATGGGATTACCAGCGGTGTTTCCTCCAGGACCCATGGGGTTTCCAAAAACCTGCAAAAGATCAAGGGAGGAGAGAGAGTTCAACTAGATCAGCAATGCAAGGATCTACTTGTGGTCAAGCAAGATGTGAAGAGGGATAAGACAGGAGATCCGAATCCAGACAGTTAAAGAATCAGATGTTTCCACACATGCTCTAAGTCCAGAAATTTCTTTTGTATCAGAACTGAGTTTACATCCAGTCCTAGCAGCTTCCTCTGCACAATGCATCTATCAACACCCAGATATATGAGGACAACTGACAATTCTCTTTCTTAGAGAATCTCAGCAACTTGCTGGAAAAAGCATTAGAGGTCAATTGGATTTCTGTTTCATTTCTTTGTACACTAAGTCAATTCAGGCTTGCAACCCCTAAAAGTATGATGTGTATGGGGGAATGGGGAGGGGGAAACAGGGAGCTGCTTTGAGCTTTTAAAAACCACATAAAATGTATAGGACAAAGAAAAATTAGGGATGGCCTACCCTAGCCAGATACCTGCTGCCAATGTGTCTTCCAAACCTCAAACTTTGAAATTGCTCAGGCTATTTAATCTGGAGTAAACAACAAATATCTGCTATTGTTAAGTTAAATATCAGTGAAGAGAGGAACCCAGAAAACAACTAAAAAGACTATCAGGAAGGCTGTGCTTCCTCACTTTTTTCAGAAGAACTTCATTGGGCTTAACCCAACACCTTAATTTATATTACTCTGATTTTTACAAATGTTATTTCTTTGAATTCCTTTCATTTGAAATCAGATGAGATTCAGGTAATTCTGAGATCCAATTCCATTTAAAGAGACCAAACAAAAGCAAACATGTGAAGACCTTTTCTTCCCTGCAAGGCCTCAAAGCTGAAAGAGGCTGTTGTGTTGTTTGTGAAAAGTCCACTATCTGTTCCTCATCAGATGAGACTATGGTTGGGAATGTTTGGTAATTCCTGGTCAATCTAATATCTCACCAGCAGATGTCAGAAAAAGAATCAGAGTAATATAAATTAAGGTGTTGGGTTAAGCCCAATGAAGTCCATTCTCAGTTCACTGCCAGACTTTAGCCCGGACATTATCTCACAACTAGCCTACTTCACAGCCTTGTTGTAGGAAAAATGGAAGGAAGAGCTACTAAAATGCAGCTTTACGTTCTTAGAGGAAAAATAGAATATACATTTAATGAACGATGTTGAATCAACATTCAACTCATATTCAACTCATGCCTGTTCAGACACATGTCCCAAATGAATTTGAAGAAACTCATTTCCCAGGAAAGCACATTTACGGTGACAATTTATCTGCTTTTAAGTGTGAAGGAGACCTACTGAACATGGAGGGAATGTTTAGAATTGTGTAATTAATTTAAATTGTAAAATTTGCAGGGTACAGAGCTGGAATTACATGTGGCTCATTTTACATATTGCTTGCTTGCCTTAAACAAATAATTTTATCTCCTCTTAAACCACAAATGTTTTCAGTTTGTTTTGTGGATTGAGCTTCTGGCTTTACTAAAATGAAACTGTGAAAACTAATTAGTCTAAAATGCTAAATGCCTCTCTCTGTCGTTTACCATTACTGTAACAAATTAACATAGCTACTTCCTTTGGAAACTTTCACTTTGCATAGTATGGCCTCATTCCTTGCAAAACAGTTGAAGATTGAAATGTACCAGAAGATAGACCTCAAGCTAGTAGATGAGTTTTAGATAAACAAAAATAAAACATTTATGTGGAAAGACTGGTACTAGACCTGGAAGTAAAGTTTATGATTTTTTTTACCTGTTTTAATCAGGAATTGGGTGGGGTGGGGTGGGGCTTGGCAGGGAAAATCCCGTGTAATTCTTGGTAGATTATCTACCAGCTCTCTCTGCTAATGTGAAACCTCATGGATCAAACTGGAACGGGGTGGCAGAAGGGTCACTGGGAATTTTGTCATGTAGATGACTCGTTTCTGGTCCCCCTTTCAGCAGAGATGAGGAGGTCCCTTTCACTGCCCTCCTCTTTGCCTGCATGACTGAAGGTGCCTTTTTGAGAAAAAGGATTTTATGGAAAAAAAATACCTCCACTGGAAAGAAAGAAGACTTAGGTTGTGAAAATTCACCTTTTTCTCAATCAAGTTTTTTATGAATTGTATTTCTGGGCAACTGGCTTTAGTGATAATTGCTAGTTTGATATTGTTATTTCCATGTATTGCTGCACAGAGTTGCATGAAGCTTCAAAAGGGACTATTAAGGGCAGCTCAAATATAATTTTAAGTGAAAATCAATTCTCTGATCCCCCCCCTGTAGAAAAGAATGGCCTAGGGACTACTGCTCCAGGATCATACTTTAGCAAAATTTGACAGGGGGTTGAACTGGGTGCCCCATATCCACTCCCCATCCATCCACCCACCGTCCTCTCTCCACCATCCCCCCTTTTGAAGGCTGAAAAGGGTACCTGGCTTTGGGATGTGTTGCTGACGCCCCAAACAGTGGTTACCACTGAGAGAGATCCTGCAGGCTGATTGGTATTCTGTTGCCAAGGAACTGACTCGTAGGCATATGAACCATCACTAGAAAGGAAAACAAAACAACATACAGCTGATGTGTCATGTCAGCAATTAGGAACCTCTGGGGAAATGTTCAGAGAAGGGGCACAGGGGGAAACAGGGGTGGTATTTGCAACTGGATATGAGGAAACAGCAAGCAAGCAATCCTGAGAAAAATTTTAAAAATATGATTGCTAGATAGTTGTGGGTCATGATCATAAAATGAAGCCTCTGTTTTCAGCAAATTCCAGGCAGGAGGAAGACAACAAAATTGAAGGGGAAAGCAGCAGTTTTAATGGGACGTGTGTTTTCCAGAACCTCTGGTGATTCTGTGCACTTACAGGCTTACTACAGTGCAACCTCTAAACCCTATGGAGGAGAGGAACCTTAGGATTCATAAGTAAGAGTGAGACAGATCCTAGGAGGTAAGCAGCACCTTTCCACACCTTATTTTGCCATCTGCCCATTTTATGGTCACCTTTTCAGTACTTTGAAGTATGCAGTCTGCAGCTTAAACTAGCTATTCCCTCACCCCAAAATTCAAGGAACTGCAATGGATTCTGGTTTATCCCTACTCTATGACACTGCTAATCTCCTTAAAGGGCAATTGTAAGTGCACTTTGCAGGTAGTCCTCAACTTACAACCCTTCATTTAGCCACTGCGTGAAGTTACAATGACTTCAACCAGTCCTCTTACAACCACTGCAACCCTCCCAGAGTCATGTGACCAAGGTGATTGGCGACTGCCATGCATTTAAAATAGTTACAGCGGCCTGGGGTCATATGATCACCATTGGTGACTTTCTCAGCTGACTTCCAGCAAGGAAATTCAAAGGGGTGGGAGGGGAGCTGGATTCGCTTAACAACTGTATGATTGATTTAACAGCTGCAGTGATTCGCTTAACAACTGTAAAATTGGGCACAACTGCTTAACAGCAGCAATTCCGGTTCCAATTGTGGCTGTAATTTGAGGACTGCATGCACCCCCTTCCTTTTATTAGGTGGTAACTTCCGAATGGGAAACAAGAATTGCTGCCCAGTCAGGAATGGGAAACTCTGCATTCCACTCAAGGGCTCCCTTGTATTTCCAGCCTTTTTGCAACCCTCAGGGCTGGAGACATTAATGAAAGGAAAGAGATCAGGATGCTGAGCCCTGTGCCCACATTACAAGAGTTGCCAAACAACAAACCTCCAGGGTCAGATGAAAAGAGGCATGTGTAAAGCTGATAGAGGAGGTGAGCCGTATCATACTCACCCATGCGGGGTGGGAGGGAGCGATGGTTTCATTGGGTTCATGGGGGTCATTGGCTACAGGGAGGTGAAGGGGCTGGGTGCAGGATCCAAGGCCACACAGGGAGACTGGTCACTGCCTCTCAGATGTCACAGCAGCAGATAGACTAGAAGGAAGCAGGCAGGAAGCAAGACGTTAGCAGCTGCATAGAAACACAGGAAGTTTCTTATTCGAAGTCAGACTGTCAGACCCAGAATTATGCAAAGTATTTCCCAACCTGGGAAGCTTCCAGAGATGTGGCCTTCTGCTGGTGGGAAATTCTGGGACTTGAGGTCCATACCCATATTTCTGGAAGCTGTCCAGGTTGGAAAACACTGTGATGAACCAATGGGCAGCATCTACTCAGGGTTCCAGACAAGCAATTGGGTGTATGAAGTAGCCAAACCATGTCTTTTGTTGTAGTCCAGAGGGTGAGCCTTCTCCCCCATCCGTTTTATCTTCTCAACACACTTGCAAAGAAAGTGGAACTAAGGAAGGTGGAGACCATATGAAGATATTTGAGATTTACCTCCTCCAAGGTCAACATCCTTGCTTATAATTTATGACTAACCCCTCAAGTGGCAACTTCACCAAACCAAGGTGGCTGGGTGGAGCTGACTGCCCAAGACACATGCCAATATACAGAGCTCCTCTCTCAAAACATGTGCTCTCTTGGCCTTGATGATAGGGCCTCCCTCCCTGGTTCCCCTTGTGTCCTCAGATACCCTCTTCTCCTCCAACAGAGTCAAGGCCAGGAGTGGGTGGCAGAGCTGGCACCCAGTCAACCCAACAACTTTGAGTTCTTTTGTTCTGAAGCAGCAAATGTCTCCCCATCCCTTTCCAAGATACCATGTTTAATTTCTAGGCCGTGCAGGTAGAAGCTAAGTGAACACCTCTTGTATCTTCTCTTTCCACAATGATTTGTCTGTGGCTCTCCCCCTTAATTTTCCTGAGGGGAAGTGGCCCCATTTGTTTAGCAGAGGCTTTCGGCTCTGACTACGTCAACTTTATACAGCGGCCAGAAGGAACTTGGCGTACTGCCCAGATATGGCAAAACAAGGTCCTGGCAGGAGCAAGCTGTCGAGCTGGCCTAGTTACACCAGATTAACTCTGTGTTGCCCACAGCTTCCGGACCCACTCAAGAATGTACATCCATCACTCTACCTGAGCATCTATCTGGCCCTTGGAATCTGAGGGTGCCAACACATACCTTGTTATCACACCAAATATAAGAAGATACTTATTCAGGGGAGGGAAACCACGAAAAGCAGTTTTATCCTCTCAACAGCCAAGATTTGCAACCTGCTTTCCATACATAGATGATGCTGAACTGTATCTCCAACAGTGCTGGCTAAATAACATGATCACTGGTGAGGGAACTTGGGAGCAGAAACCTCCAGAGAACCACAAGTTGTGTGTTCTATCATTAAAAATAGCAGCTAAATTCACATAACATGCCCAGCCTTCATGGGGTCAGTTTGGTCTGATTATGACTTAGCATGTACAAGCTAAGATGCAAACCTAGACATTTGGGTGTAGACAACAAGCTGTTTGTAAACTACCCATGAGTTAGAGCACCTTGTGAAGCAAAGTCTATATGGCTGCAGAAAGAGAGCAGCCCCAACATTCAGGGGGTGGGGGATGACATGTCAGGGTAAAATAGTGGTTTTTAGGGTTGCCAGGTCTGCTTCCAAAAAATAGCGGACAAGCGGGGTGGGGGTTAAGTAGTAAAAAAATAAAAAAAATATTTACAATTAAATTATACATTTTCTTACAAACATTTTAACACGTATTAAAATAATCACTTCAAAACTTTACTTAAAATTCAAAACATCAAATATATTATAATAACATGTAAAATATTAAATTACATTTTACTTTGCTGTGTGTATTTTTTATTTGACTGCACAGCTTTGATCAATTCTTTGTGTTTAAGGAATAATTCTTTAATTTCAGTACAACGTTGAGAAATATTAAAAAATATACAAAGTTCACTTTGAACTGATGGTACAAGCAGTCGGTTACGTTTGTCAGTCCACAAATTTCCCATGATGCTGAAAATTCGTTCAACGTTTGCATTTGATACCGGAATTGATGCACAATACTGGAACAGTTTCAGTAAACTCGGAGCTGGCTCTTTCTTGAAAAAGTACGTCCACTTATCAAGGGATGAATTGCCCTGCAGATGAACATAAACTTCTTCTAAGGCAGAAATTTCATCGAAGAGAGTGTTGGGTGGAAGTTCTTCTCGCCATGGTGATAATAACCAGATGTTCGTCATTTCTTCTAAAGTTGGAGGATTATTGCGATCAATTAGATTGAAACAACTTAGCATCTCATATACTGAATTGGTGAAATTATACCACTTTTCTAGATACGCAATGGCTCTTTGATACACGTTGATGGCTTCGTTCTTGAACTTTTGCATGGCATTCTCAGGCAAATGTTTTTTACGTAAGGCAAATAAAACTTTCATTCCAAAAAACTGCTCATCGTCTTTTTTTTGCAAAGAATCACGCAGCTTACACATGATAATGTGAAGATCACATGCAAGAATTTTCTTGCTTTCCAGCTTCAGTAGGGTGTCTTGCATTATTGACATGAAGAAGTGCATGAAATATAATACAATTCTGAAATTGTTGGTTCATAGTCCTTTGCGAGTTCATTTTCTTGATCCGAAATAAGGTTCCAGATAACCTTATGGCACTCATCAGATCCAAGAGAAATAAAATACGATTTTAGAGGTATCCAGTTTAAAAGAAGTCTTTCAACCGCTTTAAACAAACTTAACCAACGTGTTGGAACATGGCGCAAAACTTCATGGAATTCTGACTCGCAAAACTCAAAAAATGATTTCAACTCTTCTCGTTTCTTCGCAGAATTCGAAAATTCGGCAAAAACCTTCAGCACTACATTTTCGATATAAAAAGATAACTGCTTTAATGCATTTTTTGCGCTGTTGTGTAAAATGGGATTATTGCAATGAGCAGCTACAATATTGTCATTTTCCAGCAATAATTTTTGGTAAACAGATTTGTTCACTCCATAATTGACTGATGCATTATCTGCTGAGAAAGCTGAAACATTATTTATTTCCAATTCGTTATCACTAAGAACTCGACACAGCTGATTTTTTATTGATGTAAAATCTTCGAAAGAATCCTCATAAAAGTCTAAAATTTTCACACACAGTCCTTCTTCACAAGTAAAATATTGTGCAACAATGGGATACATTTTGCGATTTCCCTTGTTTGATGCGTCAGTGGAGAGAGAAAATGGAATTCCAGTTTTAAGATCATTGAGAACCAACTCAATAGAAAAAGGATACAAAACCTCATTGACAATAGCTGATGATTTGGTTCTTCCACAAGACATCTTTTTTACAATTTCTGAATCATCAAAAATTTGCTTCATTAACTTAATACCGCAATCTTGAGCCAGGAAAGAAATATGGTGTTTGATCCCATGGTAAGTTTCAGCCATTTCAGCTACAGTCACTTTCTCACTGAAAGAGGAGTCTTTAACAATGAAAAACGAATTGATTCACTTGTTGCTGGAAGCTATTTTCTCCTTATCTAAATGATTTTTTGTGCTTGCATGCTGTGTGACAGCTTTTATACCATTATATTCAATTGTGAACGATTTCTGACACAATTTACAGTAGGCCGTCGTATTTGTTCTGTCGGTTTCGTTGTTAGTAATCTATTCAAAAGTAGCTTCCCAGTCTTTGGTATATTTGCACACTCCTCTCTTTCGTTTTAAAGAATTCGAAATCTCGCCGCTGTCACTCTCATCACTCGAGGCCATTTTAGGTCAGTCGACACAAGCTACAATACATTTTAAAAATGTGAACTGTACATAATTTTATAATATATTTTTATTTTAATCTCATCATTAATTTTTTCGGAGAATCGAGTTCAATGGATATTCGATCTTTGTCTCATTCTAACTTATGAAAAAAAAGACAAAACGCGATTCTCCTATCCTTATTCTCTTAAACTGTACAGCTTTAGATTACGTACCATTTCATCATAAAGCTTTTGAATAAAAAAAATGTCCACTATTTTGTGAAAAAAAATAGTGAACATAATGTGAAAAAAGCGGACTGTCCGCTCAAATAGTGGACACCTGGCAACTCTAGTGGTTTTTCGGTATATAAGAACCCTTACCTTTACATAGGTAACTAAGAGTTCTTTAATATGTTAAGAAAGAGAGCAGAGACTGTTGGGAAAGAGACTATGGGAGAAGGAGGAGTAGGAGGAGAATCTAGAGTAAATCCAATCTCCTTGACCAGACTTTAGGAAACAGGCATCTCTTTCTTCTGCTGTTTTTTCCCCAACCTCCCAGATTGTCTAGAATAGTGGGAATGACATAGTAAGAATAGTAAAGCAAACATGCCAAGCAGATCTAATTAACTTCACTTAGTTTGGGGAGGAACCATGGGAAACCCTATTTCCAGCCCTTCCTCCTCACCTCCCCACCTTCAAGAGTAAAGTAAAATTTAGGGAGAGAAATTATGCCCTCCCATTCTTCCCATTACTCATCCCATGCAGAATAGGAATAGCAATAGTACTTAGACTTATATACACAGTGCTTTACAGCCCTCTCTCTAAGCAGTTTACAGAGTCAGCATATTGCTCCCAACAATCTGGGTCCTTATTTTACCTACTTCAGAAGAATAGAAGGCTGAGTCAATCTTGAGCCGGTTAGGATCGAACTGCTGGAAATCAGCAAAATAACCACCACGCCACTAAACTGGGTGAATAAGGTTCTAGAGGGCAATGTTTTCAATATTAAGCAAAAATCAAGAACATGAGATATAACCTCAAACTGATAAAGTCATATTAAAATTAAATTTTGATGGATGAGTTATTGAGGCAACACATGGATACTTAAATAATTTGCATGTCTCCCTAAGATCACACATTATATGTGAGCACCTCGATTCTCTTTCCACTAAGATATTTTGGTTTTTTATTCAGTCATTTTCTTTACTGGCTTTTTCATCTTGAGAGAAAAGGAACAAAAACAGCCTCCCCAAAAAAGAGGGATCATGATATTGTAGAGCAGAAGGTAGAAAGAATAGAACAGAAACACATTCTGGATAAAAGATTTCTCACTGCTTTTAGAGCAAGGTAAGGCTGTTAAGACTTTTTTGGCTGAGCGAGTCTCATGGTGTAGTGTAGTCACTGTAGTGATTAGCTCCCACTGATGCCCCATTGTGTGTAAATCAAAGATCAGTTGTCAGGGGGGAAAAGGTGGTGAGGGGGACACAATTCTTAAGAAGGTCTGGAACAAACAATTTCTTCTGTAGTGATTCCACTTTAGCCAGTTCTCTTCAGGACTGCCTTTTAACAGGTTGATGGTTAGGGAAAAATATAAATCCAATAGAACAGGTATTTCTATTAATTTTAAGTGTTAGAGTGCCTGGTGGAACAAGGACCATGGTGCTTGTCGAGAAGTACAAGTAGTCCTCAAATTACAATAATTGGTTTAGCAACTGTTTGAAGTTACAACAGCACTAAGTGATTTATGATTGGTCCTCAGACTTACAACCATAACAGCATTCCCACAGTCACGTGATCAAAATTTGGCATTTTGATGTATTTACAATGGTTATAGTGTCCCGGGGTCATGTGATAGCTATTTGTGACTATCTCAGTTGGCTTCTGACCAGGAAAGTCAATGGGGAAGCTGGATTCACTTAACAACCATGCAATTCACTTACCGTATTTTTCAGAGTATAAGTCACAATTCCCCCCCCCCAAAAAGGGTGAACATTTCAGTGCATCTTATACACCGAATGTAGCCCCACCGTCGGCCCCCTCCCTTTGGCCTCTGCCTCCCAGCAATTTACCTCCTTGCAGCAAACAGCCCGTTTCAGCTTCAGCACAGCCTGATTAGCAGAACGAACATTGTCTTACCTGAATGTTCCTTTTTGGAGCACTGCGACTGCAGTCCATAGCTGGGTTTCTTCATCATCACTTCATTTTGACTGGGTGATATTTTAAATTAGTGTCTCTCTTCGTCCTGTGGCCACGCCTCTCACTCCCATAATGCACCAGTCTTTGAACAAAGGCGCGACCACCTAGTAGTAATCAGAAGAAAAGTAACAGTAGGCGAAACAATAACAAAGCCAGGCCTGGTCAAGGCACCAAAAGTCAAACCAAGGAAAACAGGGGAGGGGATGGACTGCAGTCGCAGTGCTCCGAAAAGGAACATTCAGGTAAGATAATGTTCGTTTTCCAGAGCACTGCTCCTGCAGTCCATAGCTGGGATATACCCAAGCTCAGACAACAAGGGTGGGAGACTAATAACCCCCAGAGTCCTGCGCCACAAGAACACTTTGCAGGACTCGACGGCCAAAGGAAGCTTCAGCGGAGGCAAAGGAATCCACCCTGTAGTGTCTTATAAAAGGCGTCACCGAGGACCAAGTGGCGGCCCGGCAGATGTCCGAAACAGACGCCTGTGTGGCCCAGGCAGCAGAAGTCGCCGCACTATGAGTTGAGTGAGGCAAAATCCCAGATGGAACCGGCCTAGCCTGATGTTCATATGCCGTAGATATGCACGCCTTAATCCATCTGCCCACGGTCGATGAAGATACTTTTTGGCCCAATGACCTCGGGTGGAAGGAGACCAAAAGGGCTTCCGTTCTCCGGAAGGATTCAGTCCTGCGAATATAGCGATGGAGGGCCCTGCGCACATCAAGGGTGTACCAATCCTTCTCACGTTGGTGCTTGGGCGATGGACAGAAATCCAGAAGGATTAATTCCTGGGCGCGATGAAAATAGGAGTTCACTTTCGGCAAAAAGGCCGGGTCCAGGCGAAGAACAACAGTGTTAGCGTGGAAAATACATAAGTCTTTCCTAATTGACAAAGCTGAAAGTTCCGATATCCTCCTGGCGGAGGTAATCGCCAAAAGGAAGGCCATCTTAAAGGACAAGTACTTAAGGGATATAGAACCCAGCGGTTCGAAGGGGGGAAGCATAAGCGCTTGAAGAACAAGGGAAAGGTCCCAGGTCGGGTACCGATGAACTGGGGGCGGACGTAGGTTCATAGCCCCGTGCAAAAACCCTTTGAGTAACGGATGCTGAGACAAAGAAGAGTAAGGCGGGCACCGAATGACTGTGGACAAAGCAGCGGTCTGTTGACGAAGGGTGGATGGTGACAAGCCTTTGTCCAGGCCAGATTGCAAAAAACAGAGAATGTCAACGATCTGAGCTGATGTAGGGTCCACCAGGTTGTCAGCACCGGCGGCTGAGAAAAGAACAGGGAACCCCGAAGGGTCGGAATCCCGTGCTGCTGTCTGACGGCCGTCAGACGCTCCGGGGAAGGGCGGACTGGAGCCCCAGGTCCGTCGCTCACTCCCAGCAGCTTCTCCAAAGGCTCTCACCAAACGAGGAAATTAATCAAAAAGAAAATAAAAGCTTAAGCGCAAGAATTCTAACAAACAGCCTAACTTAGATCACAAAGAGAAAAACCAGTCTTCAGTGACTGAGTGAAAAGACTGGTGCATTATGGGAGTGAGAGGCGTGGCCACAGGACGAAGAGAGACACTAATTTAAAATATCACCCAGTCAAAATGAAGTGATGATGAAGAAACCCAGCTATGGACTGCAGGAGCAGTGCTCTGGAAAAGCAGTTGATTGTCAGTTGGATCGGCCTCCCGACCCTCAGATGTTTCAGGTTGCAGGGATTGCCATTGCCTATTGCTGTGTGGGCCTCCGCTGTTGGCTGCAAGAAGGCAAATTTTTTTTTCTTATACTAATCAGGTTGTGCTGAAAACAGAAATGAAACTAAAGTAGGCTGTTTGCTGTTTGCTGCAAGGAGGAAAATTACTGGGAGGCAGAGGCAGATTTTTTTTCTTGTTTTCCTCCCCAAAAAAGGTAGATACGTCTTATAGTCCAGAGCGTTTTATACTCTGAAAAATACGGTAACTGCAGTGATTCACTTAACAACTGTGGCAAAAAAGATTATAAAATCAGGCATGATTCGCTTAGCAACCGCCTTGCTTAAGCAATGAAAATTCTGGTCCCCAGATTTTGGGGGGCAATAAAGGGATGCTGTAAACTGCTTAGTAAATGCTGTAAAGCATTATGAAGCAGAAGTGCTATTGCTATAGTGCTATTACTTGCATATTCCCCTTTAATGTAGCTAATCCACTGAACTGCTTAACGCATTGTAAACCGCCCGGAGTCTTCGGAGAAGGGCAGCATATAAATAAATAAATAAAAACCCTGCAATCCTGTGCTGATATTACAAGGATGGTAGATTCCTGTTTGACATGACTGCAGTTTCCTAGATCAGTGTTACCATCCATAAGGGCACACAGAAGTCTTGGCAACATGCCATAAAGCAGGACAGGGCAATTGTGAGCCATTTATGATCTGGGGACTTTAACTAACCATGGTGGCTCTGGAATTCTGGGAATTGAAATCAACAAGTCTTAAAGTTGCCAAGGTTGGACTTTAAAACAGTCTTCTTATAATTCTTCCTATTGCATACTTCTTAGTAATCATTTCAGGGAATAATGGCTGGGTGGGGAAGACCCACAGAAAAAGAAGAAAGCCCCAGCATACCACATGGCCCATTTTCCCCAGTCCTTTATGTCCATGAGGTTCACACATCTCAAGGACATTATTTTGGAAAATATATGTCCAGTAGAATGTAAATGCAGCCATCCTTGTTCATGCTGGCTCAGGATTTCTGGGAGTTGAAGTCCACAGGTCATAAAAGGACCATCATTGCCCACTGCTGTTGTAAAGTACTACTTGCCAGTATGCTTTTCAACAAGAATGGGCAGAAGAAACAAAAAGGGGCATTTCCGTGTTAGGTGACAGCAAGCAGGCCATCCTCCTTTGCCTGTATACCTCTGATCAGCTGGGACAACTGGTTTAAACAAGGACACATTTTGCTTCTGGAATGGTTTACACTTCTGGTTTTCTCTTCCCATTACTGGTGATCCTTTATTGTTCTTATTAACTATTTCAAAAGCTATTGGTTATATATTTATCTTGCTGCATCCTAATCAAAGCACATTGAGCCTAAGAAAATAAGATTGCTGTAACTAAAGATATCCTTCTCCTCCTGTTCCTGTAACAGATCCTCTGCTCTATATATTGCTAGGAGACTCTGAACAATGAACACACACACACACAAACTTTATTAACTGGGACAGCTTCTTCAGAAGAAAACCATGTTTAACCCCAAAATGAATTAGCTACTAAAAGATGGCAGAGTGTCAGACAGAAAAGGAAAAGACTCTCACTTAGATATGTAGGGGGGAAAAAAAAGGACTTAACCAGTAAATCTCATGTAGTTTTTTCAAAAACATTGCCCTGCAGATATGCTGGCCTTCAATTCCCATAATCTCTAACTAGCAAGGCTAGAGATTTTGTGAATTGAAGGTCAATGCTTGCGGAAGACCGTGGGGGTCTGAGGAAGGTGTGGCCCTTCCCCATAAAACTTCTGATAGCAGCTTGGAAGAAAGTTTTGCTTCTGGGGAGGAAACGGGCAAGGGAGGAGGAGGAAAAATAGATTCATTTCTCATCTAACCAAAACATACAATCTGACAGCTTCCAACTGTCAGTTGAAAACCTCATTTCCCTCAGACAAAGCCATTGCCTCATGTGGGACTGGCCACAAGTCTTCTAACTGCTCTTCTGTACATTTAAAGAAAAAAAAGGCTGTTGTTTTTGCAATGTAGTGTGGGATGGTGTGCCAAGAAGGGGAATACACAAACACACATGCAATATGTGAAAGGGAAGGGCAGAGAACACAGCAAGAGCAGAGGCGACGAGCAAGGTACACAGGGAGACCCTTCCAATTTTTTCATAGGAAGCTACAGATATCTTTTCCCACTATAAACAGTTAATGAAAAAGAGGGGAAAAGAGGAACTGAAGATATAAACACTTCCAGTAATATTGTAGAGAGTAAATGTAACTCAGGGTTGAATTGTGGAGTTCTTGGTTATCTTTGAGCTTGGCTGTTTGTTTGCAGACATTTGTTTTGTTACCCAACTAGGTAACATCATCAGTGGACACCGATGATGTTACCTATTTGGGTAGTGAAATATCTGCAAACAAACAATCAAACTCATAGAGCACCAAGGACTCTACAGATGAATACTTTTACCGCAGCAGAGGAGAGAAGAAACTGGTCATTTCTGACAATTTTCCCAGTTATACTATACAGTACAGATTTGCCATCCTGGTGCCTGTGTGAGGTGTAGGACCACAACTACCATAAACCCACAAAAACTATGGTAAGTACTCCATATTGGGGACAGGGATGCCAGCCCTACACTTCAGAATATAAAAGTTTGAAGTATTCTCTACCTCCTCCTCCCCCCCACTCCCCCATGCTCCCAGAGTAGTAATGCTTTTGCCCCTGGTGAAATTGTCAATTTTGATTTTAAATAAAAACAACTCCTCTTCCTTAACCCCCTACTAATTTTGAATGTTATTGGATGATCATGTTTATGACACCCTCCTGCGCGAACTGCACTGGCTCCCAGTGGTCTTCCGGGTGCAATTCAAGGTGTTGGTTACCACCTTTAAAGCGCTCCATGGCATAGGACCCGGGTACCTTCGAGACCGACTTCTGCTACCAATAGCCTCCCACCGGCCAGTCCGCTCCCACAGAGAGCGTCTCCTCAGGGTGCCATCAGCCAAGTTATGTCGGCTGGTGACACTCAGGGGGAGGGCCTTCTCTGTGGGAGCCCCAGCCCTGTGGAATGAACTGCCCCCGGAAATACGTAAGATCTCTGACCTCCGGGTGTTTTGCTGCGCACTGAAGACCCTGTTGTTCCGCCAGGCTGGGCTATCAACATAATAATTTTAAATTGGGGTATTTTAAATTTCCGGGGTTTTAAATTGAGCCAAATCTATTTAATAATTTTAAATTTTTAATCGTTGTTTTGTCTTGTGTTTTTAAATAGGCTGTACACCGCCCTGAGTCCTTCGGGAGAAGGGCGGTATAGAATTACTATTACTATTATTATTATTATTATTATTATTATTATTATTATTATTATTATTATTATTATTATTATTATTATTATTTATCTCCTTGATATGGACAAGCTTTACCTAATGATGATTAAATGAGACAAGCCACTCTTAAAATAGTGAGGCTATCCTAATTATTTGTTTGATCTAATTGCAAGCCTATGACACCATTTAGGCAGTGGGATATTATATTTGGGCAAGATACATTTTTCTTATTTTTGAGGGAGGCTGTCTTCTTCCCTTTTTTAAAATAATACTAAGACTGCTGCCTTACATTACAGATAGTCCTTGACTTACAACCATTCGTTTAGTGAACGTTCAAACTTACAAAAGCATTGAAAAAAGTGACTTACCACTCATCCTTGATCTTACAACCACCACACCATTTCCAAGGACGCATGATCAAAATTCAGACACTTGGCAAGTATTTATAAAGGTTGCTGCATCCCAGGGTCATGTGATCGCATTTGCGACCTTCCCCGTGGCCTTCCAGCAAGCAAAATCAATGGGGGAAGCATCTCTTTTTAAATTAAACCTAAACTTTGAATTGACCCCCCCAAAATTTAAGAACTCTTCCAATCACGATAAAGAAACAATGCTTCTTTTGCAGAACAAAGCAAATGTATGCATCCCACAAGTGGTTTCAAAATGAATTGGCAATCTTAGCTAGCTGTGCAAGCATGGGGGGCAGGGCAGGGGCTGGGAGGGGGAACATAAGTTGTTCCCCCTCACAGCCGCTGTTAAATAAATTAATATTCCTTTTCCCCCTCCTGGCCTGAAAGAGTACCACCCAGATCATTATCCAAAGGATATGCAGGTTAAAAGATATGCCTACTTAAAAAAAAATATTAGTCTCTTTTGTTACTCATATCTTATGAAAAGCAGAAACTGATGGGAAAGTAGATATCTGATACAGTACAGCTAAACATTCTGCTAAATTCAAAGGATTTCTATAGCCTTTTAGTTAGTTCTAAGAAAGGCATTTACAGACAGCAAACAAGGGTTGAGGTGGATACAGGTTATATTTTTCATGTTTATCTCCTAAACTAAGTGGTGGAGGCTGACCTAAACATGAAGGGACGACAGCTCTATATCCAAAATATTCAAACCCTCCCCTCTCTCCCCAAAAAAATCTCCATTGCATTACTACTTCTCTTGTTTTCCTTTAGCCACAAGGAGATGCAAGAAGATGAAATATTTTTATAAAGGTAAAAAGGCTACCTTGCCATACGCCTGCAAAAATGCAGATGACCACTAGATGGCAGCAACGTTGCAATTTGCTGCTATCTAGAGGCTCTTTGGATTTTTTCAATTCATATCAGGTAGTGCTAATATAACCTGGAGCAAGACAGTCCACTCTGTGTAAACACAGTGAACAAATGAACAAGAGGCCAATTCTGCTCAGTTAGAATCTTTCTTGGACTCTGTCAACCTTTAGGAGTAAGCCAGGTCAGGAAATAGGCACCACAAGAAATACAAGAAGGCTATTGATAAAAGCTATAACAACAGAATCTTAAAAACCTGATAAGTGTTTCTCTCCTTCCCTCCATCTTATACCAAAGGGAATCAATCAAGACGGGGCATTTTTGAGCTTCTTTTTTACACCTTCCTATTTTCCAGGGCTAAGTTCATGTTTTCCCAACAGTTACCATAACTTATTCTTCAAGGACATCTCTGTACACCTCTACAGATTTGTTAATCCCAAAGATTATTCTGGTTAGGTACTATGGGAGCTCCTTTTCCTAGACATCCAGGCTGGGGAATATTGACTGAGTGTATTATCTAAATCTGAGACTGGTAGCCTTTTAAATATTTAACAAATTGCAAATTTAACAAGATTGTAAGCAGAAAAGTGATTTTCATTTAGAAAACCTGGTATACAAGGTACAAACAGCTACAGATAGTCCATGATTTACAATCATTCATTTAGTGACCGAAGTTACAGTGGCACTGAAAAGAGTGACTTACAACTGGTCCTCACACTTATGTCCATCACACTTATACCCCACGATTTTGTAATCAAACTTCTGGTGTTTGGCAACTGGCATGTAACTATGACAGTTACAGTGTCCTGAGTTCACATGATCACCATCTGTAACCTTCCCAGCTGACTTCCAACGAACAAATTTGCTTAATGATCATGTGATTCACTTAAAAACTATGGCAAAAAAGGTCATAAAATAAGGCACAACTCATTTAACAACCACTTAGCTTAATAGCTGAAATTATATACCAATTGTGGTTTGTAAGTTGAGAGTTACCTGTAATACCTTCAAATGTGGAAGACGAATCAAAGAATCCATCTCAGTGGGCAAAGGAAGACAAAAAGCAGTTACGTGGATAGCAAACCATTCTAACTGATCCTGGCTTACTGTTGCCCTTAAACATGACATGTCAGGTATATACTCCCTTAGCTGCATTTGTTCACTTGAATTTGTTCTGAACTACAGAATAGTTCCTTTTTCTAGTTTACCTTGCACTGCCTGCAACTTTTCAGATAATATATACTG
The DNA here is from genome assembly GCF_059756535.1 of Pantherophis guttatus. NCBI lineage: Eukaryota > Metazoa > Chordata > Lepidosauria > Squamata > Colubridae > Pantherophis > Pantherophis guttatus. The sequence goes on along the minus strand of NC_142071.1, from coordinate 15,705,122 downwards.
TAATTATAAAGAACTGACACCATTTAATCTGCCACAAGATTTTAAAAATTTAATAAGGATCATCAAAAGATTTATTCTCATTTTCAGTGGAGACTGACAGAAAACCAGTACAAAGCATGGAGGCCTTTAAGTCTTCTGTTCTCACAGGGGAGGGGGAGGGGGAATGGGACTTTCCTTCTGAAGGCCACCAGCTTAATACCATTCCTAGATGAAAAATAATAATTGGCAAAAGAAAGGAAAGGTAGTACCAATATTCATAGGCTCCTTGGGTGCAATCCCCAAACAACTGGAGCACCACTTGAACACCATATGCATTGGCAAAATCACTATCAGTCAATTGCAAAGGGCAGCTTTATTGGAACAGCTTACAACTTGTGACAATACTTTACAATACTTTAACACAATCAAAGAACCTATCTACCTATCTCAGGTCCTGGGGAAGGACTTGATAGGTTGATAAAAATGTCAAATCCAGTCTAAACATCTGGCTGACTATATGACCAATCATAATTTAATCAAAGTATATGCTGCCTGACTCTCACTGACTCTAAATTATAGTAGAGAGCTGACCTTTTGGAATTTAATTATTCACTTATTCTGTTTGCAAATATATCATGACTAATTATTTCACAGACAGACAGTGGCACTCTGCGCATGTTAGGAGGCACTGTGTTCATGTAATGGGCAGAAGGAATGACCTGAGGGACAGGACGAAGAGTTGCAACCAAGACAATAGTCAGATAAAAAGAAAGCTGAGTCTGGAACAGACTTGAAATCTGAATAAATGTCCCAGGCAAGACCCTCTCTAGTTCTTGCAAAGAGAAAGAGAGGAAGTGGGGAGACACATTTAGACTTGCAAGTTTCTATGACTATAACTGCATAATAAAAGTAATATTAGCATGCATGACTTTAGTTTCCTAGTCTTTCCTACCTTGCAGGGCTGATGTTTCTTTAGTTTACCCTTTTGCATCTCTCTCTGCTCAATGAATACAGACACTTCATTAACCCTGCATGTTTTGACAGAGCTCCTTCTGTTTGGGTAACAGGAGTAGATCTTCCCAATATTAATGCAAAATAGCTGAAATGCAATCTCATGTTAACTCAAACAATAAGATGCTTTCCACAATAGATAATGGCTTAGATCTCTCCCCCCTACCCGCTTCCCGCAGGAGGGGCAGAATCAACAGGGAGTTAATTGGGACAAATATATCTGAGTCCAAAGTAACACAGCCCTTAGCAGCCCCGCATTCAAAGTCTGGCACTCTCTCCTATTAATTAAATTAAATGAAGCTTTATTTGATCTTTGTTTTCCCTTTATTTGGGTGTTTCTCTAGAGAGGAATAATCTAGGGTTTTATCAGGAAACAACCAATGCAGGCAAAAACAAGAACTTCAGTTTAGGGAACAAGGATGGTTGTTTCATAAGCAGCATTGTAGTGTAACACACACTTATGAGTGTGTGCAAGAGTGTATTATAAAAAGAACCCAAACTAATCCTCCCTCTAACATTTTTCTGTTTGAAATTGTGAGACTGCAGGATGCTTCTGGTATCATTAACTAAGATCTAGTAGGATTTTAAAGTCTGTTGGATTTCTTGAGCAGGACTTTTTATACAAGTGGGAAGGAAAGGAGATTGGCAAATCACTTCTAAAGGATGAACAATAAATCATTCAAGATCTTTTGAACTGCTTCAACCATAGCAATGGGATATTTCTGCTGAATTTGTACCCTGAATTCACTTTATCTGTTATTTTGTGTTTTGGTGCAACTTGGAAGACTCTCAGGATTAATATGGTAATATTGAACTACTAACTAGAGCATACAAAACATTTGCTAGATCAAATTTCGAATACAGCTTATCTTGTCTGGAACCCGCACTATATCGGACATAAATACAATTGAGAGTCCAGAGATATTTTACGAGAAGAGTCCTCCATTCCTCTACCCGCAATAAAATACCTTATGCCACCACGGCTTGAAATTTTGGGCTTAGACAACTTAGAACTATGCCGACTTCGATCTGATCTAAGCATAGTACATAAAATTATCTGCCACAATGTCCTACCTGTCAACGACTACTTCAGCTTCAACCATAACAATACATGAGCACACAATAGATACAAACTCAAAGTAAACCACTCCAAACCCGATTTCAGAAAATATGACTTCAGCAACAGAGTGGTCAATGCCTGGAATGCACTACCTGACTCTGTGGTTTCTTCCCCAAACCCCCAAAACTTTATCCTTAAACTGTCTACTGTTGACCTTACCCCATTCCTAAGAGGTCTGTAAGGGGCGTGCATAAGCGCACCAGCGTCCCTGACCTAATATTCCTTTTTATTTTTACTCTTACTCTTTTCATGTATTCAAATTATGTTTATATGTTTATCTGTTATTTTATATATGCTTGACAAATAAAATAAAATAAATAAAATAAATTACAGAGCAAACTAAGACAGTCCCAGGTAAGGTTCTGCTTCATCTGAAGAAATGTGGATAAATACACAGCCTTTTCTGGAGAAAATCTGCGAGCGTGGTGCTAAAATGTATGGGAGCTTATTCCCCCCAAAAATCCATCAAAAGATGCTGCAGGACAAGTCGTTATGTTTGCTTTTTCTCTCTGGCACAGATTCCTTGCAAATTTTGCAATCTTGTGAGTTGGAGTACAATTCTTAAAGTAAAGGTAGTCCTCCACTTACAACAGTTTGTTTAGTGACAATGTCATAAAGGCACTGAAAAAGTGACTTATGATCATTTTTCATATTTATATGATGGCTGCATCCCACCCACCCCCAGCATGTGATCAAAATTTAGATGCTTGGCAACCGACTCATATTTATGATAGTTATACTGTCCCAGGATCATATGATCACCTTTTACGACCTTCCGACAATCAAGTCAATGGGGAAGCCAGATTCACTGAACAACTGTGTTACTAAGTTAACTGCAGTGATTCACTTAACAACTGTGGCAAGAAAGGTCGTAAAATGGAGCAAAACCTAACAAATGTCTCGCTTAGCAACAAATTTTAGAGTCAATTATGGTCGTAGGCTGAGGATTATCTGTATGTCAGAATCATGCTCACAACTGTCAAGGGTTGCCTATTTACAAATCTGGCAGACAACAATTGCTCTGGAAAATAACTGATTAATTGCCCCCTGCTACCCCCTAGTCTGCCAAGAGCCTCACAATAAATCTTTTAAAATCCTTTTCTCCCACCAGGAGAGATGTTTTTTTCCATCTCTCTGGGCTGCAATCCTTTGTCATCTTTCTTTTCCATGAATGCCTACTGGGCTCGGAACATTCTTGCAAATCAAGATAATTCCAGAGGCTGTCATTTGACTTTGTGGTATGCCAGCTTCTTTTTTCAAGAGCAAATCAATATTGAAAAGTCAAGCAGATTAGAAAGGCTAACAGATGGTTCAGGAGGTGCCCAGTGGAAACATCAGTAGCCATAGGCAACTGGTCGCCTCTTAGGTCAACAACAGAGGAATAAGAGAGGAAATTCTAAGAAGCACATTTTTGACTCTGAAACTACATTTACAAACCATGTTACTTTAAAGAACAGAACTTTGGCATTTTATTTTGTGGAGAGAGACAAAGGAAGGAGGGAGGGAGGGAGGGATAGAGGGAGAGAGAGAGAGAGAGAGAGAGAGAGAGAGAGAGAGAGAGAGAGAGAGAGAAGGAGGAGGAGGAGGAGGAGGAAGAGGGTGAAAATGTGCACCAGGTTCATCTTTCTTCCTCTCTTTGGCACAACTGTAAAGGGTTTTGTGTGTGTGTGTGTGTGTGTGTGTGTGTGTGTGTGTATACATATGTACGTGTATATATGTATATATATATATATATATATATATATATATATATATGTATGTATGTATGTATGTATGTATGTATGTATGTATGTATATGTATATGTATATGTATATGTGTATATATATATATATATATACACACACACACACACATTTATATATATTTATAAACATATCCCTCCTCCAACAATCTGGTTCCTGTGCAGAGAAAACAGCAGTGTAGCTCTCCGCTGCTGTGGGTGACCCAGTGTCACAGCATTTCCACCTCTACCCCCCTTCCCTTTCAGGCTGAGCATCAGGCAGACACTGGAACAGCACGTCCTGCTCGCTCAGCCTGCTCCAGCTTCAGGGAGCCAAACAGCAACAGACCAAAGGAAGTGAGAGCCCCCCCCAAAGCACCCAGGAGCAACAGCTACCCAGTACATTCAAAGCAAGAATGAGATGGGCAGGAGCTGACTGATCCCAGAAGAGAGATAGCCCAAGAGCACACACATACACAGAGAACATGGATTTCCTAGATCAGTTTCTCAACCTTGGCAATCAAGGCTACAGCAAAACTGGCTGGGGAATTCTGGGAATTGAAGTCCACAACTCTTCAAGTTGCCAAGGTTGAGAAATACTATCCTACATTGTCCTCTTGATCAATGGTGGCTGAAGGCTTTCTCAAATGCACTGGTCTTAAAATATAACCTTGACTTTGTTACAACTACCTTTCTTCAAATCCTACAACAGAAGAAAAGGTTATGCTGCTCAGTTCCTGTGCCCCAGTGAATTTGCAGCTTTATTAATTTATGCTTGGTCTGTTTGCAGGACAATCCCTCCCCTTAATTTTAATACAATCTAAAGTGGCTTTGCCTTTTATAATGGGCCATGGAGAGCACAACCACAGTTCTTAGAGAACTATTTTTCATGCCATGAGTCAAGTCTACAGTAATCAGCAGTGTAAGCCTGAACTTAGGTTTACTCAGAGTGGTATTCCACCAAATTCAGTGGGGGATTGGTATATGCTGAATGCAATTTGCCTAGGGAGCCTGAAGCTGAGATCCTATGTGCCATTTACTTGAAAATAAGTCTGCTGGCCTCCGTGATGCTGACTTCCAAGGAAGCCTGCATACAAGTCTCTTGGACGCTTGCAGTGACATTTCTTACTCCCCTTCGAAACATCAAATCCAGAATGCTTTAGTCCATTCACAACTATTTCTCTCTAGAGTGGGCTTATTAGTATTTTATAAACACTATAAAATACTTTATATTATAAAGTATTTTATAATATTTTTATAAATATTAGTATTTTTATAAGTAAAATAGAAATTTGCCTGTGTACTGATTTCAAGTGCCCGTTTTTAAATATTTGGTTGTTAGTGAAAATAATATACAATCATACTGTACTTCAACTCATATGACTAGAAAGTACTCTGTGGTCAACTAAGTATTCTATTCTACTCTACTCTGAAGTAACTTATTTATTGCTAAGGTCGTTCATTCATTGCTGAAGGCACATACTGTATATAATTCTTATTACTCTACAATAATGATGAAAATACATGATGTTGCTTTTTTTGGCCACTAATATGAAAGAATCAGAAAGGAGGACAACTCAATATAAGACCTGTGATCCCAAAGATAATTACACCATCAGAATCATGTTGCTGGATCAAGCTGTCTATGAGTCAAGAGGTATTAAACAACCTACCATTCACCAGCTGCTGATAGCCTGTTTCTTCATGATCCAACCATCCATGTTTGCTTGCATTTCCACTATTACTGTCAGCAAATTCCATATCTGAATGTAAGCACCATGGAAATATTTTTCTTTCAGGTGATTCTGAATTGTCCTGCATTTAGCTTTAATGGATGTTCCAGCACAGATCCGAGGGAGAAAAACATGCTTATATCCATCTATAGACCTTCCTCTAAGTCTACTTCCTCCAGTCCCTTGAGAGAGACTACTCTCCAGCTTCTTCTTGTGAAACACTCCCAGCCTTCCCTTACTGAGGTCATTTGTCCCACCAATTCTGTATGGTGGATTCTATTCTAGTCTTCCTATTCTTACCAATAGGAAGCATCTTCCAGCATTAGCTAAGGGCAATCTCCTGATTGACAGCTCTTCAGATACTTAAGAACAGTTATCAGACAGGATTACCACTTTGCTTTTAGAATTCAAAGCAATAGCATTTAACACTATGTTTTGAATAGGGTGCAAAGCATTTCAATTACATGATCATTGTCATCATTTTTGCTATTCTCTTTATACAGAATTGCATTGTCTCCATGATCTACAAACTATCTTATAAAGTGACAATTTGACTGGGGCTTCCATGATACTAAGTATTTATTTATTTATTATTTATTAGTCCAATTTATATGCCGCCCTTCTCCGTAGACTCAGGGCGGCTCACAATGCATTATAGCAATAGCCTGCATACTTTTATGTATATACCTGCTTATTAGGGCTTTCGGGCCCCCCAAGCGGTGTTGTTCTATACAAAACTGGCTTATTGCCCCCACAATCCAGGTCTTCAATTTACCTACCTCGAAAGGATGGAAGGCTGAGTCAACCTTGAGCCTGTTGAGATTTGAACTCCCACTAATTGCAGGCAGCTGGCAGCTAAGTGGATGCTTAAACATAGTTTGCTGAATAAACCACACAGCTGGTTGGGTTCACAGGACAGGCTCAGCGAAAACAAAGCAAACTGCTTAAGTAAACTGTGTGAATTAAGCTTCTATCCACCATACTGCAAGCAAAGTGGAGCTAGGGGGAGGGGCTGCAAAAATGGCACCTGCCATCACAATTACTTAGTGAATCCATAATAGCAGCTGAGATTCAAACTATGACTTTTGAGACCTGGAGAAGAAGTGAAAAAGAAAACCAGGTCCCTTATAGACAGGTTATCTACTATGGTAACAGTGTTTCTATACTTGGCAAGTGTATAAAATGTATGGACTTCTGTTTCCAGAATTCCCCAGCCAGCTATTCTGGAAGTTGAAGTCCACACATCTTACAGTTGCCAAGTTTGAGAAACACTGTTTTAGGTCATACAATATTTCAAATATGAAAGAAGAAAGTATATTCAGAGTCAATGAGCCTTTGTGCAGGTGATCACACAGTTTAATGACAGCAATTCCATGATCCCAGTGTTGACAGTGTTTCTGACAGACTCAGTAGGTACACCAACATCTCTCCAAAGCATATTTCTCCATTGCAGTCCAAAGCATGGTGCAACCATAGCATTTACCCATTGCAAGCAGCAACTGTGGTTCTTTAAGAAATCATTCTAAATAAATCCATAAATTATAACCCCTGGCATCCAATTGCAGAAATTAATTGTGGCCTCGGGGGATTCTTAAATGCTGTCCACCAACTCAAAGTCTCTTACCTAGAGACACTGGATTAAGTAAATAAGAAGGAACAGCAGAAATGTTACCTTAAGTGTCAATAACTCCAAAATTAATTATGAGGAGGAGGGGGGAGGAGGAGGAGGAGATTATCTACTTCTGTAAGTGAAACAAATGTTGTCCTATCCCTAGTTGTGTGGATTTTTCCTATGGAACAGATATAGAAATGGGTGAAGTTCTTATCACTATCTAGACAAAACTGCAAAAGAATCCTTCCTAATGGACTCTAATGAAAAAAGTATTTGGGAGGATCAATGAAAAAAAGCCAAGTGCTATAACTGGCCTGTCTGGTCGAGAAACACTTCTTTTGTTAGCTGTCATTGAATAAACAGTGCAAGAAAAATTACTTAGGTTAAAATTTGTGTTTTATGTACTACTTGATTCTTGGCAACTGTTAGTTCCAGGATGGAGAATCTTAAGACATAAAATATTTATGTTAGTTATGTTATGTTATGTTATGTTAGTTAGGAGACATTCTTTTCCCGGGGTCTTAAAACAGGTTCCAAAAAAACTGGGAAAACTATACAAGACAGACAGCAAGGAAATATCTGGACAACTGGAATATTTGCAGAAGAAGGAAATTTTGGGGGAGATGTAATTTCTCAGCCCCATGTGACAAACCTGCCTCCATTTAAACTCGTTTTCCACAGGTAACTGTCATCTCCCCAAAATTCCAGCTTTTTGCCACTGCATGTATGTATCTCTCTCTTTTTCTCCATCCATCCATCCATCCATCCATCCATCCATCCATCCATCCATCCATCCAAGTCAATGATCCCAGTATGAATTACACTTTCCTCGTTTCCTGGATTCATTCATTAATGGAATAAAGTCTAGAACCCAAACATGCTATAGCAGGTTACCCAACCCTTTTCAGATCTTTCCGTCTTTCAGATCACAGTTCTCCAGTCAGTATGGTCAATATTCATGGACTATAGGAGTTCCAGTTCAGGTTACAAGCTGCCTGCTATTTATCCTACCAAAAAGTGATCATAGTTTATAACTGTTACAGTTGCAACCTATGCACATTTACTTACTTGGAAATCAATTATATTGAACTGAGTGTCAGATACCCTAAAATTATAGGATACTACTTTACTCCAAGAAAGGTCATTTGTCCAAGTGCTATAATTGGCTTGTCTGGTCAAGAAACATTTCTTTTGTTAGCTGTCACTGAATAAACAATATATCTAAAAGATTTCCTTTGATTCCAAGATACATTAGAAGACTTCCAGAACCAAATACTTATTTTCCCCAACATCAATACCACCAATCTGGATGAGTTGGTAAGTCTTCCATCTAATATATTATTGATCCCAGGCATCTATTCAGCCATTTCATAAACTTCCATGGCTCCAACCCTTTGGAATGAACTGCCCCCGGAGATACGGAATATCCCTGATCTCCGTGCTTTCCGCCGTGCCCTCAAGACCCTGATGTTCCAACAGGCGGGGCTAAACATATGAAAATGTGAATGATTTTTTAAATGTTATCTAATTCTGGGTTTTATTTAATTGACCAAACTAAGTAATAATTTTAATTAGCAATTTTATGATGTTTGTGTGTCTATATTTTTCTTGACTGTACACCGCCTTGAGTCCTACGGGAGAAAGGCGGTATAGAAATATAATAAATAAATAAATAAATAAATAAATAAATAAATGAATGAATGAATGAATGAATGAATGAATGAATGAATGAATGAAAAACAGAAATGAAGCCAGGTCATCTGCAACCTAGAGGTACTCCTCTAGGTTCTAATTAAGTTTATCCATTGATTTAAATAGAAGGAGAGGCAAGATAGTATCTTATAGGAGACAGAAGATCTATCAGGTCTTACAATATCCCAGAAATTGTCCTCCAATTTGGACCAAAATCCACATAGGCACACCCAATGTCTCACCAGACAGCTTATCCTTACCATAACCCAGTAACCAGGTTATGATTGCTCCCCTTTTATGAGGTACAAACCAAAATTCTAATACACCACCTAATTCTGGACTAGAGGCAATTCACCCAACAGGAAAATATTTAGAATCCTTATTTCACTTTCTCACCTACTGAAAGAAATACCAGTGAAAAGCCAGGCAGGGAAAGCAGAAACTGTATGATCCTAAGCCTCTGAAACTCACTAAGCAAAAAACTGAATTGTATATTCAGAAATAGATAATAGATTCCAATCTAAGAAATGAAGAGATTTTTGTTTGTTTTCAGAAAAGGCCCCAGATGATACCCTACTGGTCCCCAGTGTCAATGCCACCTAGATAAATATTCCTTGCCTTCTGTAAACTCTTAGCTTTTTGCCTTTTCTGAAATCCTTTGCCAATGTACTCTTCAGGTCACTCAAAAGTACAAATACATGTAAGCATTAATTTAATGCAATGTAAGAATTACCACCACCTCCTCCTGTTCTGACTCATCTAATTAACAGGTTGTTTAGGTGGGTTGTACACAGGAGCTGTACAAGAAAATGCAAGGGCTCTGTTTTATAGGCTGTTCCCACACTGTGCTGGGCACAGTTGGCTTAACCATGGATTACTGGATAAAATGCAGCAAGCTATTTTGTGGACGGTGCTGTCAAAACACAACCCACTCATATCTGTTCACAGGCTAAGTTCCCATTCCACATTGAACAATGTTTTGTTTAACCAAGGTTCACCAAAGAAGCAAACAACAACAAAAGAAGCAGCAAGAGGCTAGGTTCACATATAATGTGAATTTGCAAATCACAATACTCAAATCACTTACAAAACATGCTAGATTGAAAAATAAATACCCCCACACATTATAACTTATAATATAAGAACCCAGTCACTATCTGGGTCAGAATCCCCGCAAAATTCACCTTCTGGTTATAACAATTGGACTGATTTATTTTAACATGTTTATGAGATGCCTAGAACAACTGCTGGGAAAAAAGAATTTTTTTTTTATTGAAAAAGTTTTACAAACATCAATTTTTCCCCCATTTCCCCCCCCCATCCCTCCCTAACCCCCCCAAACCCTCCCTCCCCATGACTTCCCCAAGGTGAAATCCATCCACATTATATTATATCATACTTTACCCCCCCTCTATTCTCCCCCCTGTGCACTATACATTTCTACATAACAATAAACTATTTTGCCCCCTATAAACTATACATTTCTACACAACATTTAGCTAAAAGCTATTTGGTACATCCTAGTTTGGTATTTATTCTGCACATAATCTATCCATTTCTTCCACTCCCATAGATAAGTCTCTTGAGTCCGATCTTTTAAGTATGCTGATATCTTTGCCATTTCTGCAAAACTGGCCATCTTCAAAGTCCATTCTTGAATTGTAGGCATATCATCCCTTTTCCAATATTGACCAATCAGTAACCTAGCTGCTGTCACCATATACAATATCAATTTTGTTTCACCGGAAAAAAGAATTTTAAAGATTTGCCTGACAAGGTCTAATTTCATATTCAGCAAACCACTTTCTGAGCATAACAGAGGAGCTGAAATGATCTTAACACAGAAATCTTAGATGACACATGTTAAATTCAATCCATTTGGCAATTCCATGACCTAGCTGAACTCATGGGTAGAAGATGATGTGTTTCCCAAGCAACCTTTGACACTATCAATCATAAATCTACAGGTTACCAGGTAAAAACCCCAGTAGAGGAGTTTTCACTCCTATTTGCTAGGATTTCAGAAGATACTCTTGAGTTCTCTCTCCTCAGTGCTGGGAAGACCATACAGCTGGATTTCTCACAATTCCAACTTTATTGAAAACTCTATAATATCCATTTTTTTTCTCCCTATGCTCATCATAAGGGTGCCCTGATCTAAGGGTTTGGGGTTCGGAGTTATTAACAAGCTTGGTGATAATAAACAAGGATTCCAAAAATAGACTCGTTGATGGTGAGCAATATAGTCAAACCTAGAGTTGTCCAGATCATCTGGTCTACTCTATTTTTAAAGGTTCTTGGAACATTCAAGATTTATATGTGATGATAGCACATTATTATTTGAGATGATAGCAATTCTTGTGCTAACTAGGACCACTTCCCCGACCTCACTTTTGGAAAACACAATAAATTGACAATTAGGTCCCCAATTTGTTAGTCCTGCAATTGTACAAAAGTACTGGTTATCTTTTGAGAGCTGAATGCAATAGAATTTCATTTTAATGTATGCTGATTTAGTGTACATTTAAAGTGACAATAAAAGTTTCTTTTATATTCTGTCCTGTCCTGTCCTGTCCTGTCCTGTCCTGTCCTGTCCTAATCTAATCTAATCTAATCTAATCTAATCTAATCTAATCTAATCTAATCTAATCTAATCTAATCTAATCTAATCTGCCCTTCTCAGAAATAAAAGACATTAAGGGATTCCATTGCCATTTCTTATGTAGGTTGGCACAACTTTTAGGAAAATATGAATTAAGATCTGTTTTGGTTATATCTAAACAAATCCACGTGGGTTTCTAAATCTGGACTTGGTTATGGCATGCAGCTACATTTTAATTGCCTGCTCACTGGATTTTGGCACTGGTCAAATAAGCAGAAAGGGGGGATGTCCTTGATTTGTGATTTCTCTCCCCCCCCTTTTGTGTGTTAGGGGAGGCCACTTGTTGGATGGAATGGCTCCGATTTGAACAAAGGGACCCTTTGAGGTCCTGTAAGATCTTCCATAAAGCTTTCCTATAGAGCAGCACAAAGCAATTCCAGGACTTCAGGGGTTAATTGGATCTGTTCCAACTGGCAAGGGCTGGGTGTGAGAGGCTGAGTTTGGGAAAAACTGTTGGACTTGGTATGCAGAGTTTTCTAGGAAAGAGGGGGAGGGTTCTGCAAAAGCAAAGAAGTAATGGGAGACAGACTAACCCATCCTTTGCAAGGGAGGATCCCAGAAATGATCCAGCAAGAAAAAACATTTACTCGAGAGTCCCATAAAATCTCAGAGGCCAAGTGCTAAGAAGATGAGGGTCTAAAAAACAGGGTCTGTCCCATAAATAACACCAAAAATACCCATTCCTGAAGTAAAAACATTCCTTACTCTATATTCTTCCAATAAAAAAGTGGCCATCCATCCATATTTCCTTATAGCAAGCTTGGCTGCCACCTCAGTGAAATTTAGAGTAGGTAGACTTGCTTAAACTCAGATTGCATGTTGCAATGAAACGTTGGCTAGTTCTCAGCAATTGCAAATCACCTTTGCACTTCTTTGTATCTCTCAAGAAAAGGGACAACCATATCTGAGACCACCCAACTCAAGTTCTTCCCTGTCCCTAAGATGCAAGTGTCAAACCAAGTACAGGTAGTCCTCAACTTACAACCACAATTAAAACCAAAATTTCTGTTGCTAAGTGAGACATTTGTTAAGTGAGTTTTGCTCCATTTTGACTTTTCTTGCCACAGTCATTAAATGAATCACTGCAGTTACGTTCGTAACACGTTAAGTGAATCTGGCTTTCCTGTTGACTTTGCTTGCAGAAGGTCAAAAAAGGGGATCACATGAACCCTGGGACCCTGCAACCGTCATAAATATGAGTCAGTCATCTGAATTTTGATCACGCGACCATGGAGATGCTGCAACAGTCGTAAGTGTGAAAAATGATCATAAATCACTTCTTTCAGTGCTGTTGTAACTTTGAATGATCACTAGATGAACTGTTGTAAGCCGAGGACTTCCTGTACTTGAGCCAGAAGCAACACTTATGGGTTCTCTTTATGAATAATGCTATCTAGGAAGAAAAAGAAACCCAAAGGCTTAGGATATGCTCATTGCTCAAAACTGCTGTATACAGCATGACTCAAAAGGGAAGTGTAACCAGGTTAGGAGTGGAAGACTAACTATACCTCCCAGTATTCCTCACCATTGGTCAGGTCAGCTAGAACAGTTGAGAACTGTAGTTCTGCAACATCATGAGGGCTACTTACTCTCTATCATTGACCTAAATGTTTTATTCCTTCCTGTAGATCCAGATCATTGCATATTTCCTTCCTCTTAAGTTCAAAATACCTAGGCAGTGTTGACTGAAACATAACCAAATCATATATTTCTGTAGGCCTCACCCAGACAAAGCACTGCCTAGCAGAACAATACTGGAATCTGGATTTCATTTGTGAAACTAAAATATACTTTCCAAATTGCAGAAAATAATAATTCCTCCCAATATTTATATTGGTTAGATCTCACCTTGAGAACTATGACCAGAACTGGGCACCAGAAGTCCAGGAGTCCAAAAAACTGGGACAGGATGCAGAAAATCATCCTTATGTACCCATAAGGAGAGTTTGAGAAACTGGGTATATTTAGCTTTGAAAAGAAAGGTTAAGGGAGATATAATAATACATTTCAGGCATCCAAAATGGCGGCTTGTAGAACAGCCAAGATTCTTCTCTATTGTCCCTGACTGCTACACATAGAATAACAGCCTTAAGCTACAAGAAGATTCTGGCTGAATATTAGAATAAATTTCCTAATAATAAGAGTAGTTTCATTTACAGAACCAATTATGAAAGGAGATGCTGGACATCTGTGAAAAATGCTTTTATTGTATTTGGATTCTTCCACTGAGCAAAGAATCAGATCTGATAGTTTAAATGGCCACCCATTTCACTCTACAATGCCAGAGCTGGATTAATGCTGGCTGACATGGGCACCATCTGAGATTCACATGACTAAATGAAGATCTCATCAGAAAGCAAATTCCCCTTAGGCTTGCTTTGAATCCTTGGGTTGTTTGGATCCCCTCCTAATCCAGCCCAGTGGGAAGGCTGAGGAGGTCCAGCAATGTAGATTTTAGCAGCAAACATCAAGACTATGATGGGTCCAGCTGCACTCCCCGCCCCGCCTGCCTAGTGCCAATGTACTGTGTGTGACACAGCAAGTACTCATGCGTATTCTCTGAACACTGAGTGCCCCCCCTCTCTCAGAATATGTTCTGAGGGAAAAGAAAAACAGACTGTTCTGTCCCAGAATCGCAGCCTGGAACTACAGCACTGCTGGGGGTGATGGGCTCCTGAGGCAGCGGTTTGTACCCAGGAGCAAAGAATGTCCTCCTCAATTTAATCACCCCCTTCCTTTCCAAACTAAATCCAACCAAGAAAAACTACACACTGTGTTTGATTTCTGCCTACTTTTATAAAAGGGCATATAAACAGATTATCAGCTAGGAGGACTTTTTCTTCCTGTCCTAGTGAAAAATAAACTTCACCCATTATGTTCTTGTAGAGCAGAGAAGACCTCCAAATAAAAACTCTTCCATAGGGCAAAATGGCCTTGGATCCGAACAAAACTTACTCTCGTTGCTGTGTGTTCCTACTCCAAGCAGCAATTTTGTATTTACTCCTCTTAAGCCAGCTCCCACACATGGGGGTTAGGGTGGTTTCCGGTTCTTGTCTCAGTTTCCAGACCTTTTTGAATACCGCTGTGACTTCCTCTGCTGGAAGGTGGGTTTGTGCTAACCTCAAGAGTGGCGATGCAAAAGCTTTGCAGGGTAAAGGCTGAAGGAAAAGCAAGCCTCCTTTTCAAGAGCCCATTTCTCTTCATGTTCCCTGTCCATTTGTGTTAGAAAAGCATCATCTGGGCAGTTGGGTCTACATCATCACAATGCATCATCTTCCAATTTTTATGGCTTAGGCTTGGAGCACCCTATGAGGCTGGATGCCATCATCTGTGCAAGGTGACAGATAATTTTGCAAGCAAGGCAGCCAACCGTGTTTTTTTCACTGAGCCCTGGCTAAACAAACCATAGCTGGTGAAATCAAACATTTGACTTGATGTAGGTTAACAACATTTTAAACTGAAAAACATGTTGAGGGTTGCGTCTTTTGGCCATCCATGAAGTCCTTCAAGACTTTATTTACAAGGTCATGCTCAGTGGTGGGATTCAAATAATTCAAACAACTGGCTCTCTGCCCTAATGATTTCTTCCAACGACCAGTTCACCAAACTCCTCAGAAAGTTAACAACCGGTTCTCCTGAAGTGGTGCAAACTGGCTAAATTCCACCACTGGTCATGCTTGAAGAATTGTGGGTTGATGGTAGCCAATATTTCCCACCTGTCTTTTAAGTAGAACAATGGTTCTCAATCTTGGCAACTTTAAGACATGTGGACTCCCAGGATTCCCAGCCAGCCATGGGATGTTGAAGTCCACATCTCTTAAAGTTCTCAAAGTTGGGAAACACTGAAGTAAAGGGAGTATATGGGATTTCTGTAACTAAGTTCTACTGGGAGACAAAGTTACTTTAGAATGCTTCCAACTTTTTAACAAGTTATAAAACATACATGAAAGTCCCCAATATATTTTATGGCAACATTTGATGACTGACAGACTGCAATTTCTACCCAGAAAATTTTGCAATCTTTCTTCTAAATTGTTGAGTGCTGTTTAGCAGAGAGGGATCTGCACTTTGAGAAAAGAAATGACAACTGATGGGAGCTTGTGCCTCTTCTGTCCTTCTACACAGACTCCCTTTTGTAGTTACCATTGCAGGCAAACAGATATTCCATGTGCAGGCAAAACACAACCATGGCATCTCTCTCCTGCAAGAAACAAATTCACTGGGGGAACTGGCTAAAAGAGTATAAACGTGCTTGATACCCTGAAGGGAAAAGAAGAGGAAAGGGTTAATAGGCCAGGAAGTGCCTTAGAGGCACCACTTCCTGCGCCAGGCTCTGGTGGTCCTCCACCCTTGAGAGCAAGGCTGTGGGGCAGGACTGTGCATGTTTGGGAATGAATGATTGCATAGGGGAGGGAAATAACATTTTTTCAAAGAGGGCTCATAGTAATGGGTGTGATCCAATATCCAATATCTCTTGCGCCCTTGCTGGAACCATGCCACACATATTCTCAGTATGGAGAATTTGGTAGGGAAGAGAGTTGGGATCAGGGGGAAAAAAGAGGGGGTTTGCTGGAAGAATAGCAGGCAGAGATTAGGATTTCTACTGACTCGGTGCCTCCAGACGCACTGGACTGCCACCCCATCCCCGCCATTGGGCATCAGCTTGGAAAGGCAGTTAGATCTGAGTTTAATTATTTTTTTTATTTTTTAATGAATATTTTTTATTATAGTTCAAAAAAACACACACAAAAAAACCACAAATGTATAATAGTTTTTCTATCACGGTGTAACATCACCAAAATATCCATGTAGATATACACCAATAATCAGAAAGTAGAAATAGAAAATATTTAGAGATTCTTATATACAAATTTACATTTCCAATACTTATTGATTACCATAATTATATCATCATCTATAATTATAATCCAACATTATCCTGCAACAGCCAGCGTAGATAGGAAATCTGGAATTGTGTAAAGGTACAGGAAGCAGACATACAAGGAATAGAAAGAATCCAACATTTTGATTTAAGATCATTTTATAGTTCTACTGCAAGTGCTCGTGTCTTTTTTTACAGAGATGCAAGGGGGTATACCTTTGCCTTTTTCATGCCAGACCTGCCTAATGTGTGACAAACAAGTTCTGCCTGAGAGTGAAGCATTACATGTTCATCCCCACCTTCTCCCCTAGGAGCTCAGAGTGGCATAAATGATTCACTCTCCTCCTTTTTCCTCATGCTCAGAACAACAACAATATCCACAAGGTAGATTAGGTTGGGCGAGAGCAGAGCAGCAATAGCCTATGCAAATACTGAAGTCACTCTGCAAGCTGGGTGGCTCAGTGGGAGCAGAACTCCGGTTTCTCCACTCTTAATCTGGTAAGACTACTTGGAACATCACTCTGGCTCTGCAGCTTGGAGAAAGGAGACAGGTCTTGTTCCCAAAAGAATGAGCATGGAGAATTGGGGGGCTGGATTGAAGGACGTTCATGCTTCCAAATGTCCAACGAGTCTTTTCTCTGTCTCACAGGTCTACTTCCTAAGTGGAGAGGCTGGTCTCAACAGGCTTGTCAACAGTAGAGCCTTATCTAGCAAGCAACGATGACGCCAGTATGTGTGGCCAGGCAACAGCTGCAGCCAAGTCACCTGATCCCAGGAACAAGGAGTCACCCTTGTCTTGGCACAGACACATCCAGTTCCAGCTGAGGGCATGGCTGGCGGTCTGCCATGGCCAGCAAGACGGGTGCCCAGTGGCTTCTCTGCACAAAGAACAGGTTGCAAAGTTCTCCCTCCATTTTGTACCAAGGTGCCAGCTTCTGGCAACTACAAGCCCCAACACGCACTGCATTCTACTCAGTTAAAAAGCTGTGAAAGAAATCTGTATACTTGAGAGAAAGGGTTACACACAAATTGAGCGGCTTCTGGAAAGTCCCTGTCCTCTAAAAATAATGAGCAAACGACTGGCACAAGACAATCACCGATAATAAAAATTTGAATTAGAAGCCTAATTGTTCCTGTGGCTCAGCAATCAATCTCAACTCTGTTCAGGCACTTGCCTAAATCTGTTGTCTTGAGACAGGATGGAAGATAGGGTCCTGCATTCTACCTGTTCTCCAAACAGGTAAGTTAACAGCAGAGGTTTCCTGTTAACAGGTAAGCCCAGAGGTAAACCTGATAGCCACTGAGATGTTAAACACCTAGAAAAATCAAAGACTGTAGAGATTGACCTTCCTGCCCGCCTCCTGTTATTTCATCCCTACTTCTCCGTATGTGTTGTCGGGATCCACCAACACCCACTATCACCATGCAGAACTCAATGGAGACTCTACTTTTATTAGGCCATTATTCAGATGGGCCCCTGAGAAAATACTAAATTGCCTGTACTCTG
This sequence comes from Pantherophis guttatus, assembly GCF_059756535.1. Taxonomy (NCBI): domain Eukaryota; kingdom Metazoa; phylum Chordata; class Lepidosauria; order Squamata; family Colubridae; genus Pantherophis; species Pantherophis guttatus. The sequence continues at coordinate 15,687,203 of NC_142071.1, read as the reverse complement.
AGTGTCTTGCAACCTCAATCTCTTACAACTACTATAGCACAAAAAGAAAAGCCCAGCATAGCATCCCATTTTAAAAAGCTGAAAAGATGGGAAGAGAAGGGTGTGTGTGTGTGTGTGTGTGTATTCCCTTCCTTAACAAAGGTGCTTATGCTTCCTTGGAAACAACGTAAAATTATATCCCCACTTGTGCTTTAACATAGTGGCATTGTGGGAAATTTGACCTAAATGGCAGCATATAAATATCTTGGTAACTTTCCAGTAGACAAGATGCCAGCTCCTGTCTTGGTATTCTGTGATTTTATGTGAAGAAATGCATGGAAGCCCCTTGAACTAAAGCTTATTATTTCTCAACCCTAACCTTCAAAACGAAAAGTTTAGCTGAGCCCAACAATTTCCCCCAACCTATGGTCTTTTGGATCCTCAGGAAGCAGCTTTGACCTAAGGCTTCCTTTCAACATCTACTGTGAGCATGCCTAAGAATTCTAGATCAGAGGCCTTCAACCTTGGCAACTTTAAGACTTGTGGACTTCAACTCCCAGAGTTCCTCCGAAAACTGGCTGAGGAACTCTGGGAGTTGAAGTCCACAAGTCTTAAAGTTGCCAAGGTTGGAGACTCCTGTTCTAGACTACTTTAATATCAGTGCCTCAGGCTGTAACATAGGCATGTTTCACAGCAACCTACACTCACGTATGTTGGGGAACAACCCATACTGTCATAGAAGTTTAATATGTTAAGATCTGCCACTGAGCCAAGTCATAATGGACTCAGTTGCCAGCTACTGCTCATAATTTTCTGTATGCATTGTTCTAATGGCTATCCTAAACTCTTAATAAGGGAAGGTGTTCCAAGTTTATTGTGTAAAAGGTCATTACACTGGCCTCAATTCTCACTCTGTGAACATAACTAGTATTACACAGGTGGAAAGCTCTTAATGTAGCACAGAAAATGGAAAAAAGAAAGAAAGAATATAGTCAAAGGCCATTCTTCCTTCGCATCTCTTCCAATATTATAACTTTCATTCAACAGGACAGTATGGGTTATTTTCTCTCTCTTGTTCTGACATTTAGGTTCATTTTATGACATGATGACTGGGAGGAGAGGGGAGCTTAGAAAGACATTCCCCCCGTTTTGTTTCCATTCCATATGATGCGATAGGGTCATGGCTAAGATGGTCCTGATGAGATCGATATTCTACAGTTAATATGCCAAATCGTAGGAAAATATTAACTCTCAGGACTAGGTTCTCAACGGTAATTGTCTGGCGTTCATTAGCTCACAATCTGTGGACTGTAACACTTGGGTGACCTGCCATGCATGTATTATTACATGCAATAAAACATGGGGTAGAGTATCTGTAAAAATGTCTTACCCCCTGCCCAACCAATAGCTCCCCTTCCATAGGTTTTATGTCCCTGTATTTCAGAGGAAGGGAGAGTTTCAATGTTCAACATTGAACATTGTATGGATTTTATGTAAGCATAGAGAGTACATGGACATATATTACAACTTCTGAGTTATGCATTAGTGAGATGGATAAGTAGGGAGTCTTGCTAAAGCCCAGCATGAATGGACATAAAATAAAATGAAGAATTCCATCTGCCACAAATGATATTAGGCTGCAAAATGTATGGCTTACACTACTGGATGAAGGGAAGAAGAGATAAGGGGCTATATGTTTAAGTGTAAAGAAAGGAGCTTCTTTTCTAGCAGCTAGTTTAGCTTCAATGTCAGACTAATAGTGCACCCTCTTCTACCAACCTATTGTGCTAGATGAACTAATTGACCCTCAGTAGTCAACATGTTAATTCCTTCACAAGCAAATTGTGCTAAAAATATAGTTTAATGTTTTAAATTCACCTCCCAAGACTGTGGGGAAAATAGGAAGAGGAAAGAATATTATGTATGCTTGCTGCCTTGAGTTTTTTATAAAATAATAAAGGCGAGGTAAACACTGATTAAATAAATAAAGGGGACATATTGTTCTAGATTTGCACTGTGTTTCTAATGCTTATTCTAGTTTTTCTGAAGTGCTTAACCCAGGCATCCAACTGCTGCCCTGGGCTTCAAATAATGCAGCCCCGTAAGATTATAAACTTTTATCAATTGAGAGGTTCTTGGTGCTTGCTGAGCTTGGTGGTTCTCTTCATTATATGTGAGATTAGAATCCATGGCTTTTCACCAGGGAGAAATTAGACTTTGAAATAAATGGATACGGTAAACCTACAATCCTTCAGATTATCAAATGCTGATCACCTGTAAAAGAAATTAGCAAATTAGACATGGCAGTTGCTCAGTAGACACAGTTTGCTGGATTTAGAGTTGCTTCTGGCAGAGTTTTCAGAGGGATGGGTCCAAAGAGTACAACTGACAGGAAGCAATAAGGAACTCCCTAGTAACAGGTCGCTAGTGGTGACTAGAAGTTGGCCAGGCTGCTAATGTTGTTTGCTAAGTATATTCATGTGAAGTTAAGATGGTATTCACATAGATGTAGCTGTAAATCAGTCCCAGGTTAATTGTAACTAGGACTCTGCCTGTGTGCTAGAAAAGGAAAAAATTTATTCAAATCACAGTTTGACTGAAATTTATCTAATTTTTTCCAGCTGCAATTATCTTTCCATGCCTATATGCTTCCAAACTTTGAAATGATTTTTTTCTAAACAAACAAACAAAAAAATGCGAACTTTAGAAGAGTAGCCCAAAACAAAAATGCTACTGAACATTATACAGGTGTGTGTTATATTAGGAGAAATAGCTTGTAAAAATAGGAGTATTAAGAAAACTGTACTAAACTGTATGCATTAGGAGAAATATCTATGAAAATGCTTATGGCTTTTCATGGATGCTTTAAGAAACTCGTGCAAGAAATGGGATGCAACAAATTCAAGCTTGGATATGTGAGAAATTGAGTGAAACTGAATTTCATGGGTTCTGCTCATTGGAATTCTATTTATTTTGAGGACTTCTTTGCTGGAAGAATGAGATAGAAACATAAGGAAAGAAAGATTGTAACCTGGTTGAAGAAACAATCCTAAATGAAGCTGCTGCTGTGAAATGATATATGTTGCTTACGTGTGTGTGTGTAAAATGCTTAATTTAAAAAGTATATCTAAATATGTAATTTGAGACACGGAAGAAACGTAGTAGATAGCAAAAGGCAGGTGAAGAAATTTATCTGCTCAAAGAAACAGCCTATGTTTCTTCAAACTCACAACTTGTCTTTCTTGCTGCCATCTGAGACAGTTGCACTTGGGCCTCTCTAACCTTTTTCTCTCTCTTAAATATGTTGAGATCTGGAAGCTGGAATTCCTTACTCCCAATCAACTTCCCTCTTTCCTCACTCTTCAAGATGCTTAATTACTTTTGCACTTAAAACAACAGATAAAGGGGGGGGGGGTCATCACTTGCCCTAATAACATTAAGTTATTCCTTTCTTTATTTTTCTGCAAGCATTATGTAATCAGCACAAAGCAGTAATTAATTACGAATCATTGCCATGAACAAAAAAAATCACACCAAACACACATATTGAATGAACGAATCAGGGGGTGTACAAAATAGTCAGCGGCCTAGTCTGCTTATAAAAATATCTGCCTGTGATAATCCTTGGCAATCAATCTAGGCATTGTAGGCCAGTGTATATTCAATCGTTCTCCCCCTTGTCCAAAACAAGCTTCAACCTGTCCCAGCAGGAACTAGCTAGTTAAGGAAGCCAAGAAGTCCTTGATCTCCATGAAAGCTGCCAGAACAAGAGGTGGATTGGCAGGAATTACAAAAGAGGTTGGGTGTAACTAGGACACCTAAGAACTACTCTACACTTGCTCCATTAATTGTTCTTGTATCAGTTTTGTATCAATAAAGAAGTGGAGGAAAATAATTAATTAGTCTGCAATGGTCATGTGAAAAATGGTCTTCAGTCACTTTTTTCAGTGCTGTCAAACTTCAAATGGTTGTCAGGTCAAGGACTATCTGTATGTTCCTTGCTCCCACCTTTGCTACCTGTTCATTTCTGAGTGAAACTGAAAGGGCCAGTTTGGCATGCTAAAACCCCTAAATGGCCTTCCTCCAGATTATTCTGCCTCTCACCCCAAGATCTTCTGAGATCTTGAGAGGTTCCAGCAACTTACTGAGCCATAGTAGAGTTTTGTTAGGATTCAGCCTAGCTAGCTGTGTGAACAGAGCCAGAGTGATTTGCCATCCCTAGTTATAGTTTAGCACTATGTCTTTTTGCCTGTTGTCCTTCTCCCAGACTGAAGATAAACCTAGGAATTTCTCAAGGATATTCCTAAGAAAGTTGGGTTGGGGAAAAAGAATCTGAAGTAAAGAAAAGACCAGGAGTCTAACTTTGAGAAACAGAGCCAGATAGTTTACCAAACAGTTTTAGCACCAGTAGCATTTCCAGGTGGTAAATGGCTGCTGTGCTGCTCCATTCTCTCTGAGCATACGCAAACTGCCTTTCCAGCATCAAAGGAAAGCAGCCCTAAATGATAAACAGGACTCAATCCTGCCTCCCCTGACAGCTTTCCTTTTTTATAAAATGCTTTTTCGGGGAATATGCTCTCAAATGCATAGGTTGGCACTGATTCTATCAACCACCCACCCATCTGGCTGCACTCTTTAATGCATTTTATGGAATGCAAAGGGAACTAGCTTTTGGGAGTCTAGCCTAGTTGCAGGTTATCCCTGTCCGTCACTGTCACACACACACACACACACACACACACATATTCCTCCCTCCCCAAGCTGCAATGCCTTTCAACTGGGGAGGGGATGACACAGACCAGTGGGCTAAAGCTAATCAGCCTCAGGAATGCCAAGAGTGAGTAATCCCTTTTTCTCCCCCCACAAGAGCTGATATTATTATCAGCACCTCGCCTCTAAATTGTGAAAAGGGGAGACTTGAGACTTCCCACTTTCACTGCAAGGAAGATGCAAGAACCCAGGAGCAATGACTTGCATATTGCTGATTGATGCATAATGTATGGGCCAAACTGCAGCCAGTCAAGTTGTGATGATGGTTGGTGAGGAAGAGCACCAATCCACTGAACACTCAAAATGTACCATTCAGTCATTGAAATGGATATTGGAAAGAATAGAAGGCTTTAAGATGGCAGGTAAACTGTGCACAAAAGGATATGCATGCTTTTATGCTAGCCTATCCCAACAGGGCTGTGCCCGGTGATAGGATTGATTGATTGATCAATTTCTATAGCCACCCATCTCAGTCAATGACTGAAGATAGTCCCCAACTTACAACCACAATTAAGCCCAAAATTTCTGTTGCAAAGTGAGACATTTCTTAAGTGAATTTTGCCCCATTTTATGACCTTTCTTGCAACAATTGTTAATTGAATCACTGCAGTTAGTAATTTGGTTGTTAAATGAATCTGGCTTCCCCATTGACCTTGCTTGTCAGAAGGTCGCAAAAGGGGATCACATGACCGTGGAACACTGCAACCATCATAAATACGAGTCAGTTGCCAAGTGTCTGAATTTTGATCAGGTAACCATAGGGATGCTGCAATGGCCGTAACTGTGAAAATCGGTCATAAGTCATTTTTTTCAGTGCCACTGTAACTTCAAACGGTCACTAAATGAACTATTATACATCAAGGACTACCTCTGAGATTACAGAGTTAAAAGTATCTATCTCTGGAGCGCCCAGCAAAGGGTAGCACTACCATGACTCTGGCTGATCCTGAAGCCTAAGCAGATCTAGCATTTACGTACTACGTACTTACAAAAGTTGCCCTGAACATTTGCTTCTAAATGAATGTGAAAATGGTTAAATACAAGGGAGTAACCGCATTAACTACACTGACTGACTTTGGTTTTCATCCCTCTGAAAATGTGAATGGAATTGATTTAGTTCTGACCAGATTTCGCTCCTCTGTCCTGGCCCAGTCTCCAAAAGGGAGTGTGTCCTTCAGCACCTATTCAATATTGTGGGCTTACTTATAACCGGATTTGTTCAAGAAGTGCTACAGATCTGGTGAGAGGGACAAATCTTCACAAGAGAGGCTTCCAAACAGCCTCTTGACAATTGGGCGATTCATCAGTCACGGTGCTGCAGAGACATACAGGTAGTCCTCGACTTACAGGAATTCGTGACGGTTCAAAGTTAAACAGCATTGAAAAAATTATTTATGACCATTTTTCACTCTTACAACCATCGCAGCATCCCTATGGTCATTTAATCAAAATTCAGGTGCTTGGCAACTGGTTCATATTTATGACAATTGCAGTGTCCTGGGGTCATGTGATCCCCTTTTGTGACCTTCTGAACAAGCAAAGTCAATGGGGAAGCCAAATTCACTTAATAACCATGTTACTAACTTAACAACTGCTGTGATTCCCTTAACAATGGTGGCAAGAAAGGTTGTAAAATGGGGTAAAACTCACTTAACAAATATCTCACTTAGCAACAGAAAATTTGGGCTCAATTGTGGTCATAAGTCTAGGACTACCTATATATCTGAGATATTCCCATCTCTCTTCTAGGACAGGAAGCTAAAAGAAGAAGAATCCGTAGTTCCGGATCTTGGCTGTGAAATCTAATCCAGTTAGCAGGGCCCTTCCCCCAGCCTGAGGAATTCAGAGCTGCTCTGACCCAGATTTTCAAAAACCTCCCAGTCCACAACTGATCAGATGATACTCCATAACTTCTCCCCGCCCATCTCTGGCCTCCCATCTCAACTCTTTCCCTCCCTTTTTTCCCCAGAATATCAGCAGCTCTCCCAGGCCATTTTCCTGATTGTTCTCACTGTAAAATATGCTGCTTCTTTTTAAAAAAAAAAAAGGCAAAAGAAAAGTTACTAAACCAGAAACACCATCATACCATTGCTAGAAAGCTGGGAATACTTGATAAACAACAGGCCTCTTTCTCAAAAGAGAATTCCTACTTATAAAGGAGAGTCTCCCCAACAAGAGGGAGAACCTCTATCTCCTTCTAACTTGCAGCAGTTCCATAATAATTAGCCAATATCATTTGCATGTCACAATTCCCTTGCAATCCATGTTGTATGTCTGTGAGTAAGCAGGGACCAAGAGAGGGAGTGACTGTGTGCTCTAAGTGTGTGTCGGGGTGAGGGAAAATCCAGCCCTGATCCACTCCTGAGTTGACTTTACCACCTAAAGGTCAGAAAACAAATAAAAGTCCACTCAAAAGGGTGTGTGATCCTGTGAATTGGCTTGAAAGTGCTTCTAAAACCCCCCAAAACTCATCAACTCTGAACCCACCAATTAGAAGATTTCAAAGTTCCCCACAGCATACATAGCAACCCATGAAGGACATATTTGAAGAAGTTGTGGGTGGGGGAAATAACTTCCTGAAATGATACAAATCTTTGTCTTGGAAGTCCCCAAGGAATGGGGTACAGCACTCTTCTTCCAAGTAAAAGCAAGTCTAACCCCAACTCTCTGGGGTGGGGGTGGGGAGTTGAGAGAGAGAGAGAATCTTGTAATATTTTGAAGCATGCAATGTCAAAGAAGGTAGGCAGATAAATAACAGCTGCTGTCCAAATCATACATTCAGCACAGCTTTCCCAATTTCTACTGAAGTCGCAGTCACTTTTCAAAATACTGATTTCTCAGCACTGGAAACATCCACATCTAATCCCCACTGTGATGTCCTATGTGCACAACACTAACAAGAAGAGGGGGTCAACCTATTCTCCAAAGCACCTGAAGGCAGAACAAGAAGCAATGGTTGGAAACTAAACTAGAACAAACCTAGAAGTAAGGAGAAGTTTTCTGAGAGTGAAAATAATTACCGTATTTTTTGGTATATAAGATGCACCTTTTTACTGGGTGCGTCTTATACGCCGAATGTAGCCCTGCCCACCCGCCAGCCTCCACCCTTCGGCCGTTTTCGGGCTTTAAAGCACTTTCAGGCGGCAGGGAACCGAAGGGAACAGGCGCCTGCCTGTTGTGGGCTGGCAAAGGCCTTCAGGTTGAGCACCAATGCAGACTGGCCCCGGCCCCAACCCCTCCAATGCTCAGCCGGGCTTTGCTTCGGCACAGGCCAGGCTCCCTGGGTGCCTTCAGGCAACGCAGAGCTCACCTTCGGGCTTGGAGCCGCGGCCTCAGCAGCTCGAGCCAGCCGGGTCGAGGATCCGGGAGAGGATGGCTCCTGGGCCCTGCTGGGACACTCCTTTCCTGGCAGCACCGCCCCACAAGGCCCCGGGCGGAGCCACCTCGCCCGCGCCTCGCCTTGAAGGAGCGTCGCCTGCCCGCCACAGCCAGAGCGGAGCACCCAGCATGCGGAAGGCGGCCCAGACCGAGAGTCCCAGGTAGGGCAGGGCAGAGGGTGGCCTCCAGTCCGGGCACATGTTGCCCAGCGCTGCCATTCCCGAAGAGCCCCACAGCTCGGTTCGGTGCTGCCCACCTGGCCCAGGGAAGCCTGTGCGGCGTGGCGCTCGCCTTCCGGGTGGGCAGCAGAAGGGCCGGCCAGCCAGCAGGGAGAGCTGCCCGAGGTCGGGCCGGATCCGCTCGTCGCCTCTGTCACTGTGAAGGACCCACCGGGTGGGGGTCCCGGCTTCCTGGGGGCGGCTGTGCAGGCGCGGAGCTGGGTGGGGGGATTGATTGACGCAAGAGCCCCGCGTCCCCGCCCCTGAGGACCAGAGATGCCCCCCCTCGGTGCCTGGGATGGGGGGGGGCAGCAGGGCCCAGGAACTTCTCCGTAAAGCATCCACTAAACTTTCTGCAAAAGGCCGGGGGGGGGCAACTCTGCCTTGCCTCCCCGAGACTTTCGGGCTTGGCTGCCAGACTGGTCTGGCCTGCGAGATGTTCTCTTGATTCCTCTCCCTCCAGACCGTACCGAAGAGGGTTGTTCCTCAGGCTGCACTCTGTTCCTCCCCTGAGAGCATGCGAGGGGTCTCTTTGGGGGAAAATAAGTAGTCCCTGCACTCTCGCTTGCAGGAGGAGGAGGAGGGCGGCGCTACCTTAAATGCTGTTAGGCAGAAGTAGAATACTTTTTTTCTTGTTTTCCTCCCCCAAAATTAAGGTGCGTCTTATACTCCGGTGCGTCTTATACACCGAAAAATATGGTAATCAGTGGAACAACTTGCCTCCAGAAGTTGTGAGTGCTCCAGGAGGTTTTGAAGCAGAGATTGGACAACCATTTGTCCAGAATCTCCTGCTTGAGCAGAGGGTTTAATTAGAAGACCTCCAAGGTCCCTTTCAACTCTGTTATTCTGTTATAAGATGAAGCTGCTCCACCAACTTCAAGATATAGAAAATGCCATGTTTTCAATGCTTATCTACAATGCTTCCAAAGTTTTCTTACAACTCTAGCAGTATTTGGAGGTTTTCTTCTATTTAGCCCAGAATATCTGAGATAACTTTTTTGGTAAAGTTCAAAGCTGTTTAGAAAAACAAAACCACAACTGAAAACCCAACAAAAAACCCCAACAAAACACATCAAGGGCAAGCCATATGCAGAGGCAAAAAGCATATGTCCTAATGAATTAACAGAAGATGAGCTGGCTCTTCTGCATAGAAACCTCTAGTATATCTAAAGTTTAACATAAAGTCTAAACAATTAGTTTTCCCCCTGATTAGTCATAAAAATAAGGATGTCTCACATTAGTTAGAAATTCTTGTTAACCATTAGTAGTAGTAATGATTCTTATTTTGGCCAATCCATCTCTTTTGAATCATGTTTTGAAGAGCACTGTCTCCATGTTCTGTAGAAAGCTTAAGAAGGAAAGACTGTCAAAAACTGCAGAGTGAGTTGCACACCTCCTTTTGAATACTCAGATTTTGACTCCTATATGAACATGGCATCGAATATACCGAGCCCTTTAAGCAACAGCTTTGCATGATCACACAATGTAGAAAAAGTTCAGCAGCACCCATGGAGATGTAATGGACACAGAAGTGAATTGCAGTACTTCCAGGATTAAAACAGGAGGTTTCTCAGCTTGAATAGCTAAGGGGTTCTTCTCCCTAGTTCTACCTGTTATGGATTTCCTGCCTAAGTTCCAAATTCCTATTCAGCCATAACCCTGAGTACTGGGTTCAAACAATACACTAAGACATGGGTATCAAACTCCCAATCATGTCATGTGACTATCATGATGTATTGCAACGTTTTTTGCCTTTGCGGAGCAGGAGTGGGTGTGGTCTGTGCATGATGTATCTGGCCTGTGGGCCGCCAGTTTGACTAAGCTGTGACTCACTAGTCCACAATAGATGGATTCCCATTGAGCTCCAAATCAAATAAACCACATTATAGCTTCCTGTAAGTGTGAATTCAGTTGTCATCTGCCTGGCCTAATATTGTTAGTCTAATGTCACAAGGCTGTTCTGAGGCTAAAATGGGAAAAAGGAGAGAACAACAAGATCCTTGAAGGTAGAAGACACATGTTATATAAAGAAGGAGAACTGCAAGTTCCTTGGAGGGATGAGATAAATATTTCAGGGCGATGATGTCTCAGCTGAGCTAGGTTACTCAGCCACAGCAAGATAACTCGCTCTTTCCTCCTGTCTCAGTCAATGTAAATCCACACAATTATTTGGCAGAGAGAAGAGCTTAAAATCCAGTGTGAGTCATGACTTCATGTCAGGTAGTTCTCAAGTGAATCAGAAGCATTCTAGTTCCCCGGAACCAGAACAAAAAGTTTCAGCATGACACATTTTAAAGAAGGAAGAGGGCAGTTGTCCAGGAGAGGTTGATAATTAAGACTCACTAAAAAGCATCTGGAGATGATGCCTCTATTTGAGTACAGACCTCATAATGCCACACCGGAAGGACAAAAGACAGCCAAGATGTCAACAAAACACTTTTCTTCTAATATTAGCAAATGGGGGAATGAGGGAGGCTGACTGGCCCTTAGGGAAGGAAAATCAAAGAAATTAAGATTAGCACAAGGGAACAATCTATCTTTGCAAGAGTGTTTAGCATTTAAGTAAGAGCCTTGCTGAAGTCTACAGTGCCAATATGTATTAGACCTGCTTTGTTACTAGTTGGATCTCTCTATGCATTTGACTTAATAGGACAGGTCTGGAAAAAGGGCAGAAGGGAGCATCTAAAATGATTACAACCAGAAAAGCTCCTTGCTAAGAAAGACAACATGTCTGGGACTTTTTAAGCTGAGGGCAAAAGCAGGCAAGGTGAGAGAGAGTACAGACATACAAGATCATGTATGGCTTAGAAAATGCAGACAAAGAGGGTTTTCTCCCTTTCTGGCTACATAATCACTTAGGATCAGCCAAATGAATCTAAAATCCAGAAGATTTGGATGTGGTAAAAGAAAAAAGTTCTTTGTTTTTGGGCAAGACACAGAAGAGAATCCACCAAGACGGTCACCCATTTAGATGGCTTTAAAAGGGATAATCCTTGAGGACTATCCATGTTCATTACTTGCACACTGAGTGCTGTTTACTCTCTTCTTCAGTATGGCAGGCAGACAACTGAAAGGGGCACCAGCTGCCAGGAAAGCAATAGCAGAAGTGTGCTGCAACCACTGGTTCTGCACAGATGTAAGGTGGAAAGGAAAGATAAAAATAGCCTAGAAACCTAATCCTTTCTGTAGGACTTGGCTGGCCACAGTGAAACACAGAAAGCAAGACTAGATGAACTAACTGTTTGCCTGTTCGAGTAGGACCTCTCTTACTTTGCTTACCACCTTCTTTCCTCTTTTTGCCTTTGATCCATGCCAGACAGACGGGTAGCAAAGTCTTGTCCCTTTCCCCTAGGCAGGAAATACCAGGTTTAAGCAAGGGCCATTCTCTCCCCCTCTCCCCACAGCCCCCCACAATTCTATCTAGTTACTCCCTCCTTACCCTCAGGCTTTTTGTCTTCTGCAATGGGAAGCATTCCTGCAGCCTTCAAAGGCCAAGTCCTCCTCCATTAAAGGCTTGGGGTTTTTTGGCCCCAAGCTGAATGGAAGTAAAAGGCAGAAATATTTGCTTGCTTTCAAGCACTGATACAGGAGATTCCTTTGCGGATAGTATATATGGGTAGTCCTCAACTTAGAATCTTTCATTTAAGTGATTGTTGGAAGTTACAAGAGCATTGAAAAAAGTGACATGACTGTTTTTCACACTTTGACACCTATAGTCACGTGATTATATTTCAGGTGCTTGGCAACTGGGCATGCATTTACAACAATTGCACTCTAATCACCATTTGTAACCTTTCCAGTTGGCTTCCAGCAAGCAAAGTCAATGGGGGAAGCCAGATTCACTTACTGACCACATGATTCACTTAACAACTGCAGTGATTTGTTTAACAACTGTGGCAAAAATGGTCCTTGCATCGCATCCATGTCAGAAGCTCTGAGGTGCTTTTGGGTTGAAAGGATTAGCCAGTCACATCACTGTTGTCCGGGGGACGCCTAGTTGGGGGCTCCTGTCATGTCTCCGGCAGGAGCTGAAGTGTAAGTAAGCTTTATTGCGGTCAGAGACCAAATTAAAATAGACAAAGAAAGGGAGCATATTTTACAAATATGGATAGATCATGGGACAGTACACCATCTACTGCCTCAAATACAATCTGTACTGTCAATGCTGGTGATCCTCTGCCGTTGGGCTTACCTGTCTCTTTTCCTGTTTTTTTCCAGCCACGACTGTAGCAAATTTTTTTGCCACCTTTAGAGTTATATTGGGGTCTGCGTCCTGGAGTAGGAAATAAAGGCTGAACATATCAGGTGAACCAGGGAATCTCTGGGAAATAGGAGAAATGAGTCTTGATCTTATATCCCGGTAGTGGGGACATACGAATGTAATATGGAACAGGGATTCCGGGGATCGGCCGTCACATGTACAATGGATGGATTTTACCGCCCCCCCCGAAAGCCTACTGTCGAGGACATTCGAGGGGATCACATTAAATTGTGCCTTCATAAATGCGAGCCTGTGTTTGATAGAGTGTAACGTGGAGAGGTAAGGCGGAGGGTGAGATGAGGGAACAATACCAAGGGAAAACGGTGAGCTTGTTCCCGATCCGTGTGCCAGATTTAGTTGTCTATCAATGTCGTCCAGCCGTTGAAAGATCAACGATTTGGCAGCATCAGGGCCTAGAATAAAAGCTTCAATGGGGGAAATTCCGATCTTCAAAAGTTTTGTATGGATATTACGGGTCCAGGGACTATGAAAAGGGTCCCGCCATAGGCATTGGCCTAGGTAGTAGCCTGGGATCTGGTCCACAGGGACAACCAATAGCCAATTGCATGTTTCCACAAGATTGTTGCAAGTGAGGATATGCCCAGTTCCAAACGAATTGCGGCGTTACTTACGCAGGGGGGGACTCCCATCAGACGGCGTAGGAACTGGCTGTGAACAGACTCAAGAGAAGAAATGTTGGATTGGACCCAGAGGGAGGCGCCATAGGTGATAACAGCTATCACCTTTGCCCTGTAGACTTTTAATGCTGAGGGGATGTGATGAGCTCCCTCAGTATGAAAAAAGTGCAGGAGGGCATGGGTGGAGATCTTAGCCTTATTACAGAGGGACTTCACCTGTGCAGGCCACTTGGTATTGGATTGAAAGAGGATAACTAGATATTGGAATCTGTGGACCTGTTCCACTGGGATGCCATCAAGGTTCCATTGATAGATTTTCCTGCTTCTTGCAAAAATCATGATTTTAGACTTTGAGTGGTTTATATGCAGTTGATTAGCAGAGCAATAGGCAGAAAGGATTTTTAAGGCTCTAAGTAGGCCCACCCGGGAAAATGAAAGTATTGCGGCATCGTCAGCGTAGAGCAGGAGCGGACATCTATAATCAGCTAATCTAGGGGCATGGATGTAGACCATGTGATCCGAAAATGCCTTTCTCCAGTCACTGATATATAAGTTGAAGAGAAAGGGTGCCAGAATACATCCCTGCCTAACCCCCTTGTTAACGGGGATAGCGTTAGAGAGATCCCCCTGTGGGGTAAGGCGCACTTTTGCTTCTGTTCTGTCGTGCAGTTGGGAGATAAGCCAAAGTAATCTTTTGTCAATGCCCCAGGCGGAAAGTTTGGCCCACAGCTTAGCTCTAGGGATGCTGTCGAAGGCAGCCTTTAGGTCTATAAAGGCAACGCAGAGACGACCCTTCCTGGGGGTGGAATATTTTACGGCAAGATGATGAAGGATCAGGGCATGGTCAATTGTAGAATGGTCTGGACAGAACCCCGCCTGCTCATATCCGAGCAGCAGGAGCTGAAGTGAAGGACAGGAGCTCACATCACCCCATGGCAGCACTTAGGTCTCAAACATGGGTTTGCTGCTAGTCAAGCCACCGTCGTAACCACAAGAGTCACAGTGCTCCTAAAAAAGTCACAAAATGGGGCAAAACTCATTTAACAATTGCCTTGCTTAGCAATGGAAATTTTGAACTCAATTGTAGTTGTAGGACAACCTGTAGAACTATCTGACCATCAGGATGTTTTCTCAACTTCCTACTTTAGCTTCCAACATTATGCAGTATTCCAGTCTGCCACTGTCAGAACAGACCAGAACTACATTTTAGATTGGCTATATTAACAACAAGAGCCAGTTTGGTATAGGGATCCGGATAAGGCATCAGATTAGGAACTAAAAGATCATGAGTGCAAGTTCTGCCTTAGGAACAGAAGTTAGTTGGGTGAGTTTAGGCTAGTTGCTCTCTCATTCCTGGGAAGGAGGCAATGGCAAACTACTTCTGAAATCTTGCCACTCCAGTGACTTTTCCATGCAGTCTCCAGGAATCAGACACAACTGAAAAGAAAACAATCACACGGAATCTTGCAAGTCTGTGCTGCTGTACCTTCTCCCTGAGTGAATCAGTGTCTGCTGAACAGCTTCCAAATATTGCTCCATTTCTTTTGCCTAGGGAATGGTTCTTGCATATTTCTGTCAAGGTCACCTCTTTTATTCCCTACACTCATATAAAAACTAACTAGGCCAGATCTGATTACTTTTGAAGCCCAGGTAGGGCAAAGGGTAGCATTCTGTATTTGCATTCATTATTAAGATGAATCCCATTTAGCCCCCAAATTAACAAAAGAACTCTAAAGAGTTGCACAAAGTTGCTGTGTGTGAGAGATAAGAGTTTTCAAATTTGATAGATAAATAAATGAAATATATCTTTGTTATTGCCCATCAAACATTCCTCTTTAGTCATAAACCAAAATACATGCCAAAATGTGGTTTGTTTATTTTGGTTTGGCACGACAAGTGAAACCACTACTGGGGCAATAATCTTGCCCTATAACAGCACAGGTCTTCGGCTGATTGCATTTTGATTTGGTTGCCAAGTGCATAAAAAAACATATCCTCCCTTTTCTACTAAAACCATAGTACAATGTTTCTCAACCTTGGCAACTTTTAAGTCCAACTGTGTGGACTTCAACTCCCAGAATTCCCCAGTGAATAGCTGATGTGGTGTCATGGTGGCAACTATCTTCTGCAGCTGGTACAAATGTCAATGGCATTTGTCCCAAAACAAGATCACAAGTTAACTAAATGAACTACAGAGTCATTCACTCACTTATGTAATGTTATGGGAGGGAGCTTTTGAAGGGTGTAATGGAAGGTACATACTTGTAACAATACCCACCCATAATTCATAGAGGTGCCCGTGAGATGACAATCAACAGTAAGTTGCAGGTTTTCTCTAGAAACTCTTTGCTTTTATCCCTCTCCAGTGCTATGTTACTTGGCAGCAAAACATGCTTGTTATTTACTGTGTTACCTAGCAAAGTATCTCTGCTAGCTCACTGCAAACCAGGAACCTTTCTCCACTAAGTCCTGAATACAAACAGATCTTCACCAAACAAGCACATATCTGGATGGGTGGAGCAGAGAAAATCATTGAAATCATTGAAATCAATGTCAAAAGTTGACATTGGAAGAGATGCTACAGAAAACCCCAAGCAGCAGTAGCAGTGCCAGCCTCCAAAGAAAAGGGGAAGCGGACATGTTTAATTCTTCATAAAAAACAACACGTTTCTAATTACTATGAATATGCAATTTCTTACAGATGCTTCAGATGTAGCCTGTGATTCTCTCCATCTAAGCAGAAGTATAGCCCTCAGATCCCTCCCGAAGGACCCCAAATTTATGAGGTTCCTACTAGCTTAAGGAAGTAAACAGTCAAGTGTATAAACAATACATTAGAATTCTCAAGAAATCTGCCTCATTGTATGCAAACTTGGGCATACTTATGGAAGTGCCAATTCAAAGTGCATCTTCTAGATACATTCATGTTCCCTGCACAAATAGGACCAAAGTTATGCTACCAAGTACCAAAATGACAATTTCTGATTTTTGAGAAGTCGAAAGAGGTATAAGGCATATTACTTTTCTATAGATGGCCCCACAGACTTGTGATGTGCCAAACAACGTAACAGACACAGAGAAATATAAAATTTAGAGTACTTGGAAGGGAAGCAAAGGAAAGCTTGTTTGAACAAAGTACAAAGACTACCTTTTATTGACCATATCCTTGTAAAAAGGAAATTCTTAGGAGCTGCAAAAGATCAGAAGGTTGGAGAAAGCTGTGCTCCACCATACTTATACTCCTTTTTCCCCCATGTTAATTAATCTGCAATAAAAACATATTCTAGTGTCTAACATCATGGAAAATAAGACCACATCTACAAAGGAGAGTGTGTGTTTGTGCCTTCAAGTCAGCGCTGACTCTTGGCGACTGCCTGGACAAGTCCCTGCAATTTTCTTGGCAAGATTTCAAAACTGGTTTTTGCCTTCTTCTTCCTGGGTTTGAGTGTGTGTGACTGGCCCAAGGTCACCCAACTGGCTTTATGCCTAAGGCAGGACTAGGACTCATGGTCTCCTGGTTTCTAGCCTGGTGCCTTAACCACTATTCCAAACTGGTCCTCTTTGACAGTAGAAGGGAATTATCCTTTTAAATATACCCCAACTTTGGCAGATGAGATTGCTAACTGTGCGATCGATCCCTACAGCTCTGCCTTTAGCAGCAACTTGATTAGTGTTGACTAGTAATTCCATACATTAATGAAAGAAGCTACAGGGCCAACACACAGTTTGGAAAAGAGACAGCAGCAGCATAACCTATATTCATCACGAAGTATTTGTCCTGTCTTTTCTCTTGGGTCAAGATTATAAGTTTAGTTTTATTCCCATGTACTACTAATGTTATCCTCCTCACAACAATCATATGAAATAAGTCAAACTAAAATGAGCAACTGGATATGCCTGGACTGGAATGAATAGCTGATCATCTCCATAAGGTGTAGCTGGGCACAACACTTTCCAGCATTGCATTGTTTCTTTTCAAATGTTCACACTGACAGTATGGACCTTATTTTTGCCTGATGAATGGGCAAACACAGCATGAATGACAGCCATATAAATAGATGGCTATGAATAGTTAAAAGTGTGCATGTTCATTATGAAATTAACTTCAGAAGAACTGAATATTAAATAAAGATGTCAAAAAGCATTCAACAGCTATCAGCTCTGCACGGATTGGAAAGTTTGTCAAGAGAAAAGCATGGGCTTTTGCTCATGATTTGCTTAGCCATTACTAGTAGCAACAGAAGTGGTAGACTACCACCAAATTCCCAAGGATTTTTGGTGGTGCATAGACAAGAGATAAGGTTTCTTGCCTCTTACCTGTTTTTTTTTCTACCAACAAAAGATGTGTAAGAAATACTAAATCATAAAAGAATACACATACCAATGAAAAACATAGAATACATGTAGTCCTCAACTTAAGACTGGTGGCTTAGTGACTGAAGTTACAACCAATTGGAAAAAGGGGATTTACAACTGAATTTTAGGATGGTTGTGTTGAAAACCAGAATTTATCTACAGGTTCCAATATAGTCATATGTCAAGGACTACCTGTAATGTTACATTAGCCAAACTATAACCAAAGCTAGATGGGGTCAAGACCAAAAGTCACTCCATTTGAAGTAGTTTCCAAAAGGCAATCAGGATGGGAATCAACACGATATTCTCTAGGCCAGACCATAGTAACAGGGGTATCACTGAAAAGCAGCGCCATTGAGCTTCAGACCCCTCATCTACATAAAGGGGCCCCTGCTATAGTTTTTTTCTGGGTAAATCAAACTGGCCAGGATGATTCCAGTGGGAAAATGTGATCCAATGCACCACCATGAAGCCTCCCAAATTTCATACATTCATGCTCACATAGGGTACCTTGCAACAATGTTGAGCAATAGAGATCTACAATTGCTAAGTCAACATAAAACAAGCCACATTATATTTTAGTGCATATGTGACCCAAGCCATAGAGAAACGTGATGGAATGCAGAATCTACTTTCCCCAACCCATCCTTCCTTCCACCTTGCTCATATTCTCATCCCCATTGGCAATTTGGTCCATGGTAAATGATGACATGTTCATCATGATGCAAGTGTTGCAGCCCCTGTTCTTGCAAATATTAGAGCACATGCTTTGTCCAGTGACATCAAGATACAATTGTCAACATTTCTACATTAGCATAGTTTTGGAATGAATACCATCCATCCAACTGTACTTCTAAAATAGGCAAGTTTTTAAAAATGTGACAGGTTCTTGGTGCTCTCTGAGCTGGCTTGTTTTCTTGCAGATGTTTCATTACCCTAACTACAGTAGGTAACATCATCAGTGCTAGTAAAGAGTGCTTCTGCTGTCAGTTTATATTCTAGTGTCTTGCCTGTCTGTGTGTGTGTGTGGGGGGGGGGTGATCTTAAGGATTCTTTGGTTGGGCTGTTTTCTAATAGCTCTTCTTGATTGGGGTATTGTTTAGTTGATTGTTGATCTGAAGTTGACCTTGGAGTATGCTGATCTGAGTGCAGATTACTGGTGGAGAAGTGCTGGAGTCTTTTTCTCTTTTGGGCTCCTTGATTGTCTCTTTTGAAAGTTTTCTTCACTTCTTTCAGCCTATCATTCTTTAATGAAGTGTTTTATGCAAAAAGAAGAAAGAAGGAAGATGCCCTGAGAAAACTTTGTAGGAAATGGTAGATGTACTCCAAGAAAAAAAGGTTGTTTTCCAATAATGTTATGTTGGAAGCATTGAAAATATTTCACTGCTAATAGTATCATCATCATACAGCACCGGTGTCAAACTCGATCTTGTCACTGATTTATCGCGACATATCGCAATATTTTTTTACCTTTGCGGAGCCGGGCTCGTCATGGCCTGCGTGTGACGCACCTGGCCCATGGGCCGCCAGTTTGACATCCCTGTCATAAAGTATAAAATTTGCAGTCTTTGTGTGGGCAGCTTACAGTCCTATGTTCAACAAAAACAAATTTCAGTTCCCATAACAATCCAGGAACAGGCCTTGGAAAGCCATCTGAAGAGCATCAAGATTTGCAATGACTGCAGGTAGCCCTAGAGAATGTGGAAGAGAATGAGGTTCAAAAGCATAAGCCAGCTGGCCTGAAACAGGCATTCTGAGAAGTAGTTTCAGCCATCAGGGCTAGTAAAAGAGAAAGATTAGAATTTTCTAGGGGAGCAAAAAGGACTGAGCAGAAATATATAGTGAAATTGGTCTCGGTTAACAGGCAAATTTCACTATGTATTTAAAATCATAAACCTCCACTTTGCCAAAGTGATTTTTGGTGAACAAAAATCACCAAGAATAAAAAAGCTATTTAAAGTTGGTTGTCAAAATTCTAAGTTTCTTCTCTGAGACAGCTGTGTTTGAAAGGTGGTTTGAAACTCTCCTACAGGCAGAAGAAAAGCTGACTGCCAGATCAGGCCCAGGCGGCCTCCATAATTAAGATAAGGAAACATTCTGCTCAGCTGCCTTGTTGTTTATTGGCCTTCCTTTTATGTCCTTAACAGAAGCTTGATCTGCTAAGCATGCTTGTTTACTTACTTGCTCAATTTCATAAGAGCTGCTGTTAAGAAGAGACTTGGAAATTAAGCCAGGTCATTCTCCAAGTCTTCTGAGAATCCTGCATCTCTGACTTCTGACTCAGTCCTGCTAGACACAAACTAATTATTCCAAAGAACTCCTATGAAGAAAAACAGCAGATCATTCTGCAACTGCTGTACCACATGATCAACAAACCATACATGGTCAGATGAGCAATCCAGCACTTGACAGCTTTCTACTTTCCCTTCTTCACACACACACACAGACACAGAGAGAGAGAGAGAGGGAGAGAGAGAGAGAGGGAGGGAGGAAGGGAGAGAGGGAGAGGCCCAGCCCCTGAGAGGATGATTTCCAAGTACCATCTCCCTATGGTAAACTAAAGTTGTATAGTCCAATAAACAGATGCATGGTTTAAATGCTGTTGACAGTTTACCTTGGCACTAAGCCTATACAACTTGGAGAGGCTACACTTTTGTTTCAGAAGGCTAAGATCAAATCCTCCAACAAACAGTTTCTCTGACTTTTAACCAAATAGATTGTCTCCGATGCTTTACAAATTAATCCACATGCCAGCTTTAATAACAGCTATTTTTGATCACAACATTCCCATTTGTCTTGCAAGGCTTTTAAGAAAACTTATCTGTGTCTATAAAAGCACACTTACAAGAAAGTAAGTATTGTTGAATATGGTGGTTAATAAATTACTGTATAAATATGCTTAGGATCTTCTTACAAGTTAAGGAGCATTGGAACACCACCTAAGAACACTAAGAACAAGAAAGGCATTTTGCTTCCTCTCACAGTGTCATCTACTGAATTATAATAGAAAGTGTTATGAAAATGATTAGACACTTTTAAAGACCACCTTATCACTAGATACCCATAATGAAAAACTTGCATCAGGTTGCAGAAGATTCTTTAAAGGTAATTCCTACACTTTTACCTATGAGGTCAGTAAAAAGGCAAAATAGTCAAGGAAGCTCACAAAACCCAATTGCTTCATATACTCCAGAATTTATTCTTGGATTGTTATCATAGCTTGTTCAGATGCCAACAAATAAGGCCCTGGATTCAAATGTAACATCTTATCAACCTATTCAGCTGCCCCCACTGGTTGATGAAAGCAAGAACGAACTACGCAACAAATTACTCATTTATAATGCCTTTTCTGTCTGAATTATATCAAATCATGATCAAGCATAGGGTTTCGGATCTTAAGTTAAAAAGCATTAAAGCAGGGCAGCAAACATTCCAGATTATAATGTTTATTTATTCTATCCTTGCAAGGTTTGCTCTTTAAAGATTCTTTAAATTTAATATTTATATTTCTAAAACTGAGGAGGAGAATTCTAGAGGCTGTTCATTAATTGATCACATTATAAACACATTTGACAAAATACCGGTACAATTTTCAACAGCTAGTATCTTGCCAACTGGGAATTATGGGATTTGTCATCCAACACATTCATAGGAATTCTAGTTAGGAAAATTGATTCAATATCACCACAAATCCATGGACAGTATTGGATTCAGATTTAGTCAACAAATTCAATAAAATGATTGTCTTAATTTTTACTGATTTTAACAGACCCACTCCATGTACGACTAAGGTTGGTTTTGTATATCAAATTGATCTATAATGGGTTGATTTTCAATTAATGATACAACACAACCCAGTCTCAATGTATGCTCTATTCAGCAATATAGTTCACCAAATCATGGCTTAATTATGTGACTTATCTAGCACGGTTCACAACTTTTTTTTCTGGATGTCTGAATATAGGTATGACCACAACTGAGCCAAAAATTTCTGTTGTAAAACTTTTGGTTTTGCCCCATTTTACAACCTTTCTTGCCATAGTTGTTAAATGAATCACTACAGTTGATATGTTAAGTAAATCGGGCTTCCCCATTGACTTTGCTTGTCAAAAGGTTGCAAAAGGTGATCACATGACCTTGCCACACAGCAATGGTCATAACAATGAATCACTTGTCAAACATCTGAATTTTGATCAGATGATCATGGTGACGCTAAAAAAACTGTAACTCTGAAAAATGGTCATAAGTCACTTTTTTCTGTGCCATTGTAACTTTGAACAGTCACTAAATGGACTGTTGTAAATTGAGGACTACCTCTACTGCTTTACTTGATCTCATTTTTAGACAGTACGGCTTTGTTAATAATGGACTAGATAATGTGATGCATAGTTTTCCTTCCTTTACACTTCCAAAAGAATATGGATGAGGGATCAGGAATTCATGTGTTCAACTCCTTACTTGATCGTCACATCACTGGCAATTGTTTGTTCAACTTAACAGCTCTAGTTGCCAAAACAGGAGAAGAAGTCAAGTTAGGATATAGAAAGACATTGCCACAGAAGTTTCATTCATCTGAACCCAAGACACTGATGCTTCCAATTCTAATTAAAAGACAAATAAATGTCAGATTTCAATCCTGAAACAGTTCTACCATCAATGCTTCCACAAAACTTTATGTTCCTTCTAAATCATAACTTTAATTTTGATATGCTTTTCTCTCCAATCTCAAGATCTTTTAGGTTATGGCTTGAGGTTTGTCAGGAAACAAAGGAGTCATATTAATGACTTTCTATCCAGAAAAAATGACCCTAAAACTTAAACCTTCGCCATAAGGCAATCTTCTGTAAACACTATAGAGCAGGGGTGTCAAACACGAGTTTGACACCCTTGCTATAGACTCAGGCCCAAATGCTTTTATATATGACAGTCAGCCATAAACTGGGATTATGCTAGACTACCACATCATACAAAACAAAAAGACAACTCACACTTCAGAGCAACATCTGAACCAGGTCATCATACAGTGCCTAAGATTTACTTGCAAGTAAGGAAAACTTCCAAGCTCAAATCCCACTGAAAAGAATTTATCTTATCAATATTTTCCAACAAAAGTCACTCATACTATGATGAGATGAAACTGGTAGCAGCAACAATAATCAAAATGGACAGACTGGATGAGTTTTGATGGCCAAACTTTGTAGAGGAGAGATGACACGGTTTGAAAGTTAAAAGCGTCATACAAAATCCACACATCTCTTAGGCTCACCAGATATGGGCTGTTAACAACCAAATACTCACTACATGGCATTGACATCAAAGAATCTCAGAAAATTTTGCAACCCACATCTGGGATATCTAGCTAATTAGGGGGACTAATAGAAAGAAAAACCTTATCCATTTGCAGGGACTAAATATAGGTAATCCTCCACTTACAACAGTTCATTTACTGATTGTCTGAAGTTACAACAGCACTGAAAAAAGCAACTCATGACCCTTTTTCACACTTAAAACCATTGCAGCATTCATATGGCCATGATCAAAATTCAGGCACTTGGCAACTGACTCATATTTATGATGGTTGCAATGTCCTAGGGTCACGTGATCACCTTTTGCGACCTCCTTATAAGCAAAGTCAATGGGGAAGCCTGATTCACTTAACCATGTTATTAATTGCAGTGATTCACTTAACAACTGCCGCTAGAAAGGTGGTAAAATTGGGCAAACTTCACTTAACAGCTGTCTTGCTTAGCAACAAAAATTTTGCACTCAATTGGGGTTGTAAGACGGGGACTACGTCTAGTTCAATATACTATTAAAATTGTACAATTAAAGTAAGAATAACAACCATCAGTTCTGTTTAATGACCCAAAGCTAAAGACCAAAATCTTACTATAATAATACCAAATTAAACTTGCTTCCTCAACATAAGGTAGACTGGGACTGTCCATACTTTGGGTTGGGGGGTGGGGAGTTATACTATGGGGATTTCTGAAGGCCTCTTGCCTGTTCCACACACCACAAGAAGGGAACCTCCACTAGCTTTCTCTGGGTGTCCAAACTGAATGGACTGATACTATACTAAGAGTTTCCTGTATAATCCAATGCTATGCTGCAATGGCTGAGTTTGTGTAACACAAGACATTATGCCAAACCAAGTAAACCCCCTCACTTTGAGCATGATATGGGGACCCATCTTCTTTGTTGTTTTAAGCACAGTGGGTTCATCAGGTTACTTCTCTAGGAGCAGACATGTGAGTCAACTCATCCAGAAGTGCCTGGTAGGTCTGCATTATGCTTGAGAAATGAACAACGTGCTAAAAGAAAGCAATACACCCAAGGAAAACAGCCAAAGACAGGGCAGGACAAGCTTTGCCCAACCTACCAAACCAGCCTGCTGAGTGTTCTTAGCTTTGCAATGTCCCTGTTCATTCAAATGTTCACCAAAGGGGTAACTTCATCTTTGTACTTTTCTTAGTGGAGGGAGGGGTGGGAGAGGGAGAGGGAGGGAGAGGGAAAGAGAGAGAGAGAGAGAGAGAGAGAGAGAGAGAGAGAGAGAGAGAGAAAGAGAGACTGAGATTGTCAGATCAGTCTGGCAATAAGCCATGTCCTATGTCCCACTGTTATCTGAGCCAAGATTGGTGAGTTACACAAGAAACAGAGTTTTTGTGGCCATCCTACCTGGGAAGACAGAAAATTCTGCATTGCTTTCATGTTCTGCTCATAGGAGGAGCTGTTACCCTGTGGAAGTGCATATGGGTTGTACAAAACTTTGGATTCAATTCCTGATATCTCCAAAAGGAACAGAAAAGGCTACAGATCCGAATGATAGTTGCTTCACACCTTAATTCAAAGATGGGAAATTGGGGGGGGGGGGGTGTCGCAAAAAGAGACAAGTCCAGAGACTTGATGAGATTGTGGAGATGGGCACCCCTGATAATTTGAAGCCTGTAACTGATTTGTTTTCTATGGATGGTTTTTTAAGCAGAGGCCTAAGATATCCATTTGTATCTCTGTTGCTGAAAAGTAGCAAAAAAAAAAAAAAAAGATTAAAAACAAATAAATTTGTGGCCAGGCCTGTAATATGATTGTGAAAGGGCTTGTGAAGAGTCAACTTAAGGCTTATGAGAGGCTTATTCCTGCTCTACTTCATGATTTGTTAGGTAGGATTCAATTAATGACTTCACACACCACACTCAGTCGTAAGACTTGGTGAATAAAATAAAATTTCTGAACTTATGCAGATTATCTCAAAACAAAATAATTTGGCTTTGGCTGATATGCTAACCCAGTTAATACTGAGTTAAAATGGGCCACATATATGACCTGAGAAGCTTAAATGTTTACAGGACAGAATAGTGGATATTATGCATTTTCAATGCTCTTTTTAGTTTTTCTATTCCAGCAGTACTCCTTTTATTTTATTTGAGTTCAGTATTTTTTTTCCTGAGGGTTAGTCACCTCAGATCTTTAACACAGGCAGCAAGGTGAGCTACTAATGCTGGTAAAACGAATTTAAAGAATAAGGAGCTCTCCCTCTCCATCTTATATAAACTGGGAGGTTTCCTTTGTGTGTGTGTGTGTGTGTGTGTGTGTGTGTGTGTGTGTGTGTGTGTGTGTGTTTGTTTGTTTTATTGGATGCTTATCCCACAAACCCTCTGGAAAGCTCCAGGACAAAAAGACTGGCAGCATCTCTAGAAGCAGAGGGGGCAGCAGTAATAACAAAGCAAGTTAGCAATGGGCTGCGGAAAGAAGCTGCTCTCTCCATTTGCAGCATTCAGCCATCCTGACCAATAAAAAATAACATTTAAAAATTTTAAAAGTTCAAAAACAAGACCTAAAAAGGCAAAAGACCACAGCGGATATACAAAACAGAAGAAAGATGCAATCAAAAGTACACCAAGAACTCCCCCCCTCCCACAGTAGGATCTCAAGATAGCATTCAAGTAGCTGGAACAGATTAAATTGAGCAAATAATGGAACAGAAGGAGCCCGTGGATTTATCTTGGGCTCTGCCATGCTCTCTTAGCCTGGAACCTGGGATTGTGGGGAGGACTCAAAACAACGGCAGGGACTTCAGAGTGGACATGTTTTCAGTTTGCGAAACTCTAGCTTTCAGACACCAGATTTGACTGAAACCTTGCAGAAGACTTCACAAGCCATAATCCTTCAACAACTTGAAAGCTAATGCAACCTGATAGAGCTGCTCAGTAATACTTGACTTTCATCCCTTCCAGGAAGGTGCTGCGTATTTCTCCCGGGTTAGGCTTGCTTTCTGCAGTTCTGTAACAATTGCAATTCGCCCAACAAAACACTATGGCCAGCACTAAAGCATCTTTTCTAGACCAAAAGAGAAGATGCAAGCCACACCACTCTTCATGCCCCCCCCAAATGACCCCTATTCCCAGAAGATCAAAATGATAACCACCAAGGGGTCTGTCCCTGGCACACACCTGGCCCATCAGCTGGTGCCTTCTGCAACCACCCCACCCACATTCCAACCCCGCTGGGGGCGGCCCCATCGTTAAAAGACAGGGGCAACTTCCTGACCACACAGCCCCAAGGTGGCAGCTTCGGTTACCATGGAGACTCACTTTCTCCTCCCCCCCCGCCGCCTATTTCGGGGCACACACCTTCGCTTCCAAGCCCCAAAACCAACACAAGATGGACAAGATCCGGAGCAGCACAAACAATCCCCCAACTCAGCCAGGGGTTGAGGCAGTAGCCACCAAACCCGTGCGGCGCTCCATTCCCGGTCCACGCGCCCACCCGGGAACCCCGAAGCGGCAAAACCAAAGAAAGGCGGCCGTGGGGGGGGAGGAGAAGAAATGCAATCAGGATGCCCAACCTCCTGCCCAACCGGAGCACCCCCCTCCCGCCGCGGGTTCAAAAACCACCTCCCCCCTCCCTGAGGGGGAACCCACCCGGCCATTCGCTCAACCTCGCCCCCCAGCCTCGAGCACCAAGCACAGACCACCACCACCACCCGTTTTCCAAGCGCCTCAGCGGAAGAGCCCCGGGGCCGTCCGGCCAGCCACGTTAAAATGGCCCTGGACAATTACCTCACGGAGCGGGGGCCTCTGCGTGGCGGAGCGAGGAGGAAGCTCGGGGGGCGAGCCGCTCTCGCTCTCGCTCTCTGTCGTCTTCTTCCTCGGGAGGCTTCTCCCTTACAGCTGCTTCTGTCCCGGTACCATGGTGGCCGCCCGCCTTGGCTGCGAGGCACGGGAGAGGAGGGCGAGGTGGATGGCGACGGCCCGGGCGGACTGAAACAAAGCCTCCCGTGCAAGCGGCGGCGGCTGGCTATTGCTGCGGCTGAAGCGCCAGACCTACGAGCGCCGCGCAGCTCCCCACCTCCATTCTGCCTGCGCCTTCACCTCGCCGCTCCAATTGCACAATAGAGCCGGGGCAGCCTCATCAATATTCATCGCCCTCGCTCTCCCCCCTCCCCCGACGCTTAGACTAGAGCAATGGAGCTCCTATCGCTCCGACTCGCGAGGAGGAGGAGGAGGGAAAGGGACGGAAGGGGGGGTGAGAGAGAGCGCTTCCCTTGGCGCCCTGCACCTATTGCATCTGATTGCAGGTGGCGTGCGTGCGCACGGCGGCGGCGGCGGCTACGTGAGATGCTGGGGGAGGGGGGGAGCCCCCGGGGGAACTCACCTCCCTTCGGGCGGCGCGGAGGGAAAGAGCAGACAAAGGGCGAAGGAGGGCCGGCTGCCGCCCTGCCTTCCTCTGCAGCCCCCGCTCCGCAAAGAGGCAGGCTGGGCGTGGAAGCTCCGGCCGCGCTGCTTCCGCCCTTCGGCCGCTTGGGGTTGCCCGGGAGCGCGTTGCGAACCTCGGTCGCTGTGCTTGGGCCGGGCGTGGGTTTTTCTCGCGCCTCATGCAGGCAAGCGGGCCGGGAAGAGAAGGGACGGGGCTAACTTGGCTGGCTTGGTATAAAGCGGCCGAAGCGGAGAGGTATAAAGCTCGCGGGGCAAAGCTCGGTGCAGCCCTGGATGCGGCAAAGGCGGACGGGCGTTGCGCCCCCGACAGGAGGAGCCGCGCGCTGAACTGGATCGGATCTGCCGACTTTGCAGGGTTACTGTGAGAGAACCGCCAGGAGGGAGTGAAGACCCGGGTCAGGCGTGCTTCTCCAACCAGGCGTCCACCGTACCAGTCTCCCATAAACTGCCCATTAATGTAGAGCAGGGGGTCCAGCCTTGGCAACTTTAAGACTTCAGCTCCCAAAATTCCCCAGCCGGAATTCTGGAGTTCAACTCCACAGGTCTTAAAGTTACCATGGTTGGACACCCCTGATGTTGAGGATGAAGGTAGCCCACAGTTCCCAGCCTTAAACTGATTCGTGCAAAAAGGGGCCTAGAAAAGAATTGCAGTATGTGTGTGGGACAAAATGTGACAAAATACTTCATCCGAAGTAACACTGAAGATGTTGTCAAGTCTGGTAAGGAAATGTTTGGAAGCTAAACAGCAAACTCACAGAACAAACCGGAGAACAAACTGCCACCACCAGGTAGAACCAGCCAAGCTACAAATATTTTCCATCATTTCAGGATTGCAAGTTAAATTTCAATAACAACTGAGGGTCCCTGAAGTTACCTAAGGATCAGAATAAAAATTGGGGACATCCAGAAGCTTCACATTGGTGGTTAAAGGCAAGTTTTAATTTGGTTTTATGAAGAACAAGGTTCTCGGATTGCAATAAACTGTGATGCAGTTGGTGTAGAACCTAAGGGATCAAAACTTTCCAAAACTGGAAGAATATAAGAGGCAGTGCACAAAAGACAGCAGGATCCATACAACTAGGAATATTTTTTTCCACTTTGTTGCCATTACATAAAAGGGGGGGGGGAGTCAAAGTTAACGCATCCATTTTTCTGACTAATACAATTTATTAAAAAGCACTAGCTTTTGTGAGTTTCATTGGATGAATTTGATGAAGTGAGATGCAGCACATAAAACCTGATGCTTTTAATAAGATGTGTTTATTGGGAAAAATGCCACTTGGCTGTTTTTTATTTTTTATTTTGCTTTCCATAGACTGACATAACTCCTACGTATTATGATAGTGATTTTTCAGAAAGCCAGAATACAAGTGTCTTGCTGTATTAAATAAGCCAAAGGGTCCTCAAAGCCAGCTTCCAACAGTGGCTGAAATGTGCATTTCCTCACTTCTTCAAGAAGCCAAATTCTACTGAATTGAAATAGTAGCACCATGAAACTGCTTAGAACTTTCCTTGGTGCTTTCCTGTCCAGGAACACTGCTATTTATATCCAGGAATGGAGAGCTATTCTGATCATTGTGAGGTATTACAGATAGTCCTCAAGTTACAACAGTTCATTTAGTGACCTTGCAAAGTTACAATGGCATTGAAAAAAGTGACTTATGACCATTTTTCACATGACTATTATAGCATCTCAATGGTCATCTGATCAAACTTCAGGTGGTTGGCAACTGACTCATATTTATGATGGTGGCAGTGTCTTAGAGTCCCCTTTTGTGACCTTCTGACAAGCAAAGTCAATGGGGAAGCCAGATTCAATTAACAACCATGTTACTAACTTAACATCTGCAGTGATTCACTTAACAAATGTGTCAAGAAGACTCATAAAAAGAGGCAAAACACTTAACAACTGTTTCACTTAGCAACAGAAATTTTGGGCTCATAAATCAAGGACTGCTCATATTCTCAATTAATAATGTTGTCAAGCATCATAGAAGGAGAGAGTAGACTTTTTTCTCCAAAAAGTTGCCATCCAGATGTACTGGACTTAAAGTCCCATAATCCCCCAGGCTGCAGTCATAAAGTGACACCCAATTTACATGTACTTATAAAAATTCTTTGGATTAGGAGTACAGGGAACAACCATGCTGGATTAAATGTCTTGTCTTGGAAATGATGATTTAGAAAGATATTTTAAAGTTCATAATGGGAACAGTCACCCTCTGGAAAAGAACAAAACAATTAAAAAAGAAAAAGCAACTAGACAAGTGATGGGAGCCTGGAGGTTGGGGTGGCAGGGAGTGGCCCTGTTTAGTGGCGTCACCAGCATAATTTAGCAGGTGCCCATGAAACTCACATAACTGCATTCCACCCTGCTCTCCAAATGGCAAAATGTCTGTTTGGAGAAACTTACTACTTTTTCTCCCCAGTGAAAGTAAATTTCTTGGAATAATGAGTAGAGGGAGAGAAAGTCTGGATACCATATAACAAATGAGGTACTCTACCACAACTAGCATGCAAATGATAGTGTTTTTCTTTTTTCTATCTGTTTTTCTATTCGAACTCTCTAAACCAGCATTTTTCAAACTTGCCAACCAACTCCCCATCTAAATCCACACACCTTAAAGTACATTTGGCTGGGGAGTTTTGGGAGTTGCAGTCCACACATCTTAAAGTTTCCAAGATTGAAAAACACTGCTCTAAAACCTTGAAAGCTTGGCTCATCCACCTCAGCTTGTTTCTCTTCTTCTTGCGCCATATCTGTCATCGGATGTTGGCAATCATGTTTGCGATTCTATTTTTATCAACAGCCGCATGAAAAAGTGCTGTTGAGTTTTGTCCAAACCAGTCCCTTAGATTTTGAAGCTATGATGGCTTCAAAAGGCTTTTGAAGCTTCTTCTGCCTGGACCTTGTTTGTCTTCAATTTTTCCTTGGAGAATTAAGTGAAGTATAGGGTCCTATGCCATGGAGCGCTTTAAAGGTGGTAACCAACACCTTGAATTGCACCCGGAAGACCACTGGGAGCCAGTGCAGCTCGCGCAGGAGGGGCATCACGCGGGCACAACGAGTTGCGCCCATAACCACCCGCGCGGCCGCATTCTGGACCAGCTGGAGCCTCCGAGTGCTCTTCAAGGGGAGCCCCATGTAGAGAGCATTACAATAGTCCAGCCGGGAGGTGACAAGGGCATGAGTGACCGTGCGCAAGGCATCCCGGTCCAGAAAGGGCTGCAACTGGCAGATCAGGCGAACCTGATAAAAAGCCCCCCTGGCCACGGCCGTCATATGCTCTTCTAAAGACAGCCGTGCATCCAGGAGGACACCCAGATTGTGAGCCCTCTCTGTGGGGGGCAAAGATTCACCCCCAATAGTCAGCGATGGCACCTGCTGACTATATCGGGACGCCGGCAGCCACAGCCACTCGGTCTTGGATGGGTTGAGTCTGAGCCTGTTCCTCCCCATCCAGACCCGCACGGCCTCCAGGCAGCGAGACATCACATCAAGGGCATCGTTGGGGTGGTCTGGGGTGGAGATGTACAGCTGAGTATCATCAGCGTACAGGTGACACTTCACCCCAAAACCATGGATGATCTCACCCAGCGACTTCACATAAATGTTGAACAGAAGAGGCGAGAGGACCGACCCTTGTGGCACTCCCCATGCGAGGTGCCTCGAGGTCGACCTCTGCCCCCCTGCCAACACGAACTGCGAGCGGCCGGAGAGGAAGGAAGAGAACCACCGCAAAACGGTGCCCCCTACTCCTAACCCTTTCAACCGCTGCAACATGATACCATGGTCGATGGTATCAAAAGCCGCTGAGAGATCTAATAGGACTAGGACAGAGGAGCAACCCCTGTCCCGGGCCCTCCAGAGATCATCCAGCAACGCGACCAATGCCGTTTCTGTGCTGTGCCCCTGCCTGAAGCCCGACTGGTACGGGTCTAGATAGATAGCTTCATCCAGGTGCCTGGGCAGCTGTCGTGCCACCACACTCTCAACAACCTTCGCCACAAAAAGAAGGTTGGAGACCGGACGGTAGTTAACTAATTCAGCCGGGTCCAGGGAAGGCTTCTTGAGGAGGGGCCTCACCACCGCCTCTTTCAAGGTGGCGGGAAAGGCACCCTCACTCAGAGAAGCAGTTATAATCCCCTGGAGCCAGCCTCGTGTAACCTCCCGGGAGGCCAGTACCAACCAGGAGGGACACAGGTCCAATAAACATGTGGCGGCACTAATCCTACCCAGAACCCTGTCCACATCCTCGGGAGCCACAGGATCAAACTCCTCCCAGATAATATTCTCAAGACCTACCCTCGTCTCCTCCCCCGGACTCACCCAGTCGGAGTCCAAGCCTTCCCGAATCCGAGCGACTTTATCGTGCAGGAATTGCACAAAATCCTCAGCTCGACCCTGCAAGGGATCCTCCCACACTCCCCCCCCGAAGAAGGGAGTGGGTCACCCTAAACAGGGCAGCTGGGCGGTTCTCTGCAGATGCGATAAGAGCGGAAAAATGGTTAGATTTCGCCACTTTTATCGCCACTAGGTAGGTCTTGATATAAGACCTCACCTGTGTCCGGTCGGAATCAGAATGACTAGTCCTCCAAATGCTTTCTAGGCGTCTTTTCCGACGCTTCATCTCTCTCAGCTCCTCAGAGAACCAAGGAGCCAATTGAGATCGGCATCGGGTCAGAGGCCGCAAAGGCACGACACGATCCAAAGCTCCGGCGGCCGCACTCTCCCAGGCGGCCACCAGCTCTTCAGTCGAGTCATGTGTCAGAGTCTCAGGAAACGGCCCAAGCTCCGTCAGGAACCTTTCTGGATCCATCAGGCACCTGGGACGGAACCATTTAGTCGGTTCCGTCTCCCTGCGGCAGGGGGAAGCGGTAGGAAAGTCCAAGTGAAGGAGCGAATGATCTGTCCATGACAAGGGTTTAATGTCTAAGTCCCCTCTACCAAGATCATTCAACCACTGACCAGAGATGAAAATCAAGTCCAGAGTGTGTCCTCCTATGTGAGTGGGGCCTTGAACTAACTGGGTCAGGTCCATGGCCGTCATGGAAGCCATGAACTCCCGAGCCACCTCTTGACGTCTCACCCGCGGATGGAAGGTTGAAATCCCCCATGACAATAAGTCTGGGGGTATCCACCGCCACCCCGGCGATGACGTCGAGTAGCTCGGGTAGGGTCGCTGCCACGTGGCAGGGAGCCAGGTACGCAGTCAGCAAACCCATCTGCACCCCACAGCCCCACTTCACAAAGAGGGACTCACATCCGGCTATCTGAGGAACAGTGGTCTCCCTTGGACAAAGACTCTCCCTAATAATCACCGCCACTCCCCCACCCCTCCCCTGGGCCCTTGACTGATGAAATGCACGAAAACCTGGTGGGCACATTTCAACAAGGGGGACCCCCCCTCTTGTCCCAACCAGGTCTCCATAATACCTGCTAGGTCCGCACCCCCCTCCAATATAAGATCACAGATGAGGGGGGCTTTATTGACAACCGACCTGGCATTACATAACATCAGCCATGGACCCTGGGCCTGAGACTCTGCACAACCCAGGCCACGAGGCGCGCATTGGGGACCGGAGTGCACAATTGCTCGTAAACAGCGTATGCGCACCCCCGGCACATGATATGGTCCCCTGCGCCCGTCATATTTGCCCCTCCCACTCATTATTTCAATTACATTGCCCTTTTTGTTATCCCCCTGCTCCCTGGATAAATTTTCTTTCCTGACCCCTCTGCTGCAGCCAATCAGCCTGTCACCCCGCTCAGTAGCTATCTGGACCCCCCCAGGTCCACTTTCACAACCCCCTCCCTTCCTCCCGGGTCCCCTTAAAATTTTCTTTAAAAATTTAAATAAAAAACCCCTCAACCCCCTCTTTGCTGCATGCCATCTCTCGGGATTCCAAACTCTGTCATCAAGGTAGGCCCTCGATAGCGTGGAGGGCCAGGCCTGCGAGAGGGGGGAGTCTCGCAGCGCAAGGAGTTCGGCGGCCGAGTGCATCAAGGACCGGGAAGGGTGAAGCATCCTCTGGCTGAGATTCCATAGAATAGCCTAATCGTCCTAGGGCATGGAGAGGCAGCAACTCAAGACATGGAAAAACTGGGCTCCACTGTCCTCTCACGACAGTGGAAGAAGTCTTGTGCCATTTCAACAAAACTCAGAAGGTGCTCTCTCCAGGCCATCCTCTCACGATGGCTAGCCGAGATGGAGTTGGCTATGGAGAGATTCGATAGTCTATCCACTCTGGTAGGGAAACGGCAGTTGAACCAGACTCCCTCAGAATCCATATCAGAATTGTCCATTCTCCACACCATCAAGGGCATAGGTGGAATAGAGCCAGTCTAGAAAGCAGAATAGTAAACCCAGGGAACAGATGACACATGGAAAGCAATGAAGGGAGATGGCTTGCAAGGCAGAAAGTAGCTGGGATAGTGACCATGATAAGGCCTATACAGGCCAACAAAAAGGGGGGGAGGGGGGAATGGCCTGAGGTAGCCCAAGGCCAACCCTTGGCCTTCTTCCAACCTCTCCCACTCCCCAGGTCTTCCAGGTCTTCCAGCATTTTATACCCCCAGTCTACAGCCCCAGTCTCCAATGGGGCCTCCGGATTCCTGCAGCAAAGTGGGACAGCAGAAATAGGCCGCCCCCTAGCAGGTCCGGGGTTTCAAGATAGAAGCCAGCAGCCTCTCACCATAGCGTCCTCTTCGGTAGCTGCCAGCTGCCGCCCCCTCGCCTCCGCCATCGTCTAGCGGCCGCCGACCACCCCGCACCCACTGCCAGCACCGGCGCTGCTTCCACCATGGCTCCCACCATACTCCAGGGTCCCCAGGAGCCTCAGAAAGCCCCGGAGAGGCCAGGAATCCAGGGGAGCCACCGCATTGCCGCCACCGCAGAGCTGCCGCCGCCGTCGGTCCATGCCGGAGGCCGAGAAAAGCGCCGCCAGTCAAATCGCTACCGACGTCACCCCGCGGAGCCTTCAGCAGCCGTTTTTTTTCCTCGACCTGATGTTCCAGAGGGCAAAAAAACCCTCAATGGGTCGGGGAAAGATTCCTCTCTCTAGGACTGGGGGCCATGGTGGACAATCGCCCCAGGAACCTCCCGAAATTGCCAGGAATCACCCCATCTGCCGGGAGCGTCTCAGGCTAGATCCCCCATCTTGGACATGCGCTTATTGAGTAAGCAATAACTTGGGTATTCATTTCTTAAAGTGAACCAGGATTTTTTTTTCTTTAGAAACAAAGTACTACTTAGTACTATCCCAGCAGCTTGATGGTTATATGCAGTGATACTTCTGTGGAGCCGATTTGGTTTCTCCAAATGCAGCCCTAGATTCAACAAGGGAATTAATGCATATTTTATCATCTTGAGAAGAAAGACTTCTTAAAATGATTAAGTGCCGAATCTAAAAATAGTTGCTGGCACACAACTAGAGAAAACATAGGTATTCCTCAACTTATGACCACAACTGAGCCCAAAATTTCTGATGTTAAGCGAGAAATTTGGTAAGTGAATTGCTGCAGCTGTTAAGTTAGTAACATGGCTGTTAAGTGAATCTGGCTGTCACATTGACTTTGCTTGACAGAAGATCATAAAAGGGGATCACATGACCCCGGGACACTGTAACCATCATAAATGATAAATACAAATGAACTGTCAAACATCTGAATTTTGATCATGTGACCATGGAGATGCTGCAATGGTCATAAGAGAAAAATGGTTGTAAGTCACTTTTTCAGTGCCATTGTAACTTTGAATGGTCACTAAACAAGCTTGTAAGTTGAAGACTATCTGCAGTTATACAGAAAGAAAGGAAAAGGAAGAAAGGATGCAGCTAACAGGGGCCTCTACCTTCCCCCACCCTGGGGCACAGAAACCGAGTACACAATGGGGTGAGACTACTGATTGATACTTACCTCCAAGCTCCAGGATTTAATCTCTCAGGACTTGCAGGGAGTGGGGGTTGGAGAGCAAAGGCCTTTGTAAGGGAGAGTTATCAGAAAAGGAGATGATGCAATTTACGTGCCTAAGAAAGGGCAGGAAGTAGGTAGTCCATCTACTCACTCCCACTGGTAGATCTCTAGGTCATATGCTTTAGACCTCTTGCTGAACAATATTCCCTGATCCTAATTTATATTCCTGAAATACTGTAAAGAAAGCTTGGGATAAATAAGATTATTTTTTTTCCTTCTGGATATTCAACCAATTCCTAGTCTTAGAATTCTTTTAAGACTGCTTTGTATAACAGGCTAAGATTGTTGACTGATCTTAAAACCACCAAAGGGCGGGGGAGGGAGAACAGTACACTTTGCATTGGAAAAGAGAATTGACTATTATTATATTGGATTACATGTAGTCCTCGACTTACAACCCCAACTGAGCCCAAAATTTCTGTTGCTAAGTGAGTTTTGCTCCATTTTAGGACTGTAGGAAGTTAGCATGCACTCCTTTCCTAGAAGAATGAAATATTTTAGGAAATATTTAAAAGGCAGAATATATTTCCCTGGATGAGAAATGGAGAAACATGTTTTAATGACAAAGCAGCTCCCACCTTCTTGCCTCCCCACCCTTTGTCAATGGACCATAATCTGCAACACAAGAGGACCCATCTAGAAACAGAAACTCACCATATGGCACCTGGGAAGATTACATCAGCCAGCAAGGCTAGCTAAGACCCCCACCCCCTGGGAGTCTGACAACCAATCAGGATACTCTTTCGGGGCCCCAAGAAGTTCAAAGCCAGAGAGGGCATAAAACCCGGGGACTCGCTGCATCTCACCCCTTTTCTGTTCAGGAATTCAAACCATGTGATCCTGTCCACCATTAAACCATCTTTCCAAGCAGTCTCCATGTTTCCAGTGTCTTTTACCTCACTTGGAGCTGAACCCAGGATATTTCTTCTAACAATTTGGCAACCCAGATGGGACTCCAAGCTAATCTAACCAATGGACCTGGCCCAGGTAAGCCTCCCTTGCTAGCAGCAGACCCATTGAGTCTGTGGGCATGTTTTCATGGATCTTGGCCATTTAGGTTTTAAAGGGGTTTTGAGTGTTGAGCTCAAAGGCTGCTTGGAAATAAGGTGAGTACCTCTAAATTTTAATTTAAAAGCATGGGAAATGTGTGTATGCCTGCATGGGTGTGAGGGCCCTTCTCCCAATTACAGCTGGATCTTGCTTCCTCTGTGCATTTCCTAACCGCAGAAAGACCAACAGTCTGGAGAGCATGGGGGATTTGCCAGAGCACAAGACCTTCTGTTAGGGAAGGAGGAAGTGTGTGTGTGGGATTCCACCTGGAAAACAGTCTGATTTCACCTCTTTTGAGTGACCTCTAGCTGCACCTCTGCCTACTGCTAGCTCCACCGAGCCATGACCGGTAGGATAGAGAAAGCAAGGGAGGGGGGTTGCCAAATGTGGAACTTTGTGTTTAAAAGGAATGGAAGCCGAGCGAAAGCCAAGCGTGTGAAGGGGGGAATAAGTTGGGAAAGGGAAACCTGGTTTTGTCAAGGCCGGACACGGGGCGAGCGTGTGTGTGTATGAGGAGGTGCCAGTACCACCTGCTGGGGTCAGCAGGTCCGCCCGGATCCCCTTTTTGGATCCGAAAAACTACGGCGATTCCCTAAGAGGAAGGGGCCCATACTTCGTAAGGGAATCGAAGTCCTTCCCAGAGCTTTTTCTCTGAAAACTGACGGCGTGCCACCCGGCTAAATCAAAGTGATCCTTCTGGAGAATAGGAAAGGGTCATGGGTAGCGATAGTTCGCGGGTGGCGAGAACCCCTGTGGAAGAAGTGCTCGCGGCCTGGGATGCCAGGTGGGTGCCCATATTGAGGGGCATGGATAAAAGGAAATTAGGAAAATTGTGTCAAAAATAGGCTTTGCTAAGAGATAACACCGGGAGACAAATTTGACTAAATAAAGGTACTTAAAAGAAAAGGGAAATATATAAATAGGAATGTTGGGTTTTGTTTGTTTGTTTTGTTTTTTTGTTTTGTTTGTTTGTCTCTCTGTCTTCTATGCAACCACGTGGTATGTTTGTTAAGATTTGTGCCTTCCCTAATTTAACTGAGATTTACATGGGAATGATCAGTATGTGTGAAATCTCAGAGTTCTGCTTTCTTCTCTTTGTCCTTCTTCTTTTTATGTGTGTGTGTCTAAGTCTTTGTGCACCCTCGAGGTAATTGTAACTGTAAAATGTATCTGATCTCTAGAGACAAGAATTTTAAATGTGTGTGTGTGTGTGTGGGAATCCACCTAAAAACAGTCTGATTTCACTTCTTTGAGCAACCTCTAGCCGCATCTCTGCCTTTTGCTAGCTCCACAGAGCCGTGACCGGTAGGATAGAGAAAGCAAGGCGGGGAGGGGGGGTCGCCGAACATGGGACTTTGTGTTCAAAGGGAACGGAAGCCGAGCGGGTATTGAGTGAAAGTAAAAGGGTAATATAAGGAAAAGAAAGTCTCTGGTGTCATTAAAGAGAGCAACTCTGAGTATATGTGTATAGACAGGGGAGATGCTAGTACCCACTGGAGGAGCAGCCAAGTCCTCCCAGATCTCTTTTGTTGATCCGAAAATCTAGCAGAATTCCCTAAAAGGAAGGTGGCCCGTACTTTGTGAGGGAATCAAAGTCCTTCCCAGATTTTTTCCCCCCTGAAAACTAGATGAGGTTAGATAGCCCGGCTAAGCCAAAGTGAGCCTTACATTTCAAGGATCATAGGAAGCTGTAGCTCAAGGGCAAAGGAAAATCCCCTGGAAGAGTTGATTGTGGCCTGGGACAATTTCCAGTTTTTACAGTTGAAATACAACTCCCAGCATTTCTTTTAAGAATGGGGCTGATGAGAATTATAATCAAGAATTCTTTTTTTTTTAATTTTTAATTTTATTTTTGAACATAACAACACATAAAACAATCATCATCCATTACAATCACAGAAAGTGTGAACAGTTACAATTTATTTTATTTATTTTTATTTATTTTATTGGATTTATATACTGCCCTACTCCCGAAGGACTCAGGGCGGTGAACAGCCAAAAAGATAAAACACACAAACTACAAAATTTAAAAGACAATATAAAAAACCATTAGATAATTTGGCCCAAAACAAATTAAAACACCCCTAATATTTTAAAACAAATTTAAAATTTACAATTTTAAAATTCTTTTGTGCTTAATCCCATATCCAAAATTTTCAAGTTATTTAATTTCTCTTATTTGACAATTTTTTAATATCCCTTTATGCTATTATTCTCATTTAACAATTATTTAACAATGGCTTGTCTCCCATAAAAAATCGTTTCATATATTTTATCATTACATTTATTTCTTATGTCATACTTCATTTCCATGCTTTATTATCTAGCCATTGATAAAATAAATCCCATATCATATCATATTGTTTGTCTTCCTGCTCTCTAATTTCAAATGTCAGTTTACTCATTTCAGCACATTCCATAATTTTCTTAATAACTTCATCTTCAGTAGGTATTTTCTCCTTTTTCCAATTTTTAGCAAATACAATTCTAGCCGCTGTTAAAACATTCACAATTAAATATCTCAGTTCTCTGTTATACGTTTCTGGTAGAATCCCTAATAAAAATATCTCAGATTTAAAGTCAATGTATTTCTTTGTCATTTTTTCCAACCAAGTGTGGATTGTAGTCCAATATCTTTTAGCTTCCACTCATGTCCACCACATATGGTAATATAATCCTGGAGTCTGATGACATTTCCAACATTTCTCCAATTTGTTCTTGAACATTCTGACTATTCTTGTCGGGGGTAGATGCCACCTGTAAAACATCTTATACAGATTCTCTTTATATGCTGTTGACATTGTCATTTTATAATTTTGCAACCACAATTTTTGCCATTTCTCTAAATCAATCCCATGACCAAAATTTTTCCCCCATGCTATCATTGTTTCTTTAACTTGTTGTTCTTCCAATTTTACCTCTAATAAATAACCATACAATTTTTTAATTACATAATCATCAGAACCCATTAAAATTTTATCTAAATTAGTCAGGACATTATAGAAACCTTCTTGCTTCCAGTCTTCTTCATATCTAGAATTTATTTGGAAATAAGAAAACCAATCCATCTTAAAACCTTGTTCTTCCAGTTCTTGCTTCGATTTAAGTTCACCCTTTTCATCCATTAATTCACTATATCTAACAATTTGTTCCCTTCTAAATATTACTGAATATGAAAATGCTTCAATTGTTGATACCCAGGCTGGAATTTTCAAATAATGTTGTTTTTTAGTCTTCTCCCAATTTAATAACAAAGCCTCACGTATATGATGTCTTCTAAAATACCCTTGTACTTTTGTTCCCTTATACCATAAAAAAGCATGCCACCCCAGCAACAAATCATGTCCTTCTAAATTCAATAATCTAGTATTTCTTATCATTATCCATTCTTTAATCCACATCAAACTTGTCACTTGATAATAAAGTTCCCAGTTAGGTAAACCAAAAACCCCTCTCATTCTAGCATCTTGTAACAACTTTAATTTTATCCTTGCCTTCTTTCCCTGCCAAATATATTTTAACACTATTTTATTCAATTCTTCAAAAAACTTTCCCCAATCTAATTGGAATTATCTGGAACAAGTATAAAATTGTAGGCAAAATATTCATCTTAATAGCTGATATCCTCCCAATCAATGATAATTGTAAATTTTTCCATTTCGCCAAATCTGTCCCTATTTGTTGTTTAAGTTTGTTATAATTATTTTCTTTAAGCGTGCTACATCTTCCTGTCAAATATATCCCCAAATATTTAACTTTATTTGCGACCTGCATCTTTGATATATCCGCCAATTCTTCTTTCTGCTTTACCAACATATTTTTAGTCAGACTCTTCGTTTTGTCTTTATTGATTTTCAAACCAGCTACTTTCCCAAACTCTCCTATTTTATCTATCAGTGTAGTTATTGATATAAATGGATCTTCAAGAATGAAAACCAGGTCATCTGCAAACGCTTGCAATTTGTATTCTTCTTTTCGAATTTTCATTCCTTTTATATCTTTTTCTGCTCTGATATTTCTATTTAGCACTTCTAATGTTAATATGAACAACAGAGGAGACAGTGGACAACCTTGTCTAGTGCCTTTTTTTTATCTCAATAGAATCTCTCAATTCTCCATTTATCATTACTTTTGCCGTTTGTTTATAATATCAATTCAATTGTTTGGGTAAATTTTTTACCAAAGCCCATCTGTTCCATATGAAGCAGCATAAATCACCAATTCACATTGTCAAAAGCTTTTTATGCATCTAAAAATATCAAAGCCATTTGCTTTTCGGGATGGGCTTCATAGTATTCCAAAGTGTCCAGAATTATTCTCATGTTGTCTCTAATTTGTCTTTTTGGCAGAAACCCATTTTGAGTGTATAAAATTGTTTAAATATGTTTTAAGTCTTTCTGCCAATATTGAAGCAAAAATTTTATAATCTGAATTTAGCAGGGATATAGGTCTATAGTTTTTGATTTGTTGTGGGTCAGTATCCTCCTTGGGAATCAGTGTAATATATGCCTCTGACCATGACTTGGGTATTTCCTTCTTTGTCATCACTTCTTTCATAACTTCTAAAAGTGGGAGACTCAAGGATTCCTGCAATGTCCTATAATATTCTGCTGGCAATCCATCTGGTCCTGGTGCCTTCCCATTCTTTTGTTTTTAATTGCTTCAGTTAATTCCATCATCGTTATGTTTCCCTCTAACATCTCCTCAATATCTTTAGGAATCCGAGATAAATTTGCATTTTGGAGATATCACATTTTCCTCCTCTATATTTTTCTCCTCATGCAGTTGTCTATAATTATCCTGTATAATTTTTTTCTTCTCCTTGTTCCCAAATTTATTTTGTCCTTTGTCATCGATTAGTTGTATTATTTTTCTTGATTCTCTTTCTTTTGTCAATTTATATGCTAACCATCTGCCTGGTTTATTAGCATTGTCAAAGTAATTCTGTTTAGTACTTCTAATTTTTTGGGCTAGTTCTTCTTTCTCCAATAACTCCATTTTATGTTTTATTGAATCCATTTTCATTTTAACATCTTTTTTGTGTGGACATTTCTGGAGGTCTTTTTCAAATCTCTTATAGTAATCTTCCAATATTTTATAAGTTTGTCTTTTCTTAATATTTCTCTTCCTTGTATAGTCTATTATCAAACCTCTGGCATAGGCCTTCATTGTATCCCAAAGATTTTGCATCGATGTGTCCTCTTTCCTATTCTCCTTGAAAAAAAAAAGCCAATTCTCTCTTCATTTTCTGCACAAAATCCTTTTCTTTTAGTACAGTGTTATTTAAAGTCCATCTGAATCTTCTCCTTTGTCCTTTCCATTTCACTGTCACTGGATTATGATCTGCCCACATATTTGCTTCTAACTCAATTTGTTCTATATTCAAAGTCAGTTCCATTGTTGTCCATATCATATCTAATCTAGACCAAGATGAATGTCTGTCAGAATAGAAAGTATATTGTCTGTTTTTCCCATTTCTGTCTCTCCATGCATCTTTTAAATTTAAATCTTGAAAAAAGATTTTGGTAGTATCTTTCTGCTATGCCTTATTGTTTTATGTGTTTTATAGTTCAATTTCTCATCCACTATACCATTAAAATCTCCCATCATACAGATATTATCATATTCCAATTCAATTATTTTCATATGCAATTTTCTGTAGAAGTCACCTTGATTATTATTTGGAGCATATATTGCTATTAAAAGAACTTTCATATTATTATCTATTATTTCCATCAGAATTCTTCCTTCATCACCTGCATATATTTGCTCCGCTGGTATTGTATTTTTAATATATAAGACAACTACTCTTTTTTTACATTGTGGCAATGATGTAAAAAATTTCTCTAATTTTGAATGTGCCAATAACTGTTCATGTTGCTTTTTAATATGTACTTCTTGCAAACAAATTATATCAAATTTTAATTTCTCTAATTTGTGAAATACCTTTCTTCTTTTAAAAGTTGAATTAAATCCATTTATGTTTATTGAAATCATTTTTTTCTCTTCCATGTTCGTACTTTATAAGAAGGATTTATTGCTCTGGTTGTTCTTGGTTCACGCTGTTCTTTGTACTCCACAATCCCCCCTACTGCTCCTTCTGCTTTTTCAATCATTGCTAGGTCCTCTTCTTGCAGTTCTATTGGTACCACTGTCTTTTGTAATTCCATTTCCATTTCCTTCTCCTTAAAAAATTCTGCATAAAATGCTTTCGCTTTGTCTATTGTATCTATTCTGTATCTTTGTAGTTGCCACGTTAACACTAATCCTTTTGGTATCAGCCATCTGTAGTTCACACCTTTTTGAAGTAGTATTTTAGTCAGAAATTGATATTCTCTCCTCATCTCCCTCACTTTTCTTGGTATTTGCTTCAGAACCACAATTTCTTTCTCCTTGTACTTCAATGCTTTTTCTCTGGCAATTTGCAGTATTTGTGCTTTAATCGATTTCTTAGTAAACCTTATATGTACTTCTCGTGGTAATTTGTTGCGCATTGCATAACTAGTATAAACTCGATATATCTCATCTACGCTGTCCATCATCTTCTCCTTGATAATTTCTAGTGCTTCTGCCAATATTCCTACCATTTCTGCCAAATTTGCTCCTTTCTCCTCTTCTACGTTTTGAAATCTAAGATAAAATTCTGATCGTCCATCTCCCATCCAATTAATCCACTCCTATCACGTTCAACTTCTCCCACTCTATTATCTATGTCTTTAATTTTCCTTCTCTTTGCTCCTCATTTTTCTCAATTTTTTGCAATCTGTCTTCATATTTCAACATCATTTGTTGTATACTCGCCACCTTTTCATCTGTCTTTAATTGTTGTTGTTCAGTCTTCTGGACTACTTGAAGAATCATCTATAATGTCAACTTCCGGTTTGGCGTCGCAGCGAGACAGTCGGGGAAATAGCTGGCTCTGATGAGTCCTGCAAAAACCCTGGCTGC
The DNA here is from genome assembly GCF_059756535.1 of Pantherophis guttatus. Lineage (NCBI taxonomy): Eukaryota > Metazoa > Chordata > Lepidosauria > Squamata > Colubridae > Pantherophis > Pantherophis guttatus. The sequence continues at coordinate 15,643,914 of NC_142071.1, read as the reverse complement.
TGAACCACCGCCGATGGGTCTTTGGACCGGATCCGTTCTGCAGGGACTGGGGAAAAGGGCACCTTGGATGACCAAGAGGAACAGGCAAGTTCCTCAGAGGTCAGAGGTAACCCTCTGTGAGTCGGTGGTGGGGGAAGGCAGACATAGCGGCTGCCACGAAGCTGTGACAACTGGGCTAAGAAAAGTGCTGGAGGGAAGCGGAGTGAAATGGATCTCTTTGAAGCTGGGTGAGTGACAACAAACCAATGCTTGTAACAACGTGTGGAGCAATATTATTACTTAGAAGACCCATAGCCTAAAATAGCGGCTGTGCAACAAAGGGGCTTTGGAAAGTTTTAAACTGCAACCTTAAAGAGACAAAGACCCAAGAAACAACTAATTTATGTATAGAACTAAAGGAATTAATTATTGAGATATGGTAAAAAGACTGGATACTTTAATCTGAATTGGATTGTAAAAAAAGAAGATTTGGTACTTTTAAAATTAAAAGAAGAATTGCACAAAATGGATGCTTGCATGACTATTTATTTATTTATTTATTGGTTCGATTTATATTCCGCCCTTCTCCGGAGACTCAGGGCGGCTTACAATGCGTTAAGCAATAGCCTTCATACTTTTGTATATACCTGCTTAGTAGGGCTTTTGCCCCCCCCCCAAGTGGTATTCTTTTTTATACAAAGTCAGCTTATTGCCCCCACAATCCGGGTCCTCATTTTACCTACCTCGGAAGGATGGAAGGCTGAGTCAACTTTGAGCCTGGTGAGATTTGAATTTGCAGTAATTGCAGGCAGCTGGCAGCTAAGTGCTACTTAACAGCACTTTAGTCCACTGCGCCACCAAGGCTCTTTTTGTGGAAAATGTGGATTGTAGAGAGACACCATCTGGTTTAAAAAGGAACTTTGTAACTTTTTTCTTTTATTTTTTTGTTATGAAAAATTCTGAGTTTTACAGATAAAAGCCATGGGACTTTGTGGAGGAGTCTTTTTTTCCTGTCTGCAGACAGCTGGATTTTGGTGAAAAGAAAAGGAACTATAATGGATCTCCTATAGTTGAAACAACAATGATTAAAAATTGGTGCAGAAACAAAAGAAGGAATAAGCGCAGGCCCAAGAGAGAGAGATTTGATACATTATATCCGGAATAAAAATAAGATGGTTAGGTGTGTGTTGGAAGACGCAGGATTAAGTTTTTCATATTGGGGAGAGGCCGTTCTATATTCAAATTATATATTGAATAGATTATGGTCTAGCATAATTCAAAAAACACCATATGAAATGGGGACTTCCGGTGGCACCGCAAGCGTTGAACACGCTCCTTTGTGAGCGCCAACTCTGCGATCGCGTAAAGCCACTAGAACAGCGCAAATCAGCTGTCTAGTGGCTTGGAAACTTTCTCCCCGGGAGAAGGGGAGGAAGAGAGCAGACGGGTGTAGGTAGAGCTCCCCAAGAGCCCCAGGAACAATTCTGGGGCTCGAAGGGTGAGAGCTCCCTGGAAGCCCGACAGAGCTCCGGATCTGGGACATTTCTGCTTTAAACAGAACAAGATGCTGCGACCACCCCTGCAAACAATGCTTTGAATAAAACATTGGATTTGGAAGCAGGCTGAGCAAAGCCAGGAGAGATCAGATTTGCAAGTACTAAACTTTAACTCTAAATGTGTATTACTTCCTTCTGAGTTATTAAGGGAAGAAAGTGAAAGCAAGATGGCGATTGAGTTCTAATGGGGCATGAAAGTGAAAGTTAAAAGGAAAGTTTCGTTTAGCGCTGGCAGCCCCTGTCTAAAACTAGAGATCTTTGCTTTGAAAGAAAGAAGATTTAAAGGCTAAAAAGACCATAGTAGTGAATTTAAAAAAAAAGGATTGATATTATTTAAAGACTGGAAATTTTTGGACCTGGTGGATTTGTTGTTCTGGTTGCTGAATAAATTCAAATTGAAAACTAGCAATGGCTTCAAAACAAATAAAGACTGTTGCCTCTAAAAGCACTGGGAGCTCGCCAGCTCATACGTCCAAATTGCAATCTCTCTCTGTTCCAATGGAACCACCAATACTAACACTTGAAATGTTGCAGGAAGCCCTTAAAACACAAGCCTCTGTTACAGAGAAAAAAATTACTTCTGTGTTTGAGGATAAAATGCAAGGTTAGGTACACATTTTGTTGCATCTGCTCCAGAGAAGAAGAATGGTATAGTTATATACTTAAAAAAAGACTTAATTGCTAAACTAATTGAAGCAGATGATCAAGGAAGATTCATAGCAATTGAACTATTAATAAAAGGGGAAAAATACTTTTAATTGGAGTATATGCACCAAACCAACAACAAGAAAAATTTTACAAGCTTTTACATTCCAAGTTACTACAATGGGATTATAAATCATGCATTTTATTGGGTGATTGGAATGGAGTTTTGGACACTAAAAAAGATAAGAAGGGGCTCTTGCAAAATATCTCAACGTGTGCCAGATTGCCAAAATCGTTTTTTGAAATGATGGATGATATGGAGTTGAGAGATATCTGGCGAGAGAGGAACTCTGAAGAAAAAGATTTTACTTTTTTTTCTGATAGACATCAATCTTTTTCTAGGATTGATTTCATATTAATTACTAATGATCTCTTTTCTAGGGTGAAGAAGATGAAGATATGTCCAAGAGTTTTAATGGATCATAGTCCAGTTTGGATGGAATTAGAGTATGGAAAGGGATTTAAGAGGTCTTGGAAGTTAAATGAAAATCTGTTTAGATATGAGGAAAATGTAAAAGAATGTAAAATATTTATGAAAGAATTTTTCATTATGAATATGCATAAAGGCACATCTATGGAAATGGTTTGGGATGCAAGTAAAGCATATATGAGAGGTATTTTGATATATTTGAATAATGAACATAGACAAACAGGAAAAAAAGGAAGGACTTAGAAGAGGAAATAAAAAAAAAAAAGAACAAGCTTTGATATTGAACCTAGCAGACAAGAAAATAAAAGAGGCAATTAACTTACTGCGAGGGCAATTTAATATGTTAATGGCAGATCAGGTTGCAACTAACTTGCAATATGCTAAACACAATACTTTTTGCAATGCTAACAAACCAGGGAGATGGTTAGCATATCTGTTAAGGAAAAAACAAAAGTCACGGACTATAGAGAAAATAAAATATAAAGGTAAAGAGGTTTATCAGCAAAATATGATTAAAAAAGCATTTTTAGAATTTTATATGAGGTTGTATGCTAGTGATAAAATTCAAAGTATAGATATAGATAGATATTTACAGAAAGAGAATATTTCTATAATCACAAAAGAGCAAAGGGAGGGTTTAAATCAACCGATAACTTCTGAGGAAATTATGTTTGGAATTAAGCAGTTGAAAGTGGGTAAAGCCCCTGGGACGGATGGTTTGACAGCCGCTTATTACAAATACTTGCAGTTAGAAATGGTGGGACCACTTAAGGAATTATTTACTAATATACAATCTGGAGGAGATGTGCCCCCATCCTGGAGGACAGTTTTTATTTCTCTGATTCCAAAGGAGGATCAAGACCACACCCAGCCAAAAAATTACAGGCCCATATCACTTTTAAATACAGATTATAAGGTTTTTGCTAAAATACTAGCAAATAGGTTAATGACAGTCATGCAACAAATGATTCATAATGATCAAACTAGTTTTATAAATGGTAGACAAATGAAGAGTAATGTAAGGCAAGTTGTTAACCTATTAGAGTATTTGGGGAAGAACAACCAAGTCCCTGTGGTGCTAATATTTCGTGATGCGGAGAAAACATTTGATCGATTGAATTGGTATTTCTTATTGAAAATAATAGAAAAGATGCAGTTTGGAGAATATTTTACACAATCTATTAAGGCAATATATCAGAAACAAACAGCGCAAATAATAATTAATGGTAGTTTAACAGATACTTTTAATATACAAAAAGGAACAAGACAAGGATGTCCCTTGTCTCCATTATTGTTTATTTTGACTTTGGAATTTTTGTTGAGTAAAATATGTGGGTCGGATAAAATAAAGGGAATTAAAATTAGGCAGTATGACTACAGATTATGAGTATTTGCAGACGACTTGGTTGTTACTTTAACCCAACCATTACAGTCGGTTGCAGGTTTAATGGATATAATTAATCAATATGGACAAGTATCTGGATTTAAAATAAATTCAGGGAAAACAAAGATAATAACTAAAAACATGATTACAAATCAAAAAGAAGAATTAGAAAGACTAACAGGATTTGAAATAGTAAAAAAAGTTAAGTATTTATGGGTTTATATTACGACATCAAATGCGAAATTATTTAAGTATAATTATGATCCGTTGTGGCAAAAAATACAGAGAGAGATGAAAAATTGGAAAAAATTACAATTATCTTTGTTGGGAAGAATAGCAGCAGTAAAAATGAATGTTTTGCCTAAGTTTTTATTTTTTTTTTCAAATGATACCAATACTTAAAAAAGATGAAAATTTGAAGATATGGCAGAAGGGTATTAATAATTTTGTTTGGGCAGGAAAGAGACCGAGAATAAAGCAAAAAATAATGCAGGATATACGTGAAAGAGGAGGTCTCAAAATGCCCAATTTAAGATTATATTATGAGGCAGCTGTCCTATCAGCAATTAGTGACTGGACGAATTCAACAGAAGAAAGAATATTGAATATTGAGGGATATGATTTGGTTTACGGTTGGCATGCTTATTTATTATATGACAAGAAAGTGGATAAGACTTTTAAAAGTCACATATTAAGGAATGCTTTATCGCGTGTCTGGAAAAAGTATCAGTATAAATTAAATGATAAGTTACCAATGTGGGCAATACCCAGACACACGATAGAGAACATAAGTGTAGAGCAAAAACAAGACGTGACTACTTATAAAGAGCTTCTTAATAAGGAAAGAGGTATACTACAATTAAAATATTTGAATCAATTAAGAGAAGAAAAGATAATTCAAACATGGTTTCAGTATGGACAGCTGCAAGCTAGATGGACAGAAGATCAGAAAATTGGTATTTTGCAGAATGAGGAGAACTTGGTAAAACAAATTAGACCAAAGTCAAATGCATATAAAAAGGTTGTATAATGCATTGGTAGAAATAGATTCAGAAACAGTAGAAATAGATTCAGAAATAGATTCAGATAAACTGTATCATACAGTTAAGGACTGTATGATAAAATGGGCACAAAATATTGAAGAACCAATAATGATGGAAATGTGGGAAAAATATGGGTTAGAAATGTAAAGTTTACACAAGCCCAAAACTTAAGAGAGAATTTTTATAAAATGTTTTATAGATGGCATCTAGATCCTAAAAAGCTAGCCTGTATGTATCCAAGTTTGCAACCTAAGTATTGGAGATGTGAATGTGATGATGCTACGTATTATCATATATGGTGGACATGTAAAAAAATTAAGGCATTTTGGATAAAAATATGGTGGATTATTCAAAATATTCTCAAGAAGAAGATAAAGTTTACTCCACAGTTCTTTCTGTTGGGTATAATTACAGATTGTACGGTTATAGAGACTAAATTGATTTTAAATTTAATAACAGCAGCCAGACTTTTGGTGGCGTAGTATTGGAAGAAGGAAGATTTACCTACTATTGAAGAATGGACATTAAAAGTAGTGAATTTAGCAGAGATGGCAAAAATTTCAGCATACTTGAAGGACCATTCAAATGAAAGATATATATCGGAATGGAGAAGATGGATTGACTATATTCAAAACAAATATCGGACTAAAAAGTTTCAAATAGCTTATGAATGAAACAAAAATTATTTTTTCTTTTTGAATTATGTTTTGTTAGTTGAAAGGGGAGTTAAAGAGCAAGAGGGAGTTTGGAGTCTATAGAAAGTTAGCATATTTTAGTTTATGTTTGTTAAATGTTATACCCTGTATTTGTTCTGGGAAGTCCGGGGTGGGGGTTGGGGGGAGAGGGAGGAGGAGGGATGGGGGTGGGTGGAGGAGGGATGGGGGGGAGGACGGAGGGGAAAAATTGTTGTAATATTTGATAAAACTTTTAATAAAAAAAAACACCATATGAAATCATGTATAACTGCAAACCCAAATTATCTCACCTTCACATTTTTGGGGTAATGGCCAATGTACATATTCCCAAACAACTTAGAAGAAAGGGGGACAAAATCTCAAAAAGGCTAAGATTCGTAGGTTATTAGTCCAAAACTAAAGCATATAGATTTATGGACAACAATCATAAAATAATAATTTCAGGATCGGCGAATTTTGATGAAAATGCAAATTGGAGCAAAATACATTCAAACGAAATCATAATAGATAACACACATATAAAGATAATCAAACACAATCAAAACCTCACATACACAACAACAAATCAATCAAACATAAAATAGCAATTAAGAATTGGAAAGAAGGCCACCACATCATTGATACACGAGACATTGATGAAGAGTACCCCATCGAATCATCTGAAAATAATAACGCAGACAAAAACATCAGAAGATCACCTAGATCAAGCAAAGGGAACACACCTAAAATCTTAAAGGACTATGTGATGCCCATTAATTGAGATGTCACTACGCCAAAAAACTATGAGGACATTTTGGCTCTTCCTGAGGAGGAACAAATAAAGTAGAAAAACGCCATGCAAAAAGAGATGGATAGTATAAGGGCACTAAAAGTATATACACCATGGTTCGATGATTTAATAATAGACATTTGGAAAGAGCCTGCATATCCAATAATCATACAGGAAGACCACAAAGCCGCCATTGACATATCTAAAGCTGACACAATTGGTCAAAGATCCAGACATATAGACATTAAATATAAACATGTGAGACAGTTATCAGAAATTGGATTTATAAAGGTGGTACATTATAAAACGAAAGAACGAACTGCAGATATATTAACTAAACCACTCCCATCAAATCAGCATATTTATTTAACAAAGAGGCTATGTGTAAATATATAAATAGTGTATTATAGTTACAGTACTTGTAATTATTTCGATTAAACCAATCTGGTATTAGAAGGGGTATTGTTGAGATGAAATACCAGAATGTTTTAATCTGGAATAAACATCATCAATATAACATGTTCTATTTAAACTACATGTCCCATAATGCAATGTTCCTCTTCCCCCTCCCACCAGATATAAAAGGTACTCACCTTCTCTTTGCTCTCCACTCTCGTCTGTGTTCAGGTGATATAATGTACATAGAAAGAAAAAGGATAGACTTATTAGTTTAGAAATAAAATAAAACATATATTCTGATTCTAATTATATGTAGTTGTTTGGCTTGATCCTTTTTAACATAACATATTATTCTAGTTGTTTGAAAATAAAATGTAGGACTATAAGAAAACCTTATCTTTCATAAGTAGGGCTGAAACTGTTTTTAAGAAGCTTGTTTCCAGCTTCTAAATCTGATTTGTGACAATCTATTCATTACAGTATGCATCTCCATATTTTTCTGTCTTTGCAAACTATCCACCATTCACTGTCTTTTTCTCTTTAAACTTATTTCTGTTTTGTCTCTCTTTTACTGAGGATGTCATTAACTCCATTCACTTACTGTTTTCTTCCTCTCAACCTGTTCACTTATCTGCTACATGTTTGTTCTGCAGTTCAGTACTCATGCATCTTCTGTACCTGGCCAAATCCCTTCAACATATTTTTTCTGCTTCAGCATATTTCTTTCTGACCAAATTGCTTTCAGCATATTCAGTCACTTTTGTGTTCAACTTCATCCAAAGGCCGCTCATTCTTGACTATCTTCTGGTTTTACAATACAAGTTTCTTAGGTTCTGCATTCCCATTTTCTGGGGTTGTTAGTCTTAACTCTTTCTTGCTCTCTATGACTAATGGTCTTTGCAAATATCTTTTTCTCATACACACTGTATACAATATTCTCGCATTCTAATTTTTGCATTAATCATTTTCTTCTACAGCTTCTTTCTCTTTATCATTTCATTAAGCAGCCCCTTTACATTTTTCCTCTTAGCATAACTACAATTTCTGTGTCACTCTCTAACATAATTTGTTTCACTGTTTCAGGTAACTTCTCTTTTCTTACATCCCTGTTCATTCTGTAAATTATCTATCTGTTAATACTTTTTCAGATAGAATTCATACCATGTCTTCGTGCAGTCATTCTACTTTGACTCTAGTTTCTTTCATATTTTCCCCTTTTATTCTGTTTTTCCCCAAGATCTTTTCTTGACATTACAAAAATAATCCACATTCAGAACGTCTCATCATCTTTCTATCTTTCACTAATTATTTCAGTCATTCAACATAAACAATCATAATCATCATGCTTTTAGACTGATACTCATTTCTTTGCCATGTGTATTTGTTAATAAGTTTATGTTTAAATCATATGTTCAGAAATAATGTATTAAGCAGATCCTTGCACATTTTTCTTGGGTCTCCCTATAGCCCAAGTAACTTTTTAAAATACTATCTTGTGCTGTTCCAACCTATCTATTCACATCACCAAACAAAATATTTCCCCCTTGACTGCTTTAATTTATAGTGAGGCATAATTGTTCAATTCATCCTTACCATTCACTGAAGTATAACATGCAACTGTCAGCAACAAATATATTCCTACTTTCATATTCATCCATGACAACTTCAAAACAGCAAATTCTTACTTTCTGACATTAATTTTAGCCCTTTCATTCATAATGAAACCTGCGCTTTCATTTCCTGTCATGTAGTCATAAACTTCACAAGATCAGACCCATCTTCATTTAGATCAGTTACCATGTTCCCTTTCACTTGGATTCACAGAGAGAGACAGTATATCAATTTTTCTTTCTTTCATTTGTTAATTCATGCTGTTTTCCATTTATTATTCCAAGTCACGGTCTTCTATTTACCATGGACTGCTAGACTTGACAGGTACCTATTGTGGTTTTGATCACTTGGTGCTTTCACATGATGCTTTTTAGTAACACAAAGAAGGTGTAGGCTACTAGATTACAAGCCTTGGTTGTATTTGTGTCAGATGGAGCATTCTCTGCTTAATAATAGGGATTCTATGGATCAGGTTCAGTTCATTTTAATCCATATGTCACAAATGTCACCCAAAGCTGAATTTTACTGCTCATGCTATTTTATGCAAGCTATTGTACCATTGCTCACATCTCACCAAATTGGAGGTGCATGAAGTTTACTGATTCATACAGATAGTTCTTGACTTATGACCATAAAGGAACTTGCCCTTTACAATTGTGACAGTCATAAAGCAGGTCATTAATGATTTAGTTTCTGAGCAAACACATTGTTCACTATAATGAGTTTTTGCTGAAAGCCAAATGTAATTATCAAATATGATAACAGACAGGCAGGGGAGTTTAAGCTGTACAGTAACAGGGTTAATCACTTTCACTATCAGAAAAGGCCCAATAAACCTGGACCCCAAGGAGGTTTCCTCCCCCAGGGATGTACTTCAGCTCAAAGTTAAACCATTTAAAGTACTGTGCCCACCGGACTTGTTTTGGGGAGAGTCTCCAGAGGGTTCCAGGTTGGTGTTGATATACTCTCTCACCTCTCTCATCTCTTTGAGGTCATGGAGTACATTTTGGTTTAGGTAGTTTAGTTTAGCCCCTGGTATGAATTCTCTTGCACAGTCAGTGGGGTGGTAGAGGGGCAGCACAATGTATTCTTTCTCGCTGAACACCTCAGCTAGGTCTCAGTATTCCTTGGGACCTGGGGAGGTGCCTGGGAGCAGTGTTGAGGCGGCTGCGGCTATCTCGGTTTGCTTAGTGTCACTCAGCCATTGGATGGCTCCTTTTGCGTCATTGCTGGGAGTGGGGAGAGGGCCTATTCCCAGTCTCAATTTACTGCAGCCACCTTCCCAGGAGATGGTGGGGCCCCATTTATCTAGCCATGCCAGGCCTAGAATCACTGTTTCTGCCATGTTTGGTGTCACCATGAAACGGATGAGTTCCCAGTGTGACCCATCTCCAACCTGACAGGCTCGGTGAGGAGCGGGGAAGGGGCCTCGCCTATCAATGACCCAACAACCTGCTCAAATCGTATGGGGTGGGTCAGAGGCTTTGTCCTGATTTCTAGCCTTAGGACTGTAGGTAGGCTGATCAGGCAATGGGTACAACCCCTGTCTATGATTGCTTCTACTTTCTCCTGCACCCCTGTCTTTGGCACCACTAGCCTCGACTGGATGGCGAATGGAAGGATGGCTTCACTTACCATTGGCTCATTCTTGCCATTGTCATCTCTATTGTGGACCATAGGCAGCTGGGCTTCCTGGGCCAGAGGTCCCTCTTCCCCACTTAGGGGGAGGGGAGACCTTGATGGCTTTGCAGGCAAATTTTCTCCGTAGTCTTCAGCAGCGATTTCCTAGGCTTGGCTGATTCTGAGGGCTTTGCCTTTGGCATGGGGGCTGGAGCCAGGCATCAGCTACTCAGTGGCCCTGCTGGCTGCATCGGAAGCACTTGATTGGCGGCATTGAAGTTTCCCTTGGTTGCTCTTCTGCTTGCAGGGACTGGACCTCCAGTCAAATTGCCGCCACTCGGGCTGGCTCTTAGGCGTCTTGTCGGTTGAGCCTTTCTTCTGGTGTCGTTGAAGCTCAAGGTCCATGGACACTGCCATCTGGTACCACTCGTGGATGCAGTCAGGAACCCCTCGGCAGACGCATTCCTTAAAGAAGTAGACCAGGAGCCTCTCAGATCAGTGCCGCAGTTTGCCAGCAACTCTTCTGAACTCTTGGACATATTCTTTGGCAAGGTGGCCCTTCTGTTTGATCTCCCTGATCTCTGCCTCAACTTCTTGGGCTTGGGATTCATCCTTGAATCTGGCCCTCAGATCCTGTTGGAAAGCATCAATGTTTCCCAACTCTGGCGCATCCATGTTGTGCAGTTGGTTCATCCACTCCACAGCTTTCCCCTCAAAGTTCTCTGTAATTGCCTGGATCATCGACTACCCTTGGGTAGTCAGGGCCATATTCATCGATGTGGGCCCACACTCAGTTTAGGAAGAATGCCAGCTTGTCAGGATCCCCATCGAAAGCGGCTTTGAACCACAGCAGAGCAGCAGGCTGGGCCAGTGGTGGAGGTGGCAGCAGCAGTGGCATCGGAGCAGGGGTCCATTGGGCCCCATGTCCAGGATAATAAGCCCAACCGGGAGGCTCCTGCCAACCCAGTGTTGTTGGGGCTATCTGGGCAGGCTAGCAGTTCTTCAGCACCTGGGTGGGCTCCACCATGGTCCTGGGCTGGATTGCACTGATGGAGGTGGCGGAGGGCTAGCTGCCTGGGCCATTGCAGTGACAATCTGTTCCCACTGCTAAGGGAGCATCAAGATTGGCTGGCTCAGGAACACCCTTACTTGCTCAAGTCAAGTGTGACTGCCCCAGACTTCCAAGGCTCAGATGGTCGAACCTCTCCAGCAACTCCTCCAGGGACAGAGTCCTGGTCGAACCTCTCCAGCAACTCCTCCAGCTACAGAGTCCTGTTTGGTATCTCCAGTCTCTGGAGTTGTCCAGGTCTAGCGGTTCCTTTGGCCTCCACTCGGACTGTGGTTACTGACTCCTTGGTCAAGGTCACTGTACAGCCCCTTACTGGTTTTTGGAATGAGACTTGGCATCTGAAGTCCTCCTCGGCTTGGTACAGGTCCCCAGTGGCCAGCCACTCTGTGTGGTCTTTTGGCCAGGTGTACATCTGGTGCGTGATCTCCACCACCACTTCTGCCACCCACTGGGTCTCTGAGGGGGCCTGCAGGCTTTCCAGGACCCCACCACTAGTACCCACCACGTCTTCTCCTTTCTTCTCCATTGCACCATCTTTCCTGAGTCTTTCTGCTGCCTGGGTAGACTGGGCAAACATCCGGGGCTAAGGACCCCGGATAGTGGCTCCGGTTGGAACAGAGAAATTAGTCGGTTTAATGTCAGGATTCCAAGTAATATACTCACAGGAAACAGAACTCCAAGGCAAGTAGATTCCTTAAAGAACAGTTTTATTGTTTATATCATATTGACACGGACTGGTGAAAACCAACTCTAAAGGTTCCCGCAGTTTTCACCTAATTAAAAGTAAAAGTTTTCCCCCTCTCCCAACCAATCTGTTACATGGCCCAATCAAGGTGCTGTCTGGTTGCTTGGAAACTTCACTCCTCCTCTTCAGCCACCTTTTGAAATGTCCTCGGTTCTCAGGGGAAACTATTTTGTTTTGGCTAAAAAGGTAAAGGTAAAGGTTCCCTTTGCACATATGTGCTAGTTGTTCCCGACTCTAGGGGGAGGTGCTCATCTCCGTTTTAAAGCCGAAGAGCCAGCGCTGTCTGAAGAGGTCTCCATAGTCATGTGGCCAGCATGACTCAATGCCAAAGGCGCATGGAACGCTGTTACCTTCCCACCAAAGGGGGTCCCTATTTTTCTACTTGCATTTTTTATGTGCTTTTGAACTGCTAGGTTGGTAGAGGCTGGGACAAGTAATGGGAGCTCACCCTGTTACGCGGACTAGGGATTCGAACCACTGAACTGCCAACCTTTTGATCAACAAACTCAGCATCTTAGCCACTGAGCCACCACGTCCCCTTATTGTACCCTTATTGGCTACAAAACCCCAACTATCTCTATTTCCCCCTCCCTATCCCTCATCACCAATGTGGCAATGCTGAAGCCTCCAAGATGGTCTCAGTCAGGCCAGCTTCAGAGTTGACAAGTGCATTGCCTCCTGTGTGTACCTTGCCTTTCCCTTAGGATAATGATGCCCAGTGGGCACAGAGTGGAATATCGAATGTATCATAGGTACAGATTCATCCAGGCATGTTTGAGAGATTAATCCTTAGAGTTTTTCACCTAATTCTTCAAATTCTGAAGCCAGCAGTGTACAAAATTGTGTTTCTCAAGCTGGTACCCTCCTGTGTAAAGCCTACAATCCCCATGTGAATCTTGGAGCTGTAATCTGCATGACTGAACTGAAACTTTACAGGTCAGACTGTAACTCAGCTTCATAGTTTGGGGGCCACTACAGAGAAGGGATGAACCTGCCTCTCCAAAGGAGAGAATCTGGAACAGACTTTCTGGTTTGTCTGGATTTCCAAGCCACTCTGACAACTTAATATGTGACCAATTTTTTTTTCTTGGATTCCAGAAAAACTGGTTGTAGAATAGAGAGCATTTTTTCCCTTTCAAACAAGGATGGCCTTTTCTTCTTCCTTCCATACAGTGGAAAACCCCAGCCATGTAAAGCCCCAGTTCCAAATAAAAGGCATTGCTTTGCCAATGAATCTCCCCCAGGCAAAAATGGAGATTCGAATGGAAGGAATGTGAAGACTCTTGATACTATCCCAAAAAGGCAACATGGCATTGAAACTGCATGCTGCACATTTTTCCTTTGAAACCATGCCCGCCCACTTGTTTCCCAAGCATCATTAGTAGAGGCCCACTCAAAGGAAATGTTGGTCCAACAGACAATCTTGACTGCAAATCAGTGAACGAGATTACTGAGTGGCAGTCCCCCGTTTGGCAGCTTCAATCAATCAGAATACAGCTGGAAGGGACCTTAGAAATCTTCTAGTCCAGGGTTGTCAAACTTGCGTCATCATGGCATCATGTGATGTATCGCAACTTTCCCCCCCCTTAGCTAAACTGGGTATGGGTGTGGCCAGCATGTGACACATCCAGCCCACAGGCTGCATGTTTGACAGCACTGTTCTAGTCCAACCCTCTGCTCAAGCAATTTCTGAGCTGAGCATGCACTCAGATATTTCTGTTTCACAATGATTTGGTCACTTCTCAAGTTTGCATTTCTTATTATTATTAACAAAACCAGTCCTCTAAATGCCTAAATTCTGTGCTGCATATGCTCTCATGTTCATATAGTGCACAGCAACAATGCTGAAAAAAACCCTTGGCTATGTTCATGGACTGGCTTCATCCTAACACACTAAATCTCTCTCAAACAAATCACAACAGGGTTTTGTATAATGTGTGAGTACTCCCCATGTCAGAGATTTTGCAGCATGGGCGGAGTTTATTACTCGTGACATGATATTATTTTCTAACTTCTTGTTGAACAATGTTCTTCTAAGGCAATCCAGCTTGTCTGGATTCTAGGATTTCTCGGTCCATATTCCTTAATCCTTTTAGGTACAAGGAGTAGTAAATGTTTGTTTCTGCCAAGAAGCCACACCTTGTTCAAATCTGAGACACCTCGCTCATGAAATGAGTGGCATAAAATATGTATTGCAAAACTTAACCTCTCATAAGACACAGAACAAAACACTGACCTAGTTTGCATATTATGCTGAGCTATGGATCAGATCCACTGAGTTAGATTTGAATGTGCAAAACAATAATGGTTTACAAAAGCAGAATGCAATGTGACCTCTCAGTAGAAGAACTGAATATCAGTCCTCACCTGTATGACCAACGATAGGAGAATGTGGAAGTCGTAATCACCTCTTGAAGACTTCAGATTCTCTATCTCTTCCTAAGTAGCAAGTTGTCCCTTCATAATTGAGGAGATGTAAAGAGGTCTGTGTGATAGAAACCACCACCTGGCACTCCTATGACTTCTAAAAGTGAGGACCCATCACCTGATCACCTGGCATTCCAAATTCATACGGGCAGCAGATTTCAGCCATAGAAATTGCTGAAGTACTGTATTAGGTCCCCATGGATTCAAGTTCTCTGCAAATGACAATGTTCTATGGACTTTTCTTTGCTTTTTGGTTTCACTGGGCCCCTCTGCCAGTCTGACTGAAAACTGTGTTACAGTTAGTCCACTGGGAGTGGTCCACGACATAGAGGATTTCTCAGTTCAGAGGGGTCTTTAAATTTCTCTTGCACAAGCCATCAACTGAAGAATTGTTCTATAGAGGTCCAATAAAACCAAGATAGTGTTGATAGACTTGGATACTGGAGGTAAGAGCAGAACCAAGGAAAGAGAAGAAAAGATGGCATTGCTACTGCTTGATCGGGTGAGTGAGGGTGGAGAAGACGCTGAAAGTGGAGAGTGGCAAAAGAGAAAGCAAGTAATTTGGCATCTGCGTGGCCTTGTGAGAAATTTGCTGTGACCTTGGATAAAAATTTGGTGGGTCATGCAGAATGTTTTGAAGAAAAAAATTCAATTTTCTCCACAATTGTTTTTACTGGGTATAGTTAAGGGTTTTACAGTGGATGAAACAAAGTTGATATTGTACATGATAACAGCAGCGAGATTATTGATAGGCAAATACTGGAAAAATGAAGCTTTGCCCACTATTGAGGAATGGACTTTGAAGATGGCCAGCTTTGCAGAGATGGCGAAGATTTCAGCATATCTAAAAGATCGCTCACAAGAGACTTATGAATGGGAATGGAAAAAGTGGATAGATTATGTGCAGAATAAATATCAAACTAGGAAGTATCAAATAGCTTTTTACTGACAGTATTATATAGAGATAGAAATATTTGGATTTTGTGAAGATGAAAAATTGTATGGGGGATGGAGGGGTTCAAGTTTTATATAAAGGGGATTCTGATGGGAGTATATTCTGTGGAAGTCCGGGGGGGAGGGGAGGGTTGGGGGGGGGGTTGGGAGGGTTAGGCTGGGGAGCCTGGGGTGGGTTGTGGGGGGGGAAATGGGGTGAAAATGTAATTGTAAAACTTTTGCAATAAAAAAAAGAAAAGAAATTTGCTGTGACCGAGAAATAAATTGTATTGCACTGACCTGGTTCACACGCTGCAAGAAAGCTGTTCTTAACCACGGCTTCTTAGATCATATGTTCTTGAGCAATACGCTAATTTACAAGCCACAGCTAGATTCACACGCAGCTTTAAGCTGAAACTATCCCAGCTTTGGGAGGAGGGCCAAACCAGTTACTGCTAAGGTGTGAAAAATATCACTGTTGTACAGGTAGTCCTCAACGTACAACCACAATGGAGCCCAAAATTTCTGTCGTTAAGTGAGACATTGGTTAAGTGAATTTTGCCCCATTTTATGACCTTTCTTGCCTCAGTTGTTAAGTGAATCACTGCAGTTGATAAATTAGTAACCTGGTGGTTAAGTGAGTCTGGCTTCCCCATTGATTTTGCTTGTCAGAAGATCGCAACTTGGGTTCAGTTCCAAGTGGGAAGAAAGACACTGATGGTTTAATGGTGAAGCAGAACCACCAAGCACGTGTGATTTTTGGTAGAAGACTACATGGAGTGGAGGGTGAGATATATTTGTACTCTCTCTTGGGCCTTGCAAGAAATGTATCCTATTGATTGTCAGACTCCCAGGGGGCTATGCGGGTGTTCAGATAATCTTGTAGGTTGTCTGTGTTCCAGGCTTGGTTGAATCTTGCTGGGTGATGATGTAATGAAGAGGGCTGTGTTCTGAAAGGGTGTTGGGCAATTCCTATTATGGCTTAATGACGTTGTCCTGGTTTGGATCTTGAGTGAGGGCTAATCCTATCACCTTGGAGTTGAAGGCCTTTGTCTTGTAGATAGGATGGCCCAGTCTTTCTGGGGCTATTAACAAAGGTGGGGGCTGCTTTCCAAGAGCATGTTTCTCCTTTTCTTATCCAGAGAGGTATAATATTCTGCCTTTTTAATATTTCCTAGAATATTTCATTCTTCTAGGAGAGGGGTGGGTGCTAACTTCCTACAATAACAAGCAGCCTTTCCTGCCCAGTAATATTCCAAATCTCTAACCCTAAATTCAACCATCTCCAATCTCATGTTACAACTTGGACAATACAAAGGAAAAATTATAGAGGTTTCTAAAATGATCCATTGTGTTAAGAAATATAGAGGAGAAGCTTTTAGCAGCATCCGCAGCATGGCATAATGAAGATCAAATGATAATAGGTGCCTAATGACAACACAGAACTCTACTTGTGTTCAGACAATATGCAAATCTTGGCATTTGTGTGATTACTTGTCACCCGCATTTCTTCATTTCAGCCCCCTTGGACAGTCATGAGACAGCCACCTTGCAAAAAGCACGCCCAGCTTTATTGATTTACTTTTATCCTGCCTTTATTATTTTTATAAATAACTCAAGGCAGTAAACATACTTACTACCCTTTCTGCTCCTATTTTCCTCTCAACAACAACCCTGCGAAGTGGGCTGGTCTGAGAGAGAGAGAGAGAGAGAGAGACTGACCCAAAGTCACTCAGCTGGCTTTCATGCCTAACATGAGACTAGAACTCACAGCTCCTGGTTATTTGGCCCGAAGTCAACCAAAGTCACTTAGGCTTTTATGCCTAAGGCAAGACTAGAACTCACAAACCCCTGGCTTCTAGTCTGGTGCAGCTGAACAAATGCTACTTTATTGTAAGGTTACCTTAACAGAATGTTGCAAGTGTGAAAGTACATTTCCCTCCCATCCCCTTTATAGACCACAAAACTAAGGGGGAGGGTCCCTTCTGAAATGTTTGCCACTGTTTGCCATGTGTGTTTTCCTGGTGTGGGCCAAACTGCCTCCTATCTGATAGTTTTCCTCTCAGAACTAAAATTTGACTCTGCAATGCATTTTTTTTTTAATTTGATTTATATGCCGCCCTTCTCCAGAGACTCAGGGCAGCTTACAGTGCGTTAAGCAATAGCCTTCATACTTTTGTATATTTATACAAAGTCAGCTTATTGCCCCCACAAACTGGGTCCTCATTTCACCTACCTTAGAAAGGATGGAAGGCTGAGTCAACCTTGAGCCTTGGAGAGATTCGAACCAGCAGTAAATTGCAGGCAGCTGTGTTAATAACAGGGTGCTTTAAACCACTGTAGTACCAAGAGAGAGAGTGAAAAAATGTTGAATTGCATGATTGAGGCTACTGTCTTGACATTTTTTTTACCTCCTCCCTATGGACATCTTTGGATGCTGGATATGGTGCAACTTTGGCAGCTTGATGGCAGGGACTTATTCTAACAAGGTTTCTTTGGAGCAAAAGTATCTCCATACATTGCAATGTGTTGGATTTCCCTTTCTTTCCCCTAGGGTTGTACTGGGAAATTCTGTGAGTTGAAGTCCACACCTCTTAAATTTGCCAAAGTTGGGAAACACTGCCCTAAGGGAATGGGCAAAAGGTAGTCCAAAGGGATGACTCTGACTGTGATCACTTAAAGTGATTTTCCTGCCACTTTGAAGTACTGTAGTGTAGAAAGTTAGCACCCACCTTCTCCTAGAAAAATGAAATATTCTAGGAAATATTAAAAAGGCAGAATATTATATTTCGCTGGATGAGAAATGGAGAAACATGTTTTTTTAGGCAGGAATCAGACTCGCTCTTAATAGCCCCCACCCTCCTTAATAACCCACAGCAGTTGTCAGCACTTAAGAGATAAAGAGATAGCTAGGTCTATTCATAGGCAAATGCCCTCACCCAAGATCCGACAAAGGTATGATTAGCCCTCAGCCATAATTGGAATTGCCTACAGCCCCTTCATTACATCACCCAGTAAGATTCAACCAAGCCTGGGACTCAAGACAATCTACAAAGCAGGGGTGAGTTTTACTTATCTTTACTATCAGTTTGCAACAGGGTTGCACGTGCGCGCTCTTCTGCACATGCGCAGAACCATTCTGATGACATTGGGATTGGTGGGCGGAGCCTCCCATCAGTTTTACTACCGGTTCTATAGAACCGGTGCGAACTGAGGGCAATCCCGAGTCCCAGCTGATTGGGAGGAAATGCGGATTTTACAGTAACCTTCCCCTGGAGTGGTGAGGGAATGGAGATTTTACAGTATCCTTCCCCTGGAGTGGGGTGGGAATGGAAATTTTATAGTATCCTTCCCCTGCCATGCCCACCAAGCCATGCCCACAGAACCGGTAGTAAAATTTTTTGAATCCCACCGATACAGTCTCTTAAAGTAAATAACCATGACTTTAAATTTTCACAACCTTCAAAAATTTGATAAAGATTAAATTTCCCCAAAAGTGGGTTTTTGAAGGCCAGCCAAGGAAGTATATGGAAACCTGCTTGTTTTCTACATGTCAGGCAGTTGTTAAGACATAAGAGCCTCTGTTACAAAGAAAAAATAAAAAAAGTATTAGATCTAAGCAAAAACAAAACCTCTATTGCTTGTTCAGATTTGAGCCTTCTCGCTGCTTGATTTGGCATTTCTTGCTAAAATCTTACCGTATTACTTTCTGCTAACCCTTACCAGAAAGTAAAGCTAGAAGTAACTAAATTAAAATATATTCAAGTAACAATAAGTGTAAATAAAAAGAAAGTGGTATAAAGCTATGGTACATGAAAATCGTTTCAAGAAAGAAAAATGGCAAAAAATCCAATCTGCATCAATTGCTGGGACCAGAGGTTTAGTCTTCTGAGCTTTCGGACTCGTGCTGAAGCCCATTCTCAGGGAACTTCTATCTACACATTTCAGCAGAGAGTTCCCTGAGGATGGGCACCAGCACAAGTCCAAAAGCTCAGAAGACTAAACCTCTGGTCCCAGTGACCAACCCAGATTAGATCCTGCATCATTATCCTGGAACGTGTATATTTGCCTTCATTCCTGAAAAAGAGTAAAATTTATATTTTTGGAGAAATGCACAGATTAACTTTAGGAAATATAAAGAAGAATTTTAAAGATTAACCAATGTATTGGCATATAAATTGTTACAGATTATAGCCAACTTTGTTAATTGATAAAATACAAATCCTGAATTACATCCACAGTTAAGACAGTTAAGAGAGGTTAGGTGAGAAAAAAATGGACAGAAATGCCACAGGTGATGATAATACCCATGTTAAAATATCTTTAAGGTTTTCCTGCTGTGAAATTCACAACTGGAAGTGGAATCTAAAACTCTTATACACTTATGCTTATACATTAGCTGTGCATGCTAATATATGCTTGGGACTCAGTAGGATTTAGTTCTGAGTACACCTGCATATTACTGGCTGAATGTACTTAACACAACTCCTTGTTGCTACATCCTCTCCCCTGATTCCTGGAGATCACAGGGACAAGTCTGTGCAATTTTCTTAGCAACATTTTTAGAAACGGCTTCCCATTGCCTTCTTCCTAGGAATGAGAGAGCGTAACTGGCCCAAAATCACCCAGTCAGCTTTCATGCCTAAAACAGGATTAACAATCTCCCAGTTTCTAATCCAGCATTTTATCCACCATACCAAACTGGCTCTCTTATTTAACAAAGCTAGCCAACCTCATTTTAGATTAGTATATTATGCACTCTCACATGCAGGATGGGATTATAGTTCACTATCTTAGGTGAAACCCTGATTATTATATTAACTTAGTAAACCATAAATTAAGTTAAGCATGGGTAAGTATATTGTACAAACACAACTGCTCTTCTGAGATTTCTCTCTTTTGCGTTCCTAGAGAATTTTTTAAATGTGGTAAATAAAATAATAACCTCTATTAGAGTGTTTCAGAACTACTTGGGTAACCCACCTGCCACTATTTGAAACAGCCCAAATCTTGATGTTTATGGAGATCCTCAGTCATCCAGGTCATGGTTGTCCCAAAGGTGCTTTTTCAAGAGAAAACTGAACTTTGTTTTTCCTTGAAGATGTTTCACTTCTTCACTTCTTTCAGTTCTTCAGAAGAAGCTTCTTGGATGAAAAGCGAAACATCTTCAAGGAAAAACAAAGAAAGTCCAGTTTTGAAAAAATACCTTTGAGCCCCTACCTGACATTCTCTGGATATTTTTCATTGGTTTGATAGGCTTATTTATTCTGTCCTCTAGGAATTCAAGGTAGTTTATCAGGCTGGAATTTCCCTTCATTTTTATTCTTTCCAGCCTAATGGAATGATAAATATAAATTATATGAAAAGGTGAGGATTCTATCTATCAGCATAATAACCCTATAAATATGAACTAAACGAGATCAATTTAAATCTTTGGAGAGGAAGAAAAAGGAAGTTAAGTTTGAAAATAGACCCGATCTGGCTGAGGGTCCCTCAGTTTACCCAATGTATTGTCCAATTAGATCCCTCCTACCCTCAGTCCTATATCCCAGGATATAGACAAACCCAGTGAGCATACATGGAGACAATATGGAAAAAAGAAAGGTGCTGCTAGTAAATGGATTGGACTGAGTCCCCAAAGCTTGCTTTGCTTTGCTCTGCTTGCTCTGCATTCTCTACTTGTTATCCCAATGTGGCAATTTATGGGATAGGTTGGAATGAGAGCGCTGGCTCAAGATTGCCCCCGAGTGCCCATGGCCGAGGGTGGACTTGAATGTGGTTCTTCCTGCTCATAGGACAGTATCTCAAGTGTCCAATATTCTTTATTGGTTTGTTATTAAGTGATGCACATGGGGTCCTCAGTTTCTTTACTGTGATGATACAGTACAGGAATACTTCTTGGCTGATTTAAAATATCAATTTCCCATGCTTATTAAAGCCACCTTTTCCACAGTAGGTTGACCTGTGACCTGGACAATATGCCACTTGTGAACACAGCTGCTCTTGTGGTTGGCTACTAGGAATTCCTTCTACAGTGAAAGCAATTCACATGCCTCGGGGAAGCAAGAGAGGCCATTAGTTACACAAGCAATGGGTCTTAATTGCCACCACTGATTCTTCTCACCTCCTACAGCTCTGCGTTAACTTGTTCCACTTGAGAAAGCAAAACATTATCTACTCCAAGGGGCTGAATCAAAGCCTAACCCACGTGTAGGCAGAGGCAAGGGCTCTTAGTCATCTTGAAGCTACCTTCTGAAGGAGCAGCCTTCCAAAGCTGCTTCCCCCGTATGCTGACAGCTGCTCTAGCTGCCCCCAGCAGTGAAAGCAGGAACTCAGCTGGGGCCATCTGGTGCCAAGTCATACTCACAAGAAATGAGAGCTACCAGCTTTGGTTTCTTTAAAGAAGGAGACAAATTTAAGGGAGAAAGAGAAGGATGAGGAATTTCTTAGTGGGTTGCAATTGTAATAGCCATGTAGGATCTCTAGGAGTTTCTAAATACCAATTTCTCTGAAATGGAAAGAAAAGCGTTAGCTTCCTGCTTTGCTTCGGAGCTTCTGATGGGTATCTGCTTGCCACCATCAGAAAGAAGATGCTGAACTGGTCCTTTTTCACAAAAACTTAAATTCCCCAGAGAACTCCATTTAATAGTGTGCAGATAATAGTGCACTTTGAACTAAGAACAGTAGCTTACTATTACTGTAGGAGGACAGTCATGTAGTCTGTGGTAAACAAAATCCAGTCTTTTCTGACTAATTTGTTTCAATAAAAAGCACAAGCTTATCCCTTGTAATAATATTTGTTAATCAAAAAAGATGCTTCCAGACTCATCCTGAATTTTAGCTGGGTATTCAAGCAGGAATGGTGAGCTTATTGCCTTCTAGAAATTGCTGGATTACAATCTGCAGTAGTCCAGCATATGGGACAAGTGATGAAAAATGCTGGGAGATGCCAGTTACAGAGATCCACAAGGTCCTTACCCTGTCCTTATTTTTTTATTCATGGTGTACATGTGTATGCACATAAGTGCACCTGCGTGCCTACCGTCCCTGTCCCAATGTTCCCTTTATTTGTATTCATTTCACGTATTTAAATCATGTTTATACTTATATATATTATTTAATATGTGCTTGACAAAATAAAAAAATAAACATTCTCAGAGCTCTGGGGAGCTGGAGGGAAGTTTCTCTACTCAGTGTAGTTCCATAGAAGTGTAGGAAGTTAGCACCCACCCCTTTCCTGGAAGAGTGAAATATTTTAGGAAATATGAAAAAGGCAGAATATTATATTTCCCTGGATGAGAAATGGATAAGCATAATTTATCTAAAATATGGATAAGCATATTTTAAAGCAGCTCCCATCTTCCTACCCCCACCCTTTGTCAATGGGCCATTAAGGCCTGGGCCAGTCTATTCTACATAACAAAGATCTACCTCCTTCAGGCAGAGCCATAGTAGGAATTGCCAAAGATCCAACAAAGATAGGATTAGCTCTCTACACAATATCAGCAGAAACTCACCACATGTGACCTGGGAAGCACATGTGACCATCGGCTAGCTAAGACCCCCACCCTCTGGGAGTCTGACAACCAATCAGAGTACTCTTTCTGGGCCCCAGGAAGTTCAGAGCCAGGGAGAGCATAAAAACCCAGGGACTCACTGTATCTGCCCCCCTTTTCTGTTCAGGAACTCAAGCCATGTGATCCTGTCCACCATTAAACCATCTTTCCAAGCAGTCTCCATGTTTCCAGTGTCTGTTTCCCCACTTGGAACAGAACCTAGAAGGTTGTTTCTTCCAACAGAAGCAATGTTGAGTTGGGTTTGACTGAGAGAGGCTGACTCCAGATGACCTAGCCATCTGTATGGTCTCCTAGGGATGTCACCTTGGTCTTCCAAAGTGAAGTCCAACATCTAAACCATGCTAGTTCTAAAAGCAAGTGAGGAATACCATCTGCCTGGGCTGACCAGGGATAATGGGAGTCAAAGTCCACCATATCTAGCATGCACCAAGTCAAGAAAAGCTTTTTCCTCAAAAGGTAAGTAGGGCTTGACAATATGGTGCTGGTGGGAGTTTCAACAAGTGAGGTGCTCTAAGCTAGGGTGTCCTACCTTTGCAACATTAAGACTGTCAGATGTAAATGCCTTATTCTCCAATGTGTAAATAATGTATATATGGAACATCAGAGGTTAACTTATTCTTTGGACTTTAATGTATTCATAACTTACCACTCCCATTCCTAGCTCCACCCCTTGTATATATAAGGAGCCACCCTCACCATTCTCGTCGCTTCTACCTTGAATATTCAGTGAATATAGAATGCCTATCATAATTAAAAAGAAATATATTTAAAGCTCTAACTCCTATTATCTTTATTGAGTCTGATCCTGAAAATATTGCAACAAGCTGGTAGCAGAGGATGGTTAATTGACTCAATAAGTAATTAAAAATGTCCAAGAAAGATAGGCCCAACACCAGGGCCTACAGCAAAGAAATAGAAACTGATCAAGAGATGATCAACGAATCCACCAATGCGATTTCGAGAGAATCCGAAGAATACACCACTGAAGAAGAAGAACTAATGAGTGAAAATAATGACCAGAAAGAAATCGAAATAGAAAATAACGAACTCAGGTCAGAGATATTAAAGATACTAAAAAGCCAAAAGAATGATGAAAGTCTCATCGCGGACCTCCAGGAGATGCTGAAGAACAGCGGAGCAGCGAGAGAGAAAAACGTCATTAAAGAAAAACCCAAAGATCAAAAAACCGTAAGTGAGATGACTACTGAGAAAATAGTTGTTAAAAAGAAAAGATGTGATCCCGCGCGAAATTTTGAATGGCAGCCATCTTGGTTTCAACGAACTTCAAAAGAGAATGGAGCAGAGCCAATCAAAACGCTCAGTTCAAAATTTCTGGCGCGAAAAACACTATCAGACGAAGAAAGTGAGAAAGAAGTCTCAAACTCTTCAGATGATCCAAAATCAGAAAGTGAAGACGATTTAACAAAATCTCAAGTAAAATCAGCAATGAAAACGCTTTTTGCTGCTTTTGGGCCAAGACTGAAAATTACCAAGACATCTACGAAGAAGCAAGAAATCAAACCGGCGACTCAAGACCTGCACGCTCCCATCCTGACTTCGAAAGCGACGACGCCCGAGCCCAGAGAGCCATGCCGATTTCGCCCTACACCACAGACAAAATCGAATACCAACGCACACAAAAAGAAGAAAAGAACCGTCGCCACCACCAGAACCCCAAAAACCGAGCCAGAGACCGACTCATCTGAGGAGGAGCGGATCGAGAGAGCTGAAAGGGAGAGAACCTTCCACGACGCCACCAAAGAAGAAATGAGCAACGCGCATGTGCGAAACTACGTAGACGACCCAGAAGGACTTGAACTGGCCAGAGAACCGCGCAGACTCATTGCAAGCATCCCAATGCCGTTCTGTAATTTCCTGCACTTGAGAGATCACGGACTGCCCCAGGTTGTAAGTAATGGACAGAATAATGTAGGTAACTTACCCAGTGACTTCCCAAAACTTAGAATTGATGGCATTAATTTACAAGAGTGGTATCAACAGCTTCAGGTTATTTTCATGAAAGAAAATTTACTATTCTTTATAACTAGCCCTCCAAGAAGACCTTGGACTTTAAAAATAGATTGTTTACATCATAGAGCATTTTTCATAATAATATCTAGCGTGTCTCCTGCAATGTATCATAGCATCAAACCAAACCTAACTGTATCAGAAATAATTCAATGCATGTTTAATCTATTTCACAGCGATAGCGTAGCTACAACCACAAGAATGTCTAAGGATTTCTTTTCCTCTAGAGTAAAACCAGGGGTTTCTATAAGTGAGCATTTGATAAATCTAAACAAAATAAGAGCTGAGCTACAATTGAGGGGGGAAGTGATTTCAGATCAAACAATGAAAAGTGTTATTATCAATTCACTTGATCCATCATGGGATAGCTTTATGTCACACTTAGATACCATTAATTTGGGATATTTATCCATAGAAAGTCTATCTAACAAATTGATAGCAGAAGACAATTCAAGAAAAAATCGATCCAGTAACCAAACAGACCACAAACCTTTTAGGAAAGTAGTCTTTCAAGATAAACATAATGAGGCCTTTAGATGCTACAATTGTGGATCCAGGGAACATAGTAGAAGAGACTGCCCCAAAGTCTCAAGAGAGAGACATAGACCAGAATATAGGAGCAAATATAATTACAGACAATCTTCCACAGATAGACACAAATATAGAAGTCCACCAAATTACAAAGAAGGTAGAAGGGGTAGAGAAAATTCAAAAGAGAGGAAATCTGGGTCACTGAATGGGCTAAATAAACAAGACAGCACCAGAACACAGCAGGATGAGAATAACAATTGGCTTATTGATTCTGGTGCAACAAATCACACCACCAACAACAAAAGTATATTATCTTCATTTATAGAAGATAAGTTTGTGATAAAGGTAGCTAATCAAGAAAAGGTTCAAGTACTAGGCAAAGGAAATGTGACCTTGCCTGGTCTAGGGAAAATAGAGGGGGTATTATTAATCCCAGAAATACCTCACAACATACTAAGTGCCATAAAATTAAGCAGAGAATCTGATATCAATATAGTTTTCTCAAAGGGGAAAGCAACTATAGAAAAGAACAAAACAAATGTAGGTACTGTAATGATAAAAGGAGGTCTACCCTATCTGATAACTAAAGAAAGATGTTTACATAACATTGATTCAAATATGGAAGATTGTATTGAAGCAGATGATGAAAATGTCAGTAACAGTGACAATGATGAGTGTAGAATAACTCATGATCACAAAAATACATACAAGGAAAAGAAACCAAAAATAGGTAAACCAATTCATGATGAGTGTGCTCACATCTTACACAGGAAGTTAGGACATGCAAGCTTTCCTGTAGTACAAAAAATGACTGAACACGCAGAAGGTGTCAAAATAAAAAATTGTGAAAATTATTTGGAATGCTCAGTATGTAAGTCCACCAAACTAAAAACCAGTCCCAGACCAAAAAAATCTAACAGATCAACTAACAATATTTTTGATTTGGTACATATGGACTTAGTTGGTACATTAAGTCCCTCAATTACCTATAGAAAACGTTACTTCCTAACAATAGTGGATGACTACAGCCGATATGGTTTTGTTTACACATTAAAGCACAAGGATGAAACATTTCAGAAATTTAAGGAATTCTACAAACGTATAGAAACACAACATAATATCAGAATAAAGCAAATTATGACAGATAGGGGATGTGAGTTCATGTCTAAAGAATTCTCCCAATGGTTAAAGGATAGAGGAATGTTACATTTCACGTCCAATCCTTTTTCTGCATTTCAAAATGGAGTTGCAGAGAGGAAAAATTCCACACTACAAACCATGATTAGGTGCACATTAGAGGATGCTGGTTTAGGCAAACAATTTTGGTCAGAGGCATTACATTATTCGAATTACACTCAAAATAGAACCTGGTCCAGTATTGTGAATAAGACACCATATGAGGTGATGTACAATAGAAAACCCAAATTATCACACATGCACATATTTGGAGTCACCGCAGACGTACACATACCTAAACAATTGAGGAGAAAGGGAGAAAACGTATCCAGGAGATTAAGATTCATGGGATACGAAACTGGAACCAAAGGGTACAGATTTATTGATAGTAATAACAAATTTATAGTATCCAGAACAGCTGTGTTCCATGAACAGGCCAATTGGTCAAAATTGCACCTTAATGAAATATTTCCTAATAAATGTAAAGATACGATATCTTGCGAGGAAGGAACAACAGAAAATCAAAATATTAACAAAAGTAAGAACAAAACCAAAACTTGGACTAATAGTCAGCATAAAATAAAGACAGACACATTAACAAAAAAGGAAGCTAGATATTTGCATGATAACCATAGCAAGCCTGAAAGAACTATTAGAAACAATAGAAACCAAATACCAAATAAATACAAAGATTACATAATGCATATGAATGGAGAACAAATAACACCTAATACATATGAAGAAGTATTGAAACTTCCACATGAAGAAAGAGAAAAATGGGAACTAGCTATAGAAAAAGAGATGGAAAGTTTACAAGGATTAAATGTATTCACACCTGCGATCGCACCTAAGGATAAAACAATTATAGGTACCAGGTGGATTTATAAAATTAAGAACTTAGAAGGAGGCAATACCTTATACAAGGCTAGACTAGTTGCACAAGGCTATGCACAAAAATATCCAGAAGACTATACTGATACATATTCACCCACAGTGAGAACAGAGAGTGTCAAAACTGCCCTTGTAGTAGCATCTGCACTCAATCTGGACGTATTCCAATATGACATACAGACCGCATACTTACATGCAAAATTAGATAAGGAAATATATGTAAGAGCACCACACAGTCAATACACTAATAAGAACGAAATTTGGTTATTAAATAAGAGTCTGTACGGATTAAAGCAATCCGGCAAAAGATGGTACGATTGCTTGGTAAAAGTACTTAAGACCATGGATTTCAACGCCACCACTGCTGATAACTGTTTCTTTGTAAAAAAGAGTAATGATCATATTGAATTTGTATTAATTTACGTGGACGATATTTTATACATTGGAAAGCATAAAGAGAGCAGGGAAATCTTTGTAAATAAGTTAAATGAACACTTCTCACTGAAATCTCTGGGTAAAGTGAATAAATACCTTGGTGTGCAAATTAACAAAACTAAAAGGGGATTCAAACTTACACAGAAAGATAAAATCATCGAACTCCTAAACAAATGTAACTTAAATAATGCTAAAACCTGTGACACCCCTATGCAAACTGATTTTCTTAGAAACACTGATGAATCTTCCCCTGAGTTTAAAGACAACACATTTTACAGATCAGTTATAGGTTCACTCCTTTATATATCTAATTGGACTAGGCCAGATATTGCATTACCTCTCAATCTATTGTCAAGATATGTTAGTAAACCAACCTTGTATCATTGGGAAGCTGTCAAAAGAATTCTAAGATATCTGAAGGGTACATTAGATTTTTGTTTAATGTTGGAACCCAATAATGACAGAGAACCAAAAATTACTTGTTATGCTGATGCAGATTGGGCTGGTGATACATCATGCAGAAAGAGTACTTCTGGTTATGTTTTTCTATTGAATGATTGTCCAGTTTACTGGTATACTGGTAAACAAGAACTAGTAGCCACTTCTACTACAGAAGCGGAATATGTTTGTTTGTCCAAGGCTGCAAATAACCTTGTATGGTTCAATGATCTGATCACTGATGTTTGGAGGAAACCCACCTTACCATTTATTATGCATGAAGACAATAAAGCGGCCATTGAAATATCCAGATCCGATGCAATTGGACAAAGGTCCAGGCATATTGATATAAAGTTTAAGCATGTGAGACAACTGTCTCAAGACGGATTCATTAAAGCAATACATTGCGATACTTCTGAACAATTAGCTGACATATTAACAAAACCCTTACCTTCTAAACAACACAAATATTTAACTTCTAAATTATATGTATTATATTGTCCTGAATCAGAATGTAATTGGTGTTGTGTAACGAACCGGCATTTAGAGGGGGATTTGTCAGATGTAAATGCCTTATTCTCCAATGTGTAAATAATGTATATATGGAACATCAGAGGTTAACTTATTCTTTGGACTTTAATGTATTCATAACTTACCACTCCCATTCCTAGCTCCACCCCTTGTATATATAAGGAGCCACCCTCACCATTCTCGTCGCTTCTACCTTGAATATTCAGTGAATATAGAATGCCTATCATAATTAAAAAGAAATATATTTAAAGCTCTAACTCCTATTATCTTTATTGAGTCTGATCCTGAAAATATTGCAACAAAGACTTGTGGGCATCAACTCCCAGAATTTTCCAGCTGTCCATTCTAGGAGTTGAAGTTCACAAGTCTTAAAGTTGCCAAGATTGGACACCCCCTGCTTTAAGCTTAGAAGGGGATAGGAGTTGGCTTACCTTTGCTTTTTCCATAAGTGCAATGTGGATAATTTTTTTCTCAAAATTAACTTGAAAGGAAGAACCTTCTCCAACACATTGGACAAAAGGAATCACAATGAACCTGTGAGCTACCATGTGGCTATTTTACATTGCAGCCCATGCTGAACAGAAATTGCCTCTCTTTCTAAACAATTTATCCCAGCTATGTATCATATTCTTCTGAAATACTTCCCATTACATTCTCAGGGGATCAGTAAAGAAAGAAAACCCAGCTTTTGAGCAAGTACAAAAAGTAGCTTTGTCTAAGTAAATCAAGTTGGTATAAAACTGCATCTAAAAAGTTGAGACAGAGATTTTCCCCACACCTACCATAGCAGATGAGCCCAACTTGGAGTACAGTTGGATTTTTAAGCAACTTCCCTCTCCTCTTGAAAACACTGAAGATGATCAGTTGGTTGTGAGCCACTGTGATCCTTACTATGGAAAAATGTCAGTTGTTGCAGCACACACAATCAGACAATTCAGCAGGATTCAAAACTTCTTTATATATACAGTATAATAACACATAAGGCAAATATGCAATACCTGTGTTGGTTTTTCCAACGTGGTAGAAAGAAGAGATTGTAAGTAGGTACAAACACAGACCAAGACTTCTATATACAGAACAGTTGAGCTAAGCCACGCCCAGGCTCCTAGCTATTTGAACGACCAAGCAGCCCCCCATTCTCTGACCTTGTTGCTATGCCTATTCCAACTCATGAACTCTTATACACTGACAAAAAAGGAACATACAGTATTTATAAACTAACATAGAAGCAGCACAGGAATATAGTGACTTCACATGTCGTAGTGGGCCAGAAATGTCAACATGCATGATTTGCCAGCCTCCTTTTTTGTACTTCACAAAGTGGGTGGGAGCAAAAATATACAACCTTTCCCCCCAGAAAAATGGGGTTGTTAAGTTGTGCAAGTGCTGAAGGCACCAGGGTGATCATTAAAGGTTTTTCATCCTTGCTGCCCTCCCTAATTTTTTACATTCCTGCAGAAAGCTTGGATTGGTTAATAGCAATGGCACCAGAGGTGGTATTCAGTCAGTTCAGACTGGTTTGGGTGAACCTGTAGTGGAAATTTTAACTGGTTCACCGAACTGGCAAATACCACCTTTGGCTGGCCCTAACCCTCCCCATCCAGTGGGTGCTTGCCCCCGCCTGCCCCCTGCCCTATATATGTCACCTTCACCACGCGGCCCAGCTAATTGCCTTGCCTCGCCTCTGCGCCTCACCCACTCTGCTCACCAAAGGTAAGCATGCTGCCTGCTCGCCCTTAACTTCTGGTCGGGGCCCAGGGAGGTCCCATTCCTCTAGGCCCTGGTCGGAGCCTCTGTCTGCTCGCCGTTCGCCTTGGCCGGGTTGGGTAATGTGCCATTCCCCAGCTCCGGCCTTGCCCCGGAGCCTCTGGCATTCACCTTGGCTGGCTCAGGAAATGAGCCTTTCCCTGGTTCCGGCCTTGTCCCGGAGCTCCCGCCCACTTGCCGTTTGCCTTGGCCGGGTTGGGGAACGCACCATTCCCTGGCTCTGTCCTTCCCCAGGCCTCTACCCACATGCCGCCAGCTCGCCTCCTGCCTTGCTCACCTTCATCTGTGTCTTGGTGGGGGTACCCGGCAAGGCTCAGCCAGCGAGCCTCCAACCACCAGTAGTTTTTGGCTGCCTTCTGAGCAGCTCTGCTGCGACACCATCCTGCCGGCACAGCAGGCCATTCTCCTGGTTGGGTCTGGCTGTGAACGGCACTGGCAGGCAATGGGGTGTGTGTGTGCAGACAGGGCGAAGAACAGGGCGGCGATGGTAGCAATGGGATTTCTTCAGGCTTCTTTTTTGGCCTGTAGTTTTCAGTAGTTTTTGGCACAAGAAGCCTGTAGCCGCCACCTCTTTTTCAGCATGAGAAGCCTCCAGCTGCCACTACTGGCTCTGTTCCAGCTGGCAAAGAGTCTTCTTGCGCCGAAAAAGAGGTAGTGGCTACAGGCTTCTTGTGCCGAAACTACTGAAAACTAGAGGCAGAAAAAGAGGCCTGACGTCCCGTCACTGCCATCGCCATCCTGTTCTCACCGGCCGTGCAACCCATTGCTTGCCGGTGTGTGTGCGTGGTTGCACCCCATTGCCAGATCTGGCCAGGAGAATGGCCTGCTGTGCCAGAGGGACAGCGTCGCAGTGGAGCTGCTTGGAAGGCAGCCGGACTGCAGTGTCCCTTTAAGGTACTTGGACACAGGGGGACCATAAAGGGACAGGCCACAGGAGCTGCCTTTTCTGCCGGTTCTGTGGACGTGGCTTTGTGGGCATGGCTTTGTGGGCGTGGCTTTGTGTGTGGGAGTCATGTGACTGAGTGGGCATGGCCAATGTCACTCACAGCAAGGTACCACCCCACCAAACCACGCCCACCAAGCCACACCCACAGAACCGGTAGTAGAAAAATTTGAATCCCACCACTGAATGGCACTTAGACTTATATACTGCTTCATAATGCTTTACAGATCTCTCTAAGTAATTTACAGAGGCAGCATATTGCCCCCAACAATCTGGGTTCTCATTTTATCCACCTTGGAAGGAGGGAAGCCTGAATCAACCTTGAGCCCCTTAGGATTGAACTCCTGGCAATGGGAATGCAGAGTCAGCCTTCAATACTGCATTCTAACCACTGCACCACCATGGCTCCTTAGTAACCTTAAGTAGGTTAAGTTGAAGTAAATCACCCGTGACTGTTTTGCACAACCCCTTACTTCTGCCTATGGGTCAAAAACTGCAACTCTCTCATGAGCTTGAGCAGGCCTTGAGGAGGTGGATTATGGTCACTGGGGTAACTGATAGCAAACCCTGTGCCCCCAGAAACAACAGAGGAACCTGGTCTTTTTTAGTGTTGGAGAAGAGAGGAATGCTGTCCTTGGGATCACAAGCCTGCTGCTTCCTTTTTGGCAGGCAGACTGGAGAGCTGTTGCTGTGGCAACCACAGGGTTACTGCACCACCTTTCTTTATCCTTGGATGTGCCTGGTTCCCAAACTGATAGCTTTAAGGATGTTGAATGCCTAGCTGGTTCCATCCCACCCCCCCATCCAACCAATTTCTCCACCTGGTGCAGCTGGTGAAGATCCCAATGGCTGTGAAATAGTAGGGAAGGATCTTACACATTGTCCTTCTCTACCTGGGAAGTTGCCCTTTTGCACCTCAGAATCATATCCTAGCGGTTACATTGCCCACAGTGCTCACAGATGATAAATTTGAGAGGACGGTTCCAGATGGATCAGTGATAAAAGAAGAACCTGATGTGTTGTCAGAATTTAGACATGTGCTTGTGTCAGCCTTCCCAATGCCTTCAGAGGCAACTCGAAGGATCACCAGAGATCATAGCTTCTCTCAGAGGGCATCCTGGCTTTGGGATTTCTTTGGCTCTGCGACATTGTCTCTATTGTCTTTGAGTTGCTCCTTGAATTGACTCCACCTTATCAATCTGTCTCCACTTGGCTTCATTGAACTTATATTACATTATATTAATTACCATTGATTTTTGTTGGTTAACATTGGAGGAGTAATAGTACGTGAGTCATCTTCAGCTTTTGTACTGGAGAGGCTGTTACAGAGGACCAGAATAATATAATAGCAATAGCACTTATACTTACAGTATATACCATTTCATAGTGATTTATAGCCCTCTCTAAGCAGTTTACAGAATCAGCCTATTGCCCCCAACAATCCAGGTCCTCATTTTACCAACTTCAGAAGGATGGGAAGCTAAGTCAACCTTGAACTGGTGAGAATTGAACTGCTAAAATACTGGCAGTCGGCAGTCAGCACAATTAGATTGCAATACTGCATTCTAACTACTGCGCCACCATGACTCATAAAAGGTCCTTGTTCAAATCTGGGAAAGACAAGAATCCTTGTGCCATCTTAAAACATTCCCCAGGATGTAATGAAGATGGAAAGATTCTAGGCACCAAAGTTGGCTGGAGTCTCATGGGTGCCTTTGGAAGTTTCGCCCAGATAGTCAGGAAAACTCCAGGTAAATGATCTTGAGTGCTTCTCAATCCTCAATTGAGGAAGCAACTCATCTGACATTACAGAGAAAGAATGGATGGTGAAGTCGATGAAGTCAGCAAAATGGTGAAATTGACAGCTTTGATTGAAGACATTGACTAATTTTAATGTTGACTGTAAGCCCTTTCTGGAAGGGCTTTTTGTGTGAACAGAAAGAAGTGAAAATGGTAACATACAGATTTGATGACTAGGAAAAAATAGTAGGTAATAGGAAAAAAAATCAAAGTAATGATATAAACATAAGGTGAGAGTTTAGTACAAATACTTATATCTTATAACTAAAGTATTAGTTTTGTTTCTATTTGGATATCTAATAAAGTTATTTCAAGAGAAAAAGAGAGCGTGAGTCCATCAAGGGAAGAGCCAGGCCTTTTCTAGGACCTCTGAAAGCTTCCTGATGTGCCACTAATGCTATCATCAGATGAAGGAGCAAACTCTCACAGATGTCCCTGGAAGACGGGCGTTCTATAATGCCTGGGTCAATCTCACCAGAGATTTTGGATTACTGCTGTGATCCTTTACCTACTGCCCAGAATGACTAGACTGAATTTGGTGCTCTACTGCAGCTGGAGAAGACTCCATCCACTCGATTTAGTCTACATCCTGTATTGTATAATTGCTACTTTCTGAGCATTATATGAAGACGCCGAAGCTGGTCGAACTCCAAATGGGTGTCATCCTGAAAGAACACTTTTCTTCTGGCTATATATATAAGCATCAGTTAAAATCAGATTGTCAATACACTGAGTCATTTGTGCAGATGTGCCACTGGTAAGAAAGCATCTGCAATGCTTGCTCATGTATTTAACCCCAATTCCAAAATTATAAGCAGTTCCGGCCATGTGTCTTGAAAGTCCTGGGATTGTCCTTTAAAATGGGCAATGGAAAGATGCTGATCCTTCCATTGTCGGGCCAGTTCTGGATTACCATCCCAGAGGCCTCCCCCCTCTCTTTCTATAGGGGGGGGGGTTAAACCTTCATGCATAAAAGACCTAAAGAAAGCTAAGGAGATTAGAAATGATTGTTATATCTATCATGGGGGCTTTGCTTCTACAAAGTGACTGCCTTATTCCATCTCCCCTCCTGTATTTTTATCTCCTATCGCCCTTTTATGACCGGATATTCGGCTTTTTGTGAATCATTTGTTATCCAGGTTTGTTGTTTCCTGTATATCAGGATGAGAATTTCCTTACTTTTATTTCATCTGAGTCTCCCTGGATTTTCGCCTACTATATATATTTCCCACAGACTATCCGTATCTCTAATCTCAAGGATTGGCTATTCCATCTATGCCTAGGTACAACATTGAAAGAACAGGACTATAGCTGCTGTTTTTCTCCCTTATAACTGGTTGCCGTGAGAGGGTGATCGATGTTCACATCTGAGTTCAAAATGGCTCTTTCTACCGCTGATATGAGAGTTCAGCAGGACTAAAATGACTTGTACCTCTAATTGATACTCTCTCCACAGGACCCTGGATAACTAGGACATGCCTACCAGCTATAGACTATCTAGCTACAAAATGTACTCATTGGGAGAACTCCTCAAACTGTGAGATGCCCCCCTCTCGCAGGTCTGGCCCTCTTCTTTATCGAGGGCCTATCTCGATGACGGACTTTGGAGTCCGGAGAGATGGCATACAGCAAAAAGAGGGTTATGGGGTTTTTTAGGGAAATTTCTTAATAAGATTTTAAGGGATTCTGGGAGGGGGGTAGATTACGTGGGTTCGGGGGAAGACCCGGGGGGAGGGTATCTGGGCCAGCCGTAGGGCATGGCATGGGAGGTGTGAACTCTGGGGTCAAGGAGATGATTAGATCTTATGATACAGATGCCCATAACATCGATACTGTAGGTGGGAGGGGCAGATATGGCGGGAGCAGGGGGCCACATCATCCTACGGGAGTGCGTCCTCGCTGTTTACAAGCGGTGGCGCGCTCCGACCCTCAAAGCTCTTCTCGTTCCCCAGGTTGTACGGAACCTCGGGCCCCAGGCCTTCGGCTGATGCTGTGCAACGCCAGGTCCGTGGTAAATAAAGCCCCCCTCATTTGTGATCTTATTCAGAAGGGGGGTGCGGACCTGGCGGGTATTACGGAGACCTGGTTGGGCCAGGAAGGGGGAGCCCCCCTTGTTGATATGTGCCCACCAGGTTTCCGTGCTTTCCATCAGCCAAGGTCTCAGGGGAGTGGCGGAGGGGTGGCAGTTGTTATTAACGAGGGTCTTGGACCAAGGGAGGCCACTGTTCCTCAGACGGCTGGATGTGAGTCCCTTCTTGTGAAGTGGGGTCATAGGGTGCAGTTGGGCTTGCTAGTCATGTACCTGGCTTCCTGCCATGTGGCAGCAGCCCTGCCTGAGCTGCTTGATGTTATAGCCGCGGTGGCTGTTGACACCCCCAGGCTTATGGTCATGGGGGATTTTAACCTGTCATCAGTTGGCGAGACATCTGAGATGGCTCGGGAGTTCATGGCTTCCATGACGGCTATGGACCTGACCCAGTTAATTTATGGCTCTACTCACATGGGGGGGACACACACTGGACCTTGTTTTTGTCTCTGGACAGTGGTTGAGTGATCTCGAGATAGGGGATATAGTGATTGAACCCTTGTCATGGTCAGATCACTCCCTCCTTCGCCTGGACCTTCGAACCGCCACACCCCGCTGCAGGGAGGCGGAACCGACCAGGTGGTTCCGCCCCAGGCGCCTGATGGATCCTGAGAGATTCCAGATGGAGCTTGGGCCATTTCCTGAGGTTCTAGCACACAACTCGGCTGAGGACTTAGTGGCCGCCTGGGATAGGGCGGCGGCTGATGCTTTAGACCGAGTCGTGCCTTTGCGGCCTCTGACCCGGCGCCGGTCTCACCTGGCTCCTTGGTATACTGAGGAGCTGAGGGAGATGAAGCGCCGGAAAAGATGCCTAGAGAGCACTTGGAGGGCTAGTCGTTCTGAATCCGACCGAACACTGGTAAGATCTCATATTAAGAATTACCTAGTGGCGATAAGAGTAGAGAAGAGTAACTACTTTTTCTACTCTTATTGCGTCATCAGATAATCGCCCAGCCGCCCTGTTTAGGGTGACCCGCTCTCTGCTCCATCAAGAGACGCGGGAAGACCCCTTGGAGGGTAGAGCTGAGGATTTTGTACAATATCTGTATGACAAAATTGATCAGATTCGTGAACAGCTAGACTCTGACTGGATCGATCCAGAGGAGATGACAGGGGCAGGTCCTGAGAATATTATTTGGGAAGAGTTTGATCCTGTGACTCCCGAAAGCATGGACAGGATACTGAACAGACTAAATGCGACCACATGTTTATTGGACCCGTGTCCATCCTGGTTGGTACTGGCCTCCCGGGAGGTGACACGAGGCTGGCTCCAGGAGATTATAAATGCTTCTTTGAGTGAGGGTGTCTTTCCCACCATCTTGAAAGAGGCGGTGGTGAGGCCCCTCCTCAAGAAGCCCTCCCTGGATCCAGCTGTATTAGCAAATTATCGTCCTGTCTCCAACCTTCGCTTTGTTGCAAAGGTTGTTGAGAGTGTGGTTGCACAACAACTGCCTCAGTACCTGAATGAATCGAATTATCTAGATCCGTTCCAGTCGGGATTCAGGCCCGGGTACAGCACAGAGACAGCATTGGTCGCATTGGTTGATGATCTCTGGAGGGCTCGAAACAGGGGTTGCTCCTCAGTCCTTGTCCTATTAGACCTCTCAGCGGCTTTTGATACCATCGATGATATCATGCTGCACCGGTTGGAAGGGTTGGGGGTGGGGGGCACTGTTCTACAGTGGTTCTCCTCCTTTCTCTCTGACCGGTCGCAGTCTGTGTTGACAGGGGGGCAGAGGTCGACCCCGAGGCCCCTTATATGTGGGGTGCTACAAGGATCGGTCCTCTCGCCCCTTCTATTCAACATTTATGTGAAACCGCTGGGTGACATCATCCGTGGTTTTGGGGTGAAGTACCATCAGTACGCTGATGACACCCAGCTGTACATCTCCACCCCAGACCACCCCAATGATGCCCTCGAGGTGATGTCCCGGTGCCTGGAGGCCGTACGGATCTGGATGGGGAGGAACAAACTCAGACTCAACCCATCCAAGACCGAGTGGCTGTGGTTTCCGTCGTCCCGATATACTCAGTTGGCGCCATCTCTGACTATTGGGGGCGAGTCGTTGGCCCCCATAGATGGGGTTCGCAACTTGGGCATCCTCCTGGACTCACGGCTGTCTTTTGAAGAGCATATGACGGCCGTAGCCAGGAGGACTTTTTATCAGGTTCGCCTGATTCGCCAGTTGCATCCCTTTCTGGATCGGGACTCGTTACTCACGGTCACTCACGCCCTTGTCACCTCACGCCTGGATTATTGTAATGCTCTCTACATGGGGCTCCCCTTGAGAAGCACCCGAAGGCTCCAACTGGTCCAGAATGCGGCTGCGCGGGTGGTAATGGGAGCAATGTGGCGCTCTCATGTAACCCCCCTCCTGCGTGAGCTGCACTGGCTCCCAGTGGTCTTCCGGGTGCGCTTCAAGGTTTTGGTTACTATCTTTAGAGCGCTCCATGGCTCAGGACCAGGGTACTTACGAGACCGCCTCCTGCCACCAATAGCCTCTCACCGACCAGTTCGCTCCCATAGAGAGGGACTCCTCAGGGTGCCGTCGGCCAAACAATGTCAACTGACGGCCCCCAGGGGGAAGAGCCTTTTCTGTGGGGGCACCCACCATCTGGAACGGGCTTCCCCCGGAGTTACGAAACATCCAAGACTTACGCATTTTCCGCCGAGCCCTGAAAACATTTCTATTCCAACAAGCTGGTCTGGCCTAACTCTCCCTTTTTAATTGGCTTTTAAACTGGCTTTTAAATTGGGTTTTAAACCTCTTTAGATAAATTTGGATGTTTTTTAATCTTTGAGCCTAAATTACTTAATCTGTTTCTTAATAGTTTTTAACTTCTATATGTATTTGTATTTATTATGGCTGTTCACCGCCCTGAGTCCTTCGGGAGTAGGGCGGTATACAAATATGAATAAATAAATAAATAAATAAATAAATAAATAAAAGAGTGTAATTCTTCATACCTACTTAACTCAGCCTACTTATGTTACCTTTTAGAACAAACAGAAGAGCACAAATATTTTCAAGATTAGACTTGTTCCCTGTACTATCTTGCTGTCATTTTTAAAGTTTCTTCATCAAAAAATAATCTTTGGTTTCTTATAGGCAGTTAATAGCCAGCAGCTATACTTTATAAAAATCCTATTATTTTCTGTAGTTGGGATTTGGTAGTTAAATTGTGCTCTTGTTCATAATAAATAGAAAAGTTATGTAATTTCTCCCATAGCAAATTAGTAAGAGAAATGTCAGTTATCTGCAGCATTGTCTGTCCTAGAACATTGATTTTTTTCCATGAGAGGTAACAAGTATAACACTTGCTGTGCTCTGAGTATTCGTTTTGGTTGAAGTCCTCTGTAGAACAAAAAGTATTTGCTGCAATACATTCAAAATTAATGTTTGGTCTCATAAAATATATTGTCTTTCATTTGTGCTAAGAATCTGCTGCCATCTAGTGCATCATTATAAATAAATAAAATTATTATTATTATTATCATTAAAACTGAATACATATAATTATGTGAGGATCTGGTCTGCTTCAATAAAATATTTTAGCACTTTAAAGAGGCTTTGGGGCTAACAACTTGGCACAGAGAAAATATCTTCCAGATCTAGACAAAGTACTCTGTACTGCAGCCCAAATTAATGTATTTATTCCTGCAAGGTGGGGTCCAAGCTTTCTTTAAACCAGATGCCTTCAGAACATTAGTTCCAGCATTTAGAAAACTCGAGGATGATTGGAGGGAATATATAGCAGTGGTACCCAACCTTTCCAGCTTTGCAGACTAATGGGGGTAGGGGTGGGAAGAGGAAATGGTTCTGTGTGAGTGGCAGGTGCATGCAGTTCCATTTGTGTGAGCAGCAGAATGGAATTTTGCATACACACACAAATGCCTGCCACTCACAGAGATGGAACTGCGTGCTTACCTGTCGCTTGGATGGCTTGGTTCCAAACAGGCTGCAGCCCAGTACTGGGCCATAGCCCAGGAGTTGGGAACCCCTGATATAGACCAAATCATTCAAAGGCTACCATTTTGGGAAAGGCTGGACTCATGGAAACTGTAAGATGAATGGAACATGTCCACGAGCATCTCCTTACAATAAAACACAACTTCTCCAGAGTTAGAAGACCATTATACTGCTTTGATGCAACTGACAGATACAAAATACAAAAATGTGGGTACATTATATTACATAGTATCACTAAGTTAGTCTTCTTTAGTCTGTGAGTTCTCCAGATATTGATCTACAAACTTCCAGAATTCTTAATTGCTGACCATGCTGGCTGTCAATTCCTACATTCCCTTGAAGGCCACTGGTAGGGGAAAAATCAGAAATCATTTGGTAGCATCTTTCCAGAATAAAGGTATGGGTTTTCCTGAATTGTAGTTTAATTCAGCAGATAGCAAATTATTTTGTTAATCTGAAAAGATGGTACCAGATTTATGATTTTTGGGTACCATAATTCTCCTTCTGCAACAAAGTTGCTCCAGATCTACATCTTCAAAACAGTTGTTCTAGACAAGGGAACACTGATAAAATCCATGGGGAACTGAATGCAGTGCTTTATTTGAAGTTATATAAGAGAACTTACTGAGATGTCATTTCAGGGTCATCACTTACAAGGTGCATATACTATTTCATGGTGTGATAACCATGGCACTTCTCTAATTCTGTTCTCATAAACTACCCTGCATGCACACATTTCAGTTTGACACTGTTGCTTTGTTCTCTGTTCTTGCTGGATTAACAAGATTTAAACATGCATTTGTAATCTTCGCAAACTCACTTGGCTGGTTGGTAGAAATGCCTTCAAACGGAGGAGGAAAAAAAAAGATGCTAAGAAAGTGACCCATATAGGAAATCCCCAAGTGCGACAAGACTTAAAAGCGCAGATTTTCCAAGCTCACACTCTCAGAGAACCCAGTAGTGCAAATGCAGCATTAAATCTGGACTGGACTTAACATGAACATATTGGAATAATTAAAGTGATCATATGAAGAAGAAAGGAAAAGTGTTCTTGGCTTCTCCTCAATCATATCAAAGAAATATAATCCAAGGACTTTCATACAAATAAAAGATCAAAAACCTTTGAAGATCAATAAACAACTTATCACTGCTCCTGCAAGGACAAACTGAACCATTCACCATTTGCAAAGGGAACACATTTTCTTTTTTTTTCAATCTGCAAACCCACATATTTAGTTAAACACATTTTTGCTTTAGTTAGCACTTGTGCTGTCTCCTGAGGTGTGGGGGATAAGTATCAAAGCATAGATAAAGCATGCTGCAGTCCAAACAAAAGTAATCTTGCTAGAATTATCCAAGCCTTTTGCCTAAGCAGTTGCAGAAATCTTTTCTCCACCAATTTTCATTTTAACAGATTACAGTAGTTATGTTTTGCCGAAAGATTAAACAAGCTTCTGGTTTTCAAAAGCTGCAGATTATGATGTTTGCTGATACTTGCATATGATCATAAGAAGCACCACCTTAAATTTCCTGACATGGGAAAGGGAGAAAATGCCAATTAAATTAGATTTGTTGTCAAAACTAGCATATTTATAAGCCCTTGTTAAAATAGTTCTCAATACTGAGGACAAGTTATCAACAGTAGCATCAATTGTTGTAGTCTTAATTTGCATCAAACAGTGTCATAATGTATTAGTGCCAATTTACACAATTATAGCTGAAATGCCCATTATTAATTTTCTTTCCTAAAATAAGTAAATTTCTGTTCTTGATAGCTATAGAGCATTACAGAAAGGCAGAATATTGGATTTGCAGTTCTATGGCAGAAACCTGAAACTCATCCCATTAAAGGCTCTTACTCCATTAAGCCTTTTTTGCAATGCAAGTCTTCCATTGATGAAATAGCTGCCTGGCTACAGCTAACTACAATTCTTTTGATGACAATTTATAGGATAATTAGTTATACACTTGCTTCAATGGTGGGTTCCTTCCGGTTCTGGTAGCGGTGACGATATGACATCACTGAACTGGTTCTGCCCCCCCCATTATTCTTACCTTTTATTTGCCCCCCCCCAATCTATTGCTGCCTCCTGAGTCCCAGCTGATCGGCTAGAGGGGAAAAAACTGTTTAAACTCTTGCCATGGGGCTTCAAAGGGCCGCCCTACAGCTGATCAGTGTTAAAAGAAAACAAATGAGTAGACCAGTGCCTGCAAAAATAAATGGGTAGACCAACACAGCTCTGCAAGCAGTTAAAAATCTGGTAGACCAGTACCTCTGCTAAATCCTAAAGAATTGTCACATGACCATCAAGCCGCACCCACAAAATAAGCCACGCCCACAGAACCGGTAGTAAAAAATTTTAGAACCCACCCCTGATTTGCTTCTATTGCTTTGACCAGCTTTTTACAGTAGTTCTGATTGAGGATTACAGACTGTGAGTGACATTTCTGGACTTTAAAAGAAGCACACTAGCTTTAAGAGAAGTACAATTCAACATGCATACTGAATGGGCAGCAACTTTGCTTCTGTGACCAATTAAGATACAGTCCTTATGTGCAAGGACATCTTCAGAATGCCGCAAGTGCTTTCAGTTACATTGTTTGGAGATGAGTGATTTCCAATGTAGAATCAAGAGGGGTCTTTACACATCAGCTGGGACATGTCATTAATCTACAACACTGCCTTCCCTGCTTGCAGTACTGAGTCTGCAAAGTTATGGCCTGAAGAGCCCTTACCCAAGTTCATTCTACATGGCCAGAAAGGTAGATCAGGCTGTCCTGATCTGAATAAATCAGACAACTAAGCCAGCTGGACACACTTTAAGCCAGAAGATGAGGCTTTATTGTATAAGCCAAACACATCTCAGTTTGATTTTGTTTTAAAACCAAAATAAATAAATCAGGCTGGGAGATAACGGGGAGATCCAGAACAGAACTGGCCCAGAACAGACAAACCTCCCCACTCACCAGTCTCTTAAGTTTTGGCAAAGATTAGGCACACCAACATTTTTATTTTCTTTCTCCTTTTGCAGAGCTAAAAGAGCACACACTGCACCATTGCTTGGAGTAATCATACAACCACAGCCTTGAAAGCCTAAGTATCTCAATAATAGGAATTGCTTGGAATGTGTTGTTTGCGCTAGCAAAGCAACACGGATACATATTCATTAGGTAGCTCACTCTCTCTGTGTGGCTGATAGCCCACACAAAAGGTAGCATGACAGAAGCTGCCCTTTTGGGCCATGCCCAGAATTTATCCAGATGGAACCCATGTTGGATATATGGCACTGAAAGCAGCAACCAGGAATCTCTTGTTTTTTTCTGGACTGTGCATGGCCTGAAAATGATTCAGAAGTGTTCTGGAGCTGACAAGAATACAGCTCTTCTCTGCTATTCCTTAACCTAGCCTATCTTTTTTTTCAAGGATCTATGCAAGCTGGAAAAAAGAGCACTCAACTCACTGAGGATAATCTTCCTCTTAAAGAAGTCACATCTTTGTCTCAAGCTTGTATGTGGAAGCATGAAAAAGACAGGAGGGCTTAACAAACAACAGCAAGATACTGGGCTTGTGTGAGATCTGAAGCATTTTTTGCAAATGATTTTCAAGACATGCACAGTCTTTGTGTATGCGTGTATTGCTGGAGGTATGGAACGCTGATGTAGCAGAGGACCTCAGGAGGTCAAAGCAGAACACAGATAGAATGAAAAATTAAAACAAATGTCAAGTCCAGAGCGGGCACTACTGGATACAGGAGAACATCTTTGGCTAAGAATGTCTTCTGCTGTTGTCCTCAGCCAAAGCAGTGAGGTACATTTTATTGTAGGCCAACAACAGTTACCTAGAAGCCACCTTCAGTTCCTGAATGGGTAAAAGGTGCGCAGCAGCAGTCCCTGCCACAAAGGATATGTGTGCTTATGTTGCCCAGTGATGTTTCTTGAGCTCTGGACTTTAGGTGAATGAGAGGAAATACTAGCACAAGTAAAGCCAATC
Source organism: Pantherophis guttatus (assembly GCF_059756535.1). Classification (NCBI taxonomy): domain Eukaryota; kingdom Metazoa; phylum Chordata; class Lepidosauria; order Squamata; family Colubridae; genus Pantherophis; species Pantherophis guttatus. The sequence continues at coordinate 15,600,384 of NC_142071.1, read as the reverse complement.
TAAATGTTCCATTGTGTGTTTCAATTAAGTAGAATTTTTAGGTTTAGGTGGAATCTTTAAATGCTCTTAGAAGGCCACTACCTTGAGAATCTTGTTTTAGATAGAAAAGTATGTGCTGAAAAGCCAAGGAAACTCAGTGCCTGGGAAACCTCCAAAAGACACAAGACAGGGATCAATCAAACTGGGGACACTCACAGAATGGATGTTGGGAACTACTTCCCAACTTCTTTAAGCTCTCAAGTGTACCTGATTTCACCCTTCAGAAATGTAAGACAATATGAGTTGTTTCCCCAATCAGAAGGGCACACTATCTAACCTCTGCTTACAGTTTATGCCCATAATACTTAAAGTACCTTAAGTATAAATATGTCAGCAAATAACATGTGTATGTGTATTGACCCATGTATCCATATGCACAGAAAACCTTGTGCATACTAGAAACCATGGCTGAAAAATTGTGACTATATATCAATGGCATGACACAAATTATGATCCAACTATGTTCAAATTAAAGAATTATACAGGCCAAAAATGGATTTTCAGACTTTTAAAATTTGTCACTCCCATATACACAAGTACTTCTTAAAATATTGTTAAACCCCTAAGTAAATGCTGTGAAAGAATTATATCTTCTAAATTAAATGAGTGTAAAACAAAGGTTACACACTTTTGCCTAAAATTCAGGGGGAAATGGGTACTATGAATATTAGAGGTGGGGAAAGATTTCTGCTCAAGAGACAGAGCAGAATCTCTAATGAAGCAACTTTTA